>NC_135937.1:5642946-6842946 GCF_964058835.1 Carex rostrata
AAGATGGATATTGATCAACTGATCAATTGATCAAAACCTAAAATTAAGAAGAAAAAAGTCATCCCGCTCTATATATACTATTAGTTAGTCTAACAAAATTTCTTATCGGATCTAAATTATGCAATCGACTGCAATTGGACCTATACCCATAAAATCAAAGGTGTGTCCAACATTTGAACACTCTGCCTCTTGATCTTCGTCAGAGGAGGCCGGTTCATTCAGATCGAAGCACAATTCCTTCTTCGCCTCGATTTGCTTCTTCCCTACAAGACCATGTGCAAGCCCGAGGGGGCGGTGCCGCCTCATGTGTCCACCGAGTGCTTGTCCGATGGCAAATTCGAGTCCACAAATTGGGCATTCGTGCATCCTTGGTTTGTTTGTCCCGTCTTCTCCAGCCAACCTCGGCTTTTTGTGACTAGCACGGTGTCCACCTAGTGCCTGAAAAGATGAGAATTGTTTGTTACAAGTTTTGCACTCGAACACCCGTCCTTGTTCAGAGCGGTTACGCATCGTGTCATTGTTGCTGTGTGATAGAAAAACCAACATCTTAGCCATGTCGACGTTGTTTGCTTCGGTGAAGATGGTTTCTTGGAAAAGCCTTTTCATTTCTATGTTGAAAGAGAATAAGGCAACTGAGAAAGGAGAAATGGATAATGTTGTGAATTAATGAGAGGCCGGGTTTAAAATGTATTTGATTAGCTTGAGAAATAGATTGAATGGATGCAGTTAGAAAGAGAAATTGGGTATTTATAGATTGCAAGGGCTGTCACATTCAAAGGTACGTAATAACAAAATATTTTAATAGCAATTTGACTTTATTAAGGCTGATTAATAAGAAGTTGGCTTTTGGGGGGGTGCATAATTAATTGAGGCCAGGCCACTTGTATTTTATTTCACAGAGATGTTTTCATCACAACAAAAAATTAATTATCCAAAATGAGCTCAAATTATTACACAGTTATTTGACCCTACAGATTTATACATTTACTATCACAATATTAAATGCTTTATTAGATCAAATTGAAACACTATTTTGCAAATGCTATCCCTTCAATACTTGGTGTGGACTATTTTATCCACGTTTATATTGACACGCTCGGTCAGTTAAGATTCACAAAACGGTATATAATTTTAATTTTACGCACAAATCATACGATTTATTTTTTGAAATTACGTTTATGTCCGACCTTTTTGAAGATCTAAGAGAACAGTCAAGAGAGAATTTCTCTCCTGTTGCAGATATGCAATCATATTATACGTAATTAAATTCTACTTTGTTTTAGTAAAAAATAATGTATAAATAATGTATTATTTTGTTTCATTTTCTAAAAAAATATTTAATTATATATTGTTATTGGAAGTGTATTAATTTAAAAATTTTAGTTGTTAATTTATCGTATAAAAATTTGCTTGAATAAATAAAATTCACGAAACACTTAAAAAAAAAATACAATTTGGGTTAATTAATTAGTTAGTTACATATCTAAGATCCTACCAAATCCGACCCGTTTAACACAGATGGACAGAGATTCTGTTCCATAAAATAAAACACTACTAACAACACAAATTTCCATTCCATTGGACTACAGAAAATCAACAAGGCGCGGTGGCCCGAAGCAGCTGTTTTGTACTTTTCTTTGCATAATTTCCTTTTTTATATTTTATTATTTACATAGTCTTCCAATTAGGGGCTGCACAAAAAAATTGTAGCTTGTGATTCGATTCGAGTTTAATTCGAAATTTTTTGTAAAAAATTCAATTCGAAATAGTTTGAAATTAATTCAAACTAACCAAGCAGAACGTTGATTTCTGCTGATGACTTATGTTCACTGATGACTTAAAAGTTAAAACATAAAGTCACCAAGTCATAAGACATAACTTGTAAGTCATGATTCTCGCTCTCAATTTTAAAATCCTAGACGACTTTTACCTCTCGCTTTCAACGACTACGATTACTCTTCTTTGTTGTAAAAAAGTTCGTAAAAGATTCGAAATTGAGTTCGTAAAAAAATTGATTCGAAATTAATTCACATCAAACTTAGTTCGAAATTAATTCAAATCAAACTCAAATTGGAATAAGTTCAATTCGGTTTGATTCGTTTGCAGCCCTACTTCCAATCCAAAGGTGAATTAGAATTACCTGTTATTTCATTTCTTGATAATTTTAAAATTGCAATTCCTGTTTTCAGTTCAAGAAGCCGAGTTCAATAATTAACAAATTGTTTCAAGTGACCGAGCAGAGCGATGCCACAAATTCGTAAGCAGTGACGGGTTTTTTAATATCTCCAAAGGTGGTTATGAGAGAGATCATTTTAATATCTCCAATTTGTTTTACTACGTCAGATTTTTGTATTTCTTTTTCCATTTTGCTAAGTATATACAGACATCTGGTGCTTCCAATCTCTCCATCTTATTTTCTCTTCTACAGAAAATTTGTGCTATTCACACCACATTGGCATCGATCGGAACTATACAATCTATATTGAACAGACTGTGGATCTGATGATTCATTTAATTTAAGAATATTTAATCAGAGTATATCTTAAAGTTTTTATCTCGACTGTTCATTTAAATAGAAATTAAAGCTAGAATATGGATGGTATGTTTCTTTTATCAGGCATAATTGACATATTTAATTGGCGGAATAAGGATTTTAGTATGCACTTAAACCATAAAATGTGAATTATAGTTAGGACAATTTCAGATGACGTAAGTTTAACTATTTGCCAATTTAAATTAAAACTAACTATTTATATGGTTTATCTTATTTCATCTGCACGACTCATTGTTAGTGAAATATTTTTTTTCTGATTTTTCTCTTTCATGTTTAACATTACGTGTCATCAAACATTTCAATATAGTTATGTTATTTAGTTATTAAAAAAATATAATTACTAAAAGTCTCAAAACAACTATTTCTTATGTAAATATCTAACATGAAATTTAAGAATAATTAAGATAAATATTTTTGTTCATCAATCTTAAATTCTTAATATGTCAAATATGCAAGTATAATTTTCAAGAGTGTACACTTCATAAAATTGATTTTATTCTTACATGGTTCTTCATTGTTATAAAAAAAAAAAAAAAAACCGTCCAAGTCAATACGAATATTGATGGACAAGTCTGAAATAATTTTTCAACAAGTGTTAAATTAATTAACGAGCCTCTTAAATCAAAATTAACTTTTACTTATTCTGCAAATGTTTTGCAACTAACAGTGTTGAGGTACGGTGGATTTCTTAATTAATTTGATTAAGCCCATTTATTTCTTTGGAGAATAAATGTGTGTCGACAAGTCAAACAGTAAAGATATTAACAATGTACTTTTCGCTTCACGTAGTACATTGACAATAGATCAGTCAAAACAACAATTAATGCATATGACTCTTACGATGCATGAAGTGAAAACTTCTCTGTCAATATATTTACCCCAAGTGATCACATCAAGCACGATTTGAGTACAATAGTTGGGGGTGATGTACCATTTGTAGAGCAGAGAAGTACGCAAGTTGAATCCGCTTCGAATCGCTACATCCCTTTCGTGCTTACCACAGGGCTGGTGCAAGTGTGCAACCGTGCAAGTGCAATTTCTTTTGTCTTTTATTTACTAACATGTCGCTCTCTCCACGTATGATTCTGCTTTTAATATTTGGATTATGACAAAGTTTTATACTTACTAATTTTGATGATTCTTTCAGATCCGGAATCCGGATCCAATACAACTCTTTCTACATATTTTGTTTACATAATCAAGTTATACATCAGGATTTAAAATAGCACTGTTATAGCGTTTTGGACCATAAAAGCTATGGCGCTATAGCAGTGTTATATAGACATAGCGTTATTATTTTATTATCATATACATTTAAAATTAAAGACATTCCAGTCTTAAAAATAGAGGGATTTGAAAATACTTAAATTTGTGGTATATTTTTTATATGTATGAAATTGTTTTCAATTAAAAGATCATCATCTTAATTATTAGGCTACAGTACTAGACTGAATTGTGCGCAGTTAAAAATGTCAAATTTGGGTGGCCAATAACATTTAAATACAAATCATTTTCAGATACAAAAGCGTGTGAATGAACATCTGCATCTTCAAACCGCAGCAAATGAAACATTAAAACCACACAAATTATTACGTCTTGTCTACAACCGGCTGCTGTTTTCTTCATAGCCTTATAAGTCAGAAGCATGACATACTTTGTCTGATATTACAGGCCTTCATGTTTTAATATAAAAGGCAAAATAATTATTTCATTATTTTTTCAAACTATCTGGAGCTTTTATATTTAATATGTTTCTAAACCATTTCCATATAGTACTTAATTCCAAATTGCTTTATTGAAATCAAAGAGTTTAAAGACAAGATACTAAATCACTTGTATATATCTAGCCTTAGGTTTTTTAAATCTAACTACAAATTAAGAATATAATAATTCATATACTTCAGTTACCATCAACCAACAACACTAAGAGCATTACAACGCACATACTAAATATCCAAAACTCAAGCTAAGTTCTTATAAAAAGAAGAAAGAAGAAAAAAAAAAAAAAAAAGCCAGAATACTTCCAAATTGCTTAATTTCTATAATTTTATGTTTGCTAAACTAAAAATAAAAGACGAAAAAGAAGATTGAAAAGGGGTAAAGCAAAAATACCCGAATTCATACCTCATTCTTTGAGTTTGAATCCGGTCCGTTTGTTATATATAGTTATATATAGACGTGCACGAATCTTAAAGAGTCTTGTGCATTACAAGCTTAGGCCGAACTGACTTAGATTCGGATCAAATGGTCCAGATTCAAACTCAAATGACAAAGTAATACAGATGATCCGGACTCAAAAGATACTTTTGATTTATACATCAGAATTCATAACATAAAATTAATCATTGATGTGGGTGACGCAGATATATTGGAATAATATGAAGTTAACTTCCATCTAAAAGCAAACTATAAAAAACAAGCAAGTGTTCATTATTTATCCAAAAAAAATACAAAGTGATGTTCATTGTTTGCTGAGTAAGAAGCTAATTAATATGATGGGCTCCGGTTTCCACATACATAAAAACAATTTTATAAACTAAGTAGAGGTACAATTGTAGTTGCCTTGCTTTGTGATTGGCTTAAGATTATACACTGTTTTGACTTTTTTTTAAGGGAAGTTCAAGAAACTCGGAATCATGGTCCTTTGGTGATTATTTGGTAAATGAAAAAATAAATTTGAAAAGAACCAAATACAATTAATTAATTCGAAAGATATAACTTCATCCTGCTACGATTCTAAAGAAGTTTGTAATTAAGTTATATAATCCAACTAATTAAGTTAACATTCATATTTTGATCATGCGTTTTTTTTATATGAAAGGTTTGTTTTTGCATTAGATTAAAAACTGGTTCTTTACGGATTTAGAGATGTTTGATATGATGCCATACAAGTATATGTTTATATGTAGCATTTGGTTTGGATAAGTGTGAAGTTTGTGAGACGCTATCAATTGCAAATAATTGTTAATCCGTGAGACTAAATTAAAAAAAAATTCTTATATGTGTATGTTTTAGAAAATGAAATTGAAACTAGGGATGCAAATTAATTGAACTAAAAAAATGATTCGACCCAATCTACAATTTATTACATTTTTCTTAGCTTTGGATTATATATTTATGAGACTATTATAAAATGCATTTGAGATTGTGCATATGAATGTTTTGTGATTATTTTGGATTTGATTCGGAATATTATGGATTAATTTGTGATTTGCCTCGCAAACAGATTCATGTACTATAGAAAAATTGAATTTTTAATAATGATAGACTGTCAGATTAAATACAACATTAAACTATGCAAAAAAGGAAAAAAATCGATAGAGAATCACAAAATATAATAATTAATTCATACATTAAAGTAGGTGGATCCAGCACATAACGAAGTAGTCATCAAAGCATTAAATACATTATTTTTTATAATTCAAAAAAAAAATATGAACCGTTAGTTGTAGGATTGACAAAAAAAGCTCTTGGCTCGTGGCCTGCTTGTTATTCGCCCGTGACTCGATTGGTAACAGCTCGTTTGTTAGTGGATCGAGTTAAAATTAGCTCGCTCGCTACATACTTGAGTCAGAATTAATGAGTTTGAGTTTGGACTAGCTCGGCAAGAGTCAGCTCGGTCGTTAACGAGCTATTTAATATACATAGTTTAATAGTTTAATTAGATCCGTTCACTTCAGATTGAGGATATTATGGTATATAGATGTTATAGCCAATGTTATGACAATTGCACTTTGGACTGTGTTTAAGTTGATTGGTAATTTTGTATGGAATATGTGTGAATTAATTATAAGCAATTAAGTTAATTTGTATGAATTTATTTGATTTGATATGCATGAATTTATTCTGTAGATATGTTTGTATGAATTTAGAATTTTTTATATATTTGTATGTATGAATTTAGCTGTAAAGTTAATTTATAGTAGTTGATTTGCTTAATTATAATTGAATTAAGAGTATTCCTCAGTAATTAGTTATATAAATATTATTTTGTTTTAGCCATAATTGATAAAATGTGTTATGAAAATTTAAGATATAGTAGGAAAGAAAATATACAAATTTATAAATCTGCCAAGCTAGTAACGAGGTAGCTCGGCTCGCTCGGACAAGCCACGAGTCGGTCTTGAGCAATAATTTTAGCTCAGAACCTAAAATCCAAACTCGCTCGCTCAGCTTGATACACCAACAAGCCGAGTATGAGTGTGACCTAGCTTGCTCTTTAACAGCTCGTTGTCACCCCTAGTTAGTAGGGGTTTCAATAGCACTTTTTTTTAATGCGTTTACCTAACCTGTACCATATTCGAAAAGACGGGTAAGATAAAAGATTTTTTTTTGTTATCATTATAGATATCGGTATGAAGATGCCTCCACCCAATCTGTATCGTACCCGTTGACATCTCTAACTGTTAGGTTGTACAATCGTCGACAAAGAAAATTATATATGAACAACAACAACAACAACAACAATACAAGTAATGTGACATAGCTAAGAAAATACAAAATTAAGCACTCTTTTATGTATAGATTATAGAGCAAAACTAAGGTGTGATGTGCTCATCAAGAGAGGTTGGTGAGCACACCTCTAAAAGACTATCGGATTGAGTTCGAACTATGAATCCAAACCGTTGAAATCTAAATACTTCGTGAGTGATGCATGCACGTGCAAAATTTTTAAATTTTCGAATACATTTAGTACAAGATCAAGCGGTCAAAAAAATGATGAAAAATTAATACATAAAACAATTAAAAAAATAACTTATAAAATGTTCACAATTTTAACCGCTTGACTATGTACTAAATGAATTTAAAACTTTAAATTTTCGCATGTGCATGCATCACTCACGAAGTACTTGAATTTCAACGGTTTCGATTTGTAGTTCGAAGTCAATCCGATAGTCTTTTAGAGGTGTGCTCACCAACTTTTCTTGGTGAGCACATCTCATCACACCCTAGTTTTGCTCTAGATTATGAATTAGCTGCAACTCATTAGGCAATTAATATACTGTTATTTAATTAGTAGAGTGAGCAATTGCACTTATATTGTTATAATAAAGTAATTAAATAGTTCCATTAAAATAGGTTTCACTTATTGTTGACTTATGAATTACCTAAATAACAACATCAAATGGTGCAACATGCATGAAATCTTGATAGTGCTTTGATAATGCACATTAAATAGTTCTGAGATCATATTTCAATTTGATCTGTTGCCAAAACTTATAAGTTTCAGTTCATTGACTGACAACAACATAATTAATTGAGTCATGCTCCCCAAATTGCAGCATATTGTATTCATTTGTGGATTCCAAACAAGAACTATCTTCTTGACAATTTCATAAAAATAAAGTGAAATATTGGGAGGAAAAAATGGTAGGAAATACCAGCTCAAATATTCTTGGGACTCTAATAAATAAGTTTTGACTTCCAAAAAAAATAACATTTAGGAGAGAGCTAACAACTTGCCCTCTCTAATTAAATTTCCCCATACCCCAATTCTAAAGATAAGAATTAAGTCCATAATTGATATCAAAGATTAAAGGATAGCATAATGGCTAAAAAGACGGCGTTATGCCCATATAATACACTATAGCGTGCTATTTAGAACTTTAATTGACATTCTGAAATAACTCATGGTTTCAAGGTAGAGAAAATTTACAAAAAATATATATATATTATAGAAAGTCAAAAGGATCTATAAAATAGATTGATTCGAAACCGAGAATTGACTTCTAGATCATAACACTAACACATTTGTCATTCGCAAAAACAGAAGATGCATATTGTTTATTCAATTTTCGGAATTAAAATAAGAGAGTTTAAATAAAAGATCATGAATTTCGAAAACCAAATCAAACAACGTTTTATGTGGAATTTCAAAAATACCAGGGCAGCAATTCAATCTATGACTCCATTATTGGGGAGCCGCAGATTGAATTGGAGGCCGGGCACCAATTCAATCTGCACCTCTCCAAGAATGGGACCGCATATTGAATTGGAGACCCTGGTATATTTTTCGAATTCTCTAATTTCATGGTTGTTTTGATTTTTTTTTTTTTTTTTAAATGGTATTAATACAAATTTCGGTGATAAAAAAATAGTTTTGGAACCTTTGACTGCCACAACAGAACTTAAACAACTATTGAATAAAAAAAATGTCATTGGAAAAATACAACGGCTACGATTTTCTACATCTTGAAGCAATCCTACGCGGAAAACCGACCTCCTTCGTACTTTTTGTAATTTTAAATTTGATAATGTCGTCATTTCAAGAGCAATTACGACCAAAATAAATGGTTTCTCTAAAAAGCACTTCCTTCGTGGAAAAAACAGATAAGATCGCTTCAGGTAAAAGTAGAATATTCTTTGAAGATTCTGAATTTAATTATTAATGCTTGCATCACCCATTTTGTATCTTTGAATCGGTTCAAAAGTTTGAATTGAGATCCAGTGTAATATCTCATCGTGTAGAATGAGATTTGATTTATAATTTATGCTTTATCCATTTTAATTAGTCTGGCGAATTTCAAAAGATCTCCGTAAACTTTTAATATAAGCCCGAAAAATTAAACTAATTTGTCCTTAAACATTGAAAAAATATGTCAAAGTTGGTACGCAAATTTATATTTGCATCAAATTGATCCTTTGAAATTTTAAAAAGAAAGAAAATTGAAAGGATTAGTTTGTCAAAAAAATAATGGCCAACTTAATTTTTTTTTTTTAAAGTTCAATAACTGATTTAACGTAACAAAAAAAGAAGTGACCAAATTACTTTTTTTTTAACATAATCAACGATCAATTCGACACACAAAAAAAAAAGTTTAGGCTTTAGAAAATTATATATATATATATATGAGGAGGGTTCAAATGCCTCCATTTTTTTTGCCTCCATTATTAAAAACTTTAATAATTCAAAATTAAAACTTAAAAGTCAAAATAAAACCGTTGGATATGATCTCCATCATTTTATCTATGCGCGTGTAAAAAATTATGGCATTTTAATTTTATTTTGGTTGTCATCAAGAGCTTGTAAAAAACGTACTAATGTGGATAATTTCTAGACGTTGATTTTTCAACTTAGTGATTCACATAAAAACAAAATTGAAATATGATGATTTTTTATGAGCAGATAGAGAAAATAACATATATCACATCTAACGGTTTTATTTTGACTTTTAAGTTTTAAATTTTGAGTTATTGAAGTTTTAAAAAATGGAGGCATGATGGAGGCACAAAAAATGGAGGCATTTGAACCCCTCTATATATATTTAACTAAAACTTGGAACTTTTCATTGTTTGAATCAAGGAGCGAGCACCGAAAGTACTGCTAATTAATATTCACATAGAAATATGTGAATATTAATTTAAACTGCGGCTAGAGACCACAGGTTATGTGGCGTCACACAATTAATTGGTGAAATAAAATAAAATTGCTGATTTAATCAGACCAATTATTGGTCCATTTGAAAGGGGAACTCTGAAATATAATAGAATATTGCATGCCATATAGAAGGGGTCTCCAATGATCTTCATCTACTTCCACATATCTCTAACTACAGAAAATTATAATGTTTGTATATAATTTTGAACATATAATAATATTTATTTAAAAATATAATGAAGGGTCATACAAGCTTTCAAGTGAGGTTGTTAATTATTTATTGAACTATTTGTATGTAAATTTTGAATACCTAAATTAATTGTAATTAATTGTTTGAGTATAATATGCAGAGGCGGAGCTACATTCAAGGAATGGAGTCAATTGACTCTAATTTATTTTGAATTTTTTTTGTAATTATACACAATTTTCTATATAGTATAGGATAAAATGCTATATATATGATAATATTGATCTCCATTCGCAGCATGAAAATATTGTATGACTGATCTTCATTCATATTTTGATTCTCATAACCTTAAAGTATGGCTCCACCCCTGATAATATGAATCTAGTTATATCCTAATATACATTGAATAAAATATATAAAAATATAAGTAGGTAAGCTAGCTATTTGCTAAGTATTAATTATTAAACCATATGATATTGCATTAGTTTATAAGCTAGCTCACGTTGAATTTTTTTTTTTATGGGTTGATTTCGGTTGCAGGTTTCCACAGATCTATATTATTTTATAGAATGCAAACTGCAGTTTGTTTTGCTTAGTTCTTTTATATTTTGGTTATATGTCTACCACATGAGCACATACTTGATTATTGAATTGTTTACAAGACAAAATAAAACATGAAATAGCATGGTGATTTCTTCACATGTGGTATACTGATATATGAGTTAGGCTGGGGTGCTATGGATAGCATAGTGGCCTCCCGTGCTACGGCTCAATATTGAAGTTTTCAAAATCCAAACGGTCGATCGGAACCGTTCATTGTTTAATCCATATTGAAATGTGCTTGGAGACCAAATTTTACATTTTTTGGAATTTTTTTGCTATTTATTAAGATGGTTTCAAAATCGCTGTTTTTATTAAAATTCTGCACCACTGGAAAACAGCGATTTCAAACCATCTTAATAAATAGCAAACAAATTCCAAAAAATGTAAAATTTGGTCTCCAAACACATTTCAATATAGATTAAACAATGAACGGTTCGGATCGACCGTTTGGATTTTGAAAACTTCAATATTGAGCCATAGCACGGGAGGCCACTATGCTATCCATAGCACCCCAGCCTAACTCCTGATATATAGCAAACCAATATAGCTTATAATTTCCTAGGTTAAATTATAAAAATGATAGAAACAACAAATATATATAACTAGAATATGAACTATCTGTTGTCAGAAGGGTTTTTATGACAACTAGGTTCTTCAAGCTTATTACATTCGTACTCTCAACTTTTTTTTTTATCAAAATAATTAAATAATGACATTTTTTTAGATAAAAGATTAAATTTTGAGTTCCTAAACATATATATTCCGGCTATATTGTTATAAAAAACAAAAAACATTTTTTACAAGGATCTCAAATTTATACAAACATAGTTCACACAATAAAATTATACATACTAAATCACACAAATTCATACAAAATAACTTAGTTGTTAATTATTTCATACAGTCCATACAAAATTACCAATAAACTACAGCACAGTCCAAAGTGTAATTACCATAACACTGACTATAACATCCATAGGCCATAGTATACCATCTTGAAGTGAACGGATCTGATTAAACTATTATACTATGTATATTAAATAGCTCGTTAATGAACCGAGTAGGCTCGTGCCTAGCCATTTTAACTTGGTCCACTGACAAACGAGCTGTTACCGATCGAATCACTGACTGATACCAAACAGGCCACAAGCTACGTGCTTTTTTACCGGGCCTACTCAAACCCAATAATATTGAGTCAATATTCTCGGCATTAATACATCTTTAGTAGTCACTACCAAGTTTTCAAAAGAAAAAAATATCCTCGGCATTATCTCATATTTGAGTTTAGAATTACAGGCGTTTGATCAGAATTAAAATCAAGTCGGTCCATACCAATAATTTACTGTACCGAATCTATTTAATATTTTAGCCAAATATTAACCAAACAGTCCAGATTCATTCTACGAAAAAAATCTAAATTTGAGTTACTGCCGACGATATGATGAATTCGATGAAATTACTTATTTATATGCGTGAATATTATTAAAAATTTCTCAAGTTAAAAATGATAGCGACAAGAAGTGTTACCTTAATATTTGCTATGTTAGAGTGGGGCCCATGTTAAATTGATAATGTCTATACGGTGTCGACATGCTGCAACATACATAAATAATTAAGAAAAAAAAATATGAAGTGATCAGTGACATCACATTGTGCAAATTGCTTTTGTTAATTGCTAAGTTGCATTAATTGTTAATTGCTTTAACCTCCCACATAATTATGTACTTAAAAGATTCGTCTATTGCAAAACCGATTTTTTTATATATATCCAAAAATTAAATCAAATTACAAAAAATAACCGAAGCACCATTGAATTTCGATTATTACCCAATCCGGTTATCCAATAACCGGATTTGATAGAAATGTCCGGTTATCCACTCCCCGGACTCAAAATGCACAAACGATTAATGGTTAACCGGATTTGTGCATTTTGCCTTTTTTTTTTTGAAAACAGAAAAAAAAAATTTGTATTAAAATATTATAAATATTGAATATATTTCTTTGAAAATAGATAGAATACAATATAATTTGATTTATTAGAAAGACTGCAACAAATAACCCGGATCAATATTTTCAGATCGGATTTTTCGCGGCTGTAAGAAAAATTAATATATTTCTTTATGTGTTATTGGAAAAAAATAAAAATAATTAGATTCTGAGTTATTGATCCCGGTTCAAAAGTCACTTCTAGGTAATCCAGAAAATATTGTGACCTTTCTAGTACATTTAATTTATAAAAAGTTGTATCTATTTTGAGAATTCTTTTTTAATAACAATAATTAAATAAATTAAAGTTTTTGATTTTTTTCAAAAATAGATACAACTTTTTATAAATTAAATGTACTAGAAGGATCACAATATTTTCTGAATTACCTAGAAGTGACTTTTGAACCGGGATCAATAACTTAGAATCTAATTATTTTTATTTTTTTCCAATAACACATAAAGAAATATATTAATTTTTCTTACAGCCGCGAAAAATCCTATCTGAAAAATATTGATCCGGGTTATTTGTTGCAGTCTTTCTAATAAATCAAATTATATTGTATTCTATCTATTTTCAAAGAAATATATTCAATATTTCTAATATTTTAATACAAAAAAAAATTTATGTTTTCAAAAAAAAAAAAAAAAGCAAAATGCACAAATCCGGTTAACCATTAACCGGATTTGTGCATTTTGAGTCCGGGGAGTGGATAACCGAACATTTCTATCAAATCCGGTTATTGGATAACCGGATTGGGTAATAATCGAAATTCAACGGTGCTTCGGTTATTTTTTGTAATTTGATTTAATTTTTGGATATATATAAAAAAATCGGATTGCAAAACCTATTGGTTTGCCAAAGTCAAAAGATTAATTATTTTACGCAATATTAATTCTTTCGGTAAGAGGTCGCATGTTTAAAATTTAAAATATATATATATATATTTTTTAATAATTACATTAATTGAATTAATTGGCTTAGCCTCTACTTTATTAAAATAAAATATTAGATTTTGGTTTCATGTAAACATTTAATTGTAACAAAAAAAAAGGTATTTCTAGGAATTTTATAAAATTATGGCTAATATATATCGATCTCCTAAAGAGCATTTTAATATATCAATATAAAGTCTCAACAGATAATATATAATCTACATATAAAATCTCTCCTAGAATTAATATCACAATTATCATTAAGAAAGTGTATATTTACAAAGCTTTAAAGAAATTTATTATTTTTTTTTCAGATTTTTGAAAGATGACCACATTTATATAATTTTATGACATAGTATGTCATGTGAATATATATATATATATATAGAGAGAGAGAGGAGGGATCGGATGACACCTTTTTTTGGTGACATCGAATAACATCGTGTATTTTCAAAGTTTTCAAAACTCAAACAGTCGATCCAAACCGTTCAACTTGATGGATATGTTAAAATGTGCTTGCAAATCAAATTTTACATTTTTCTGAATTTGTTTACTATTTATTAAGTATTTAACAAAATCGCTATATTCAGACCGTTGAATTTTTGTATCCATCTTAATAAATAGTAAAAAAATTCAAAAAAATGTAAAATTTGATCTACAAGCACATTTTAACATATCTATTAAGTTGAACGGTTTGAATCGACTGTTTGGAGTTTGAAAATGCACAGTGTTATCCGATGTCACCAAAAAATGGTGTCATCCGATCCCTCCTCATAGATATATATATATATATAGAGTTAGGCTGGGGTGCTATGGATAGCATAGTGGCCTCTATGCTACGGCTCAATATTCGAGTTTTCAAAATCCAAACGGTCGATCCGAACCGTTCATCTTATTCTCCATATTAATATCTGCTTGGAGACCAAATTTTACATTTTTCTGAATTTTTTTACTATTTATTAAGTATTTTACAAAATTGTTGATCCAACAGTGGCTGCACAAAACAGTAAAACCGTTGGATTAGCGATTTTCAAAGTGGCTTAATAAATAGTAAAAAATTCAGAAAATTATAAAATTTTGTCTCCAAGCAGATATTAATATGGAGAATAAGATGAACGGTTCGGATCGACCGTTTGGATTTTGAAAACTCGAATATTGAGCCGTAGCATAGAGGCCACTATGCTATCCATAGCACCCCGCCTAACTCTATATATATATATATATATATATATATATATATATTTGGCTTAATCTCTAATCCCTTACTCAATTTCTTTTTTATATTTTAAAAAATATATATAATATTGTTAGTTTACAAATAATTCATTCATTAGAATCTTCAAAAGGGATGATGCATCGTAGAGGTGGCAACGAGCTGTTAAAGAGCGAGCTAGGCCACACTCGTACTCGGCTTGTTAGTGTATTAAGCTAAGCGAGCGAGTTTAGATTTTAGGTCCCGAGCTAAAACTATTGCTCAAGACCGACTCGTGGCTTGTCCGAGCGAGCCGAGCTAGCTCGTTATTAGCTTGGCAGATTTATAAATTTGTATATTTTCTTTCCTGCTATATCTTAAATTTTCATAACACATCTTATCAATTATGGCTAAAATAAAATAATATTTATATGACTAATTACTGAGGAATGCTCTTAATTCAATTGTAATTAAGCAAATCAACTACTATAAATTAAGTTTACAGCTAAATTCATACATACAAATATATTCACAAAATAAATTCATGCATACCATATCAAACAAATTCATACAAATTAACTTAATTGCTTATAATTAATTCACACATATTCCATATGATATTACCAATCAACTTAAACACAGTCCAAAGTGCAATTGCCATAACACTGGCTATGACATCCATATACCATAATATCTCCAATCTGAAGTGAATGGATCCGATTAAACTATTAAACTATGTATATTAAATAGCTCGTTAATGACTGAGCTAGCTCGTGCCGAGCCAGACCAAACTCAAACTCATTAATTATGGCTCGAGTATGTAGGAGCGAGCTAATTTTAACTCGATCCACTAACGAACGAGCTATTATCGATCGAGTCACAGACGAATACCAAGCGGGCCACGAGCCACGAGTTTTTTTGCCAGTCCTAATGCATCGACATCGAGTCATAAAGCGCATTATAGGCGAATATATTTGGAAGGCACCATATGTTAATATGTAAAGGATATATATAAAGGCAAAGTACTTGCTACGTAATAAATAAAAGAAATCGGTAATAAATAAAAGAAATCGACTGGAACTGCGTCGGATCGCAGCGTCGCGTCTCAAACGACAGGTGTTGAGTGGAGAAACTTTCCAAGAAACCCACTTACATTTTAAAATTATTTTCCAGTTGTACTTTCAACTTAATTGCATCATGTTGCTTTCTCTGAATCACGACAAAGAGAATAAGACATAATAAAAGCTTTCTCTTAGTGAGGTTAATCATTTATTAATTTAATTACACCTATAATTAATATATAGATTAGACCTCTTGACAATCTGAAAAGACACCTCTTCTTATCCTCCAAATTTGAGATTCTTTGGAATCCGGTGGTACCCGGATCTCTTGTGAAAGAATCTTTCAGTGTCATTCATGTTTACATTTAATATCTGATTCTTGAATATGGCCGGTATAATATCAGTGTCATATCAGCCTATATAACATTAATTTCAAAACCTATCGAATCGATTTTAAACAGTGAATCCAAACCGTTCAAACCGATCTACTTCATTAGTTGTACGTTTACATGTAAAATTTATAACTTTTTGAATTTATTTGGTATCAAGTCAAGCGGTTAAATGTGTGAGTTTTTAAGTTAATTTTAATACATTCATTTTTTAAATTTTTTTTACCGCTTGATTTGATACTAAAATAATTCGAAAATATAAAAAGTTTGCATGTAAAAGCATTACTCGTAAAGTAAATTGGTTTGAACGATTTGGATTAATCATTTGAAGTTTATTCAATCAATTTTGAAGTTAGTGTCATGTGACACCGATGTCACATTATATTTAATGAATTTAATTATATATCAGTAATTTAAGTAATCATTTCATCTAATTTTTATTTTTGCAATTATTGTTATAATTTCAAGTTTTAAAGTTCTGCAAAAGTCAAAAAGTAAATTAATTATAAATTGATGTTGTATTTTTCAATCATATTGTTAATTTTACATACAATCTAACAAAATTAAAAATTGTTCTATTGTGTATAGTTAAGATTTAGAGAAAAAGTTTTTGTCCACTGCCTTTTGTCCACCATATGTCCACAACTAATGAATTTTATCTAATTCTAACGGATTTTAACGGTCCGACAACTACTTAATAAACCTCCCTTTCTTCATTAAGGCGATTTAATCGTCAAATTCCTAACGACTTTCTAAATCGTCTCCTCTTTCTATATTTGCTTTCTCTCTCTCCTGTTAGCAAGATTCTAAATCAGAGCTCCTTCTTTCTCAATCCTCGCTCAAGCTATCTTTAATGGCGGATATGATTATCGAGCTACCATGGTCCGATCCCCAAACAGATAGGCATCGCTCTTCTCTTCGTTGTTCTCCATCTCGATCTCCCTCGATCGAACAAACCTCGTCCCCAAACTCTACCTCCTCTCGATGTGCACTGTCAAACTTTCGTTGTCTACTGCCGGAGACATAATGAGTCTTGGCAAAGCGATCTACTCCGTTGGATTCGTGATCAGGAAGACAGATCAGGCCATCGGTCGGCTCGGATGTCGCCTCCAGCTATCTACTCTCTTGTGACCTAATTTCACTTACCGGTCGGAGGTCCTCGCGTGGCGGCGGCTTGTCGGCAGACAGAGCTACGATCCTCGCGTGGCGATCGTCGATGTCAGGTACAAAATCTCAAAATCCTAGTTATTGATCTCTACTTCTCTGATTCTGACCTACTCGAATTTTCAAACAAAAAGTCTGGTTCAATATCAACAGGGAAGTATCTCCACCAGTGGCATCTGCGACTTGAGAAAAACATACCTTTCCCACTCTTCAATTTGGTCGGCCATCAATTTCTTCCCAAAGTTAACCATCGTGACTTGCTGATATCTGAAATATGATATAAGTTAAAAAGTTCAGACAATTTTGAACTTTACGGTAATCATTTTGTCAGATTGAGTAAAGCCTAGTTCTGAATTGTTGTGGAAACTTATCATAATTGCTCATTGTTGTAGGGTGAAAAAAGAAAAGAGATGATCGGATCGGATCAGAAGAATAATTTGGATCGGCCGCAACGGCAAAATTCAAATCTAGTGAGTTATTTATGTTGAATTTGTTGTTTTCGTTGTATGCAGTAACAAATCTAGCATTTCAAAATGAAATCTGGAGGAAAGAGATGATAGAGGCGATATGGAGTATTGATTTGTTAATTTTATTGTATTGCCCCGTTAATTTTACAGTATTCATCTTGTCATTTTACAGTATTCATCTTGTGAAAATCTGAAGGAAATAGATGATAGAGAGACGATATGGAGTATTAATCTGTTAATTTTACAGTATTGCCTTGTTAATTTTACAGTATTCATCTTGTCATTTTACAGTATTCATCTTGTGGAAATCTAGAAGAAAGAGATGATTTGTTAATTTTATAGTTTTTATCTTGTAATTTTACAGTATTCATCTTGTAATTTTACAGTATTCATCTTGTGAAAATCTGGAGGAAAGAGATGATAGAGAGGCTTCTTACTCATCCGAACAATGAACATAAGAGGTTTCTAATGTAAAAGTTATTTGTCCATAGTTTTTTTGTTGCTATTATGCTATTCTGAATGTTGCGGTGAATATTTTTATCTTGTGTTGAACAGATGTTGTTTGTGGTGAATATATGTTGTTTTGTGGTGAACAGATTTTTTTGTGTGATGATGGATGTATGTATAGATTTAGCAATTTTAGAGTATACATGGTATTATTTTATGGTTTATATTTTGCAATTTTACAGTATACATGATTCTTTGTAGGTTGTAGTTTAAACTGAAATGTAGCATTTGTTACATTTTATCTTACAGTATAGATGGTATTATTTTATGGTTTAGTTTTAGAAATTTTACAGTATACAAGATTCAATTGAAAATTTACAGTATTATGTGAAAATTTTACGGTATACAAGATTCAATTTTACAGTATACAATATTCAATTGAAAATTTTATTGTATACAAGATTCAATTTTCCAGTATACAAGATTCAATTTTACAATATACAAGATTTAATTTTACAGTATACAAGATTCAACCCAGTGCAGACGCTAATAATTAACTCTAACTGCCAATAACTTCCTATAACTGTAATTTTCGAAAGTACAGTTTGAAAGTACATTTATTTTGTCCTGTTGTGCAAGTTGCAATCTTTTTCTAACTATCATGGGACCACTTCAAATAGTTGCTGAATGTTTTGTGATTAACTGATATATTTTATGTGATATATTGTATAATTATACAGCATGTAGAAGTAATTTTACAGTATTCACGCAAGTCAAAGCTGTGGACAAATGGTGGACAAAAGACTGTGGACAATTAGACGCTTCCTAAGATTTAACCATTACATAATTAAATTGAGGAGTAGATTCTCTAGAATCTCAAAATGTTAAGTATCTAGTATGTCAACGGTAAAATGAATCATACCATGTGCATCAAGTGAACTAACTACAATTTATTACTTGAGTTTAGGTTTTTGAATTTATAAATCCAAGACACTTGTATATTTATATCTTTAAACAAGTAACTTACCACAGAAATTAAAAAATCAAAAAAATAAAGCGGATTATATCTTCCTTAAAAGAGTTCTTTCAAGATTTCATAGTAATATTTTTTTGTTAGTGGGAAGCCACCCACACTTTTTTATTTTCTTCTTATTACATTTTTTTTTAATGAACATGCAATACTAGTTGGATCACACATAGAAACACAGCAAATCATTGGGCCAATGGAAAGGAAGGAAACAAAATGTTACCACTATAGGTAAGCAAAGAACCAGTAATGATATTACAGCCGCAATTAGATTCTTCAATGGATACTCAACTTCATTTGATTGGTTAATTTTATTTATTGTTTTTAGTTCCCAAAGTCTTAACAGAGACATCAAGAAGATGAAGTTAAATTTGACAAGGTTGCATGATCCAAATTTTTTATATTAAATATTGAGTAAAGCTAGGGTGTAATGTGCTATTACTAAGAAAGTTTGATGAACACAACTTCAAACGTCGAATACAAACCGTTGAAATCCATGTACTTCATGAGTGATGCATGTACACGCAAAATTTTAAATTAAAGTCGATCTGATGTACTTTTGAAGTTGTGCACATCACACCTTAGCTTTACTCTTAAATATTATGTAATTTATTTTAGGGTGAGATTTTTATTCAAAGAGTTTTAAATAAAGACATATTTGAAGCCGGATCTATAGAGTGTTAAAATTTATTCAGTTTTAAATATGCTCACATGAATCTCAATGCTAATTGGACGGTTTAAGTCTGATTTGGGATAAATTTGTCCAAAACCATTTGGAAAAAATACTTAATTCCAATTTTTAAATTAACAATTATGTAATATAAAATTTAATCATTAATATTTAAAGAGTAATAATATGCAAAAAAAGATAAAAATATAAATATAAATTTCGTCCTTATAGTTCTAACTGACAACTGTAAGTAAATAAAAAACGGTTCCAAAGGTATACATTTCCGGTTTTAGTATGGGCCGAGATATCCTTTCGCCCCTACCAAGAACCAAGAAACAAAAGTTGGTGCTCTGTAAGGGCCCAAAAATTCTTCTATTTCTAACTTGAGCTGGAAATATTTTTTATTCTTAAATGCTTCTTATTTTTATTTTCCTCCACTACTGTTATTAAAAATAAATAGACGTGGAACACTCTTCTAAATCTTACATATATTTTATGTAATAATTAATAAGGCTCTTGAGTTGTCAAGAATCTAATTTTGAAAAAAATAAAAATTAATTAATATTTCGGGTCTAATTCATTCGGATTTATCTGAATTTAAATGAGGCAATGGCTTTGTTAGTTTTGCATCTGGGAAAAAATAATTGATTATTGAACTGAGTGAATACTGTCACAACCAATTAATTTAAAAATTATTAAAGCCATATAATCTAATCACAATTCGAACAACTTTTCTGATATTTAAACCGATTTTGGAGTTTGTTAGGAAAAAAAACGAAAGCCAAGTCTCTATGTTTTTCTTGTAATTAATTAATATTTATCCGCAATCTTATATTTATTTGATTGAATTATAATAATACATATTGATCACTAAAATAATAATGATAAACTGACAAGTAATCTATAAAAGAACCAAGTTTGGAAAATTTTTTTACTAAAAGTAGATGAATTTAGTTAGGTGTCAATGATACCCTTTTAACCGTGTACGTACTCGATCCGTATCGTATTTAATAATGCCTATCTATAAAGTTTTTGTTCGTTAACTTATTAATATGAGTAACAATTTTTTTTGTTAACTTATTGAGTAAGGGTATGGGTAACTTATTAGGTATAGGTATGAACATACCTCTACCCGACCCGTACATACTCATTGACACCTCTAAATTAAGTTCTTTAAACGGAATTGACATGAACACTTTTTTCTTACTAAGAACAAAAATATTGACAACATTAATTTGAATTCATATACGATGCACGAGTCATATGTGGTTTTTTTTTACTCTTTTATTTTTTTGACTCAATAATTACTAATGCCCATACTGGCTATATGTCAGTAAATTATTTTAGTGAAACTAGCATTGCTCAAGGACAAGAAGTTGAAGGAGGAAGAGAAGCAAGAATTGAAGAAAAGGAAAAGAAAAGAGAGAAGTTGGTATTGTACCTGAGAAAGAGTTGTACCTCAAATCAAATCTTGAAAGATAAACTAGCTAGCTAGCTCGTGTAACTTGCATTGGGTATTGAAGCAGTGAAATTATTATGATAGTAACGAGGCTTCCTACGTACAGCGACTACACGCCGTTAGTTATTGCAACATTGGTTATGGCTTTTAGGTGTTTAGCGAAGAAGTAGCCGAAAACCAATTAAGTTTGCCATGAATCAAAGAACTAATCTTTCATTTAGTGACAAATGCACATGGTCTTCATGTGAGAGGTCATGGATTTCAAATCTGAATAAGAAATATCCTTTGTTATAATAACAAGGATAATATATAGTTGAATGATTTGATCTCCAACCTTTACTTAAAAAAAAAAAAAAAATTTACCGAGAATCTTCTTCACAAGACATGTTCAAGCATTATTTTATATATATGCTTGACTCTCTCTTGTACAATTGGATTTATATCCTTTGCTTGAAATTGTAGTAAACTCGCGAATCTCCTCATGCACCTCACTCAACCCCAATTCACAAATAAATAAAGGTAAAAGGAGGAATAAGTTGCTTACTTCATCTCATTCCTTATTCCTTATGCTTTATATTTTATAATTTGGAAATTTAATTAAGTCTTGATGAGTGGTGATACAACACAAATTGATATATATAGTTCACTACAAACTATTCCTTCCAGAGAGAAAATCAGACTTTAGTGTCGCAGTTAATATTATTATTATTTTTTTTTTTGAAAGATCATATATATATTCGAAACCTGACTAAATTTTTCCATTGAATGCCTAAAATTAAAAAAAAATTTGATATATATCTAAAGAAATCAGTTGAATTATATCTCATATCTAAAGAAATGAATCCAGCAAAGAATCCAATATATAGATCTATAGAAGTTGTTAACGAAGTGTTCAACCCATCAAATTAATAAAAGAGTATACCAACATGAAATATCTTAAATTTCAGCAAGTCTCTCGTGTACACACGCGTACTGGTGTACAGAATTAAAAACTTAACCCCAGGTAATATGGTCCCTTTCAGGTGTTTGTACAGTGGTGTACAAGCTATGAGACATCATGTAATTCATGTCTCATAGCTTAAGGAAAGGTTGCAAAAGAGAATAATTAAACTGTCTCTTAGAAGCTGCATGTTACAGCAATTAATAGTTATACTGGCCAGACGCCACGATGAAAAGGCGAAATGTGGCGCGGTGATTAACTCGAGTTTTAATTGGTGGAATCAGATATATAGGAATTGCATATATAGAAGAGCTGGAAGAAACGAAAAAACCCGACAACCTAGACAGCGATCGATGGAGCAGGAAAGAAACAAAAGGAGACAAATTACGTACACAGGCTCCACGTCGTTAGATCTAAAGAATATTTAAAGAATGAAATTGGGTTGTGGTTTACCATGGAACTCATGACAAGTGGGCCAACTCCTATCAAGATTTAACGGACTAAGTGTCACTGACTTGTGGGTCCATAGATATATTTTAAATCGACGCTAGAGCATCAGTTAGTCGCCAGCTGTTGCAACTTGCAAATGGAGGGATATAGAGATAATTGAGCTGCTGAAAGAGACAAAAGCTGAAGTGGCCTAATCTCAATATTGTCATACATAAATAAGAGAACACGTGTCCAGGCATCCTGCCATTTATGCTACTGAGTCAAATTGAACTTTCTATTTTTTTTTTTAATTAACAACTACTCGGAACCATTTTTAAGTTTGTAAAACATTCATCACAAGTATGTAAATCACACTTGTGTAAAGCTTTTCTTTAAAGTTTTTAAAGAGTTTATTTGAAGTCTATAAACATCTAAATTAAGTTATTATTTTTTTAATTAAGATCTAGAGCTAGTTATACTTCCGATTATTTAAATCTAAAACTTTTCATAACTGTAAATCTTACGATAAAATTTTGTAAAGTGTTATTTTGAAGTCTGTAAAACTAACAAATAAACTATAAATTTTATCTTTTTAATTATATCTGTTGTATTTAAATAATAAAATAGAATATTTCAATTCTCTAAATCTTACTATCCAACTTGTAAAGTGCTATTCTCAAGTCTATAAACCTACCAATTAATTTTAAAATTTTATTTTTTTTCAATATGCTACATATTCAAATAATAAATGAAATCTTTCAAGTCTGTAAACCTTGGTACACAACTTTAAATTGCTGATTTCAAGTAATTAAGCAAATCGAACAACTAATCTCAAAACTTTATCTTTTTTATATATGCAGATAAAGCCTGCAAATTACAGAAGGTCATATATCTATGTAAATCTTTCATATCATATCTATCTATAAACATATTATATCAAACCTACAAACCTACCGGGTCAAGTCTTTCTCGATTTTCTTAACAAACTCAACATCTTCTGTTATCCCAAAATCTACAACAAATATACTAATTGTAGACATAATTCTTTCCAAACTGTAAGAAAAAAAATTATAATGTGAAATAAAATTGACTAAGAAAAAAAATTATGACACAAACAAAATTACAAAAAAAAAAAAAATAATCTACTAGAAGAACTAAATAATTAATTATATCAAATTCCAGCATATTAAGTCTGAAAATCTTTCATATCAAGTCAGTAAACCTATCATATCAAATCTCCATTTATCCACCGGACTTAGATAGCAGAGGCAATAATGACTGCGGTGACCATGACGAAGGCGATCTAGGAGGTGGAGAAGCATTCAACGAAGCTTGACTCAGGGGTGGTGCTAAAGCCTCTGTTAGTGTTGAAGTGAATGGTGGGGGGAGGAGACGTGATTGGAGAGGTCCCAAGAGTCGAAATAGAAGGCAAGACGGGTGCGCGAGTAGGTAGCGCTGTAGTTGGAGCATCGGCTGGGACAGTGCTATAGAAAGAGAAGAGATAAAACTCAAAAAATAGAGGAGAGTAACATAAAAAAACGGAGGAGAGATAGATTAGGAATTAAAAAATAGAGAGAAATGAAGAAAGTTTATATAGAGAATGTGGAGAAGACAATTAGAGTTGTTAGAAAAGAAGATGGGAAGCTTTGAAAAATGAAATTTTGGTGAAATAGAGATGAGAGATGATAGTTTTTCTCTTTAATGAAATATACATATGTAGATTAAATTGGTCTGAATATTGATCGGACAGTTCAAATCTAAACTCAAACGGTGCGTTGGGATCTAAACTCGTGAGTTGTTTGATTGTAAATTTTGATGACATTCAGTATTATATGGACGTGTAGGGAACAGAGATCTAAGGTTTTGATAAATTTTGATGACATTCAATTCGAAGGTGGTTTTGATGGCCGAATTTGATAAGGAAAATTAATTGATATATGGATGGCTGCTGAAATGGATTTGGATTAATGAATGTGATTGGGAAACTGGACGAATATTTCCATATGTTTTGAACTTGTTTTATTTTTCATATTCTTCTATATATCCCTCGTTAAGTCTCAAGCTTGTTCAAGGAACTTCATGTGATGCTTCTTGGCCGAGTTCTATCATAATATCGATCGAATAATACTACAATTTAAAATCTTAATTTCTTTTTTCGAGATTCCAAAAGCAATTAAATTCGACTAACTTCAATCATCTAAATATAGAACTTTCGTTGGAAACTAAATTATATATATATATATACAACAACAAAGTAGGCACTTTTCGCGAGAGAAAAAACACATTTATGACAGGACTCTGTCGCGAATAGAAAAAGCACGTTTATGAAGATAGTCCGTCGCGAAAAGTCATTTTTTACCCTCACGAAAAGTGCATGTCTTTTGTAGTAACGAGTTATACTATTTTTCGCCTTATGAATTGAAGATACCCATTAATTTCATATTTTTAGATCAACCTATAGGATATTTTTCTTCTTATTTAATATATCGTACTCTTTTAAAAAATATATAAATTTTTTATTTTTTTACAATAGAGGAGGAAAAAAGTCTAGTGTGATCGGGTTCATCACAACACGAGTTGGTCACGTCACGGCATGGCAGTGTATTAGTCACGTGACGTAACTAATATAGGTCGTAAGATGTCAGTTAAACAGTTTTGACACACCACAACGCAGCTATTGACACATATAGACACGATAACACATTAGAACATCACATCACGTCACAGATTGACATGCGTGATTTTAATTTATCTGCGAAATGCTAATTTTGAATTTTTTTTTTTAAATAAACATGATAATGTCATATAATTTGGCCACGCTGTGATGGCTCATGATAAAATTATTAGTGTGAAGTGAATTAATGTCGTTTATCATTTCAGTCACATTATATTACATTAAAATAAAATTTACGCCACGTAATCTAATCATGGTTAACACGCCATGTAATATTACGTCACAAGTTTTTGACAAATCTAGATATGTAGATAAAATTTAACAGTCTGGATTCATCTAAGGAATCTTAAAAAGAATTAAAAATATGAAGCTGTGACACAAGCCAATATATATTATAATATACACATCGTACTATAACGTCAATCAATAAAATATATTACATTTTTTAAATATATCCAAGAAATTAATAGATCACTTGCATATTAATTACGGACCCAATATTTTTTTTTTTGAGAAAAAATGAGGGTCTAGCCCTTCATTTGATTAAACGGATTAGGTTTACATGAGATTTTGTATCCCAATTTTAAATAAAGATACAAGTAGCTCAATATAGTTGAGCTTGAAACTAAGGAAAAATAAGAGAAAATGAAATCAAAAAGAAAAAACTGAAAAGTCTAAAACCTCTTAAGTAGAGGATTTACCAGTATACTAATTTTGAGTCAGTAACTGTTTAATTGGCTTGGGCCTATGTTATTGCATGCCTGCTTGTCTCCATGGTAATTGCCCATTGATCCTGAATTTGTTGAATGAGTTGCTCAATTTCATTTGATTTATCGGTGAAGATCCTTGAACATCGCTCCCGCCAAATAACAAATTGTGCTATTAGTAGCAATGACCTTTCTGCCTTGTTGAGCTCTTTGTTGATGAGGGCTTCCTTTGCTTTTTGTAGTGGCAGTTTCATTCTCATTGTTACAGACAATTGCCGGTATAACTGTTTTGTCACAGTACACTCTTCAAATAGATGTGGTACTGTTTCTAATTGCGACTTGCACATGGTACAGCGGTTGACAATATTCAGTCCCCGTTTCATGAGATTGTCTATTGTTAAAATCTTATTTGACATCATTAGCCATGAGAACACTTGCATCGTCGGTGGTGCCTTAATTTTCCAGATTTTGTGTGTTGCTGAGATGATGGTTGGAGGGTGCTTAATAGTCTGGTAATATGATTTAACGCTGAATTTT
This sequence comes from Carex rostrata, assembly GCF_964058835.1. Taxonomy (NCBI): domain Eukaryota; kingdom Viridiplantae; phylum Streptophyta; class Magnoliopsida; order Poales; family Cyperaceae; genus Carex; species Carex rostrata. The sequence continues at coordinate 5,669,751 of NC_135937.1, forward strand.
TCTGATGTGGACCATTTCCATCTCGCTTCATCAGAATTGTTGGTGAGAAGAGTTGGGTGCTACCGCAATCTTGTAGTCAGTTGCGTGAGTTGTGTTGTTGCCTCCTGAGAAAGTGTTCCCCGGAAGAGTTCTCTTATTTGGCCTGTACCGATTGCTTGCTGTATCGAAACTGTTTGATCTAGTGCATATGTGAATAGGATTTGGAATTCATGCAGTAGCACTCCTGCACCCCAATCATGCCACCAAAATAGGATTGAATCTCCTTTTCCCACTATTCTGATCACTGAGTCATTCATGAATTTATATGTGGTTTTTAGAGTTGTGGAGAAGAAGTGGGATTTTGGTACCGGCCACAGGACGCTGTTTGTTTGAAAAAAAATTGTCTTCCATAATCTTCTTTCTGGATTAATTCACTGCCAGTACCACTTAGCTAGTAAAGCGTCATTGAATTCAGTTAAGTCCATCACTCCCATGCCTCCCAGTTTTCTCGGTTTGCAAACTGTCTCCCATTTGGCTAAGTTATATCCTTTCTTCTGCTGTGAAACCCCATGCCAAAGAAAATGTCTTCTGATTTTATCTATTTCGCCAATGACCCAAGTTGGCAGCTTGAAACATGTCATATAGTATGTCGGTAGCGCAGAGAGTACGTAATTTAGCAAGGTTAACCTTCCAGCTATTGATAAGTGTGTCGCTGCCCACCCTTGCAACCTAGTGCTAAATTTTTGTATGAGTGGTAAGTAGGCTGTCTTGTTTAATTTTTTGTTTGAGAGTGGTAGGCCGAGGTACGTGAGCGGAAATTGGCCTAGCTTGCAGCCCATTGCCAGTGCCAATTCCTGTCCTATTTGTTGAGATGTTCGGACTGTTACCAGTTCAGACTTGTTCAAGTTAACCGCTAGCCCTGAGATGCCTTCAAAAGCTGTCAGCACTATCTTCAAAATCTGAATTTGACGCAGTTCGGGTTTTAGAAAAAATAGTGTATCATCCGCATAAAGTAAGCATGGAGACATGTCCGTGAATGGTAGCCGGATTGCTCCTATTGATTTTAATTTGGAGACCCACCTACTTATGAAATCAATTGCTATTATAAATAGAAAAGGCGATAGCGGGTCGCCTTGTCTCACCCCACGCTTCAATGTTATCTTCTTACCAAGTAGTCCATTGATTAATATTTGTGATGTGCCATTTAGTACTGAGTTCTCAATACAAAGAAGCCAATTTTCTGGAAATCCAAGATTTCTAAGTACCTTGAGTAGGTATTCCCAACTGATGGTGTCGAAGGCTTTGTGCACATCGTCTTTGAATATTGCTAAGGGTATTTTATTTCTTTGAGAGTGGTGCAATGCATGTTGAACATATATGAATCCTTCTGCTATTTGTCTATTTTTGATAAAGCCCGTTTGCGCTTCATGTACTATATGGGGGATGTGTTGCTGGACCCTGTTTGCTAGAATTTTTGAAAAAATTCTTTGCATCCCATGTATTAAACTAATCGGTCTATAGTCTTGTGGGTGAAGGGCAATTTCTTTTTTGGGGATAAGTATTATGTGTGAGGTGTTTAGGGGGTGTAAGGAGGCTCCTGTTGTTGTGATGTGCGATAGAACCGCATGAATATCTCTAATCAAAATGCTTTGGTACCTTATATAGAACTCACCGGTGAATCCGTCGGAACCCGGACTTTTGTTCTTTGGTCATGCTTGGATTACCTCTTGCACCTCCTGAATGGTGATGGGGTCTTCTAAGGTCTGTAGGTCCCTTTGCTCCTGACCATATAAATTTTCCCAACAAATATCCGGTGTGGGTTGTGATGATTTGCCCATGAGATCTTTATAGAATTGGAAAAAAGCTTCTGCCTTGGCTCTTTGGTCAGAGAACTGCTGTCCATTCCATTCGATTTGCATTATGGTGTTGCTTCTCTTAGCACTCGATGCTATTGTGTGAAAATATCGCGTATTTTTGTCGCCTTGTAGTTCCCACCTTATTTTAGCTCTTTGTTTCCATATATCTTCCTCTAAGATTGCCAAAGTTGTGTATCTTTTCTTGATTAAGCAAGTTACATACTTTTCCATGAGAGTAGCTCTTCTTATTTCTTTAGCTTTGTCTATCCAGCCAAGGAAATCCCTACAGACTTTGATTTGCTCTTTGATTGAGCCGACTCTATCTGCTGCCCAGTTTTTTATTGCTTTTTGGAGTGCTTTAAATTTGCCCTGTAGTTGTTCTGGTGTGTTTGCCTCTCCCATTTGTTCCCATTGTTGAGCAACTAGTTCATCTAACTGCTGAAATTTGAGCCAGCAGTTTTCAAATCGGAATAAGTTGGTTTTTTGGAACTGTGTTTGTGCCGTGTATGAAATAGGGCAATGGTCTGAAGAAGTGTTAGGTAGTGAAAATTGTTGAGAATTCGGGAATTTAGTATTCCAATCGGATGAGATTAAGAACCTGTCTAATTGGGCCATTGACGGGTCATCTCTTTCGTTAGACCATGTAAATCTCCTACCTTGTAGTGTAATATTTAAAAGGTCCAAATCTGAAACTAGTCTCGCAAAATTGATTGTTCCTCTCCAATCCGAGTTCGGATTATTTCGTTCTTCTTGTCTCATAGTGATATTAAAGTCTCCGCTTACTATCCATGGCGTGTTGTTAAAAGGTTTAAGATTTCTCAATTCCTCAAAAAAACTCTGCCTATTTGGTCTCACAGATGGGCCATATACTCCAGTATATAAGAAAGTGGAAGAGTCTTCACGGTTTTTGAACAATAAAGACAGTGAGTAAGTCCTTACAGTGGTGTCAACAAGAGAAAATTTTCTGTCAGACCATGCAATGAGAATTCCACCCCGAGTGTCATCTGCATCTCGAGTTGAAAAGTGACCTAGCCTTCTTCCACATAGTTCCTTTGCTATTTTATTAGTCATACACGAAATTTTTGTTTCTTGCATGCATACTATATCCGGCTTTTCCAATAGAATAGTTTGTCTAATTGCCAACCGCTTTTCCCTATCATTGGCTCCTCGAACATTCCAAGATATGAATTTGTATGAGGGTTTATAATTCATTTCTTATTAGTAATCTCTTGTGTGAATCTGAACTGCACAGTTCTACTTGCTTGAAGAAATTGATCTTAGGCCACATCATAGAACACATAATGAGACTCACATAACTCACACAACAAAGGGACAAAAATAATATCATTATAGTAATTTCAGAAGCCTTACAGAACCTCCCCTTTCGACTATACTGGCACTGACTCCAGTTAGCAAAGGTGCTCATGCTACAACATTGACTGTCTACTCCTCTTACATTTGAAACTGAAATTGAATCTAAAATTGCTAATTGAAAGTAAATACTTATCATCATGGCAACAGAGATGGCTCTGTCCCTTATCCGGTACAAAATTCTTGTATTCATTAAAACAAAACTTGGCTCTAAACGATCTTGCCCTTCAAGCACTTCACTGATTCTGAACCGCTGGCTCAGTAGTGCTCAAACTTGATTTTCACAGAAAACTAAAGTCGCAACGTAATAGAGAATAAACCTTGATTAAAAGTTATTCTTGATATTAAATTAAATGTAATATAAAAATGGCACGTTAGAAAGAATTAATAGAAAGTACAGCATTTACCTAAACTTAATAGAGAATAAATCTTGATTAAGATTTCTTATGCTGTAATTACTTACCCAAGCATTTCGTAAGCAGTTTACCTTTACCTTTTTTCTTTTAAAAAAGGAATGACCTGCCCGTTTCATTAAACTGAATTAAACTATGTTTCTCTTCAGTACTTTAACTTATTTCTATGACAATTAATGCTCAAAACTGATTTTACAAATGCAACTTTCGCTAATAGTTCTTTTAACATTAAACAAAGCAATTATACAGAGCGTACAAGAACAAAGTGGCTTACTAAAGGTTCCTAATTAAGAAAAGCAAAATTTGGAATTAAAAGTATCCTCTTTAAAAAAAAAAAAATTGATGGTGATAAACTACCTCCTCCATTTCCTCACTGCTGCCCCAACGACGCTGTCAAAGATAAGTTCTCCACATTTTTTTAATTAGTTAGCTTACAATCAAATTTAGAACAGGAGGGCACTAAAGAAACTATATTTTTCCTCCCAAAACAAGCCCCTCTGAGAGTCCATTTCACAACCAAAAGGACGAACTCAGATATTGAGGGGAAAAAAAGAAGAAAAATATATTTTTTTAAAAAACTCCATGGATCCACCAAATTTGAAAAAAAAAAAAAAAAAAAACCTAATCATTAAAAACTAAAGGACACAATCGACGGCAATCGGACTTGTATCCGTGATATCAAAGTCCCTGACATTGTCGGAATCCACCTCTTCTTCGCTGGAGGCGGGTTCGTTCAAGTCAAAACACAACCCCTTTTTCTCTCCTCCTTGCTTTTTTACTACAACGCCGTGTGCAAGACCCAGTGGCCGGTGCCGCCTCATATGGCCTCCTAGGGCTTGTCCAACGGCAAACTCAAGCCCACAAATTGAGCACTCATGCAGCTTCGGCTGGAGCAGGCTCCCATCTCCGGCTATCCTCGGTTTTTTGTGGCTAGCACGGTGACCACCAAGTGCCTGAAAGGAAGGAAACCGGCGATTGCACGTCTTGCACTCGAAGACTTTTGTAGCCATTGTACAATGAGAAAGCAAGTTGCTTTCATGCTGAGCCAGAAACACCAATATATTTTCCATGTCAATGTTATCAGGTGCCTCGTAGTATACTGCATTTTCAAATAATCTTTTCATGCTAACTAGCTAGTTAATTAAGAAAGGAAGTGGATTTAATTGTGGATGATCGAGTATGGATGTTAATTGGGAGAAATGGGTTTAAATGTGAGGATTTATTGGTGTGAACTTGAGATAATTGGATAATAAGAGATGGATGGAGGGTGGTTGGTACTTATAGACATGATTAGATATTGGTTACTGGGAAAAGAAGTGATTAGTTTAGTTTGGCTAAGTGTCTTTACGAGGTTTCCATGGGCTAAGGGTCACAAACTCTCAAGTATTTAATATTTCTTGAACTTTATCGGTGTACCCTGCAAAAAAAATCATAATTAATTTGTTTTGTCAATTTATACTTGTGAGCATATATTAAATATGGGTAATATCCATTATTGTATTTGTAATATCCATTATAATATTTTTTTTGAAATAGCAAACCATATAAAAATTAAAATTGTGGATATAATTTCTATGATTTAATAGGGAATGCATGTATTATTGTGAAATGTCATTTTGGTTATAATATTCATATTTTACGTGTGGATACTGTACCGCTATATATATTATAATAAGAAAACGGAAACCCTAAATAAGCAAAATGGTTAGCAAAAATGAACTTCTTTGCATGGGCTGCTATGTAAATTTTGAAGACAATAATTAAGCTGACTTACATCTTCCATAAACTATACTAAATTGAAGCTACTATTTGTACTTGCACCAAACTTACTAACCATAAACAAATGACATCTTTACTTTTAATTATTCAGTAGTTCCTCCCAAGTAGTTCGAATAAGGGGCACATATAGCTAGGGAGTTCTGAATTTTAAATCCAACTCTTTTATATTATTATTATTTTTCTGTTTGTTTTAAATTTTCTTGTTAATTGAAAATGGCCTGCTGCACATGACAAACACAAAGGAGAGAAACAATAAAAAAAAGAAACTATGTCAGAATCAAATTGGTGCCTAACTATTAGTATACACTAGTTCCAACATGAGAGTATATATGAAATCACAATCTTTTATTAAAATTGGTTTGTTCAACCAAACTTAAATATTTAAATTATATCCACTACATACTTTTTTCCCTAGTTTACGTAAATCTGCGGCTCAAAACCACTGGTTTATATGCAATAATTAAGAGTATGATATCGCAGTTAACTTTTGCTTACTATCTCTAGTGTGCTTTTTATATGAAAATAACCAAAAAAAGGTAGTTCCATTGCCATCATTCAAGCAACTAACTAAGAAAATGTTATATAATTAAGAATCATGTTTAGGTTTGTTTCCCAATGACCTCAGCCATTTTAGGTTGATTTCCAATGGCAGGTTTCCACAAAGCACCTCCAATATATATAGATAAGAAAACTTTTGACATCCATGCATCCTTATTTTGTTAATTTCCCCTTTAATATCCTACATCACTACCATATAGAGTTTGATTCAACTTTATTCAACTTTCAAATATTTGTAATTAATTTTCTGTTAAACCTATGAGTGGCAATATGAATCACATTTTCTTTAGTATGTGATTGCTGCATCATTGTGTTTGTCTATCTATATCAGTAAATAGAAAATTTAAGATTCAGAGAACATGGACTGATTAATTACAAAATGCATCATGTATATTGATGCTGACCTAAGGAGGGTGATATGGCAAGCATTTCCAAGATTCATTTGGCTTAGTGCATGCAGTAGATCTGTAGATGAGTAGATAGCCACTTCATTTATAAATATATTTTTTATATGAAAGAAACCCTAAGTTATCAATTTGATTGCTCTTGTCAAGTTGCAGCTTATATTCTATTAATTGTCATTTCATTAATATGGTAAATAGCTCATCATGACAAATTGGATACTGTTTCCTCCGGACTGTTAATTTAGCTAACGAAATAGAACAATAGAAAATTAAGCAGAGGTAGCTGCAACCAATTTTGTCAAAAAAAAAAAAAATTAAGCAGAGATGCTGCAAATTTAGAAACACTCAGAGTACTATATATTTTTTAACTTTCACATGAGGATTAGGTAGTCGGTAGGAGACATATTAGCTCACTCTGATTCCAACAGTTTTATATAATTACGACCAACAAATAATGATATAAATATGACTTAGCTTCAAATACTAGTATGTTAACTACAATAATGCAATAAAAGCATTTGAAGTAATTTTTTATACGAGTTATAAATAATTAACAATTGATTTAGTTTGAAAATCTTAACAACTACCTAAAATATTCTGCAAAGTCTTAAATATATATGGCATTTGGTATGAGATTCATGTGATAAATGTATATCAGTCATTTACATGGAAAAGGAATTACATTTCCATTTGATAATGTATCAAACAATTATAGATTTGCAGAAAATTTTGATGGAATATATATCAATGTGATCACTCTCAATTAATCTTACAAATTAAACTTGTTTATTAAATATTGCATAAGACTATTTTAGACCACATGCATGTAAAATAAAATTCACCTTTCAGTTTTGAATATATTTTACTTGATTTAACAAAATTATCTTCATTGCTAATAGTGAAAATGTTCTCTTATTTAGCTTTTAATGCAACTATGCAAGACCAATTAATTGCTTCTGTCGGTATACCCTCGCGGATACTCTCCCATTCTTGTAGTTAACGGTTAGAGTGCAAACGCAAATTGTATATTGTGTACATTACACATAATTGAAACCGAATTTTGAATTACACATTTATGAAAACTTTTTATTGCACTTATGCCCCCATTTCAAATTAAGTATCTAGCAAATCCATCCTTGATTTGAGAGACTTTATGGTAAAATAATGCACTTGTGCCATTAATCAATGCTGAGCAAGCATGCCAATGGGTCTCCACTTGCGCAGGGAGATGTTGGATTAATTTTGTTTAAGAAATTAAATAGGTGAATTTTCTCACAAAAGGAAAATCAGAAGATGGATCTGCAATGTTAGAATTTACAGAAAATTAATTTGATGCACTAAAGATTTTGGTTTCCTTTTTCTTCTTCTTTTATTTGATGATAAATCATTAACAAATGTTTATAAACCATAATTATAAATATGAACAATATATATGAATGTTAATTAAACTTAATATATATAATATTCATAAAATAATAAAATTTTATTTAAGTTTGCTAGTTCTAAAATGACTGAAAATGATATTTAATGATCTTTGACGAAATGTTAGATTACCTCAAATTTCAATCTATAAAGCTAACAACATTCCTATAATTTTTATTTTACAAAAAAAAAAAACATTAACTTAATATAAGAACAATACTAATTAAGGTTTGCAAGTTAATTTGTCCGTTAATGAATTCTTATTTTGTATCTCCAAGTTTTGACATATCAATCAACTTTTTCACTTAAACTTGCGATTTCGTCATTACAAAAATTGTAATTAATAATTTTACCATGATATATTTTTATCAAATAGCTAGGGGTGTCAAAGGGTACGATACGGGTTATATAGGTGGAGATATTTTCATATACCCGTACCCGTTATGATAACGAAAACAAATCTTTACTCTTACCCGTCTTTTTTAATACGGTACGGGTCAGGTAAACGAATAAAAAAATGTCATTAATATTTCAATCTGTGTTTTCGATAAAATATTTTTCAAAACAAGAAAAAAAATACAACTAATTTGTATCATGAAAATTTAATAAAAGACAAAACTTATTATATCATGTATCATCTTCATAAAAATATATATCTATATCTATAATTTTACTTTTAAAAATTATCTTATACAAAAACGAATAAGATAACGGAAAAAATGTTACCCTCTCCGTATCCGATGAGTTAACATAAAAAAATCTTACTTTTGTATTTTCAGATACGACACGAATCAGATAAATGTGTAAAAAGGTGTCATTGACACCTCTACAAATAGCTGGCTAGAATTCATTTCCAAAATTGCTGATTTACATGTTCATCGTGGCAGAGAATGGAAACCTCTTCTGTGAGTTTTAGGCCAGTTGAAACTGCGACGGATGGCCGCGTCCCATTCCAGCTGACCTCATCATGTGTGGGTCCTACCCACATCTCCACTTTTTGTATATATTTTATTAAGTAGCATCTCAACTTTCATGTTTGTTGTAATATTATATTACATAGTCCCAGCTCCTTGATTCTCATCAAAAAAAAAAAAAAAATACATGCTCCTTGATACGCGGATGAGGTGTAGTAGCTATATGAAGGAGGGATTCGGAGGATTCCTCTTGACCCCTCTCAAGAGACACGCACCCTTTAGCCTTTACCTTATTTCTCAGTTTAATGATTCCTTCAGATCCCGAATCTTTATTTTCTATTTTTTATTTTGCAAATGGAATCTTCATTTGTGTGGCATCCGTCGTGTTGTATACTGGACCACATACATGTACACTAGTTAAATGTCAGTTGGATTAAACTACAAGAACATTTTCAAAAAAAAAAAAAAAAAACATTAAGTGCTTATTTTTTTTAGTAAAAAAATTAAAATTTAAATAACCAACTATTTAATATTCGTGTCGAAGAATCTTACATTTAGATTTCGAAAATGGAGCTATACTACTTTTTTTTTTGTATAAAAGTGGAGTACTCCACTGATTTTATAAAACAAAATCATATTGTTAGACAAGTACTGGTACCAGTCCTGACTTATAACAACCAACTACACAAGTACGTATGCAAACCAACTCTACACCATAACAATGCATATATCCAAAAAAACAAACCAATAAACAAAAACAACATCCAACCAATATCAAGCACTAATACAAGAAACTGCCTCTAAACCAAAATAAAATGGCTACACCCCTGTATCAAATATCACCGTCCTCCCTTATGTCGGATCCATCTGTAAGCAGAGGGACCTTGTGTTCCTGCACTATCCCATAGCTATACTACTTACTACTTAGGGATGTAAACTGAGCGGATTCGAAGTGGATAATGCTGATACCATATACGTTTTTTTAATGAACATATACGGATAATATAGTAAACAGATATAAAAATTCAAAACCAAATCCGTCTTAAACAGATACAGATACGAAGTGGATAATTCACGGATAGTAAACGAATAATTTGTCAGATAATTAAGTCATATGAATAATTCACTTAAATAATCTACTTATATAATTAATATAATACAAGTATTATAATTAAAACTGATTATTTTTAGTAATACAAAAAAAGCAAAAAATAATATAGGAAAAGAATAGGAATAACAAATTTTAAAAAAAAATAGCTCCTCGACTTGTAGATAAATCACATAATCTGGGAAATATATATTTTCATCAGAAACAATTGCTGCAGTCTTTTTATTTTTTGGTTGCTGGATGGGAAACCACAAAATTATTTTATATTATTTTTGTTTAATTCTCTAATTAGTAAATGCTTGGAGAGCCACAAACGCCAGCGCACATAATCGTTTAATTATATCCCAAAATACACAATTGCGTCACTATCGAAGGCCCATAATATAATTATATACCTATGGGCCTTTATTAAATAAAAAATAAGTTGATATGGGATAAGTTAACTGATTTGTTCGATGTTTTTTTTTTTTTTTTAAAGTTTAAAGTTAGTCTCATTGACTTACTAATTATATAATAAGTGGCAATTTTTATGAGAAATCTTCGATATAATATCATAACAGCTATTACAGATATAATCTTAATCGGTTGAACTGAAATAAGAAGATTAATCATAAAAATAAAGATTTGTTTGTTATTTTTTTTAAGATGGATTTAAAATAATTGTTTGGTTCAGTATAACCAATTTTAAATTGAACCAAGCAATATACATTATGTCATAATTTTTGAATTTTTAAATATTTGGTTCGGACGAGACGGATTTAAAATTTTTGGTTAGTTCGGTCTAACCAGTTTTAAAATTTCTAAACCAAACCGAACTGAACTATTGAAATTGTTTTTAAAAATGAACCGGACTGATCCCTTTAACTGAAAAAAACCAAACCATTTAAATCAAACTCTCTTGATTCGATTTAAAACCAATTAAACCAGACCCGATGAACACTCCTACATATTACATCTTAATTTTTCCACTCCGGAAAACTAGCCAAGACCACGAATTAAAAAAATTGAAGTGTTTGACATCTAAATTGTATAATAAACAAAAATTGACTCCACAACACACAATCTATCTTCATATGGTAACTCGAAGAGATTTCAATCAAAAAAAAAAAAAAACTCGAAGAGACACACTTCGAGTTGGTGGAATTCATATCCTCTGGGATATCTCAAACTTTGCGTGACTTTATGGAAAATCTCAACCGTTTAACTACGTTCTGCACGAATCTTAAAGCAGAGATAATACTGATCCCCTACATCACTCCCGAATGGGCACCGGACACGTCGGTCACGCAAAAGTTGAGATATCTCAGAGGATACGCACTCGAGTTGGTGGGCATGTAGATTCAACAAATGTGAAAGCAACTGCTTCGATCCAAAATACTTCCATTGTAAAGTACAATGTTATCTTCTATTTATGATCCAAATCAATTATTGGTGGTATAAGAACACAATGTTCTTTTTCGTTTAACTCTATTTTCTGTGTTATTTATGGTTTTGTTTTGTTTTCATTTTTTATTAATTACGTGGTATTAAGAGAGAATTTGTAGAAATCCTTTTTTTTTTTCTTTGTCGTTGTAACTTCTTTTTTTTGTATATTATCTTATTTTGGATCGATCTAAGATATTCATAAATGTTGGAAATCTTTTTTTTGTTTTCTTTCAAGAAAGTCTAAGATCTCAGTTAACAAACGCCAGCACACATAATCAGATAATTATATGCTCAAAATACGTACACAATTGCGTCACTATCGATGGGAAATACTAAAATTAAATGCCTATGGGCCTTTATTAAATAAAAAAAAAAAAAAGTTGATATGAGATATGTTAACTGATTTGATCGATGTAAGTTAGTCTTATTGACTTACTAATTATATAGTTTATATTTTTTTAGAGAATTTTTCAATTACTATCATAACAGCTATCATAATTGCTACTGCCGATAAAATCAATCGTGATTCATATTATCATAAAACATAAATGACAAAGAATTGATTAGGATTCGTTAACTGATTTATTTAAAGTTGGCCTCATTGACTTACTAATTATATAATTTATATTTTTTTAGAGAGAAATTTTAAATTTTCATTTTTTTTTTTTTGAGAGAGAGAGATTGATAGCAGCTATCAACCAGTTAATTTAAAAAATTTATTACTATCATAATTGCGACTGCATATAGAATCAATTTTGAATCGTGATTAGGACCTGTTAACTTATTTGATCGATGTTTCAATTAATTTTTGAAGTTATTATATTTTTTTTACAGATAGAGAACTAATCGCTATAAATTTTTCAATGTATCCTTCATTTATTAATTTGTACATTTTAACAACTTTCACTGTAATTTTTCAGTTATGACATCAACATCATTATTTTTTAATTCAATATTAAATCAAGAGCCATAAATTATTTATCTAATTTCTCCAATTGGATTTACTTCATTAACCTTATATTATTTTGCTAACTCGAAACCTTGTTCATTCAAAGTGAACTAATTACTTATTTAACCTGAATATTAAAGATGGTATAAATGATAATATTTGTATATTATGAACTTCATTTTTTTTTCCTATTGTGTTCTTTCGCTTTAGAAGGAGACAAGAATCTTGTGGAGGAACTCGATATCAATGTTTTAATTTCTTAAATATGAACCTGTTATTTGTTTTTTTTATTTTATATATTATACATTCACTGTAAAAATCGTACAAAATCTGTTTTTCGGCTTCTTAATTTTGGAATTAAATAAGATCAAAGTTCATTTTTTTTATTTTAATTGTTTATGGAAAAGGATTGAGGAATACCATGCTTAATTATGATGCTATTACGGCCACAAGTTTTTTTAATTACTAAATTAAATTTAAAATTTAAATTAGTAAACTTTGGGTCTGTACAGAAAGTGATAGAGAATCTGACATGATGAAGCAGGCTGTTAATGAGCAGTTGAAATTAAGATCTTGCTTTTTTTTTTTTTAAATAAATATCTTGACTATGCTTTTAGTGAAATTTCTAGCTGTATTTGTTTTGGATAGTTTGATATCTGTGACTCTATAATGTAATATATATATTTTTAGATTTAATTCCCAGTACCAGCAGTTTGATATATACTTTGTAATAAACAACTTATGGGTTCGTTTATGAAATTGGTGGAAAATATCTCACTTTTGTCACACAAAAAAAAAATGTGAACAAGAAATGTGAATTGTTGTTCTTGTTATATACTTAAATTATTATTTTTTTGCATATGGATGTATTTTATCGTCAAGACACCGTTGCTTTTATTCTATTTTTGTAAGAACTGCCAAAGTTCTTGAAGACCTTGAAGCCTGATAATTAATGAAGAAGATCACTTGACATTGGCTTTTTCACAATTTAATAACAAATTTAAAAGTAAACTTATAGAAATATTATTGGACAAATATATAACTTAATAATCAAATATCAAACAATTAAAGTATTGTTTGCTGCATCAAAGTCTGTTAATTTGAGACTGCTAATTAAGTTTTAAGACAATTGGTGTATGATAAACCATACACCAATTAAATCTCATAAATCATGCCTGTAATATTAGATTTTACATTTAATTTTTTTATTTTAAAATTAATTAAAATATCAAAATAAAAAATTGTCTAAGCCATCGTCCCCTCATAATTATATAGATAACAATACAATACTTATCTTTGAAGAAAACTAAGACGGTAAAATTAATTTTGCATGTGTGTGAGTGAGTGAATATAAGAGTGATCATGTGCTAACATTAAAAAATTGTTGGCCTTCATACTAATTTTATCATGATAATGCTAATTAGTAAGTGGTTGTTAGATGTACGAAATCATTTTAGGCGAAACTACCCAACTTGATTAAAATTGGGTATTAGTAAAAAGCACTAATTAGTAAAAGGCACTAACTTTTGGTGAAACACAATGAGATAAAGAACAGATAGAGAGAATATTTCAACAAGCTATTCAACGAAAAGGATGATAGCACCACGATCGAGCTGGATGACTCTTTTTTAATGAAACCAACAAACAATTTATTCGAGAATTCAATAGTCTGAGTTAAATGGGGCGTTAAAAATGATGAAAGAAGGCAAGATGTTGGGGCCTGATAACATCCACATCGAGGTGTGGAGATGTCTTGGATGCTTAGGGATAGCTTGGCTAACTAAGTTGTTCAATAGCATTTTCTGATTAAACAAAATGCCTGACGAGTGGATGAGAAGTATATTAGTACTAATTTTCAAGAATAAAGGAGATATTCAAAGTTGTATAAATTACTGAGGAATTAAGCTTATAAGTCATACAATGAAACTTTGGGAGAGAGTCATTGAGCATCACTTAAGAAAGATGACAAACGATACGAAGAACCAATTTGATGTTATGCCTGAGAGGTCGATTTTCTTAACAAAACAGTTTATGGAGAGATATATGAAGCAGAAGAATGATCTACACATGTATTTATGGACTTGGACAAAGCATATGACAAAGTTCCGAGAAAGATTATGTGGTGGGTTCTTGAAAAGAAGAAAGTCCTAACAAAGTACGTTACTCCCATCAATGATATGTACAATAATGTTGTGACTAGTGTCAGGGCATGCAATAGAGAAACCAGTAATTTTTCTCTTAAGATAAGATTACATCAAGAGTCACTATTAAGACCCTACATTTTTGCTCTAATGGTGGATGAAGTTATAAGGGACCTACAAGGGGAAATTCATTCGTGTATGCTCTTTACTGATGATGTGGTGATAATTGATGAGAATATCATAGGGGTTGATAGGCAACTGGAGTTGTGAAGACAAACTATAGAATTGAAGGGTTTTAGACTTAGTAGGGCTAAAACTGAGTATATGATGTTTGAGTTCAGCAATGTCAGATCAGATGATGTAGATATCACTTTGGACAGACAGGTAGTGTCCAGGAAGGACACCTTTTGATGTTTGGGATGGATGTTGCAGAGTGATGACGAGTGGGGTGGGTGAATGGCAACAGACATCTGACATCCTATGTGACATAAAAGTCCCGCAAAAGCTCAACGACAAGTTCTACACGTCAGCGATCACACTTGCCGTGTTGTATGGTGCAGATTGTTGGGCTATTAAAAGACAACACGTCTAAAAAATAAGTATAGCAGAGATGCGTATGTTGCAGTGAATTTGTGGCAATACAAGACGTGACTGATTAGAAACGATGATATACGTGACAAACTTGGGGTGGCACCGATTGAAAAGAAGCTCTTCCGACACCCCTTGAGATGGTTTGGGCTTCTCCAACGGAGGCCTCTAGAGAGACCGGTGCATACTGGGATTATACGTCATCTCGAAATCACAATGAGAGGCAGAGGTCGGCCAAGATTGATATGGTAGGAAACAGTAAAAAGGAACTTGAAGGAATAGAATGTATTCAAAGAGTTAGCTTCGGACAGGAGCGTATGAAAATTAGCAATTCACATACCAAAATCATGACTTAGAAAATAGGGGTAGTATATAAGCTTTATGTCATATGACTAGGGATTTGAGATCAAGAACATAGAGCTTCGGATTTTGACCCCTATGATCAATAGTGTAAGCATAATATAGTATATTAATACTACTATTATTATTATTATTTAATTTTTTTTATTATTTTTATTATTATTTCATTACTATCCATTTTACATTGTGATTACGATTGGGTTTCATTTCTAACCTATCCTAATTTGTTCGGAACTAAAGACTTGATGGTGGTGGTAGTTGTTATTATTATTGTTGTTATTGTAAAGTCTGGTCAAACTATCTAACAGAATTACTATCTATAAATGATTTCATGTGAGTTTTGAACCTGTAATTTTTTATGTGGAGAGTATCGCCTTTAGGAATTGGAGAGTCCAATATGGATTAGACCAAATTTGGACTGATGCAAGGTCAGAAAAGTCTAATATGCATTAAAATTCACACAGACAATTTAAGATTTGTGCATCAAGTGTGCTCAAACTCTTATTCAGATTGTACAGCTTCGATCGAGCATCGAAGAGAATTTGGATGGATGCTCATCGAACGAATGCGTATCCCCTGCATTAACTCAAAAAGGAATCTTTTGAGTTAATGAATTTTAAATGGAGCAATCCGGCCTCTGTTTATGATATAGGGGGCTTTTAATATTAGTGCGGATCTAGTATGCACGAATCTTAAAATAGATCGAATGAATAAGATTCGTTAACTCGAAAGATTCCCTTTTGAGTTAATGCAGAGGATACGAATTCCTCATCGAACTGTCTCACTCCATTATCTTTGTTATTAGACCAAAAATCTATTATCAATAATAGACATTGTTAATACAATCTATATTTTATAAAATATTACATAAAAAAATCACCTCAATATATAAACCGTATATTACCAAACGGTAATTTGCACTTCTTAATGTGGCAAGTCACTAAACTCTTTTTTTGTCTTAAAATAATTTACTTCGAACAACAAACAAAATTACAAGAATTTTGTTTTCTGAGTTAGTCGTGCACATATATATTTTTGTTCCCCATCTAGAAACACGACTTTAAATTGGAAAAGTAGTTGACAACAAAATTTAATGACAATATATCCTTCCGATTTCATTAGAAAAAATTGTCTTTCACGTCTTTAGGCAAAGTTCAAATATATTTTTTATTCCGTTTCGTGTGAGAAATGCACGTCGACTTGCATAAATGATAATTAAATGAATTACTTCAATGCCAAAAAAAATTGAATTAATTCTTTTGGCAAGGAATCTTATTATGGTATTGGCATTCTGGACAAATCTTGTAGGGTTATATATTTTACTGTTTCAAATTACGTGCCTCTCTCTACCCAAAACAAAAAAAAAAAATAGGTTCCGCTAGAAGGTCAACAATTCTATTATTAATTTCGGTTGTTTCCCCATAAAAGACAAATGTTTTAATTAAAATAATCTCTCAAAAGCAGATAAATATACTTGTACAGTTGTCAAATTCAAATTATCTTAACCACGCACCCCCCCCCCCCCCCCCCCCCCCCCCCCACACACACACACACACACCCAAGGACCACACTAGCTCTGTAGCTGTATTAATTTACACTGTAGAGTATCATTTTTGTATGCACTTTACATAGACTTCCCTCCCAAATATGGTACTTATTATGATAAGAATATTGTTGTAGTTATAATATTGTTGTACTTATTATTCCCTCGTAATGAGATACATTTCATAAAAGATTCTAGCCGATGTTATATTTGGGCCGTAACAAAATATTCAGGCCCAAATTTCTCACCTCGTTGCGCCATAAAAAGAACAATGATCGTAATTGAAATCGTGTTAGTAA
The DNA here is from genome assembly GCF_964058835.1 of Carex rostrata. Classification (NCBI taxonomy): domain Eukaryota; kingdom Viridiplantae; phylum Streptophyta; class Magnoliopsida; order Poales; family Cyperaceae; genus Carex; species Carex rostrata. The sequence continues at coordinate 5,686,860 of NC_135937.1, forward strand.
TATGTGAGTTGATTAGGTGGTGCAGCATTTCTTTTATTATCAACTAATTTTTCATTTTATGCTTTTATCTAAAGAAACAAAAATATGATCGTTCGCGTCTAATACAAAACCACCAAAGTAACTGTACATCTTATTTTATTTTTCAAGCTATGCTACTATGCATAGCATATTGGTCCGTACTACGAATCAATATTTTTATTTTAAAATTCAAACAATTGATCTGAAGTTCTACACCTTTCAACATAATCCCATATGAAATATACTTGTAGTTCAAATTTTGCATTTGTTTTAGAATTATTTACTATCTTTAAATGGTTAAAATTCACTTCATCTAAATATTTCAGACAGATCAAAAGTAGTAACTTTTTACATACTTAAAAAATAGTAAAAAAAATTCTAAAGAATGCAAGTACAATTTCATATGTTAATTATGTTCAAAGGTTCAATTTGGATTGGTTGACTCTGAGGAAGGATGAGAAAAACTAGATTTTGCCTTCAAATTATCCTTAATGACATATACTAGATCTCAAATAAAGGAGAACCAACAACAATAAAGGAGAAAAAAACTAAATTTGAACCGCATTGAAGCTTGAACTGTTTATATCATTCACTGAATGTAAAATATAGAATGCAAACAAACTCCCAATTAAGGAGAACCAACAACAAATTTTTTTGTTAAAATATTCCCATGTTTTTGAGAGAAAAAAGAAAAGAAATAGACATTTTGCTGAAAAATGAATTCAAAAGAAAAGTATTAAATAAAGCAAAGTAGTAAACCGTGCATTCGACTCTTTATATTCCTTTAAAATATCATGCTTCCTCTTAGACAAAAAAATGAAGTGCTCGGTTTCCTATACTTCTTTTTTGACAGTTCACAGTAAAAGTTCAAATTACAAACTAAAACCAGTGTTGCAAACTGATTGAGAAAGGAATCAACAAAAAAAAAAGTGCATGATAATTGACAATAAAAGACACTTGTATGAGTTTCACTCCAACCTTCTCAGAAAGAAAGAAAGAGAAGGCATTGGTAAAAAAAAAAAGAAAAATACAATGTCCAATTCAACCAAGTGTATATGCAAATATAAAAAGAAAAAATTATTTTAAATTCTTCTATGAACAAAACAGCAGAACCTGAACCTTGCCTTCTAATCTACCTGTAAGATCAATAATTAGTTAGCTCTATGGCATTCCAAAAAGACTAATTGATCACCTTCTGTATATTTGAAAGGGTAGTTTCTCAAAATGGCAAGCAGCTCAGAATAAATATGGTCTATGACATAGTAAACAGAATAATCAACATGAAAGAGCTCCGAGGGTATGTCATAAAATCATGAAATAGTAAAATCAGGTCTCAAAATTTTGATATTATTTTCCTTGGTGCCTTTCACGATTTTGATTGTAAAAGACAGATATCTTGAGGTGATAAAGTGTCTATAACAAAAGTGGACCCCACAATTACCAATACAGCCAACCATAAACTGATGAACAAAAAGATGAAAAAAATACAAGTGCCTCAAATTATTTTCCATAATGTTTACTTTTGCTTTTGTCATGTTACCTTTATTATGCCGTTTTAAGGATTACATCACTAATTGTAATTAAGAAGTTGCTGATTAGTAATGTTTTAATACACTTCAGTAATACACAAGTTTAATTTTTTGTTTCCTTCAATGCCCCTGCATTATTTTCAAAGTTTTGATATAAAAAACAATAAAATGGGTAAATTTGTGAGTATTTGAAGTTTAGAAGGGGGGAATACGTAATTTCAAACTTTAGAGGGGGGAATACGTAATTTTGAAGTTTTTGATGGGTATACGTGAAATTCCCCCTATTTTCAAAGTACAAGACCTTATGTTTTAAACCAAACAGGGCACTCTCACTTATGTTATTGTCCACTGTTTCAAGTGTTCCTCCGACGAGTTTTAACAAGTACACTATGCTGAACCAATTTGAATGAGTATGAACAATTTTACAGAACAATCTGGAAAATCATAGTACTTGGGTGATGTTTGGTTGAGGACTAAAGTTAAGGAGCCCTAAGTTGGTTATTCTGACTAGGCGTAAGCATGTTTGACCAGTTTAGACAAGTTTAGGTCAATCTAACTTTAGGTTTACGCCTAGTTAGGCCAGCCTATTTAATGCAAGTTTGATGGAATAACTTAGGCCTAAACCCCATATCTATGGTTTAGGCCTCAACCAAACATAGTATAAGGGGATAAATGTAGAATTTATAAATAAAAAAAATCTGATTTTTGCTCAGTAGCAATACAAAGATATGCGAAAAGACCTGATCGAGTCATTCAACAGCATGCTACTGCTCCCAATCTATATCAGAATCTGGATCCCCAAATTTCTGCTTAAACGCATCTTGCCTCTGCATCCACATCATGTGCCCCTTCAATACAGAAACACAACAGATTAGATCGTTCTGTTTTTTATTTTTATTTGATAAAGGTGAGATATACTCCCACAGATTTCATTGAAATTAGAAATAAGGTTTGAGTATCAAAGATTGGTACTCTTCCTTAAAAGTATCTCACAAACATCTACTACCTACATTAAGGGTCCTACAGTAATTTCTTACATGTAATGGCGAATCTACATTGTTTGAATTGACCCCCATTCAATTTCAATTTTTTTTATATTTATATCTTATTTTTAATATATTTTAAAGGGAAATACTATGGATTGTGTGAAATTAACCTCCATTCGTAGTAGGAAAATTTTATATACTTGACCCCCATTCACGTTTGACTTCCATAGTCTGAAAGTCTAGCTCCGCCCCTGCTTACACGATACTTATTACAAACTCCAGATACCAGATACAGCTAAACAAATACCAGTTCTTAGACTCCATATCACACAAACACTTATTAACTTTTAAAAACAGTAAGAAAAATTCATAAGCCAATGATTTATCTTCCACACCCAAGCTTTGGGACCATATGCTCTTGTACCTGTACCAATTACTCTCCCTCTAAATTTTCCTGAACCAAAGCTGATTACCCATTAACATCTTGAGTTAGTAGTAAGTTTAATTTCAAAAATGAGAATCATCATTATTAAATTTACACCAAAAAGTGGCCACAGCTATGATCTTTTATTAGATCCTTCTGTAAACCACAGAAAGGTAGATGTAGAGACTCAGAGATAGAGAGAGAGAGAGAGTGACCTGAAGAGCAGCAGCCCAGGCAAGAAGGAAAGAAGCGACCCAAAACCTTTTCTCCTTCACTATCTTTCCAAACTCCATTATTTCCTCTCGTCTCCGATCTCTCTCTAGCAAGCCGCCAAGCGTTTTGCAGATTAAAGAGATCTCACAATTTTGCGTCGATTTAAAACGGGCCTTTTTAAAGGGCCGAGAAATGTAACTATTACAAAATGCCCAGAATGTTGGGTAGATTTAAAATTGGACTTACCTCGGCCTTTCTTATTTCGGCCCAAATAAAAACGAATTTTGAATATAAAGCTCATTTTGAAATTCGCTATCAGGTATTAACAGCATACTATTTACTTCATAAAGCCACGAACCATATGAAGCTCTGTTTCTATTCTATAGTTTTTGAGCTGCATGACGCCAAAACTGCTTGGTTAAAATATTTACCCCGGTCCGGACTCCGGAATCTGCATGAGTTGACCGGACGTAAACAAGACTTTGACTGTCAGTTATGTATTCCTCAAAAATTATATTCTGGTTTGATTTGGGTCTAATTCACCGCCGTAATCTACGGTTTTTGACGGAACAACATTAGATTAAGTAGTTATAAATAGAGGAGATACAATAACATCTCCTAAAACATCCTTCCTCTATTAAATTACTTTACTAGGATAGTGTTCCGTAATTTACCAATGGATTTCATGAAGAAGAAACCCATTAACCATGTCTACAAGTGTAAGACATGCAATCGGCAATTCCCAACATTTCAAGCCCTGGGTGGCCACCGGGCGAGCCACGAGCGAATTAGATTCAAACGGGTCCATGTCAAGCAATCACTGAAGCCACATATTTGCCCGATATGTGGCACGGTTTTCTCCATGGGACAAGCACTAGGCGGACACATGAGAAAGCACAAACCTAATCGACCGCTTCCATGTAAGCTAGCGCGGTTCAGCCTGAACTCGAGTGTGTCGGATGAAGATGGCTTGGAGCTACAACTTGGTCTGAGGCTCACTAGTCATGAAATTAAGTTATAATTGATTTCTTCAATTGATCCTAAGTCGAATTAACTTGTGTGTTTTCTTCCATTAAGAATATTAGCATGCCAAGATCAAAAAAATTATTTGTTATTAAAACGAGTTAGGCATGTATACATTATCAATTAATTGAAATAGTTGTGAATAGATATATGGAAACAAATATAAAATAAAGAAATCAGTGTCATTTTCAAAGCAAAACAATATCTGATGATGTACATTCCAGTAGGACCATACAGCTTTTGGCTTTTGCCGATTTGCCATGAACAACAATCCAATTGTTGGTCCAAACAATGATATCAAAAATGACATGACTTGGTTCACCGTACCACTAGAATTATTACTTTCAAAGAAATTGGAGATATTTCAATCATCGAGTATGGACTATGGACCAGATCACCAACCAAAATACCAAATGATACCAAAAATGCATTCAATCCAAATCTGTCAAACGCTCATCATGATACTTCAGGATTTTTTTTGTAGGAAGTCGATGAACGACTGAACGTCAGATTTTTGTGCGTCTTGCCGACATTAGAGGAAGGAAAGACAGCTAAAAAAAATCCAAGAAACATTTTTTGTGTTCGTCAAAGTGTACTGATTAATGATTATTCCCCAAGAATTTTTTTCGGATCAAATTTGTTTTCTGAAATTTTGCAGCTTTTGCCAAAATAAACTTCTTTCGGACCGAAATATATATATATATATATATGGGTCCGGCTAATCTGTTGTCAGCAGCATTTTAGCCAGAGGTGCTGCTGCCATTTTTTATTTCTGTGATGTCCAAACAACAAATCCAAACCGTTAGATGTTTAATCTATATTATAATCTACTTGGAGACCAAATTTTACATTTTTTTGGAATTTTTTACTATTTATTAATCTGGTTTGAAAATTGCTGATTTCAGTAAATTTCTGCAGCATTAAAATCAGCGGTTTTCAAACCAGCTTAATAAATAGTAAAAAAATTTCAAAAAATGTAAAATTTGGTCTCCAAGTAGATTATAGTATAGATTAAACATCTAACGGTTTGAATTTGTTGTTTGGACATCACAAAATAAAAAAAGGCAGCAGCACTGCCAGTAGCAAATTAGCCACAGCCATATATATATATATATATATAGAGAGAGAGAGAGAGAGAGTTAGGTAGAGGTTTGCTATACCCGAAACGGGTTAAACCCGTTTTGCCCGGCCCGTACCCGTTGCCTGGGTACAAACGGGTAGACAGGTACGGATAAGAAACGGACCGGACAACATAATTTTGAAAAAAACCCGTTGTACCCGTACCCGTCTACCCGCCAACCCGTACCCCTATACCCGCATACCCGTACCCGCCAGCCTTTACCCGGTTGCCCGTACCCGTTACCCTTTACCCGTACCCGTCTCCATAACCCGTACCCGACCCAGATTTTGAAATTCAAATTATTTTGAATTTTTCCGCCAGTTCAAGAGGGGCCCTGGCCGGGTCAAATCAAACCCGGCCGGACCCACCCGGGTCACCTCAACCGGTTTTTTTTTTTTCTATTTATTTCAAATTTTATTCCCTCTCCATTTTTTTCTTTAAATACACCCCTCTAATCCTCTTCCTCTCCACATTCTAAATTTCTAACTCAAATTCTCAATCTCTCAAACTCAATCTCAAATTCTCATTTTTCATTATTCTTAATTTTTAAATTTATGGTTTAAAAAACATATGGTTGTAATTTAATTCATTTTACAAATACGCAAACGGAATTAGAGGTTCGCTAAACCCATTACGGAATTACGAAGGTATCGAAATTACAAAGTTCGGCACCTCCCGCAAGATTTTTCCGCGAAATTTAAAGGTTAGATTTATTTTATGTTAGATTAATTTATTTTTGTAGAGTAATTTAAAATTTGATATTAGATTTATTGTTGTAGATAAACGTATAATTTAAATTAAATGTTAGATTTAGTTTATGTTAGATTTGTTAGATTTATTTAATTTATGTTAGATTTGTTAGATTTATTTAATGTTAGATTTATTTAATTTATGTTAGATTTGTTAGATTTATTGAATGTTAGATTTATTTAATTTATGTTAGATTTGTTAGATGTGATTATGTGAACTTGTGATATAATTAGATTTATTTTGAATATGTTAGATTTTATTTTTGAAATTCGGATTTATTTTTAATTGGTTAAAAAAATATGTTAGATTCATTTTTGTGAATATGTGAAATATTTTGAATATGTTAGATTTATTTTTGAAAATGATAGGTTTATTTTGAATAAGTTATATTTATTTCGAATATGATAGATTTATTATTAAGATTTATTTTTTGAATATGTCAAGTAATTGTATTTATTTTTGAATATGTTAGATTTATTTTTAAATAGATTAGATTTTATCTTTGTTTTTTCAAATTCTTTTTTTTTCTGTTTTTTTCCTATTTTTTCTGTTTTTTCCAGATTTTTTTAATTTTATTTTTTTCTGTTTTTTTTTTAAATATAGTTGTATTTGAAATTCATTATATAACAAGGTTAGATTTATTTGTTGAATATGTTAAGTAATTGTATTTATTTTTGAATATGTTAGGTTTATTTTTAAATAGGTTAGATTTTATCTTTGTTTTTTTTAATTTTATTTTTTTCTGTTTTTCCTATTTTTTATGTTTTTTCCGGATTATTTTAAAAAAAATTTCTGTTTTTTTTTAAATATAGTTGTATTTGAAATTCATTATATAACTAGATTATAAAGACGCGACTTGATAATTTCATGTATATATATACTCTATTTGATATCGAACTATTCATATTATAAAAATCGAATTATAAACACGTAATAATATTTATACGACACTGTAAAAAAAACAGAAAAAAAATATTAAACAAAACAGAAAAAAAAAAACAGAAACAAAGACAGAAAAAAAAAAAAAAACGGAAAAACAAAACAGAAAAAAAAACTTAAAAAAAAAAAACTGAAAAAAAAACGGAAAGAAAAACAGAAAAAAGAAGAAGGAAAAAACAGAAAAAAATAAAATAAAACGGGCAGACCGGACCCGTACCCGGATACCCGGACCCGTACCCGCGGTACCCGTACCCGTCAACCCGCAACGGGTATGGGTAATAAACGGACCGGATATAGGTTTTGAGAAAATTACCCGTCTACCCATTACGGGTTTTACCCGTACCCGACCTACCCCTTTACCCGTCCTACCCGTTACCCGTAACGGGTAACCCGGAACGGGTCACGGGTAACCTGTTAGCAAGTGTCTAGAGTTAGGCTGGGGTGCTATGGATAGCATAGTGGCCTCTACGCTACGGCTCAATATTCGAGTTTTCAAAATCCAAACGGTCGATCCGAACCGTTCATCTTATTCTCCATATTAATATCTGCTTGGAGACCAAATTTTATAATTTTCTGAATTTTTATACTATTTATTAAGCCACTTTGAAAATCGCTAATCCAACGGTTTTACTGTTTTGTGCAGCCACCGTTGGATCAACAATTTTGTAAAATACTTAATAAATAGTAAAAAAATTCAGAAAAATGTAAAATTTGGTCTCCAAGCAGATATTAATATGGAGAATAAGATGAACAGTTCGGATCGACCGTTTGAATTTTGAAAACTCGAATATTGAGCCGTAGCATAGAGGCCACTATGCTATCCATAGCACCCCAGCCTAACTCTATATATATATATATAGAGAGAGAGATGGGCTATGGTGCATTGCAATGCATGAACCCCCTTATGCATTGCACTATAATCATGGATTTAAAGTCCAAACGACCGATCCGAACCGTTAGATGTTTAATCCATATTAAAATGTGCTTGGAGACCAAATTTTGCATTTTTTGGAATTTTTTTACTATTTATTAAGCATTTTTGAAAATTGCTGTTTTGATGTGAACAGTAAAAAACAGTAAAATTTTCTGAACCATCAGATCAGCGACTTTCAAAATTGCTTAATAAATAGTAAAAAAATTCCAAAAAATGTAAAATTTGGTCCCCAAGTACATATTAATATGAAGAACAAGATAAACGGTTCGGATTGGTCGTTTGGACTTTAAATCCATAATTAATAGTGCAATGCATAAGAGGGTTCATGCATTGCAATGCACCATAGCCCATCTCTATATATATATACGCGTATCTTCGCGAATTAAATGAGTTGTTTTAATTCGCACTTATATCTCTAGTTTTGAAGTCTAAATAGTCAATCCCAACCGTTAGATGTTTAATCTATATTAAAATGTACTTGGAGATCAAATTTTACGATTTATTAAAATGGTTTGAAAATTGTTGTTTTTTAATGGTACAACATTTTAATAAAAAACCATTAAAAAACAGCGATTTTCAAACCATCTTAATAAATAGTAAAAAAAATTCTAAAAAATATAAAATTTGGTCTCCAAGCACATTTTAATATAGATTAAACATCTAACGGTTTGGATCGGCTATTTGAACTTCGAAACTAGAGATATGAGCGCGAATTAAAACAGCCCGTTATAGAGAGAGAGAGAGAGAGTGACTAATGTGCATTCAAATGTATATGGGCCCGAAATACATACGGTTCAAATTCGACTTTTCAAAATCCAAACAGTGGATCCGAAACGTTCATCTTGTTCTCCATATTAATATGTGCTTGGAGACCAAATTTTACATTTTTCTGAATTTTTTTACTATTTATTAAGTATTTTACAAAATTATTGATCTAGCGGTGGTATGCTATTTAGAACACTGACTTAGATAATTATTTATATTTTTTTGTTATTCTGAACAAACATAATCTTATAAGGATGAGCTCAATGTATCTTTTCATATTATCCAAAATTTGAAAAAATATATATATTTTTTTAAAGATGTAGAAGAAATTTGTTGCACCGATGAGAACACTAAAGAAGACAAGTTCGAGTGAGATCAATGTTTTTGTCTTTGATTTAATCTTAGACATCGGCAGATGAAGAAACACAAATTTCTTATTTTATCTATTTGTTAGTTAATTATTTGTATTTTATGTTATTCTAAACCAATACAACCTTATAAGGGATGGCTGGATACATTTTTTTAAAATTTGTTTAAGATTAAGAAAAAAAACTTAATTCTCTCTTTTGAGTGTGTTTACAAAAGCGATTATTCTCGCTATGTGTTGTGTCATAATTCTGGTTTTCTGAAACCGTAGATTTCTACTGTAATTTTAAATGAACTAAAACCGTGAATTTAATTTGTGATTTTGGGTCTGTGAAATAAAATTACAGTTTAGACATATTTCGAAATCTTCTAGATAGAATTCAAAATTTATTATTATTTTATTATATTAATAAAAATTTCGGACAACTTTTCTTGGTCTTTTGTTCTTCATCTTATTTTCCTTCATTTTGGCTCAAAGTCTCACATTCACATGTGTCGCCATAGGCATATGCATATCCATGTGACGAGTTCGGAGGTTAATTTATTCCTTTTTTAGTCAAAGTAACAATTATTCTTTTTTTTTGCTTATTTTGTAGAGAAATACCAAATCCGGTATTAGTAATTGCGAAAGAGTATTTTTTTATATTAAAAAAAGATCCACTCTTTTGATCACATATCTATCTTCTCTGATAACTTGATAACACAGCTTCCGTTGTTTTGTTAAATCCAGAAGTCACTAACTTCATCAACTGTTAAAATTCAAAGAAAGAGAGAGAGAAAGAGAGGAGAGGGTTTAACGGACATCAGAACGAAATTTGTACGATATCCGATCTAGGCCGTCTGATTAAATATCGATGCCGATCGTATGGATTAGACCGGGCATCGGACCCGTTGTGAACCCCTACTTCAAAAAAAAGATCCCTATATTAAGCATGAGGATATTGATTATAACTAGGTATGTACAAAATCGCTCAAACTCATAACTCACTCATTTACAACTTGAGTTGGCTGACATGTTTAATAAATAAGCTGAGTTTGAGCATACTCCAACTCGCTCATTAACAACTCGAGTTACACAAAATTTATCACAATAAATCTCATGCCATTCCAAAACACTCCTAAGTTGTTGTTTGATTTTTTTTTTTAATTTTGTTAGTTGTCTTATTATTTATGTTTTAATTGTTTGTGTTTAGATAGACTCTTATTAAATTATTTAAATTATTTGTATTTAGATAAACTCTTACTAATATATAACTATAACTAAGAAAATTGACTGGTCAAACGAGTTATACAAGTTATAAACGAGTTGTGAGCAACTCGAGTTGGTTTTACAGCTCGTTATTGATATTCCAACTCGAGTTGACTCGCTCATTTACTAAGTGAGTTGAGCACGTGTTGGGGATAACTCGCTCGAACTCGGCTCATTTACAGCCCTATTTATAACCAATAAAAAATTTCTTAAGAAGAAATTGATTTCTAAGTATTTCAGAATCAAAATCTATGAAATTTTAATTAAAAAGGGAAAAAAATGATTTTTAAACACCCGTCTCTTGAAAAAACAGAATTTTAAAAGAGGAGGGTTCAAATGCCTCCATGTTTTTGTGCCTCCATCTCTCTCCATCATTTTCAAAGTTCAAATAGTCGATCCGAACCGCTCAACCTAACCTCCATACTAAAATATGTTTGGAGACCAAATTTTATATTTTTTAGGAATTTTTTTACTATTTTTTTAGATAGGTACAAAAATACTGTTTTTAGATGGTTCAGATTTACTGATTTTGTACCTATCTAAAAAAATAGTAAAAAAATTCCTAAAAATATAAAATTTGGTCTCCAAACATATTTTAGTATGGAGGTTAGGTTGAGCGGTTCGGATCGACTGTTTGAACTTTGAAAATGATGGAGAGAGATGGAGGCACAAAAACATGGAACCCTCCTCATTTTAAAATAGGTGATTCAAAATCCAAAGTAAATATATGATTGGAAAAATAAAAATCAAGGTCAGGTTTTTGAACTTTAAAAGACTGGACACAAAACTAATGCCGGACTATCAAACTTTAATTCAAATTTTATAATTATTATTTTCGAATAAATCTTAATTGCTTTTTTTTTGGTCCAAAAAAAATTCAAAAGGCACCACACAAAGGGCTAAAGATATTAACAGACTAGGTATGGCTCCATGCAACGCACTTACTAAAGATTGAAACAGGGCTGCACATGTTTTGTGCGCTGCATGAAGCTAAAACTACTCTGTTAAAATCTTTACCCACACAAATGGAATTCATATCCTCTGAGATATCTTAACTTTTGCGTGTTTATTTCAAAAATCGCAACCGTTCAAATACGTTCTGCACGAATTATAAAGGACAATAATACTGGCCCCCTGCGCTATCCCCGAATAGGCACCGTACGGGTAGGTCACGCAAAAGTTGAGATATCTCAGAGGTTACGAACTCACACAAAGGGAGGAAAAGAAGAGAATTAATTGGGCGACATGATCAGACGCTCCAGTGTTAATTAAAAGGCCTTGGGCCAACACTTGTACAGTACAACGAGTACAGGCAGCATGTGCATCTGAGGCGCGTATATCCGGGTAAGGGTTATTCTCTCCAATAAAGTTCAGACCCAAAAGAGCAAAAAAGGTTCTGCCACAACGCACATGGCGTCAGGCGGCAGCTAAGTCTCTTAAGTCAACATTGCCTCGTCTCTCTCTTTCTCTCCCTTTCATACACAGTAGTCCAGAGTCAAACCTCGGTTCCGAGTTACATACATAGACTACTCTCGGTTCTTTTGTGACATTTGCAATATAGCGATCCGTGTAGGAGAAATTATAGTTGCATAAATAATGTCGAGTTTTCGAGTTGTTATATATCACACCATTTATGCCGTCCTAAACTGTTCGATCATACTTTATTCTAATAAGACGGTTGAAATATTTACTTGCTTTTTTTCTTGTTAAACAAAAAATGTTTAATACGTTTCAAATGCAACAACAGTTTAAAACTGGTGTTTTAAAATTCGGTTTCATTCATGTATGCAAAATATTACTGCAGATCGTATATGCGCAAATATGAACACCACATTTAAGTTAGTTTACATTTCACAAATATTCGATCAACCGGCTTTCTCAATGATAAATTCACTGAGACTTTTATGCAATATGTGTTGTTTAGGCGAAAATCAAAAGGAAAAGAAAAATTATTGTTTTGAGAGTTGTCTGAGCGGCCAGCTCTCCTCTTATTCGTAGTTTGGTGATGGCAAAGTGTGGCATGAGATGTCAGGACATGTTGTTAGTTCATTTTTTTTCTCTTTTGTGTTTTTCTTTTTTTTTCACAATGAAAAAGTATATGAAACGAGTTGTAAATACAATTATTATATTATATGCTTGTTGTTGTTTATTTGTGTCCTTCTTCCTCTCTTCTCCTCTTGCTCTAATAACTTTTTCTAATTTCAACTCTAACAGATCTTTCTCTAAGAGGTGATTGTTTTGATCCGATTGATTCAGTGTCTTCTCCGTTGCACTTCTCTAAACAGTGACTGTCCTAGTCTGGTTAATTGAGTTTTCGTTCCGATATAATTCAGTGCCTTCTCGGTTGTGCATGAGGAATGGTTCAATATGATGTAGTATGCCAGAAGAAACAAGACAAACATGTGCACAATGAAAACAATTACTAGACTTCTATCATTACAATCAAACAAGAATAATCAAATTTTTATCCATATGATACACACACTAATATGTTTACAGCTAAATACTTTCACATACACTCATTATCTAATATCTTGTAATAGTTAGCTTGTACCCTTTTTTTTTAATCAATATACCTAAGGACTTTCAACAGAAAAAAAAAAAAAAAGTTTGTGATGTCCAATTTAAGAGATTTTACTGATCGTTTATTAAAGCCAACCATCATGATTATCAACATCATTCAGTAAAAGTTTGTGATGTCCAATTTAAGAGATTTTACTGTTCGTTTATTAAAGCCAACCATCATGATTATCAACATCATTCAGTCGCAGCATTTTTAAAGCAATATGTCTTGAAACTATCGTCCCTGTAAAATTGATACAAGAGTTGTATCAAATTGTTGTTAATTTCTTTTTCTTTCAAATATATCACCCCAATCAGCTATGATTTTACCAACTTCTTCACTAATTTATTTAAAATTTTATTTGTTCTTTAAACCACCAAATATTCTCTAAAGGCTTATATAGTTTTTCATATTGTTTATACATTCTTCACCGGTATAAAAGGAAATAATCATATAATTGACATCCGATACTCAAATGTTGCATCACTTTAGGCTCTGTTCTCGATGGCAAATAAAAAAAAATATGATGAAACATTGTCATAGAATTGGGAATTTTGTTTCAAATATTTTGAGTTACAAGTTTCAAACTTCGATAATTTTGTATCTAGCTCAAGTTCACATGCAATCATGTCAAAAGTCAAAACCAATTAGGAAATCGAAACATCAGACATTAGTTCTGTGTCTACAATGGTTTAGTTGCTTAATCCAACAAATTTATAGGGAACTGAACTTTCAAAAACTCTATAAATTGCACGGACGGTTTTGGGGAACCACCAAAAGCTCACAATTACGTGCCGTGCTATGCAAGGTAAACAAAAAACACATGATACAAAAATTCACAGATGGCATTAATTTTTCTCGGTGATAGAAGCTTCAACTGATTAAACTAGAACTAATTGCTACATTTAATTTGATGTCCTGGATCAGAAAATCTAAAACTATTCTTTGATTATGATAAGGCTCCGTCACTGGTACGCTTGGTTCCTAGATTGCTTCTTGAGATTTGAGAGGGATTGGAAATGGAAGCTTCTCTTCTCATCACACCTCTTGGTTTCCGAGGGATGCATTTTGCCCTGGAGGTGTCCATTTCGTTTTCCCCAAGATCAAACTTTGACCTCCTGTTAAGAAACGCGTAACACATGGGACTTCAGTCAATGATCAAATTTTTGCATTCAATTCTAATTAAATAAAGCTGCTAGGAGTAGCAAATAATTGGAGCTGACTATAGTCAACAGTTCAAACCGCTGACTAACAGCAGTCAACAACTCGAGATCTTGTGTTCATACTGTAGATATATATTTGCATTTTGAACTGCACAGTCACTACTGACAATTAATTTTAATGATGTTTAGGCCAAAATCATACAAAACATTCCCAATTAAACAATTCTAAAATAAAAAGTCATATGTGCGCAAGGAAAAAGGCCAAAATTAAATTCCTAGAGCAGAGTGCAAAAGGGTCAGCACCACTGTTCATGAAATGACACCGCTACATACATACAAATCTAATGAATGACAAACGCTGTCGTATTTAAAAAGGACAGTGCTAATGTGAATAAGTATACAGTAACGAATGGGAAATTTTTTGTTTATTGAAAAGGTAGAAACAGCGGTATAACGCCACAAAATTTGTGAATTTTTAATGGACCATATCAGTGCTGGAATTTCTCGATATATATCAATTGATCAGATCTGTCCTGAAAAAATTTACAGAGCAGCAGCAGATATAAAACTATCACCCCAGAACAAAATGAAGGCAACAATTGGCAGAGAATTACAAAGGCACAAAACTACAAATATATTCACAGGCCACAAGATTAGCACAGATGTTTGGATTGCTCAGTCTAATCTGACATAAAAATACAACCAACAATGGGTGTAGCCTCACATGTCAGTTTTATATCATATAGCAAAATTTTATTACTCCCAATCATTCCTGTACAAACGGCGGAAAAATAGGGGGTCTGAACTCTGAACAGAGAATTTGGGGGGTACTTTTTTTTTTGGGCTTCATTAATTTGGGGGGTACTCCATGTTCTACAGCTTGTGTAGATTTTACCTTTTTACATTTGAAATTTTTAACTGTTTTGCTAGCAAAAGGAAAAACGACTTGCATTAATTGTTGCAACGATTAATGCAACTAGAGAAAGCCACGGCTTTTGAGACCACTCACAAAGTTCATCCCACATTGATACCAAACACCAACTATGCATTAAAAGAACCAGCTGACAGAAAATTTGAAGTTAAATGAATTATGCTTTTTTTACTGACCTGTCAGCATTGTATGAATTGGATCGCTTCAACCCACTAAACCCGTCATTACACTCCTCTACCTCTTTCTTCTTCGTCTCTACCAAGCTCCCGCTGAAATACTCTCGATCCATTGGATCAAACTCGACCCGACCCAACATCCCATCCATCTCCTTCCTGCTTAGATCCTTTGCACTACTCAGATCTGACCGTCCACGCCTGATCTTCTCACCAAACTGCACAGTGGCCCCCCCGCTGTTATCCTTCACCTGTAACGACCCACACGAAATGAGCTGCATGAGAACTGCTGATGCACGCATCCTCCCGCTTACCATACTTCCCACCATACGATCAGGATCAGACTCATCCAGTTGATCTGATGGAGCCACGTGGCTACTCCTGGGTCCTGTGATTTTTACTTCTGATTTGATGAGTGTTTCTAGAGTTTCAGGGCTGGACGAAGAAGGTGGCGGAGAGATGTCGTCACTCCCAAGCTCTGCTTCGGGTGGCGGTGGTGGAGCGAAGTCCGGGGATCTACGATGCGGCAGACGGCGATCATCCGTCTGAGTAGCCGCATCAGCACCCTTGCTGGGATTTGCAGTGGAAGCGTCTGACTTGTACACCTTGTACTCAGCCAGATCGAGGGAACCTCCCCATGAGGTTCTTCTCTGGTCCCTAGAAGGTACAAGAGGCTTTTCGAAGCTTGAAGAGGCTGAGGGCTGCGGTTCATGCGAAATTGGAGATATCTCTGGGAATAAAACCTCAGATCCTTTGAGCACATATTCATTACCGTGAGCCGGTAAGATGAGGTCATCATCAGTTAAATCGTGCCACACATATCCATTTTTGTAACTCCTAGATTTGAAAATAAAACAAGCTCAACTTCAATTTTTGAACTGAGCGCATTCAAGATGTAGAAAGTAATTAGCAATGAATCTAAAATAAATTAAAAAAAAATATATTATTATTACCTTTTAGAGGACCAAGCGTACATGCTTGCCATCCCTTTCCCTCTAAGAACATTCAATCGATTGACCACATCTACAAGAAAAACAAGCATCTAGGTGAACTCGCGTCCCAAATTTAGCTAAAAATATTGACAATACCTAATTCAGGTGCTCTTTACCTTTCAAATAGAGACCGTCAGATGAAGAGAGAGGGACCTCCATGAAATGGGGGTGCTCCAATTGGCCATTTCTAGCGAGGTAATAAACCACTGGAACTCTCCGGGGAGTGCTCCTGGGCTTGGGTTCGACCCACACTTTGGTTCTCTCGGGACTGGTCTCCCTATCCCTCCATTTTCGGGGCGCCACCGCCATTCTCGCCAAGTTCTTGCAAAACAAGAAGCGGGATTCGGATTGGTTACAAGTGGATGGATAACCGTTTTGGATTGGAGTGAGGTAGGGCTAGCTGTGTGGAAAAAGGGAGTGAAGAGAGAAAAGGCGGGTTTATGCTATTTATGGACGACTAAGAGAGAGCTGAAATGTAAGAAGCACGATTGTATGTCTATGTATCAGTGTAGGGAATTCTATGGCGAGTCATACGTAAGTAATCATATATAGATCGCTACAGAGATAATATAACAAATGGGAGATAGAAAAGCTGAGGCCAGGTGGGAAAGGAAGAGAGTGCGTGGGTCGAAGAGAAGCGGGCTGGATTTAAACAAGGAGAGGGGAGCGCAGAAGAATTAATTCATCGATGCCGGGACACGCGCAACCCAACAAAAAAGTACGTCCGAAACAGTTATACATTAGTTGGGACAAATTACCGGTCCATGCCAAATCTTTTACACCGGTTGTACCTCTTGCGTTCTGACATCACCTTGAGGGTAAAATCATGAATTGAATCCTAGTAAATTTTTCCTGACGTGCTTTGGACAGAGTAGTATAATAATTTACACGAGAATATACGTTACTTATTATTTTTTTAAAATCAATTTTGAAGGCTAAAGTAATAGCAATATTTTTGTTCTGCTGGCCATGCTTTTTAAATGTTATTTTCTTGTGCAACAGTTGAAGAGATTTAAAAGGTTTGAAGAAACAAATGGGAAATCAAACCGCGTGCACGTCTCCGTCTCCTCTAACACAAAAGACAGTTTTATCACCCAGTGCTAGGGGCCGAAATTTTTATTAATAGGAAATATAATAAAAAAAATATTCAGATTAGAGAACACTTTTGATTTTTTTCGAGATATAGAGAAAACGTTTTGATTTATCACGGCCTCTGGCCGTTATGACTTATCACGACCAAGATTAGCACTAATTACCGCACTTATTAAAAAAAAAAAAATTTCATGACCGTGATTGATAATCACGGCCAGCAATGCCATATTAAAATGGACAAAGGACAAACTCAGATCTCATTCTACACGGTCAGATATTGCACTGGATTTGAATTCTGGCCGTGATTATCAATCACGGCCAGGAACTCTTTTTTTTTTTTTTTTTTTAATAAGTGCGGTAATTAGTGTTAATCCTGGCCGTGATAAGTCATAACGGCTAGAGGCCGTGATAAATCAAAACGTTTTCCCTATATCTCGAAAAAAATAAAAGTGTTCTCTAATCTGGATATTTTTTTATTATATTTCCTATTAATAAAAATTTCGGGTGCTAGGGGTGTCAATGCTACCTTTTTAGCCGTTTACCCGACCCGTATCGTTTTTGATAAGACGGGTATAGGTAATTTTTTTTTTTCGTTAACTTATTGGATATGGATATAACTAATAATTTTTTTTCGTTAAATAAATAAGGGTATGGGTAATGACTATTTCGTACCCGTTACCCTATAGGGTAATTATAAAATTCAAATATATATTCAATTCAATTTTCAATCCACTTAAATGTATATTTAATTCAATTTCCAACCCACTTAAATGTATATTCGTATTTTTGAATTTTTATTCTTTATAAAAAAATAATTTAGTTGGTATTGATTGCACATTTATTTTTATTTTTATTAGAAATGCAATTATGTATATCTTAAAATGAATGAGTTTTTGATGTTTAATTTGTAAAATATAATAAAACTAATTATTATACTAGTATTATCCGTTATTCACCCGCTACCGTTTCGTTACCTGATAATATTAACGGGTAAGGGTAGAGTAGGGTAAGATCAATTTTTAATGGATATGAATAGGGTATGAATAAGGTCAATTTTAATGAGTATGGGTATGAAAATGTCTCCACCCGACCCGTACCGTACCCATTGACACCCCTACCCAGTGCTAGGGAGTTTTTATACTGGAGCGAGGGTATTTTTATAATTATAATGGGAGGGAGACTTCAAGTTGTAGAGTAGTTGAGCAAGGAGAGGAGCCATCGCATCAAATATCAAATAAATTCAAAAGAGAAAATGCGCGACGAATGTTGACTCCAGCTGCTACAGAGACTGTGAGTGTATTTCTCTTTTGGATTCTTGCTGTAATTTAGTTATCTATATACTAAACAGCTAATTTGGTTTGCAATTAGGCATATTTTTCATGCAGTTCTAGCATTATCGCGTTTTTCTATAAACTTATATTCTAATCTGTAATTCAGAAGCCGACCTACGATCTTATTCCTGTAATTAACTAATTATAGCATTTTGTATTCAGAATTTTGAATTCTCAAAAATCGAGTTCATCGTTGTGCGAACTTTTGTACTCTTAAATTATTTTTCTATAAGGGAGAGACAATTAGACAAAAGAGTCGGTTGACATTGACATCTTTTTTTTCTTTTGCTGTCTTAAATTTCGCGCCGTTCTAATATTTGTGATAAGGAGGTAGGTGAACCGCGAGTCAAAATGAGGTCTTCGTTTGTAAATTAAAATAATAAAATAATTGATTCCATGTTCGTTTATGTTCAAAGCATTGCATTATTTGGTCAAACACGAGGCCA
The DNA here is from genome assembly GCF_964058835.1 of Carex rostrata. NCBI lineage: Eukaryota > Viridiplantae > Streptophyta > Magnoliopsida > Poales > Cyperaceae > Carex > Carex rostrata. The sequence goes on from NC_135937.1 coordinate 5,705,867, forward strand.
CCTTTTGGTCCTACGTTTTAAAATCCCGTGAAGATGTGAACGGAAAGTGTCATGGACCAGTTCATGGTACCTTCGTAGGGGTGAAAACAAAGCGGATACGGATACGGATACAGACAGATAGGGATACGGATACGGAGATACTTATAAAAATAATATAAAAATTATTAAAATATATAAAAATTTGTAGTATTTAATTAATTATAATGATTATAATATAAATTTTTGATAATATATATTAAAATAGAGTAGGATTAAAATGCATCATTGGTTTTATGCTCCAACCATATCCCACGTCTTTATTTCCGTTTACAAAATTCAAAAAGTCGATTCAGACCGTTCATTTTGTTCTACATATTAAAATGTGCTTAGAGACCAAATTTTATATTTTTTGGAATTTTTTACCACTTTTTTAGATAGATACAAAATCACTGTTTTTAGATGGTCTAGATGCAGTGATTTTGTACCTATCTAAAAAATAGTAAAAAAATATAAAATTTAGTCACTAAGTGCATTTTAATATGTAGAACAAGATGAATGGTTCAAATCGACTGTTTTAACTTTGTAAACAAAAATAGAGATGTGGGATATGGTTGGAACACAAAAACCAATGGTGCATTTTAACCCTTCCCATTAAAATATATGGTATATATCTACTATTCGGATACAAATAATTGTAACGTAAAATCATATCAGTATTCATTTTTACACGGATATTTGAATATCGGATAACCACATTTAAGTTTTCAAATACGGATCAAATATTATCCATACCGTTTTCACCCCTATCCCTTCGGAGCATTTTGATGAACAATTCAACTAAATTGGAAATTTCTTTTCTTTCTAGAAGCACACAGAACTTTTTATTTTCCTTATATTGCAATTATTAATTTAGAATTTGTTAAACAAACAAATTTCAAACTATTTCAGTTGATTTCATTTGCCGTTGCTCGCTATTCTGTTAGTAATAATTACTGGTTTTATTACATAAACCAATTAAAATATAATTACAAGAGTGTTGAAATTTAGAAATTAAAATAAACGTATTTCTATTTGACGTTTAACGGCTGTTTTTAATTCTTCTTAATTTTTTTGATACAGATGTTCTTACAAGTTACAACGTACGTTGAAGTTTGGTGGATGTACCCCTCGTCCCCCGTTGGATCCGTATCCTCCCAGGTACCTGATTATCAACACAATTGAAACGGACGGCTCCGATTTACTCTCATCCGGTCGGGATTCGGGATGACAGAGGGGGCAATGTGTGCTTTGAGATTCGTGCCAAGTTAAATAGAACAATTTTGAACCGTCTAATTCAATTGTACTCAGTCCGGTAACCTGAGGGGATGTGAATTCGTCCCCCGTTAAGTATTAAATAAATCAACAAAACACCAACATATAATCCAAAGATAGAAACAGTCAACACAATAAGGCACATCCAAGTTTATCAACCACTAAAACCTTCAACTAACCTAATGAACAACAATTAATCAGATTTAGATTTACTAGTGCTTAGAGGGGTCTCTCTTCTAGACATGGAGAAGATGATTCCCATCCTCCAAGCCAGTAAGGATCTCCATGAAATCCCAAGCGTAATCCTCCTAATCTACCATTGCCAGCAAAAGGCCCACATCTAATTGGCAGTGCTTCTATTTCCTGGATCAGATTGACTTGTGCTGGTAATTCCTTAGCATCAGATGGTGAAACATGAGATAAGTTTAAGATAGTAAAACATGAGACAAGTTAAGAAATGAATCAGAACTCTCTGATTTGCACCAAAAGGTAGTAAGGACAATTATCCTTTTACCTAAAACCTGAAATGGAGAAAGGAGAGAACCCTTAAAGATAATATTATTTTGTTCCAATTATATATATAGACCAAATAACGGCACCTCTTATAAGTTCAATAAGTAATTTATCCTTAAAGGATATAACAACACATAAACCATACATCTTCTAAAGTTTAGCAATCATAACTAAAATGATTAAAAGTAGCAATCCAAGATCTTATTTGTGAAATATAATTACAAGTGACAAAAAGGTGTTTAGTTGACTCTCGCAAGATTAATGGACAGCTAGTCTGACCCACCCAACCCCTCTCTGCTAAATTGACCCTAGTTAAATTTTATCTTTTTTAACAAACCATAAAAAAATTATAACTTTGAGAGGAATATTAGCTTGCTAAATAGAGTTGAATTCATAATTGGATATACCACTAAATTGAAACCATGTATAAAAAGAATGCACAGTAAAGTTTTTTTAGAGGACTATCTCCAAATTAATTTATTTTCTAAATCAGGAGATAAAAAGAAAATTCTAAATTTCCAAGTTAACAAGTTCCATTCATGCAGATAAATAGCTGTTAGTTGTCTATTTAAAGATAGATTCAAAGTATGAGTACTAAAAATAGCGGCAACTGAAACAAATTTAGTAATCAGAGTTAATTTTTTAAAAAGCAATGATAGAAAGGTGGAAATTTATTGTAAGTTTCTGACGGTACGACTCTAAGTTGACTTTTTATAATTTGTTTTGTATTTTTTTTTTTATTTTGCCTCTTCGTTTCGTTTGGTGAACACTCCCAGTGAATTAATTTTAGCATCCGACACTTGAATACGACATGATTTTGCACGAGATTGAACATCGAATAAGCTCAGCAAACATGTCAGCAGGGAAGATGCTGTGAAGCACGATATGGTATAGAAGAAAAATATGACCGACAATTTAAATTTTAAAATTATTATATACTATTATCAATTTCGAAATTTTAGTTCCCTTTATTATTTTATTGTTTCGGTATTTTCGTTTTTTTAATAGTTGAAGGCAAGATGTCCACAACTAATATATTGATAAAAAAAAATAATAATAATTACATGGTTTGAATTGCTACACTATCTTTTCTCTCTAACTGTACATTGAAGATAATGTAAAAATTTCATCACTACTCTACTATTGTGCGCTCTTTAACTGTTTCTCTACCAACAATATCTAAGGCAGTGTCGTTAATAAGACAACGGACCACCTTTTGTTGATTGGAGAAGTCTTTTGTAGTTTTGTTCCTCTTTCTCCTGAGAGCTCATGTTTATGCTGCTCAAATTACACTCCACCTTGCTCTTTGCAAAGGCGACATTGCCTTTTCCATGGAAATTCAGACTCGGTGAATGCCCTCTCTCCTCTGTCGCGTGATGTTGTATTGTATCATCAACCCCCGCCAAAATCAAACTGCGTAGACACAATCCCAAATTTGACATCTTGCCAAAATCAAACTGCGTAAATGTTTCTCATGTTCCTGTTGCCCAAATTTGACGGTATTATTTTATTTTTAACGTTTTTCTGGATTTAAATAAATAAAAAAGATCAAATATTTTGAATCTGCTCCTGAGTGTGAGAAAAGAAAGTTGGTCTTAAAAAAAAAACAAGAGAGAAGAAATTTTGAATCCCTTCAATTTTTTAACTTGTCAAAGTGTAGAGATAGTAAAGAATTTATGTAGTCAGTCTCTGGACTGGACCAGATCAACAATTCAGATGCAGGACCCAGTGGCACAGTTCAAGTCATTATATAATCTTCACTGCATAGTAGTAGTAGCTTTTATCAATGCAAGCCTGAAAAAGACAGAGAGAGAATCCAATTAATTACAACGGACAAAGCGGAGGTTCAAATTTCATGCCTTGTATAAAGTTTACTTTTTTCTTAAAACAACACTGTTTACTTTTCCTTAAAACAACACTTTCTCTTTTGCAGAAAAAACTGACTAGTGCTTTTAGTTTTAACGCCTTTACTCAAAGTTGATTTGGCGATTTGCCCAACAGATTTCCGACAGAATTTCTTTTTATTTTTTTGTAGCATTTAAAAAAAATAAAATACAAAGGTAGCAAATGTAGCATGCAAAAAGTAGAATTTCAGTATTTCTCATGAGTAAAGCCTAGACTAGATCTAAGTTTATGCTAAGATTCGATATTTTTCATTATGCATGCTACCTTTATATTTTTATTTTTTTTAAATGCAACAAATAAAAAGTTTGGAATTTCAGACCCTCAACAGCTGTTTTACTCGTGGAGCTCATTCTGGAACCAAACTAAATTCAAGAGTATGCTCCAAAACTAAAAATTAGAGAAAAATAAAATAAAATAAAAAGGATGGAAGGAATGAGAAAAGCTATCCAAATTAAGGGAACAAAAAGGAGGGAAACAATTTTACCGTGTGAATCTTGATGTTGTTGGATCGGCTTTCATCAAACCGAACTTAGTCTGATATCCATCGGACTGCTTGAACCCAAACATACATTAATGGGCTAGGCTACTATGACATTGGTGTTATTTGAAATTAAATAACACCAACTTTTAAACCCTTAGATCTGCCTTGAGATTCGTACAAAATAAAGTGCTTGAACAGTAAAAGCGGATATTACGAATCTCAAGGCAGATCTAAGGGTTTAAAAGTTGGTGTTATTTAATTTCAAATAACACCAATGTCATAGTAGCCTAACTCTACATTAATTATTTGTTCAAGCTTTATCTTGGGACTGAATCAATAGGTGAGGAGAACATTTGATTGGATTTGGGTCTAAATTGTTAAGTAAGAAAGACAGTTTCAACTAAACGGCCATAAAATCAACACGGTAGAGGCCTGCTAATATGACGGGCCTTAAATCCTGTTCGGTTTAGTAATTTGGACAAGACTTAACCTTTTCTATACTGTACAACTCTTAACATAAAAAGCGTAAAAGGTTTGAACTTTCAAACTGGAATGTCTATTCCATTCGGATTCAAACATGTATTCCGTAACTTTTGAAAACTATATGAATTTAGTAATCAAATGCCTTTTTATTAATGTAATATAGTACTGTATATATTATATTATTCAATTACAAACTTCTTTACCATACCAGTACTGAAACTGAGTAAGGATTAAGGAAGCATCAAAATCCCAATGAAAACTGAAGTCCCCATCAAGCTTCTATACCATATACCACTAAATTAGAAATTCAATCTACAATTTAGAAATTGATGCATTACGAGCAAGGAAGCATCAGGCATTCCTGTGTGAATGATTGGAAAGGAATAAACACTGAGAGACTGGTAATTGGTTTAATTGATAGCCTAGTGAGAGAGAGGATGAGATCGATCGGTCAGGATGCCTCAACAGCTGTTTTACTCGTGGAGCTTATTTTATGGAACCAAACTAAATTTAAGAGTATGCTCCAAAACTAAAAATTAGAGAAATAAAATAAAAAAAGATGGAAGGAATGAGAAAAGCTATCCATATTGAGGGAACAAAATGGAGGGAAACAATTGGATTCCTTCTTTACCCTCCTTCCAATTCCAATTCCCTTTCAAATATTTGGTCTGTGAAACAAGTAACAGTTCCCCTGGTAGCTGCTACCAAGGTTTCAAAATAAAAAATTTGTCAATTCGATCAATTTTCATCTTTTCTCTCTCTCCTAAAAGTTCACCAAAATTTAGAGCGTATGGATTCCACGCATTTTTAGGGCTTTGGCCTCAAAACTTATTTTGGAATGTTAGAAAAAAAATATATTTACATGTATGAAGACGGATTACTTGATGATACTTTATTTTAACAATTTTTAAAAATAAAACTTAAAATCCAACAGTTATAACCATGATCTATATTATTCATGATAGGTATATAAAAATGATGAGCTCATATATGTTTACCTATCTATTAAATGATTTGAAAAATCAATTATTCAAAAGTTCTTGATGCATGATCAATATTTTTTTTTGAAAGAAAGATGGAGAGCAAGTAGGGGTGAAAACGGTATGAATAATATCTTATTCGTATTCGAAAACTTAAATGTGGATATATGATATCTGAATATCTGTGTGGATAAGGACATGATAGGCCTAAATTATATACATATTCGATCTGATTTTTATTACGAAATAACACCAAATATCTTGTATTTTGAATATAAAGTGAATATAATACACCTTGGATCAAGTTACTGCGTTTGTTTGGTTTTAATTTGTAGGAAATGAAGAAAAATGAAGAAAACCGAAGGAAACTACTCATTGCGGACACACAGTTTGTGATATGGCCAAAATAAGTACTTAGATGGATTTCTGGACGCGCGCCAATTTTAAAAAGATATAATAAGCTATACATCAAAATCCGTGCGGATGCACGGATATCGATGCGGACGCACGGATCGCGATGCAGCCGCACTCTGGTCGAACAGGAAAAGTCCGAGCCTAGTGCGGATCTCGATGCAACCACAGTGCGGGTGGTTCAGACGCAGTGCGGATGATACTGTAGCAGTGCGGACGCACTGTAGCACTGTAACAGATGGTGAAGACGCAGTGCGGATCCTAGTGCGGATGGTACTGTAGCAGTGCGGATGGCCTGGTCCGCACTGTAGCAGAACGCATAACTGGAGTCTGATCTTAAAATAGCCATAACTTTTGACTCGTAACTCCGATTTGGGCTTGCGACCACTTTTTGGAAAGCTAGGAAGAAGATCTACAACATGAGAAACTAAAAAAGGAAATTTGGAGTCAGTTGGACGCACAAAACTCGCAGACAGCCAAAATTGCATGTTTTCAACACAGTTTCTATTTTTGGCGCACCAAGGACACGTTTTTACAGCCAAATGTGGACAATACAATCCTGGAAAACAATCAAAATATAACACCCACTAACTCCACTTCCTAGCCTCTTAATTGGGCATGATCCTTGCCTATAAAAGAGGGGGTTTATTCTCCATTCAAGGCATCTCTTCCCATCTCACACATCATATTTTTCCTCTTTCATTCTCTCTCCACACACACAATACTTAGCGATAAATTCTGGAGAAAAGGAAAGCTTTCAAGCAAGGAGAAGAAGGGTTTCCTGAGCAAGAAGTCGGCAAAATAGAGGTTTTTGATTTGACAAAGGGTGTAATTACTTCCTTTATTTCATTTCTTCTTACTTTGCCAATTTTTGTAATGGATCTCTCCATGAGGGAGTAGTTCTCTCTCTAGGGGTTTAGGTCAATGCATGAACTTGTTTAATTGTATCTTATTCGGTTATTTGTCTTTGTTATGATTGTTTTATTGGGATTTGATGTTAATTTCTGTGATTTATCATTTGTGTTAATTACATAATTAGTACTTGAAATCGCAGTAGTCCCGCTTTGGTATCTCTTTGTCAAAGGATCCAAAGAAGTTAGGACGAGAGGAGAGTACCATTTATGAATGCAAATACCCTAGGTTTAGATTAGGATCGTAACCAATTTGTAATCTAAACCGGAACTATAGAAATTAAGGTTAGGAATTTGGTGAAGAACCTAACCGTGAAGGCAAACCCTAATTAGGACATCTCAAATCGAATCGGGTATTGGTATGAAGAACTTAATCGTGAAGTATCAATATTTGAGGAGATGAGAGACTAACAAGAGCTTATGGTCTAAGTAGCTAGGGTGAAGGACCTAACCGTGAAGTCCGAATTACTTAGACACGTTATTAATTCACGAAAGTGACCCTTAATGACATATTAGGTTAGAAACCTCATCAAATCATACATGAACTTAAACAAATACCGAATAGATATAGTTAGCAAGGGAATGTAGACCAAAGACCCCTAGATCTTCTCATCTAGAAAGCAATCCAATCTTTCTTTCATTCATTTACTCTTATTGTTTTAAAAACTCTCTATTCGGGTATTGAACCCAAATTTAGGAATTGTTAGAACAAATCCCCCCATTTACTTTTATTGCACTGTACTTTCCTTTTATTTTATGAAATTAATTAGTAAAGTTTAAACTAAGCATTTATCATACTCCCTGTGGATCGATACCCGACAATATACTACTTTGATAGGATTGTATACTTGCAATCTGAACCAAAAGTGTATTTAGGGTTTAAAAGGTACATCTCGTTGTATTGAAGCTTTTTACCATACCCTTTGGTCGTATCAGGACACTGATATGGTTTTACGTTTCAATTATTTATATCCGAATATTAGATATATACCATATAATTTTAATATATATTATGAAAAATGTATGTTATTCACCATTATAATTAGATAAATATTATAAACTTTAACATATTTTTATATTTTTAATATTATTTTAATAAATATCTTATTTAATTCAGACCCATATCCGTATCTGTCTAATATCCGCTCCGTATATGTATCCGAAAAATAAAAAAAAGAATGTGGATATAGTTTACCACTATCCGCTTTGTATCCACTCCGTTTTCACCCCTAAGAGCAAGACTTCAAATTCCAAGAGTCCGTAGTTATCTTGTACGGTACTGCACCAGATGATTTTAGTTATTGGACATGGTACGAGGTGATTTGGATTTCAAATTCCATAATTTCCTCCATTCGAATTTCAAATTCATAACTTACCGCATAATCAATTAATACTTTGCATAAAATTTGATTGCTAAGCTATCCATATGTCAAATAACATATCTATAATTTTTTTTTCAAATTTAATTATATATATAGATATATATTTTTTAATTCATTGTTAAACTGTCAAAATAAATCATTATCAAGTAGCCTTCTTTAATTTTATCAAAGAACCAAAATATCTTGTTGAAAAAGGAGAGTTTCTTTTCTTGTACGGGTTTGTACGGGTAATTAAATAATAGTCCAAATTAAAATTTATTCTAATAAATTTTATATTAAATTTGGCACTGTTGCAAAATTGCTCCAATCATTTGTACGATTTGATTTGACGATTCAAATGAATTAGCTTCAACAAACTTTTATTGACATGACCAAAAAATGAACAAGTTACGTTAACATTTATAACAGAGGATGATTCAAATGACTTTATTAACTCAAAATTTAAATCATAAACTTCAAAGATAAAACCATTAGATGTGATCTATGTTATTTTCTATATGTGTTCATAAAAAATTATCACATTTTAGTTTTGTTGATATGTGAATCGCTAAATTAAAAAATCAACATCTAAAAATTATTCACATTAGTATATTTTTACAAACTCCAGATGATAAATATGACAAAGTTGAAATGTCATAATTTTTTACATATACATAGATAAAATGATATATATCATATCTAACAGTTTTATGTTGACATTTAAGTTTTAAATTGTGTTGTTAAACTTTTTAAAAATGAAGGTATAATAGAGGCACAAAATGAAAATTATGAGGTTGACAGCGAAACAAGTTCTTATAGTGTTTAAAAAAAATGTAGAACTACAAAAGACACTACAAACAGGATGCCATATTTGTCATGCAAAAAGATCTCGAAAATTTGATGTGCTAGAGACACAGTACCTCAAACAGAATGTATAGAGAATGCCCCTTGATACATTCAAATGAATTCTACACGAAAATTGTCGCTAATCGTTGCTATATATCTAACCACCTATTGCTCTCAACTTGTTTTATTAGGGCATTCCGACGACAAGTGGCCTGGGGTCCCACACTCATAACAAGTTCTCCTCTTCTTCTTCTTTCGCACTGAATCTGCTAAAAAGAATAATGAGATCGTCAATTTAGTTGTATACCAAGTCTTTTGCCATACATCATTGCACTTGTCAGTTCCTATTATGATTTGCATATCCCAATATTCATAATTCAAGATGGATAAAACACGTAATTAATAAACTTTAGGAGATAATAATTCTTATTGTCGTATAGTTATAAACTTATAATCAACGTAATTCGTAATTCTCAGCATAATAAAATGAAATTTATTTGTTACTGTAGGCCTGAACCCAAACCGATCAGAGTGCATATCCTCTGAGATAACTGAACATTTCAGTTTATCTCAAAATCAGTGCTAAATTTTTTTTTCTGGTGCCTATTTAGATGCACAGGCCATTGTTAATACAGAATGGGTTGATTTGAGATTCGTGTTTTAAAAATCTGTAACGGTTCAAACCAAACCACCAGCCTTTTTATGTCTCTAGATAAGATAACATGGTACTTTACCTCCTTGTGTATCCACCACCTGCTCCTCTTCTCTAATTTTGTCACTGTCTTCCTGTTGAATTTCTTGGTGTATAATTGTATCATTGCCATCAGCGATATTTTTTTTGTTTGGACAAGCAGAGGAGAGATGGCCAGGGGTACCACACTCGTAACAAGTGCGCCTTTTCTGCTTTTTACGAACTGAACCTGTTCGAAAATTGTACAAGCATTGTTTAAAGTTGACAAGACAGTCAAATTAAGTATGACAAGATAGTCAAATTAAGTACGAAAGAGTAAGGCTACGAAGTGACAAAAAAATAAATACATCCCAACCTGCACAGAGAAATGAGGGAAAATGGTGCTTTATATTAAGTTCTCCTGTCAACATATTCACCCAATATCTTACCATTTATTCCATTTGAATAATATAATTGCCATTGTTGGCCATGTTTACATTATCATCTCAAATTTACCGTCCCTCAATAAAATATGTTAGGGTAATACTAAATATTGTCATCTAGGTTTAAATTGCACTAGACTAACTTGAACTTGGTATTCAGTTATAACAATTGCATTTTACTGTAAACTAAGTTTATCTGGCAATTTACTTTGCAAATAGTCTATTTAATATTTTGGAATAGTATAAAATTGCTGTAAGTCCTCTCTCAACATATATCCATCTTTTATTCTTGGAATAGTTTAAAGCACTGCATAGAGACAGAATAACCCAGTAAAATTCCAACTTGATACTGAGCTCTTTGAAACACTGCAAGTCTTCAATGATTTCTCTTTTACAAAAGGTTATTATGGTAATTTACCTTCTTGGGTTGTGTCGGCCACTTCCTCTTCTCTCATTTGATACACTTCCTCTTGCTTAGTTGCGTTATTGGAATCAACATTGGTTTTCTTGTTTGGACAAGCAGACGAAAGGTGACCCGGTGTACCACACTCGTAGCACGTCCTTCTCTTTTGCTTTTTATGCACTGAAATAAAACAAGAATAACCCAGTAAAATTCCAACTTGATACTGAGCTCTTTCAAACACTGCTAGTCTTCAATGATTTTCTTTTTTACAAAAGGTTATTATGGTAATTTACCTTCTTGGGTTGTGTCGGCCTCTTCCTCTTCCCTCATTTGATACACTTCCTCTTGCTTAGTTGCGTTATTGGAATCAACATTGGTTTTCTTGTTTGGACAAGCAGACGAAAGGTGACCCGGTGTACCACACTCGTAGCACGTCCTTCTCTTTTGCTTTTTATGCACTGAAATAAAACAAACAAACCTTAAATATTCTCTCACAACTTGATTTGTTTCATATGAATAAATAATTATGATTACTGAAAAAGAAAATCACTTCTTATTGGCAATACAGCACCATGATTTTTGGCATTTGCAGGATAGCTACTTTTAAGTGGATAAAAACACAAATCTAATTAACTCTTATCTTGTTGCAATTGGAAACCTTTTTTTTTTGACAAATTGACCCTTTATCTTTGCATAGGATCATCGTTTATGGCAATTGTTCTTCTCACCAATAACGAGACAAGAATGGGAGGAAAAGAAGGACTGGAGAAATAAATTTGGTTCCAAGGACATTATATTTAGGGGGAATATAAGCATACCAATAAAAAAAAATATCAAATCTCGTATTTGCCCCTCCAAATTCTATAATTACTTAATTATCATCCTAAATTCTAATAACTCACATGTTTACCAAGTATAATTTATTAGCCTGTGAGGTCTAGGTAGGCCAAGATTGTCCAGGGCTTTTTGTTTGAATTGACAAAATCATCAAATTTCATTATCCTGTGACCATATTAGTCATCTTAGTTGTAAATGCTTCTTGCAAGTAACAGAAACAATGGGTGCCTTCTTGCAAAAAACTGCTCACAGTGAGCAACTTTTTGCCAAATTAAAGAACTAGACTTTCAGTAGGCTTTCTCCGACAGTCCCACAGGACCTATTTTATCAGTACTGAATTGCCCCAACAAGCACAGTGGTAGGAATTAGTTGAAGAACTAATTCTGAATTTATTTAATATCAGCTGAAGTAAAATATTTTAGTAATACAGATGATAAAAAAGAGTAAAATGAGTTTTTACCTTCACTCTCTTCCCCTGATTTGTCCCTTTTTTCTTCTTCTGTGATTACATCATGGTCATCGCTGGCCTTGAAAGTATTATTTCCAGCTTCACTCACTCTTCTAGGTACAGCGCACCGGATCCGTACCGGTCGTCCATGTACCACCTCCTGGTCAAGCTTAAGTGCAATGGCAAGTGAGTCACCTTCTTGAAAATCAACATGCGCGAAACCCTTGAAATCACCAGTTGATTTGTCGGTGCCAAATCGAATTGATGAGATCTTGCAATTTTTGAAGAGGCTTTTCAAATCATCCTCAGTTATGTCCCACGAAAGGTTGCCTATGTATATCCGGTTATAGCCTTCTATGGTTTGAGGGGCAAAATCAGGCTTCTTTGCACTTTTGCCTTTGTAAGGCTGAATCTTCAAGTAAAATCCTCCCCTGATATAAAAAACAACAATAATAACAAGCAATAAATAAATAAAATCAGTTCAAATTGCATTTCTTGATGAACTAAAAAGAAAAAAAAGATGTAACTTACATGTCAGATCCATCAAGAGATATTGCTCGTTTAGCTGCTGACTCTGTCTGAAAAAACTTGTCAGTTAACAGACAATATAACTTTACAATATCAATGTGCAAAAAATTACGGACAGCACTTCCAGAACAACTTTTATGTCAATTGCACACCGTCGAATTTAAATTTAAACTGAATCCCATTCCTGTAGTACTTCACAACAGAGATAGGCTACAGTTTTGCATACAGATACCAGCATTTATACCAGCATTTATTTCATTGTTACCCTAAACCCTAAACCCTAGTTTTGTGAAAAACCTGAAAATCAATCTTGGTTCTTATTCATTCCAATTTATGATATCAGTTTCTGCACTCCCAAATACCATTATTTTTTTCTTCTTTAAGCAAGATTTGGAAGGAGGCATGTTGCAGCACAGCATTAGCATAGGAGGCTATTTCACCATTTATGCGAAGTTAGAAATAGTCAGGCTGAGGGATTATATAATCAGATATAAAGATGGTCGATAGTAATGCAAACTCAATTTGTTACATTTTGAAACCAGTATGGTACAGATGCCTTACTGCTAAGTGTGTTGAACTCAGTATAAGGAGAGGAACTGTTAAAGGAAATTATAATAAGAGATCGAGATTGAAGAATCAGACCTTAAAAGTAAGAATAGCAATGCCTCGAAATTTGCCAGTCTCAGGAAATTTCATGCAATCTACATCGGTAACCGTACCGCAACTCTCGAAGAAACTCTTTATATCATCCTCTGTGGAGTAGTATGGTATACCTCCCACATATACCTTTTTTGTATTATCTTCACTGAAATTCATAAGAATTCCATAATCACCATCTAATTTCATAAATTTGAACAGTACTACAGTATACAAGTGCACAAGGATTGTGAGAGGAAATTAATAAGAGTTTTTACAAATTAATTGGGCAAAATGCAGAAATAATAACAAAGAAATGAAGAATCCACAAGTTACCTGTCAGCTAGTTTAATTGAGGGATTCGATTCGATAGCCTTTTGCTCGGAGATGCTCTCATTTTGAGCATTTGCGGTTTCTAATGCAGCTTCCTTCATCTCTTTCTCTTTCTCCTCTTTGCTCGCCTCCGCTTTTCTATTTTTTTTCTTATTCTTATTCTTATTCTTCTTCCTTTCTTTCTTTAACTTCTCTTTCATCACAGCCTTCTTCTCCCTGCGTTCTTCCTCGATCTCACATGCTTCATCCCCTTTCTCCTCTGTTTCTCGCTCTCTCTTCTTCTCTTTTCCCTCTTCGCCATTCAAAGGTGGCTTCTTTTTTCTCTTGGGACGACTTGGTCTGGGCCTCTTTGATTTCGAATCTCTCAACCTTTCTCTGACGTTCTCTAGTACCTTAACAACCTCCTCCTTCCCATCAGTGACACTATTTTTGGATTGAGATACCTCCAACAGGCTCTTTAGCTTCTCCTTGAGCTTTTTGCGAGACAAAACCATGGCAAGGGAGAGAAAAAGAAAGCGGCGGCTCGGGAGCACTCCGGGAGTGGAAGAGGTTTAAGGAAAATTTTCGTTATGACCATCCAAAAAAAAAAATATATATAATAGTAATACTTTTACATAAGGTCGTCACTTAAAAAATTTGAATTTGTATCTGGAACGTCCGATCAGCTTTGGATTGATCAAGATTCTGATCGGACGGTTCGGAATCAAATTTAAATTTTGATCGACTACTAATATGCTTCATATCTTAAATTTTTAATGCTTATATTTATTATTTTCTAGGTAGTACAATAATCTAAAAAAATATGATTCGTTTAATCACAATTATTTTCTCCATGCTGAAAAATAGTAAAAATAATTTATAATATATGTATATAAAATTTAGTCTTCAACAAAATCACAACAAATAGACATTGAAATTAAAATGGTGAGTACCATGCAACATTTTTATACATATCAATGTTTTAAACCACTAGCTATAATCTATAGCTGCGTTATAGCATTTTCGATTCAATAGCAGAACTATGACGTTTTTGTAGTTTTTCCGCGATGGCGTGATAATCATTTAGAACCTTGCTTCCTATAGCATTAGACATTAGGACGACTTTATTTACATTTGTCTAATTATTACTTGTGAAAATATTTTACAGATCTATTTATGACATAAATTGCACATGGAATATTTGAACTTATTCTTGAATTATCATCAATTATCATTGACCAATTCTAAAAATATATATATATATATATATATATAGTAGTGAGTAACTAAATTCATTGACTGTCTTAGGTATCTGTTTTAGATACTTATGCTTAGTCTTTATGATTCTTAATGAAAATCGGTGGATCATGAATTCATTATTTTTAGGAAAAATATATATATATATATATATATATATATATATATCATAGTGTGAATTACGCAATAACCTAATATAATATCATGTATTAGTCAAGTGCAAATTATGCAACAGTTAAGGGTGCATTTTAGAATTGACGCACGATGAGTATAAAATAGCAAGTGCATATTATACGATATTTACTTGTGACACTTATCACATTCCAAAAAATATTCAAAATAGAATATACAAAATCCATACAATATGTAATTCGTATATTAATACATCAACGAGGAAAATAAATTATTACCATATGAATCAAACCTTGAAACCTATTATTCAGTTAATTAGAAAGTTTAAATCAGAACTACCTTTTTTTTTTTTTTTTCTATTTTATAATTTTAATATGATCGCATCAGAAATGCAAAAATTAGATAAAACTCACTTAAGTGTTAAGTGAGTCGGTGCCCGTCCCGAATTTTTTATTAATATCATTTAAAAAAACAAAAAACAAAACACCACTAAAATTAAAATTTTTTAAAAATATCAGGACTTCCACTTCTTTTTGAGGAAAAATAGAGGTCAAGCCTCTATTTAATTTCATTAAATATGTTACAAGGTTTGTAACATTGAAAATTACAGATAAGTCCAACTCAAGAGTTTTGAGTTTGAGTGAAAATAAAATAATAAGGGCTTCCACTTCAATCTGCAATTTTATTATTGTGGAGCCGCAGATTGAATTGGAGGGCAAAGGCCCCCCAAAAAACCTAAATATCAGTATATTACAAGTATATTACAGTGTATTTTTGAGTTTTTTTGATGACCCTCCAATTCAATCTGCGGTAGAAAGGGTAATCGAGACTGGTACCAGCTCTGGGTGCTACTGGTATCGAATCAGAGGATGGCGCTGTGGTAAATATATTGACAGAGCCATTTTAACTCCACCCAGCGCATCAATCATGTACCTTTTCATTTCATTTCTATTGATTGTGTTCTGCGTAAAGTGAAAATAGCTTTGCTCTTCTTCCGGTGCAACAGGCGAAGGGAAGCGCAAAAAGAGAAAAAAATGAAGAAAAAAAAACAGAGAGAAGAGGGAAGTGGGCCGGGCCGTGCAGAAAAGATCAAAAGATTTTTACTTTCCGAATATGTCTTGGATTCAAATAAATTTTGAGGTCAAGCTTTAGAGAATTAGGCTTCTCTGGCCAAACAACTTTCAGGTTCAGGCTTTCAAGGTCCAAATAATTTGAAAAATAGACTACTAAATTAATAATTAAACTAGTTCTAAATAATCAGTTAATATTTTTTTTATTAAAATTAATCAGTTTATATAAAATATTAGGAAATGACACCCAGGATCATTTGTTTACACCTAACAATAAATTATTGTTTTAAGAGTATCCATATCATAAAACATAGTTATTTTTAGCATGATCATTGTGCGGTGTTTTAAAACCTAGTACATATTTTTTAAAGTTCCATAAAATATAATTAATTTAGCATGGTCATGATAATGTGTAGTTAATATTTTTTAAGGCTTTATGATTTCTTAGAAATATATTTTATAAAGCATGAATTAGTTATAGCATATATTGACATATTGTGGTCGTAACGATACTTCACTGATATGTGCAAAATTCATATATGTTACCAGGTGCGAATAACTTGGGAAGAACATTTATAACTTTTGGCTTTACTTTCAATTCCTATGACAAATAAATATGGAGGTGACATGCTATTAACTGATCACCGTGAAAACAGGACACTTAATAGCTTGTTATATAAACTCTAGTTATATGATAAATAAATGATTGCATGTTGTGATTACTGTGACATTGTATTTTCTTAATATACGGCCTTACGTATTAATAAGAAATAATTTATACATGACGGGGTTGTTTGGGGAGTGATACTAACTGTACATTCTGCATCAAGATTTTAAATAACTCTAGCAATCATATTATTTTCGTAGTTTGTTTTTTTATTTCTTCTCTTCTTGTCGTTCACCCCTTGCTGACCGTAATGAATCATTGCAATCATATTATTTAAAAAAAAAAAAGAACAATAATTAGAACTTATGGGCTTTTTTCTGTAACAAGTTATTTTGGGCTTTTTTCAAGATTAAGGTCAACTAAAGAATATGAGCTTGTGGGCTTTAACATAAAAAAAAAGTAAGAATTCAAATCGATACTCATGACGATCGCCACGCAGTAAGACAACGAACAATTCTAAGTTTTTCGCGATGGATACTGTACTAGAAATGTTATGAAAGATTAATTGAAAATATATTTAATACAAAAAAAAAATACTCAGAGGCTCAGAGCCAATGCATTATTCTCAAGAAGATAACAAATACAATGCACCTAATGTTGGCATTATTATTTCTAATAAAAAAGAAAGATACACTCAATGCATTATTCTCAGAGTATGGAAAAAAAGGGGGAATTTCACGTATACTCCTCAAAAACTTCAAAATTACGTATTTCTTCCTTTAAATTTTAAAATTACATTTTTTTTCATCTAAATTTCAAAAACTCACATATTTACCAATTTTATTGTCTTTTATATTAAAACATATTCTAAATTTATAAAATACATATTTTATTATTTGAGCATAAAACGTCCATCTGACTCCAATTTGAATACGAAGGTTCATCTACTGTCTGAATTGCTTTAAGATCGGTGAGCGCTAGATCAACACGAATCTTGAAACGAATACATGCGAATATAGCAATATGCACAAATCTTAATGCGATGCATGCAGATCAAAATTGTTTTGAGATCCATATGGGCTAAGATTAGTACAAATCTTGAAGAGAACACACAATAATCTTATTACGATGCGCGCGAATCGGATGGTAAAGGAACCCTTCAGATTCAAATTATGAGTTCGATGGGACGTTTTATAAATTCAAATTATGAGTTCGATGGGACATTTTATAAATTCAAATTATGAGTTCGATGGGACGTTTTATAAATTTAGAATGAGTTTTAATATAAAAAACAATAAAATGGGTAAATATATGAGTTTTTCAAGTTTAGAGGGAGAAAAATGTAATTTTAAAATTTAAAGTCGAAAATACGTAATTTTGAAGTTTTTGAGGGGTATACGTGAAATTCCCCAAAAAAGATATACTCAAATGTACCGAATCTAAAATAAATATCATCCTATTAATGCATATCTACGGAAATTTTTTATTCATAGAAATTGAAAAAAAGTAGAGAGAGAAACAGAAAGAGTACAGTATTTGTTATATTGATAGAAAGATCGGTACAGATTCTACCGATCTAAAAAATCAGAACACTTAGGATAGGCAGAATTCCTACCCATCCTAACTCTTCTTGGATTTTCTGTGACGCCATCTTCAAAACAGGAATAGCAACAGATCAATTCTTGATCTTCTCAGGCATCGTCTTCACAGAAGATCCGAGAAGAGTTAGGATGGGTAGGAATTCTGCCTATCCTAAGTGTTCTGATTTTTTAGATCGGTAGAATCTGTACCGATCTTTCTATCAATATAACAAATACTGTACTCTTTCTGTTTCTCTCTCTATCTTTTTTTGAATTTCTATGAATAAAAAATTTCCCATATCTACTATATCTTGTCACTGGAATACTGGATGCACTATGTTGAACTATACCTTAGTCACTGACAAGTGGGACCACTGCCTTTGGTACACGCATAAATCGTATTCAGATATAACCAACCTTACCTCCCCCAGTTATGGCTTTTACATTATAAATGGCTATATATTCTCTTGAATCGACTTCAAAGAGTTGTAACCGTAGGGCTATTAGACAAGAACAAAAAAAATTAACTCTTTTGTAATTTCTAAGATTGAGTCTTTTTTTTGAAAGTTTGATAGTAGCTATCAAAGTACATTCTAAGATTGAGTCGAAAAGGACAATTTTGGAGGTCAATTTGAATTGCCTTTTCTTCCCGAGTTGAAATCCGGTTGAAGCCTCCTGCTGAAAGTGCCTTAGATTTCTCGGAGTCCAGGTTTCTTCACACTCCTCTCTTTTAATTTTCTCAATTCAGAAATCGTAACCTAAATTGAATAAGTAGTAGATCTAATTGAAAATAGAAACCCCTTCACAAAGGAAAGAGGAAAATCCTAACCTAAATTGAAAAGTTGATCTTATTAGAGTACTTACGGTGCAATTGAGAATTTGAGATGTGACCTTGCTAAATGCTTTCTATTTTATGGTATAATTGTAGGTTTATAACACAACTTTTGAAAAATTCTAGGCCAAAAGAAGCAATATCTGTTAGATAAAAGAGTCTTCTATTTGAATTTTTATTGATAAAGAAAAAAAATACATATGCACCTGGTATGTTATTCATCCTTGCTGGTGTTAATCGGTCCCAGCAAAATTTGACAGCTTCTCTTGTACTAAAAACTGTATCCCTTCGCAATCATTATTTGCGATTTGCACAAAATCAATGATTCGTTCTCTGCATGTAATATGTTGGTAAGGTAGTGATCCAAGTGTTTTCATTCATGTCTAATCTGGTAGTTCCATATTGAAATTGACATAACTAAACTACGTTGAAGATAAAATTTATGAAAACTAATTTTACTTTTCTAGGCAAACCTATTCCGCAATCTCAGCTTGCGAGATTGTATATAATTTGCTTTTGCATCTAGTACTTGCTGAAATGAAATTGTAGTCATGTCCATAGTCTACAAGATATTTCACAATCCAAAAGAAACAATTAAAGTAATAATAAGACATGTTTATAGCAGCTTGTATACATGGAACCCAATAACATAGACCGGTGTTCCCTTTATTGTTTATTAGCAGTGATGAATATCGAGTTAAGTTAGATGGTCAAATTTTGTAATTAAATTTGAGTATGAGCCATATGCATTCATTATTTTCCAAGTATGCTCCTCTCAACTGAGATTGCAAATTGAATCAAGGACCAATTATCTTACAATCCCTGCTAACTTTCGTTACTTAATGGGGTATCAATTGACCAATCATTGTTAATATAACTAATGTTTTTCTTTTTTCACTTTTTGTTCAGATGCAAGAAAATGATTGATGAGTAACTACAGGGAGATTTGCTTCGCTTCAATTTAGCATGAGTGGACTAGGAAATGGTATGTATTTTTAAAAAAAAAATTAACTGATAGTTACTGATTAATGGTAACCCTGCTGGCACTAGTACAAGAATCTTTTTTGTCATTTTGGATGACGTATTTCTCAGCTTTTAGAAGTTCATAGAAGTCTAAATGTTTGCTTTTTCCAGTTGTTTTAGAGCACTTCACAGTAAGTGCTCTAACACAACTGGGAAAAACAAACATTTAGAAGTTTATGAACTTATGAAGGCTGAGAAATACGTGATCCAAAATGGCGAAAAGATTCTTGGACCGGTGCCATGGGTATGACTCAGAGATGGGTGCCTATACCGTGCCGAGTTGTCTTTTTCAAGTAGTGATATTTTTTACATGTAGTCTAGTTGGGAGAGGTTGTAGGTTTAGGAAAGTTATTTATTTTAGGGAGAATTTCATGACTATGAAATTACTTATTTACCATCCCAAATTCTACAATTACATATTTATCATCCTAAAGTCAAACAACTCACATATTTACCCAATATAATTTAAATATATATCAAATATGCCCAAAATTCAAATTAATTATGTTTAAAATTCTGATAAAATGAATCCAATTTGCCATGTACACACTCTCTCTTAATCTAGACCATACTCTCAGGAACAGTGAGGAGAAAGATGGTGACAAGGAAGAAAGCAGGCGTTGAGCATGGTGAGGGTGATGTTAGTGGTTTGATTGTTAAGAAGTTCAATGCTAGAGAGGCTCCAGCATTGAATTCCTCAACAATTAAACCACTAACATCAGATGAGGAGAGGTTCCAACATTAAAGAGGGCGAGAGACGAAGAGAGGTTTTAGCACAGAAGGGGAAGAGTCGTGCCAAAAGAAGGCGGGAATGATTTTGCTCAGAAGGGAAGCGGAATAAGGTAAAATTGGGTGATTAAGAGGTCAAATAAGTAGGAATAGAGAATAAAAAAGTAGATTTAGGAATGAGGGTATATGGAGTGTTTGTAAAATTTCATGTGGTTCTTTATTTAGTTATTTTTTGGATACTAATGTGTTATGAAGTTGATTTTAATAATGTAGTTTAGCTTATATATTTTCTGTTTATCTGGTAGCTTTAAAATTAGAAGAATGTTTCTCTTGCATGTCACGGATCTCGTCTTGAATAAATAATAATTTATAGCGTTTTTTTCTTCATAACTGCAGTTTAACCCACTAATAGACGAGCAAAGTTTAGTTGTTGATCTTAATTACCTTTGAATAATAAATAATTTCTAGCGTTCGTTTTATCAAAACTGCATTTTAACCAACTAATTGACCAGCAAAGTTCACTTATTAATCTAATTTACCTTCTGTCAATTATGTCACAATTGTTTCATTGCTTGATCATCTCTGTCTATTTAGTGTATATTCATCCTTTGTAGTCCTTTTTATTTTTCAAAATTAGTGTCACTTTAATTTGACAGCATTTTGTCTCAATATCTCTTTTCACATTTTGTTTCACATGATCACATCTAATGAAAGAGAATTTCAACAGTATTTTGCCTTTATCGTGCGTAACACTAATGGTGCATCATGTAGTACAATGAATATTTTGATGTGTCAAGTGATTTTCATTTGATGGTTAAATTTGAACAAACTTGTTGTGTTCTTGACATGCTTTTACTGTTTTGATGTGTTCATCTGTTCATTTTTTTAATGTGTTCGTCTATTAATAAATTTGCAGTACAATGCAATCAGTACACTATTACTGTTTTTATTTACTTTTATATTTGTTGTATTATCTCTCTTATATGTATACTGTTACTGTTCTGCAGTACAATGAAATCAGTATACTGTTGCTAATGTTGCTCATTCAGGGGCGGAACTAGAAAATAGAGATTGGGGAGGCTAAGAAATCAAATACAGTGTAATTTCATTTTATAAGGGGGCTAAAAGGTATTAATACATATAAGAATTACAAAATTTAATGAACTAAAGTATTAAATGTCAATTTATAAGGGGTGCTTAGCCCCTTTGCTCTCTACGGTGTTCCTCCAATGTGCTCGTTTTTAGTTGCTTAAACATGTTATGCATCATTGAAACATATATTTTCTGTAACAGTGACCAAGAATAATACATTGAGGTTTTATCAATTACAGTGGTGCTGGTACCATACTATTTGTGGGTTTCAAATTCATTCTTGTTTATTGTTAGTTTTTGCCCATTCTATCAAGTAGATATACATTTGGAATATCCGATGTAAATCGCTACAAAACCTGATTTTGGGTATGTTGAGAACTGGTACCAGGTTGGTTCCAGGCTTCCAGCTCTGGATGCGATATTGATACGTGTTACCAGCGACTGATTTGCAAAATTCTCACTAATATTAAAAATGCATTCCTCACTAGAACCAGTTGGTGGTGCTCTGCTGAGACGATAAGGGCTAAAATAAGTATTTCAACTGATATTTGTGCATTTGTTATTATTCATTCCTTATGAAGCCAGATATCTCCATTATTATTTTTGTTACATTCCGATCGATTTTCTTATTTGTAACAGCCTGAACTCATTTGTTAAGCCGACCGCTAACACGTTTATCCCCCTCAAATATGAAACAGTAAAAATAGTAAAAAAGTTTCAAAAATTATAAAATTTCACCCCCCCCAGATATATTTTAGTATATTTTAATATTGATATAATTTTGAGCAGTTCGGATCGACAGTTTGAATTTTGAAAACGAAAATATAAAATATGAAGTATGATGAGGTATTAAAACCCTCCTCTATATTATATTACATTATTATTAGATTATTTGAGTGTAATATTTTATCTTAACATAACATTTTTGATAAATTAATTTTTTGTCATATTTTTTCATTTTTTGGTACAAAACAAACTTCTACCAAGAAAAAAAAAAATGGTGTTTTCATTTCAATTTGGCCAATTCCGACTGATTCAACCGATTTTGATTCCACTCAAGTGATTGATTTTGGTTCCGATTTTTAGTGCCATATATAGGACTAATTGTAATTGGTTTGTTGACTTCGTTGTTGATTTTTAAATTGCATATAATGTAGTGTTTTTTTTTAAAAAAAAAATTCACAGTGACTGTAAAGTCGTGAGCAGATTTGGTAGCCATAATTTCAAGATCTTTTTTTCTAATCAACTGTGTTACCGTCTCATCTCACATACAATGTATACAATTAATGTAGTGTTTAATCCGTATTTTAAGCAAAAGTCAATTTGATGCATTAGACAGTTCTTTGTGCTGTTTGAATATTTTTGTACTTGAGATACGTAATGCTCAATTTTGCTTGTTATATTCTTAGTGTTAATAATGTATGCATTTGTTTATACGTATATCCATCTGCCCTATGTTTGTTTATTGTTAGTTTTTGCCCTACGTAAATAAAAATAGGAGTTACCTTTTTTTTTTTTTTTCTGGTATAAATGAGCTCAATCAATTTTTTCTTTTCTAAAAAATTACCGTTAGATATTATACGTTCCTTCTTTATTTTTCAGTAAAATTCAACATGTTATTCATAACTTCCTTCCTACAGAAAAATTAACACATATTTTATTTACTGTCTTTAGGATAAGGCCGTTCTAATTCTTATTCTTTTTTAATGTTCGTAATTAATATGGTCTCATGGCGATTGCCACACAATAAGCTATGTAGGATATATCTTGTCACTAGATGCACTAGGTTGAACTATGCCTTGTCACTGACAAGTAGGACCATTGCCTTCGGTACACGCATAAATAGGTCCAATGATAAACAGGCCTCCATAATTATAATAATCGGTATCCTCCCAGATACTAGCCTGAGAATAATTAGCTCTGATTAAATCTCAGCCGAGCGATAAGAATTCGAAGTCAATTTAAAGAGGCCTGTTTTGAGATTCATGCCAAGTTAAAGCTGACGATTCCGATCTAACTGTACTAAGTCAGGTATTGCACGGGATGCGAATTATAATTAGAAGGTCCACAACCAAGCTCCAGCTGCTCCACAGCTATTTATGTCACGAAGCGACCTGTCCGGTTCCTAGCACTCGCTCTTGTTTAGTCCCACATGAGCGCAATAAACATATAGGTATGGAGGAGGGGCTATAAAACAAGGGAGAGGTTTAGCTTAGAAGGTACTTACCTGGACGGGGTCGATGAGCGATCAAGAAGACTGATGACCTGGATTAGGGGCCCACATTGCACTTTGTGGGAGCTCTGATCTACCATCTGCCCAAGTGGCAGAGTGGACGTCGTAATTTGTTTCTGAGGGGGTACGCGTTCGCGCGGCCCCTGCCATTTCTTAATTAAATATTATCGTTAAAAACTGCACAGGCGTACAAGCGTCAGGGTGCTGTTGTGTTCTCAAGTACCAAACAACATCCTCCCGGTGCTACTCGAACCTATATCCGATCCAATAAACCTATTTTTGTAATAATTGTATTGCCCACAACTAGTTTGACGAAATTCCTCAATCAAGTAACTTGTACTGAAAAAGGCCTATCTTTCAGTTCATTAGCTTTAAAAAGGGCGAACAGGATCCCCACCAGTCCCTTGGTTTTCTTAATCTGGGTTTATATATGGAGTTCCAGTTCGACCACAGAATCCAAATCATATGCTCAAAACTTCTCTAAGGTAAGTGGTATGCTTCTCAGTTTGCGTTTGTTTAATTGGCATTAAGTTTGGTTGAATAGAAGCCAGTTATTCTTTATATGTAGTTTTTTCCTAATGAGAAGTATCAGCAAAAGAACTATGGGTATTCATCAGTACCTTCAGTCAAGAATTGGTGCTCTCTAATAATTTTGGGTGAGTTGATAAAAAAAATTAGGTAATCAGCAGTTTCAGTCAGGAATTGGTGCTCTGTAATATTTTAACAATTATGATTTTCAAAGTTTTCAATAGAAAGAGATCAATTGTTAATTATAGTACTATTGATCGGTTGCGCATGACAATTATGAAATTTTATCACATAAAGTTCACTTGTGGGGGGCGGGGGGGCTAAACTATGGATTACCGAGTTCGGAATCTTGCATTTTAAATTGGATATCAGGATGGTGGTTTGAAACTACGAAGAATTATGTTTCTCTCTTTGAAAAAGAAATATCCTTGTAGGTCAAGGAAACAAATGGAGCAGATCAAGATGTAGGCACTTTTAGCTTCAAACTGTCAACATTAATAATGTCTAATGATGGGTGAGGATTTCTAAAATTAGAGTACAAAATAATTACTTAATAACACAAAAAATAATAAGCAATGAAGTGTTATATTCCCATGTGCATCTAAATTCTAAATGTTACCCAATAAGACATGAACTCTGCTGAACAGGGGCTTGACCAGCTGGGATAGGCTTGAGTGACCATGGTCCAGTCCAGGTTATGGTGTTTGTCCAGTGTTGCATTAAAAAAATATTTGTTTTAGGTCTAAAAACTTGTGATTATTTACATTCTGGATGCTTATGAATTAATAATTCAAAATCTATGATTGATTTAGCATTAACCAAGTGTACCAATGCTTTTAGACTTCTAGTGTTAACCGAATATGAACAATATAAGATCATAGAAAAATACGGAATTAAATTTGGTATGCTTTTAAAGACCGGTCAGGTTATGTTATTGTTTCTTTAGTCCCACATTGTTTTTTTAGTAGAAATTTCCTATCTCATAGCCTATAAAAGAACCCGAGAACATTAGACACATTTCAAATGTATCATGGCCGGGATTTGTTCGAGCTTCCCTGTGAAATTTTTCATGAATCCCCTGAAGATGGTATTCATCAATGAGCCGCTTGCTAGTAAGTTTTGATTTTTTTTTCTTTCTTTCTTTAATAAAAGTATGCCTTAAATTTGACTTTCTGACTCCTTTTTGTCCTATTTTAGATAAAGCAATTTTGTTTATAAGTTAGCAGCAGTGATGCCGCTGGATCCATCCTTATTGACAAAATATTTAGAACTCTCTTTCAGATTTTCAAGGATTTGTCTTTCCCTTGCTCCAATCAGTCCTTTAGAATTGCTACTGAGCCCCTTCTACCGTCGATTTATCTCTAAATCAGACATAATGAAACAATAGTTTAAGCTTTGAACTTGTATTTCGTAAAACTTCTTAATGAAATTGGATTGATACTATTTAACAAAACCATACACCAATATTGCCCGATGAATACTTGTTGAGATAAACAAAAACCAGTTATATCTGAGAACTCGTTACTTGTGCTTATAGTTTACCATTCCCCTCGATCTCATTTGGCAAGACAAAGACCTTTCCTTTAAAACATAGATGTCATCAATATCTTTATAAAGTAGAATACTGACAATCTGGTTCTTTTTCACATGAAACTGTTCATCAGAATTTTACAATTTTATGTATATATCTGGTACCACGTTATGGGTTTTTCCTTAACCCTTTGTACACATTTTATTGTTTGAAATTACATAATCTGCTGTGTTTTTTTATTTTTTTTATTTTATAAGTAATTTCAGCTCTAATTCTCACTTGTTGAGTTCCTAGCTATGAACTCATACAATAATTTTTGGTAGACAATAAACTATGGGGTTATATGAATTAGTTGAAGTTTTTAAATCCTTTAATTGGTTATTCAAGAAATTACACATTCAATTAGATTCTGATGCTTTAAATATTAGATAGATTATGGCATACATTTACAAGGTCTGGTGGCTCTTGTAATGCATTTCTTTAGCAAAGACTATTTTTTTTTAATGACATTCATGGTACATTTTTGTCAGGATTGGGATGGATTCAGGCTCATGTACTTCAAGTTAGTGACACTATAATTTTTAACGACATGGTACGTGTTGCTTTTTCTCTTGTTAGTAACCTTCATTAATATTGGTAAGTAAAAAAGTTTCATCTACAAACGAATTCAGCATCCTCATAAATTATATGTAAAGAAACTTATAGGAGTCTTTTTCCTATCTCTAAAAAAAAATAACGACTCATTGTTTTGCGATAGGAATTGAAAAGGTAATAAAATAAATAAAAATTCATTAATTATGATATGTCACAATAAAAGGCCTCGAAACCAATTCCACCTAGAGTTTGGTCTGTCAAATCTACTACCTGTGAAACCTCTTGTTTTAAGTTGCTCGCATATTATCAGACCACCATCTCTCTAACCTATCTCTGTCGATAAATTTTAAATCGCTAAATTGTGAAAATCATAATTGCAGCTTAGCCGAAAGCTTCAAGTCCTTTTTTGGGCCCGTCCTATCCGAACTCCTTCGATTGTAAGTTTTCATGGCTCAGTTCCATATTTAACCCTATTTTATTTTTTCTATAATTTTCCATTTCATTTTAAATGGGCAGTGTATGATTTTATGGTATATACTAACGGGGACCTATAGTTAGTTTTCATGGCTCAGTTTTGATAAGCCTGCACAATAGGCACCATTCTTGCTTTTCCAATGGTGTGGAATGTGTCGTGCAGGCAGTCCATCACTGGATAGCATGTAACCACCATCCTGCAATTAACAAGTACCAATGTACCATATATATTTTTTTGTTGTTATAAAAATAAATGTCAAAATTAAGGAGGAACAAAAAAAATAAGAAAAATAGATTATTAGTGATTTTGATTGACTAAATTAAACCAAGCTACTTCGGTATCCAGTGACGCATACAGTAGTTTCAAAGTACTTCACTTCCAACAATAACAATATTTGAATTGATGGTTGTACCTGATTTGAGAATAATGAAGAGTAAGGCTACGGTGCTATGGGTTGTATAGAGGGCTACGGTGCTACGGCTCAATATTTGAGTTTTCAAAATCCTAACAGTCGATCCGAACCGTTCATCTTGTTCTCCATATTAATATGTGTTTGGAGACCAAATTTTACATCTTTTGGAAATTGTTTACTATTTATTTAGATAGATAGAAAATCACTTGATCTAAAAAATTATGCACCATTGAGATATTTGATTTTCTACCTATCTAAAAGAATAGTAAATAATTTCCAAAAAATGTAAAATTTGGTCTCCAAACACATATTAATATGGAGAACAAGATGAACGGTTCGGATCGACCGTTAGAATTTTAAAAACTCAAATATTGAGCTGTAGCACCATAGCCCTCTATGCAACCCATAGCACCGTAGCCTTAATAATGAATTCTCCTCATCAAAAATTGTCTGAACCATACAAATAGATTTGAATTGTAAAAGAAAATGTGGGAGATAGTCTATACCAATTGGTTTTGAGACAAAAGTTAATTTGATTAATTCACGAAAATGATTACCACTTGATAGCCACTATCAAGCTTGCACAAAAAGGAAAAAAAAAACCACCCAAAGGATTATATGGAGTACACATCTTACACAAAGGTCCCTCATCTTTTACATAACTGCCCTTTGACTAATCTATTACCTATGTTACATGGATACGGGTACGGGTATGGTATCAGATACGATACGGATACGGCGATACGATAATTTTCAAAAATCTCGGATACGATACGTCTATTATATATTTATTATTTTTAATTATTTTATATATTGTATTTAAGATAATCATAACAGAAATCAAATTTGTATAAATAATTAAAGACTTAACCAAAGAATCTATTAAATACTATTAACTAATAGAATGCAACACAAGAGAAGCTCTAGTGGAGTGGTAAAAGTTTTGACACTCACGTTCACGTAACAAGCCCCATTCGATTCACGCCAAGGAAGAAAAAAAAATTCAATTTCTCCGGTGTATGCGCGGTGTACGGGTGCAGGAGCGGTTCACAGGCGTTGACGCGATTTCTAGGTTTTGAGCCAACCGTATCCAACCATAATTAGCCGTATCTGGCCGTTTCAACTTTCAACGGAGTATCGGTGACCGTATCGGCAGAGTAAGGATACGCCAGCTGGCGTATCGGATACATATCGGTATCCGATATGTGTCAGATACAGGTACGGAGGTAAATCTGGAGTATCCGAGTAACATAGTCTATTACATAACATAACTCTCAACAATACCTCCTTTTTTACTCTCTTAATATGTGATCTTTGCTTATGGGGATCTGTATTTATTTCAGGTAAAATCAGAAAGTGTGTTTAATACTGTGTTATACACCAGTAAAAGTATCTCCTATTACATTTGCAAACATGAGATCCTGATAATCTACAGATGATACTTTTGGACTGCCTAAGTATAACAGTGCTGGTACACAAGATAATGTTCATTTCTTATAACCTTTGACTTCCCTTTTGCTTTTTTAGCCTCTTTTATACCATACAGAAGCAACTGAACAGTTTCTTATGCTATCGAAATTTGAATGGTTTGAGGGATACAAAAATGAGACAGTATAAAGTTGCTATCGAGCGGTCTAATGTATGGCTTATCCTCTTCAAACATTGCACAAAAGGTATGAACTTTTAGGTAAATTTTATATTTTTCTTTGTTTTCAGTTTTTATGGCTCAGTGTATTCATGTGGGTCTGGTGCTCAGGACCTGTAGTCAGGACTATCAGGTAGGATGACAAAACCTGATGTTTTTTTTTGAAATCTTGGTAGGGGCTACCAAGTGGCAAAAACATGACGTTAGTAGCGGCAGATTGTCAGGTTCACCTACACATTGAGTATAGCATCCAATGCAACAACATTGACTGGTGTATAGATCATATATGATCCAGTGGGATTGCTTCTCATCTCTTGGAGAGGTGGTAGATTTAGAAAAGTGATATGTTTTTTTTTTATTATTATTTATATTGGAGTTGATTGCAACTCATTGTAATTAGTTTTTTTTTTGTTAGTTACTTGGTGACTTGTTTAGTAAAAAAAAAAATATTTTTTTTTGTTAGTTACTTGGTGACTTGTTTAGAAAAGTGCACGGTTTGTGATTTTTGCACCAAACTCCCATTTACTCTAACATGATGATGTTCTTGGCAAAACATGTGCTTTCAATTGTAAAATAACAGTCAGGAGCTTACAATTGTAAAAATCATATACAGATTGTATACTGAGGGTTAGTATCAATATGGCTTGTTGGTATTAGACCTATTTAATTTGGCATCTTAGGATTATTAATTCCTATCCTGTATATTTTTCTATTTATTTCTCCGGGTCCTTCGGTTAAACTAATTTAGTTGTGGCAAATATAACTTTTTTCGGACTTGCAAATCACATAAGCCAGCAAGAGCATCCTAAAAGGGATGCAATCTAGTAATGAAGACCCTTCAATATACTATGTTACTTCGTACATGTCATTTTTGCATTTGTAAATAGGGGATTGCAGCTATGAATAATGCAAAAATCAGGGTTACATGATGAGCCGAAAAGCTTCTGCTGTCAAAAGCCCATGAGCTGATATGCTTTAGCAGGCCGTGATCTTGCTACAAGATCAGCCCATGAGCTTATATCTTTTAGTAGGCCGTGATATTGCTACAAGATAAAAATATCAAATCCATGAAAAGGCCGAGCACGACTCACTTGATACTTTACTGTAGGGATGTAAATTTGTCCTATGCCGTGCTGAACGTAGGGGGTGAAAACGGAGCGGATAATGCTAATACGAATAGGGATACGGATAGTAAACGGATATCAAAATTCAAAATCAAATCCGTCTTAAACGGATACAGATTCGAATACGAAAACGAAACGAATAATTATCGGATAATTAAGTTATATAAATAATTACTCGAATAATCAACTTATATAATATAATACAAGTATTATAATTAAAACAGATTAATTTTAGTAATACAAAAAAGAACAAAATATATATAAAAAAAGACGTCAGATATTAAGTAAAACAATTAACTCATCCTCAAGAAAACGCATATCCGGTTTGTATGCATTTATTAGTCCCACAAAATATATATAAACTATGATTGCAGGTGTTATATACTTAGAAATAGTGTGAAATATCAAATCTACTCTGTGGGAGGTCTTTAATGCAGCCACGTGACCGAAGTGACAAAAGTTGGGTTTTCTTCTGGGAAAAGACAAAAGGTAGTTCCACTTTACCCCACGTGACACGTGAAAGGCTGGATAGTGGGTTCGGGTAAAAATTCAGTAACCCGCTCTTTCGGATATTATCGGATATCCATTCCGTTTAACATCAATCAAATATATCCGGATCCGACAGTGTTATTCATATTCAATCCGACAGTGTTATTCATATTCAATAAATTATCCGGATCCGTATCCGTATCCGAATAGTATCCGCTCCGTTTAATCCGGATTCGGACCGGATAATCCGGTTCCGTTTTCACCCCTATGAACGAGTCATGATGTGACTTGGATCGTCACTCATGCCGTGATTAATTTTTTTTTTTTGTGTCGTACTGTATTGTGATCAAAATCACAAAAAATGATCACAATATGTTAATCACGTTGTGATCAAACGTAATGTGGCTAGTTATGTTTGATCACATTTAATTTTTTTGTTTAAGAAAGAAAAAAAAAATTGTAAAATAAAGAAACAATGAATTAAAAAAAGTATGTACAAAAAAAAAAATTATTGTCCACAATTTGATTGTTGTTTGAGATAAATAATGACATGAAATTTCATATTATTTCGTCATGTGATGTGTCATGGCCGTCAGGTCAGTTCATATTTTGTACCGTGACACGTCACGATCATGGAGTGATTTTTTTACCATGCCTACTTAATACACCAAAAATAAGCCATATTTTCTCTCTTTTCTCTTAGCATAAGATCATTCTAATTCTTGCTTCCTTATGGAATGATCATTCTAATTTTTGCTTGCTTTTCCATGGTCATAATATGTTTTCATGTGGCCATAACTATGCAAAAACTATGTTGGATATTCCCCATGATTTGAAGTGGGTATTGTCGTATTAATCAATCCTAAAATTTCCGGGAAGTAAATCCTTTTGTACCTTTTATACTATAAATGTCACGAAAGATCAAAAGCTCATTTATTGCAAAAGATATACTCACAGTAAACATATAATTCTCACAGATGATAATAAGATACAGTGCACCTGATTTTAACATTAATGTTTCTAATAAAAAAGATATACTCAAAGTGAATGCATAATTCTTTTTGTAAATACACCGTCTTTGGTACACAAATAAATGGTATTTACTATTTAGGTATAACCTTCCTCTGTTTTAGCTTTAAGATTTTGAAAAGCTATATATTCTCTTGAACTTGCTCGAAAAAATTGTTGATATAGGGTTTTATAGAAAAAAGACAGTTTATCTTTATCAACTTGCAAAGGATTTGACAATCAGAGAATCCAAAGGTACGAAGCTATTCACTAGTTTGTCAAATTGTTCATATTCCAGGTGTAATTTTCTGTAAAAGTATTCTTAATTAACTCGAAAAAAAATAAAAGTTATTTATTCCTGCTACCTTTACTAGTCTAAATATGATGAATTGGTGAATGATTGACAACATAAGTCATGTACTCTTTTCCCCTCAAATACTTGTTTAGTGATGAAATTGAGTTCTTCATGGAAGCTACAGGAAGAATTGCTACGTCTTACTTTGGAATGAGTGGTCTAGAAAAGGTATATTTTTTCTAAAACCTTTTGATAAACCAAAGGTTGTATCAGTTAAAGAGAAGAAAAGAGTTACAAATTTGGTTTATCAAATGTTCTTTTGATAATTTCGTTTTGATCCTACTATTACTAATTTTCTGCCTGAAATTTCTCATTATTTAGTATTTACAGCGCCTTTCATCAGCTGCTAGAAGCAGAGTTAGCCTCCCTGATTCTGCCAAATGGTGTACACGGTTTCAAGCTCACCTTTATCTTAGGAGCAGCGAGGATCTAGGAGTACTGATGCTGTACCAAGATATCTGCAACGGTGATGTTTTGGATCTAGTCTAGTTGGATGTTTGTAGGTTTTACACAATTCTTTTTTTTGTTCTGTTATTCATGTCTTTTAACAGTCTATTTTGGAGTTGATGGTAACTAGTTATAATTAGTTTTAGACTTAGAATAAAAATATGTAATATCATGTATACTTTTGATCTATTTCGTTATCTTTACTTTATTTTTTCATCATTGAATATGATAGCCCAAATTCTACCCTTGAAAATTAATGCAGCAGCAGAGTTTTATTGATCATAAACTTTGCTGCCGCATTAATTTTCGAGAGTAGAATTTGGACTATCATGTTCAATGATGAAAAAATGTGTAAGGACTAGATTCTTATTTTTCCTAAAAAAAAAAATGCGGCAGCAGAGTTACCGCTACTTTCTTCAAGATTCACACAAGAATAAAGATCTAGCGGCTCAGATCAATCATTTATCCAAACACAGATCTTTGCAGACCATTTTATGCAACGTCCGAATCGAGGACGGACCAATGAGCATCGGACTAAATTGATGTCCGGTTGAAACTGTTCAATTGGCATCAAGATTTACATAGACAACTTTAAAATTTGTGTTTATCAATTAAGTACGACTTTTAACACGAATCAAACGGTTCTAGTCTGACATCAAACAAAATTTGATTAGTTGCCCCATCGGACCACCCCTACTCCATGCAACGACGTAGTTGAGAAACAAGTCGAAGTCCGAAGCAATTAATATGCTTGTAATTTCGTTGACGCAGTTAATTCCGTGTCAAAGAAATTATTCGCCTGATTAAAATCTGAACCAATTCAGCTCAAGATGAAACGGGACTCTTTTAAATTCATGTCATAACATATATGACGGTCCAAATCTTAAACTCAAAATTTGAGTATTTTTTAAATAATGGCTCGTAGAATTTAATCACTCACAATCTCATTTCAATCCGGTAAGAACGACTTATGCCACTGTCTACTATAGTCATACTAGCTCGCATTTAATTTGTAAATTATTCGCGTTTTATTCATAACTCGTAGAATCTAATCACTTACAGTCTCATTTCATTCCAGTAAACTTATGCCATGGCCCAATATAGTCATACAACTTGCTTTTTATTCATTTTTTTAACGTTACCGAACTGAACTCCGAATAAAACTAAAAAAATAAACGTATAATATGTTTTATTCCCGAATAAAATGCGAGTCACGAATTATTCGCAAAAAAAACGTAATTTTTCCTTTTTTTTAAAATAAAAAATAAAAAAGTTTCTTTTGAGGCTTTTTTTTCTTCTTTATTATACCGAACTATTTTTGAATTATATCCGAATTATAAAATTTTGACTCCGTCAAATCAAATCCAAACGAATCAAACCCAAACTATTCATTTGTTCCTATGCTGCCGACTACCAATGTGGATTATTCTAGCTGATATGAATTCGAGTCAAAGGGCGTCAAACCCAATTGAAGGTGAGAATTCTATTTTCCTTTCTCTTCGTGTCTTACTGTTTCGCGCATTTTGAAGACAACTGTGCAGCGTGAGGCCTCCAACTCAAATGGATCAAATAGGTAACTGTTACGATATATATCCTAAAGGCTAAAGCCGCCTCTTCCTCAAAAGTCAAAAGATCCCAAATATGCAGAACGTGGTATCTGAACCAGCGATCCAGATGGTTTGTGTTGTGTACCAAAAAAATTCAGAAAAATCCCCTCGACAGCTTGTAATTTAACATTCTGGTCCCAATCAGATGGTTCAGGAACTTTAATTTAACATTTTCTTAAAATTAGGGGTGTCAATGGTACCTTTTTAGCCGTTTACCCGACCCGTATCGTATTCGATAAGGCGGGTATGAGTAAGGTTTTTTTTTCGTTAGCTTATTGGATATGGGTATGGATAAGAATTTTTTTTCGTTAAATAAATGGGTAAGGGTATGGGTAATGACTATTTCGTACCCGTTACCCTATAGGGTAATTATAAAATCCAAATATATATTCAATTCAATTTTCAACCCACTTAAATGTATATTCGTGTTTTTAAATTTTTTCTTTATAAAAAATAATTTAGTTGGAATTGATTGCACATTTATTTTATTTTTTATTAGAAATGCAATTATATATGTGTTAAAATGAATGAGTTTTTGATGTTTAATTTGTAAAATATAATAAAACTAATTATTATACTAGTATTATCCGTTATTCACCCGCTACCGTTTCGTTACCCGATTATATTAACGGGTAAGGGTAGGGTAGGGTAAGATCAATTTTTAATGGGTATGGGTAGGGTATGGGTAAGGTCAATTTTAATGGGTATGGGTATGAAAATGTCTCCACCCGACCCGTACCGTACCCATTGACACCCCTACTTAAAATTAAAAACTGTTGTTCATTTCTTATATTTTTATCAAACTGGGATACTTGCACCTCGTTATTTTATTAATTATTTTGCTGTTTCTCAGCAAGAAATTTTTTGGGGGAATTTCATATATATCCCTCAAAAATTTCAATATTACGTATTTATCCCTCCAAAATCAATCATTACATATTTATCCTTGAAAATTGTACAAACTAATATATTTGCCCAATCTAACTCTATAACATATCAAATATCTCCAAAAATAATTAAATAATATTTTTTAAAACTTTAAAATTTATTTTATAATATTAATTAATAATATGTTGACCATTATGCGCTTCGGTCTCTTTAGTCCGCTTGAGTTCTCTTCCCTGTAAGGCGCCAAACCTCCCTCGCAGCCTCGCCTCTCTCTCCAAACGCACCAAATCACAGATTTTCCCCCGCCTTTCCTAGTCACCTCCCCTCTCATAGATTTCTGCCACCTCTCGCTGCTTTAATTTTCTATTTTCGTTTGGAGAGAGAGGTGGGAGGTTTGGCGCCTTAGAGAGAAGAGAACTTAGACAAACTAAAGAAACAAAAAAGAGAGCGTAATAGTCAACATATTATTAATTAATACTATAAAATATTTTTTTTAAGTTCTAAAAATATTATTTAATTATTTTTGAAGATATTTGATATGTTATAGAATTAGATTGGATAAATATGTGAGTTTGTATGATTTTTAAGGATAAATATGTAATTATTGATTTTGAAGGGATAAATATGTAATATTGAAACTTTTGAGGGATATACATGAAATTGCCCCAAATTTTTTAAGACAATGGCATGCAAAGAGAATTTTTTTTTGAGAAAGATGGCGTGGGGATGCTGTAACTGATGGTATGCATGATCAGTGAAAGAAAGAAAGAAAATTATTTTACAGTTTTTTATCCTCAATGCATCTATCCTATTGCTTTATTATCCATTTGATAACCAATATCTATCTAGTTCTGTTTCATTCTTCAGCACTGATCCACTACCTCTTCCACCAGCTGATGCCAGTGTTGCACTTTTCTCTCTATATGATGAAGTGTGGTGAGTAGCATAGTTCTATCTTCCATGTTAATTATAATTGAGAGGATTGATTGTATGAGGTCTGCTTCCACCAGAGATGTGCCCCTATCAGGCAGGATTTTGATCAGGATAGAATAAAAAATTATCTAATCGGATTTAAATAAATAATTGAATTCAAACACATTAGATAATCGGGTACTAAATAAAGATGAATCAGAGAGAATGAAAATGGAACAGGTTGTCCGCAGCACATTTCTCTCTCTCTCTCTTTTTCTTTTTTTGGGCATTTTTTAATTAACCAATGGGCCAGATTTTAATTAAGTCATCTCTTATATAATTTACAAATTTTAATATAAAATATTATTTTTTGAGCTATCAAAACATTATTGGACTCCAAGATAGGGTAATATTAATTTTCAGGGTAGGGCATAGATCTAAAACCCAGTATTTATAAATTAGTTTTGGATTTTCAGATCAACTGTCATACCCTGGAGTACAATAGATTCGCTTCCCGGTGATATATACTTTGCTTGCAAAAAAAATTCTAACCTTTTGTGCTAATTACACAAAAAAAATATTACCAGTCTACTCTTTAATTCCAACAATCAAAAGTAGTTCGAGAAAAGTGTTACAACATTTTTAAAAATATGAATAATTTAATGCATCTTTTGTGAACCGCGAGCTTAGTGCAGCCCTCATCTCTCTTTGAAAGTGTAGATTCAATTTTTAAAAATATCATCTAAAACAAAAATAAAAACAAAAAACAAAAAACAAAAAAAGTAGTGCTGCTTTCGTAAATGCAGACTTTGCTCACGAATTTGTTTTACAAATCATTGCATTTGTAAGTGTATGATAGCATGATACGGATCAACAGCAAGTACGCTCATGTTGAACTTAACAATCTTTTTTATCGATTAATTATCATGACAATTTCTAAGTATATGTTGTACAAGTATACATTGCAATTACAATTTATATGTGGTATCTTTTTTTGTCCATACCAAAGTAAATTCTCCACGTATCTTGGTCCCACTGCGAAGAGAGTCGGTGCCCCCCACAAGTACTTGAGTTGCAATTGAAAAAAATTGACGGTTCAGATTAACTCCAGTCGAATCAACTCAATCCGATGCTTGTTGGGAATTGGGATTGTAGGAATTTGATTTGAGATTCGTGCCATGTGAAATGAATGGGTCGGATTTACGACTTGCCCCCCACGTAGATGATATATAGATTCCTGCGAAGTGCAGGGAACATGTCTAGTTTTCACGAATTCATATTCTCTCCAGTATCGTAATTGAGAATCAACTAAATCAATTAGAATTACACAATCCGGAGTCCGGACCGTTCTATTAACCTGACACAAATTTTCAATGAGACTCCTATATCTTCAATAAATATCAGATTGAGTTTGACCTGACTGAAAATAAATATGAGCGATAGGATACTTGTTAAGTCTTTGATTATAAATATGTGATCTTATTATAAAAAAAAAAAAAAAACATTGTAAATATTTTTCTTTATTATATCTGTTAGTTGGAATTTTTCCACTAACCATAAAAAAAGAACGCCAAAAAAATTGTGATTCATACAAATTATGTTACTTTAAATTTTAAAAAATACGAAGTTTAGTTGTGTATAATCTAAAAAATAAGATTTTTCAACGATTTGTTGGAGTCTTGTTAGTTTGTGGATACATTTTGTTGTTTTCTCTAAAATTAAATAAATTGAATTGCAACTAGGATTCGAATAATCAATACCTGTTAATCGGATGTCAAACACGATTCTACTATAATATACAACTATATGTTTAATTTGAATTCAAATTGCTGAATAACACAGTAATTTGAATTATTCGGTGGCTGTAATATAAAGTGGTATTTAGTCAAAACAAATTGCTTAATGCTACAGATAAGCAAATCACATTTGTCGTTGTCTCGGCAAAGAAAATCATAGTTTAATTCATATCTTTCTCACGGTACCTTCAACCGTGCTATCCAGGAACCAGGATACTGTTTTTATTTTTATTTTCCTTTTGCTTTTTAGCCTTGTTTTATTTGCTTGATAAAAGAAAATCATAGTTCATTATTAGCCTGATTAAAATCTAAACCAATCCAGCTCAAGATGAAACGAGACTCTTTAATATTCATGTCATAACATATCTGACAGTCCAAATCTTAAACTCAAAATTTGAGTCTTTTTTAAATAATGGCTCGTAGAATCTAATCACTCACAATCTCATTTCATTTCGGTAAAAAAAACTTATGCTACTGTCTACTATAGTCATACAACTCGCGTTTAATTTGCGTTTTATTCATAGCTCGTAGAATTTAATCACTCACAGTCTCATTTCATTCCAGTAAGAACGATTTATGCCACGGCCCAATATAGTCATACAACTCACTTTTTATTCATTTTTTTAACGTTATCGAACCGAACTCCGAATAAAACGTAAAAAAAACGTATAGTACGTTTTATTTGCGAATAAAACGCGAGTCACGAATTATTCGCGAGAAAAATACAATTTTTACTTTTTTAGCAAAAAAAAATTAAAAAAGTTTCTTTTGAGATTTTTTTTCTTCTTTATTATACCGAACTATTTTTAAATTATATTTGAATTACGAATTTTTAATTTCACCAAATCAAATCCAAACTATTCGTTCATTACTATGCTGCTGCTGACTGCCAATGTGGGTCATTTTAGCTGATATGAATTCGAGTCAAAGGGCGTCAAACCCAATCGAAGATGAGATTTCTATTTTCCTTTCTCTTCGGGTCTTACTGTTGCGCGCATTTTGGAGACAACTGTGCAGCGTGAGGCCTCCAACTAAAATGGATCAAATAGGTAACTGTTACGATATCCTATAGCCGCCTCTCCCTCAAAAGTCAAAAGATCCCAAATATGCAGAACGTGGTATCTGAATCAGCGATCCAGATGGTTTGTGTTGTGTACCCAAAAAAATTCAGAAAAATCCCCTCAACAGCTTGTAACATTCTGGTCCCAATCAGATGGTTCAGGAACTTTTAACATTTTCTTAAATAAAAACTGTTGTTCATTTCTTATATTTTTATCAAACTGGGATACTTGCACCTCGATATTTTATTAATTATTTTGCTGTTTCTCAGCAAGAAATTCTTTTTTTTTTAAGACAGTGGCTTGCGAAGAGAATTTTTTTTTGAGAAAGATGGCGTGTGGATGCTGTAACAGATGGTATGCATGATCAGTGAAAGAAAGAAAAGAAGAAACAAAATTATTTTACAATTGTTTATCCTCAATGTATCTATCCTATTGCTTTATTATCCATTTGATAACTAATATGCACTGATCCACTACCTCTTCCACCAGCTGATGCAAGTGTTGCACTTTTCTCTCTATATAATGAAAAGTGTGGTGAGTAGCATAGCTCTATCTTCCTTGTTAATTAATTATAATTGAGATGATTGATTGTATGCGGTCTGCTTCCATCCGGTATGTGCCCTTCTTGGTAAGGGCGGATGTAGGATTTTGATTATGATAGGATAAGAAATTATCGAATTGGATTTAAATAAATAATTGAATTCAAACTCATTAGATAATCGGGTACTAGATTAAGATGAACCAGAGAGAGAGAAAATGGGACAGGTTGTCGACATCACATTTCTCTCTTTTTTTCTTCCTTTTTTTGGACTTTTTTAATTAACCAATGAGCCAGAGTTTAATTGAGTCATTTCTTATATAATTTACAAAATTTGATATAAAATATTATTTTTTTGAGCTAGTCAAACATTATTGGACTCCAATATAGGGTAATATTAATTTTCAGGGTAAGACATAGGTCTAAAACCCAGTATTTGTAAATTAGTTTTGAATTTTCAAAGCAATTGCCCTACCCTGGACTACAATAGATACGCCCCTACTTCATGGTGATATATATTTTGCTTGCAAAAAAATTTCTAACCTTTTGTGCTAATTACACAAAAAAAAATATTAGCAGCCTACTCTTTAATTACAACAATCTAAAGTAGTTTGAGAAAAGTGTTACAACATCTTTGAAAATATGAATAATTAATGCATCTTTCGTGAACCGCGAGCTTAGTGCAGTCCTCATCTCTCTTTGAAAACGTAGATTCAATTTTTAAAAATATCATCTAAAACAAAACAAAACAACAAAAAAGTAGTGTTGCTTTAGTAAATGCAGACTTTGTTCACGAATTTGTTTTACAAATCATTGCATTTGTAAGTGTATGATAGCATGATACGGATCAACAGCAAGTACGCTCATGTTAAACTTGCAATTTTTTTTACGATTATCATGACAATTTCTAAGTATATGCTGAGTATACATTGCAATTACAATTTATATGTGGTATCTTTTTTTGTATATACCAACGTAAATTCTCCACGTGTCTTGGTCCCACTGCGAAGAGTCTGTGCCCCCCACAAATACTTGAGGTGCAATTGAAAACAATTGACGGTTCAGATTAATTCCAGCCGAATCAAACTCAATCTGATGCTTGTTGGGAGTTGGGACTGTATGAATTTGCTTTGAGATTCAGGCCATGTGAAATGAACGGGTCGGATTTACCACTTGCACCCCAGGTATCTGAGATGATATAAATTCCTGCGAAGTGCAGGGTGCATGCATGTCTAGTTTTCACGAATTCATATCCTCTCCAGCACCGTAAATGAGAATCAACTAAATCAATTAGAATTACTCGATCCGGAATGTTCTCACAACAAGAATAAGACACTTTTCGCGAGGATAAAAAGGTGATTTTTTGCGACAGACTACTCTCATTGTTCAGCTTTTTCTTTTTGCGACGGACAACCGTCGTAAATGCGCTTTTTTCCTCGCAAAAAGTGTCTACTTTGTTGTAGTGTCTATTAACCTGACACAGATTTTAAAGGAGACTCATATATATATCTTCAATAAATACTGGATTGAGTTTAACCTGACTGAAAATAAATATGAGCGATAGGATACTTGTTAAGTCTTTGATTAGAAATTTGTGATCGTATTGTAAAATATATATATATATATATATATATATATATATATATATATATATATATTGTAAATATTTTTCTTTATTATGATATCTGTTAGTTGGAATTTTTCCTCTAATCATAAAAAAAGAACGTCAAAAAATTTGTGATTCGTACAAATTATATATGTTACTTCAAAATTTAAAAAAAATACGAAGTTTAGTTGTGTATAATCTAAAAAATAAGATTTTTCAACGATTTGTTGGAGTCGTTAGTTTGTATTATTGGCTCTTGTTAGTTTGTGGATAAATTTTGTTGTTTTCTCCAAAATTAAATAAATTGAACATGAGATGTAGCAACTAGGATTCGAATACTCAATACCTGTCAATCGGATCGATGTCAAACACGATTCTACTATAGTATACAACTATATGTTTAATTTGAATTCAAATTGCTGAATAATACAGTAATTTGAATTATTCTGTGGCTGTAATATAAAGTGGTATTTGGTAAAAAAAATTGCTCAATGCTACAGATAAGCAAATCAGATTCGTCGTTGTCTCGGCAAAGAAAATCATAGTTTCACTGTACCTTTCTCACAATACCTTCAACTGTGCTATCCAGGAACCAGGATACTGTTTTTATTTTTTCCTTTTGCTTTTTAGCCTTGTCTTATTTGCTTGATAAAAGTTAATTTAATGGGGCTCTATGACTCTATCAAATTCCCCAGATTCATATATATAGTACCCACACAAATTGGTGGCCATAGATTCGGTTATCACCTGCCACCTGGCTTCTGACAGCACTATATTTGAATGCCGCTTTAATCCTTTAGTCGACACTTGACACTAAAAATTGAAATTGGAAAGGCCAGAAAGAAGGGACAAAAAGATTAAATAAAGAAAGAAAATAGAGGGTCTGGATATGTCTTTTTGTGAAGTTGAATTTTAAGCATTATCAGTAAATGAAGGATAAGGTGGAAAGCTTATAAAGGAGCACTAGCTAGGAGTCTTATCTTCATTTGCTTTGCTTTGCTTTCTTGGACGTACATGAGTGCTCTACAGTAAATTGTCTATACATGATAATCTTATGTAATAGTTATCCACAATATACAATGGGATCTAGCAACAGTATTCTGAGAATTATTACAAATATCAGTGTTGTAAAAAACGTCCACTTAGGTTGATTAATCGGTCAATTAATTGTTAGTGGTAACTAAACTGTCACGGATTTTTCAGACTAGTGACGTAGTCAGAATTTTTATCAGAGTTAGGCAAAAAATAAATTATTAAAAATAATTATTATTTTTTTAATAAAAAATTTAAATTGTGAGCACACCCTTTCTTAAAAATAATTTTTTTTTTATTTCTAAACAGTTTGATAAAAAAAAGTTAGATTAAAAATTATTTTTTTTTACTATATTTTGTGATTAAGATAATTTTTTTGATAGTTTAAAAATAAATGGATTCATTGTATGTTAAAATCGTCAAATAGCAAGGCACAATGGTCTGGATTGAATATTAAGGCTCAAATAATTTCTAGATACTCATGGTTTTATGTGATTCAATAATTATTTCTATTTTTAAACTTAATGGACCAATACATCAAGTCTATTTAGAAAGAAATATGCAATAATTTTTCTTCTCCAAAGAGTCTCCGTTCAATTTCTTTCCAAATCAACAAAACTCCTTTTTGTTAAATTCAAAATTGACACGAAAAAGACAGAATCAAGCCACAACTAGAAGAGAATCATGGGAGGGGTAGGCAATGAACCGAAATAGGGATATGCAATGATCTAATTTTATACGGATTTATAGGTAATTATCAAAATCCAGGGGTAGGTGGTTGCCTACCCCTGGTCCATACTAGCTCCGCCACTGATATGACTGATTATTTCCGATTATTTCTAATTAATCACTTGGTGGTATTATGCCCGTCTGATGAGTGTATACTGTTATTTACAACACTGGCAAATATATTGGAGTGAGGTTACCATATGCATACATGTTATGGATCGACTCGTGAATAGATCAGTAAAACAGTCCATTCTAACTATTAAACATGATCTTTATGTGAAAACGTACTTAAATTTGTTTATATTTTTTTAGAACTTTTTATTTTTGTTAGATAGGTGGAAAAATTGATATAAAAATTATGGAACATCTGAAAATAGTGATTTTTAATCTTTCTAAAAAAATAGTAAAAATGTTTTAAAAGAATGTAAAATTCAGTTTTAAGAGATATTTTCATATGAAGTTTGGTTAACAATTCAGCCTTCAAGAATAATCTGTCAATTTAAATTAGAATTAAATTTTAAGCCGCACTAAGGAGTTCATGTTAGTTGTCTTATATGTGAGTAAAACTAAGAAGCCTTAATTCATAGGTAGAAGTGCTTTAAGACCAAAATAGTGAATTAAGATTCAAACAAAATGGGTCGTAGATTTGAAACTCAAAAGAATAATTCTTTGTAGATATTAAATAGTTGGAATAACATGATTTTCAACATTTACTAAAATAAAAAAAAGATTCAAACAAAATGAAGCTATAGAAAGTAATTTTAATTCTTGCTAAGAAACTATTGTTCAGAAAAAGTAACTAAAAAAATTAAAAAAAATAAAGATACCTAAGGAAACTTAATCTCCTCTTGTGGAACACTTAAATATTAATTGCAAAATGTCAGTAAAAGAAGCTGGGAAGGAATCAACTTTTAGGTCCTGTTCGGCAATAAAAAGAAAGTTATTATTCATGTGGGAAAAAAAAAATTTACTCGGACTGAATTTTTTTTCCCACGTGAACAGTAAAAATCAGTTCAAAACTTTTGATTCATATTTTCATTTCTATTCCTTATTGGACTGCCGAATAGGACCTTAGAGTCAACCTTTGACAGGGTTGGGCACTTTCCTCTCAACCTCAAAAATTGCACGATGTCTTTTTTTTATGATTTATTGGAAAATAAAAATATGGAAACAAAAATGTACTTGATACTTTTGAATATTATAAGACTGTCTATGGAAAACTATCTGCTGCATTTCAAACAATTTTTTTAGTATATTGATGGAAATAATAGTAGTAGCGGACTTCACTCATTTTTCTTTCAAATAATATAACAATAATTTGTGATTTAAATGATAATTTTGTGGTTTAATAAAAATGATGATTCGGTTTATCAGTCAGACACAAGCACCCTACAAGTTATCTAGCTACAACTTAACCTCCTCTTGACATTAGGCTTAACAAGTGTGACAACAAGGCTATTCTAGCTAGAACGAGCCTTTGAAAAGTGGTAAATACAATAATTCCTATGTGCGACAGGTATCAAATTTGAAATCTATTTTTTATGAAAAGTGGTAAATACAATAATTCCTATGAGCGACAGGTATCAAATTTGAAATCTATTTTTTATGAATATTAAATAGCTAGTTTAGTAACTTGACCACCTACTTTTATTAATTAGAAAAATACACAAGGCCATTAATTCCAGCACCCAATTCTTGAGGATAAAGATATTGACAGAGCTAATATGAATTCATACAACACATCAGTCATATAAATTTTTCATTTTATA
Organism: Carex rostrata; assembly: GCF_964058835.1. NCBI lineage: Eukaryota > Viridiplantae > Streptophyta > Magnoliopsida > Poales > Cyperaceae > Carex > Carex rostrata. Next base: position 5,750,426 of record NC_135937.1, read on the forward strand.
TATATTAATCATGTGCTGCATGAAGTCAAACTAGCTCAGTCAATATTTTTAACAATACCAATGCTCATTTCTTGAGAGGTAAATATTAAGAACATCAAATGAGAATAGAAAATAAATAGTGATTTTCATGTTAGTATAAAAATGGTGCTATTCGGATTAGTAAAATGTTGTTTGAATTATAAATTTGGAATAGTGAATAGCTGTAACCGATAAAGATTAGTGTTAACAAGGTGCTAATTAAGATGAAAGATAGGCAAGTGGGGTCTCAAATGAATTGTCACGACGTGGAGATAACAGAAGTGGTATCAATTTTATAATTTCAATATTGTGTTAGCGGAAATCCGAAAAGGAGGCATTGTTTTCTCTCTCTTCACACTTTTGAATAATAGTTATTCCAACATTTACAAGGAATAGAGAATATCAACTATTCTAACTATTCCGAATAGCAAAAATGTTGTTTGGATGCACATTGCTATTCCGAATAGCCCTCTATTCTAACTATTCTCGTTTCATCTAAACATACCCTAAATGAGTAAATTTAGCACGTGGTATGTTTATCAAGAAGTAGATGAGTATAATTATAAAATCTATCATATTAGTTTCAAACGACGAATCTAAACAGTTGCAACTAATCTACTTCTTGAGTAATTGAGTAATGCGAGCAAATGCAAAATTTTAAAAATTTCTAATTCATTTACTACAAAGTCAAGCAATGAACAATAAATTGTATTAAAATAATTTATAAACTTTATTTTTTTACCGCTTAACTTTATACCAACTAATTTGAATAACTTAAAATTTTGTATGTACGCGCATCACTCATGAAGTAGACGGATCCAATTATTTAAATTTGTCGTATAAAATCAATTTAATAAATTTTAAAATTATTTTCACATGCATCAAATTCTCTTAACAAGCATGACACATATTTTCTTTACTCATACTAAATAGTCTATATTACAATTTGTTCAGACAAATAATAATGTTTATCTTTAAAATTGCTTTGAGTCAGTGATATCCATGTCAGATTGGATTGAAGTCTGCCCGGAGAGCTAATAACTTTCTCCACCTAAAAGATACGATAATTCCACACGTCAACCCATTTCTAGCTTCTTCTTTTTCTTTAAAACTTTTCTCAAATGCATTTTTTTTGTTGCAGGCTTTAGAGGGGCAGTATATTTATTTATAATTTAATTATTCATTTCGAATTGACGTAAATATATTTTCATATAAATTTTAAAATATATTCAGTATTTTTTTTTAACTTACACGACACTCTTTCTTTCTTTTTATTCTTACAATTTGGTCCCTGAAAATACTAATATAGCATTCAAAAACAGGAGAGTCACTTAAAAAACAATGATTTTCTACCTATTTCAAAAAAATTGAAATGACTCGGCCGATTTCACTGATCGAGAACTTTGACTCAATCAAGAATAGACAATATTCAAATTCAGAAATAGACAAAATCTAGATCCAAACCAATTACATACAGTTTTTGTATCATGTTTCAAAATTCAGAATAGACATCTGTCTATTCCTGTATGTGGCTTCACCACTGGATGTGAAGGGACTGCCTTCCGATCAACACACTATAGAGGAGGATTTGGAAATGCTCACTTCAATCCCTGGGTCTGGAGCCGGCCAGTATACCAAGGCTTGACGTTCAGTTTGTGTTGGCAGTATTCTAAGAAAGTTTTCTTCTGTTTGGCTTTGATGTTTTGTACTTTTGTTAGAACAATGTTTTGGTTACATCTCCTTTGGTTTTAGAAGTATTGGAAACTATCTAAGCTGACATTTTGTTTTAGGCTGATGCATGGCAATTTGCAATTGCTTTAATTTGTTCGGTAATGGCAAGGTACCAGCAGGTTGATACCAGCCATAAAGACAACGTATGAGTTTCATTTAAGGAAATCGGTGGAAATATACCCATTTTTATAAAGGGGAGTGCTAACACACATCATTTCAGTTTTTGAGGGCTAGAGAATATTTTATTTATAATTCCAGTTTTACCCATGGTTAAATAAAGAAAGACTGAATTACAAAACAGTGGGCCTTTACTCTCTGTCAGATCGCTGGCAATAGCTTGGAATATTTGGAATTACAAAGATTGCGGTCTTTATGTCAATAGCTTGGAATATTTGGAAGGCTCAAAGCTCGGGAATTTTTCAAGGGAAAATATGTGTACCAGACAAGATATTGATTATTGAACAGCTCTTTGGTCAACACTAATTGGTTGTTTTCTGGTAAAATACAAGGTGACTGTCTGACTGGCGTTCGTGTAACTCTGCTAATAAGCTGTAACTCAATTTCAAGGCACTGGAAGTGCCTACAGGCTTCAAATCAAAATAGAAGCTAGAGAAAGAACCATTCCAATAAACTTTAGAACTTCTATATTTAATAATTTGGATATATATAAAGTTAAGAAATAAAATCAAATCAGCAAATGATCCCAAGTTGTACAAAAAAGAATCATGCTCCAACTGGTACTCGGCACAACATATGAATTCACACCTTTCATTTTTTTTCTTAAACAAATTATAACTTTAAACATATAATTCATGACTAAAGAGTAAATAATTTTCAATTACGAGACATGTTTTCATACGCATTTCATAAAGATTGCCGGTTGAAACTTATAAATACTTCTTAAGTTTGACATGTGTTGATTTTTCTCGTAAAGATGCTCAGTTGCATAAGTGTAAGTATTCATCAGTCCATGCACTAACAAACTTTTCTTTTAATGGTATCCACACATTTTCAATATACTCCAATGCTTTCTTTTTCTCCACGTAGCTTGATTCAAATTATTTTCAATATTTGTTATATTCAAACTTAGTTGAAGAATATACTACATTTTTCCAATAACTCAGAAAACCTACCCAAATCTCTTCAGTTTCAAAATATTTTTTACACTTTGTCAATATGTTTTTCTCTATATGTCACACACAAAGTAAATATTTACACTCAGGAAATACAATTTTAATTGCATTTATTAATGCAAACTCTCTATCAGTTACTATGACACAAGATTGTTTCTCGCTGGCTGAGATCCACCGTAATAACTAATTTCAAAGTTGCTTCCTTGCTTATTTGATTTCTTGAGATCCTCTTCAGAATCGTAATAATCACTGTTATCAAAACCGGACCGCACCGACCGGTTCGACCGGAATAAATCGAAATCGAAACCGGACAGGTTTACGGTTTGGTTCGCTATTTGGATCGGATATGCAATAGAACCGGATATATTTAATTAAACCGGCTGGTTTTATATAAAAAACTGGAGTAAAAGAAAAAAAACCGGTTTTTATATTGGTTTTTTGTCCATTGTTGTCATGTGACTATTTTCAATTTTGAATGAAAATGAATAACTTTTGAGGAGAAAATGGAACAACTTTTTAGGAGAAAAAGTGGAATCTAATGTGTATTATTCTGTGGCTAACTTTGTGTAGTCATTTATATTTTGTAACATACTTTTGTAAACAATTATGTGTTTAAGAATAATCCAACATTTGTTGCAATATTATTTTTTTATAAACTAAATATTAATTCTAATATGAATCATTAGGGGTTCACTTGATCACAAAAATTAAAGAATTTCTATGTAGTTATTCAATTTATTTATGAAGTATAAAATATAAAGTTTCTTCGATGAAAAAAATATTTCATAATATTTTATTTAATTATTTTACTAATTCTAACAATAAGTTCTACATTTGAGCTACAATAGATATATTATTTTCTAATAAAAAATAATTATTCTTAATATATAAATTTACTTTTATAGTACATTGTTAATATGTATATTGGAAATTTTATTACATAAAACATAATTATTTATAATAATAATTATATCTTATAAATAAATATGTAAGTATTTAAAAAATCAGCAGTCAAATCGGTTGAACCATCGGTCTGACCAGTGAACCGTTAAACCGGAGCTTTACTGGGTCGACGTTCGGTCCGATTTTGATAACATTGGTAATAATACAATAGAAGCAGCCATATCCAGAGATTTGATTTCATTCCAAGTTCTTCTCTTATAAATTGTAGATTCGTTTCCATTATTGTGGATATCAGATTTGGAGGAGAGAGTCTATGCTACTTTCTTTAATTGAACGAAGAGAGAGTGTTTGTGTGCGTTATTAATTGAGTCCGAAGAGAGAGAAAGTGTTATGAGGGTAAAATAGGTATTAAGACAAAAAAAATATTCTCTGAGCACTCAAAAACTAAAATGATGCGTATAGAATAGCACTCCCCTTTTATAAAATAAAAATAAATAAAAGGATCAATAATTATTAAATTATTATATTTATGATATTATGAGTTAGGTTATGGTGCTTCATGAAATAACATGTAAGGATGAATTGTTTGGACTTTATTTAATAATGATGTTTTTCAATAATTCTAAAATATCTAAAAACATTGATTTTTAATATATCTAAAAAAACTATTAAAATGTTCCAAAAAAATATAAGATTTGGTCGTCAGACACATTTTAATATGAAGATCATATTGAACTGTTCAAATTAATTATTTAAACTTTAAAAACCAAATATATGAGCGTATAGTAAAACATCACCCTTATTCATGAAGCACCATAACCTTATATATATAGTTTGTTTAAATTAATATATTTATTTATTTGTTATAAGTTTATTAAATTATGTAAAATATTAATTTACTTTATCATTATCGCTATGCTTTGGTTGAATATTGATATTAACGTATAAAAATAAGATACATATACTCTAAAACTAATATTTAATGTTGAAACTTTATATGTAATTAAGTCTGAAGAGACCCCTTCTCTCTCTTCTTTCCTTTTTTTTTTCTTTTTCTTTTTACCTTCAACGTGGCCATTATTTATAAAAAAAAAAAAAAGTGTAAACTACGAAGAGTAAAAAATAACGATACTCAAATTGTAGTAAAAAATAACGATACTCAAATTGTATAAAAATGAAAAGAAAAGAGGAGAGTGGCTAGTGTGGAGTAGAGTATACAGGGGCAGTGCCCCTTTCAGGCAGCAAAAGCCCATCCAAAACAGGGGTCTACTTTGCTACACACAAAAAAAAAAATTAAAAAAAAAAGGGGTCTAACTCTAACCCCACCACCATTCTAGTTCTCTTGCATCCACATTTTTATAGACAATAGTGTTATACTCGTGTGTGAATACATGCATATACTACACATGCATGTATGCATGCGATTAGAGACGGAACCAAAATATTAAAATTAAGAGGATGAATATAATATTTTGTATTTTCTTATGTGGAGTCTACTATATTAATTCTTGTAAAATTAGAAATTTTGAAAGATAAAGAGTAAGGCTTGGGTGTTATGGATAGCATAAGGTCATCCGTGCTACGGTCTCAAAAACGTATTGTATAAATTTCAAACTTCTATTTAAGTAGCTCAATAAATTAGTTATATAATAAACTTGTAGAATACTAATGTTTACTATTTTTTATGATTTATGAAAGGTGGCTAAAAATGACCTAAAAATAAAATAAAATTGTCAATATTTTAGTCATTTTTTGCCATCTTTCATAAATCATAAAAAGTAGTAAAAAAATTCTAAAAATAATAAAAATTAATATTCTACAATTTTATTATATAATTTATTTTAAACATTTTTTGTCTAAATTTTTAGTTCATATGAGAACATATTATTAGTCTCTACTCTCTAGTTTCGGATTCAAACATTTAAATGTGAGTTCCTCAATATGAGATTAATTTCAATTTAAATTTAATAATAAAAAAGCCCAACAAATTTACTATGAGACTTAAATTGTTCTATATTATATTAAATAGTGCACATTTCAATAGTGATCAATGTGGATGAACAATGATACATTCATTATACAATTGTTAACACATCTGTGGGCTGCAATGGAACCTCAAACAACCCTAAGACCTTCCAGAAAAGCAACTATTACGCAATAGAAGTCAATAATAGAAGTCAATCAATACATTTCCCTCTCTTCCCAAAAAATAATTTATTAATTATCTTTCTGTTGTTATTTTCGGAAAAGACAATTTCTCATGCTATTTTCTAATTAAAACTTGAGATCTAATTGACCCTTTGCTTTTAGCGAAGAGCCATTTAAGGGGAGTGCTATAATGAGAGTAACATTTGAAATTTCGAGAGAGAAATTTTTCTCTCTAAATATTAATTTTATTCTTTTGTTCTCTCTCCCTTATTAATATGTCATAATTAATATATAAGTTTATTAAGAAAAAAAATAACCAAAAAAACTTACTCCAACATAAAAAGAAAAATTGTAATTTTGGTAAGCATCTTTCTTTCTCTTTTTTGAAATATTAGCGGTTCTGCCAATCAAATTAAATTAATGGAAAAAATATAGAACATCTTTACATCATAAGATTCTCTACTATAGCCTATAGCAGCCATACTTATACCTGAATCTCACTACTATACTAGCACAGACCTATTACATTAATAATTACTCAATAAAAAACATAAAAATGAAACAAAATTACATCTCAATTCACATCTAATTGGTTCAGGCAACAGATTTGTGCCATCTGTCTTCTACTTCCTGCATTACAGTATTTTAACCATAACCTACCATCCATTATAATCTTGTCTACAAGGAATTTTGACATCGTCGTTCTTCATCGAAAAATAGTTTCATTCCTCCTTTTTGTCACATATGAACACAGTTGGCCATTCTCTATAATTTTGCCTCCTTCTTGCTCTTGCTCAGGTCTGTAAATTTTTCCAGATTTCCTCAACAGAAATTGCTGGTACCATGAGCCGGTACCCAAATTACAAAAGTTTGGCAACAGCTGCCAAAAGTTATATTAAATAATGAAAATTAAAATACAAATTACAAACCATTGTAGAAAGTTTTTCATCACTGCTCACATAGCAGTACTATTCTAAACATAGCCAAAAAAACCAGTCCGTACCTGGACCGGTACCATGTCAGATTGACAGGACTACCTTACCAGCAGAACTGATCGATACTAACTTTTACCAGCAACTAGCAATATAAATTGAAAAAAAAAAAACAATCCCTAAATTATAAAATTTTCATTACAGTAGTTCATATAACAATTCCTAAAATTTACTTAAAAATTGCTAAAATTCAAGTATGTAAGTTTTAAAAGAGTATACCAGTACTCTTTTCATTTCCCAAAATCCATCACGGGGGATTTTGAGGAATTTTAATTAATACATCAAATGCACAAGTCAAGATCATAGGACAATAACAACGAATGTAAAATTTTACAAAGATTTGCAACTGATTCATTTTCATTTTCTCTTCCTTTATTAACTCCCTTCTTAATTACTTTAGAAAGAAAAAGTACGGACAAAATCGGAATTTAAGAAAAAAAATTCTTCCTGCCCTGAAAATCTCAATTCGTGCTCTCAGAAGTCAGAATAGCATGCCCCGCCATTTAAACATGACTGGGTAGTTTCTTTTAAAAAAAAACTGTAATTAGAGTTGTCGCATTTTATCATCATCATTTTTCACCATGCTCATCAACATAACGTAAATTGTCGTCGTTATTTTTATTAATTATAATTGTAATGAGTTAGACTACAGTACTTAGTGAAGTAAAACAGGTATTTTACTATACGTCTGTATCTCAAAATGTTGATCCGAACCGTTCAAATTTATTTTCATATTAAATTATGCTTGGAGACCAAATTTTACAATTAAAAAAAATACTATTTTTGTGGAATTTTTTTAAATCATTTTTTTTCAGAAAATCGTGGACCATAAAAAATAAGTGATTTTTAAAATATCCAAAAAATAGTAAAAAATTTCTAAAATTATAAAATTTGGTCTCCAATCACAATTTAATATGGAGATTAACTCAAACAGTTCGGATCAACATTTTGAACTTTGAAATTGAAGATACAGACATGAAGTAAAACACTCACTTTACTTTGCGAAGTAGTGTAGTCCAACTCTAGTTATAATATATAATAAAAATTATTATTATTTTTGTAAAACAATTAAATTATTTATGAAGTAAATATGACCTTGTTATATTGTAGGATGGTTAATTATCTTCCATTTGAAATAATTTATTTGAAGATACTGGAGGAGATTTATTGAACGATATTCTCATACCATGTTATTAAAATCCTATTAGACATCGATTTGATAAAACTTCAATTTAATGGATAACTGATCAGATCGGTGGACCACCCAATTTGAGTGATGGTATTTTAAATAGTTATATATATCATATATTAAAATTGAATATAAAAGTAATTATCTCTGTACCTTGTTTTATCTGTATTAAGGCGTTGAAAGTCTTGTCTTGCTTTCTCATTTTTTTTTGGCAAAATTTCCGACATACTCATTTCAAACTTTTAAAATAGCCAATTTTTTCATGAATACAGCATAATATCCAATATTCTCATATAAACTCATTTTTCTTTCTTTTATACCCATTCATTTATTTTATCTTTTATTTAATTATTTTAAAAAATATATTGACCAATATACCCTCCTTCCATCTCCTCTTTCACGGATCCAGGTGAGCAATGTTTAGAATAGTATGAAATCCTATTCTATGGAAAATTAGTATTTTTTAATGTAAGGTAGTAATATCACTAATTTTCTCCATTTGTCTGCGTTAAAGCATGCAATATCTTACTATTGAAGATTCCAAAGAAACAAAATTCGAATTAAGACATACATATATATTTGAAATACTTTGTTTTTGGAATATGTTTTAGAACTCTAGTACAACAAGAGAAAGAGAAAGAACATGCACGTACACTACACTACTTGCAAGAATAAAAAATGTTGCTATTTTGTTATTCACTTATTCCTTGTGTGGAGATAAAACTAAAGGGAGGAGTGTGTGAAGGAGAGCTCAAAATTCAATGGAAGAAAATGATACGTGTAGCATGTAGAAGAGAGAGCAGAATGTGTGACCAAGAATCTCAAATAAAAAGCACCTGTGTCCGTGAAAGAGAAGGGGAAGAGATGAGGAGAGGGGGGTATATTGGTCAATATATTTTTTGAAATAATTAAATTAAAGATAAAATAAATGGATGGTAGAAGAAGGAAAATTAAATTTATATGGAGATATTAGATATTATGTTGTATTAATGAGAAAATTGGCTATTTTGAAAGTTTGGATGGGTATAGTGGAAATTTTTCCCTATTTTTTAAATATCAATATATATAGCTTAATTGATATTGGAGGCATAAATTACGGATATAAGAATGATGAGATTTCTCTAACGTTTTTTTTTTTTTTTGAAATTATGAACTTTTTGCTACTAAAATTGTATCATATCAAATAAATAATGTACAAGTAGAAAAAACAAGAAAAATAAAGAACTCATTGTATAAAACAAACAAAAATAAAATAAAGAAAAAGGAAAGTGACTACGGAGGTCAATTTTTCTCTCTTTTTTTTCCCCTATTTTCTTAATTTTAGTTTTTTATGGAAAATTAATTATGTCGCTATCACAATGGAAGTGGATCATTTGTTTTGGGCTCGCATCTTGTCTCAATTTTTCCTAGCCTTTGTATCCAAGTGGAATCCAGCCTACTGCCAACACCCACCAATTAATTAAGTATTAAACACATCTTATCCTAATTCTAATTAAGATTAAATTAATTTATTAAACTCTTATTTCATTGGGTACTTCAGTACTTGTCCTGACCGTAAAGCTGTCAAAGAACCAATTAAGTCAGGCAAAGCTTGAATTTGACTCCCACCAGAAGAATGGATGCCTCCGTTGCAAAAAAATGGAGAAGATAAAGTTCAAGCAAGGTCTTCGCACTAGGCTTGGCATTAATTAAATTTTGTCCATCCATCAAATTGGGTCTCTCTTTTTGGACAAAGCAGCCAAGTAGAGAAAAGAAGCAAAACAAATGACATCATATACCCACTTTACCCCCTTCTAATTTCACACCCTTAGAGGCTATAAAAGAGAATAACGGATGGTTGTTTGAACGTCAAGCTTCTATCAACGAAACCAAGTAACCAACAGAGACAGAAACCTCTTTTGATTTCGATACCTCTTTTGATCAAGCGAGAGAGAATTAAGAAGCGCACGTACGTGTTCTTCCTTTACAGCCTGACATCGAGAATTAAAGTGATCGATCATCGATGGTGGTGGAGAAAGGAGAAGTGAGAAAGGGGCCATGGACTGAGCAGGAAGACCTTCAACTGGTATGGTTTGTGCGCTTGTTCGGTGAACGCCGTTGGGATTTCTTAGCAAAGGTGTCAGGTTTGAGCGGTGGCGGGTGAAAGAAATGGGCCCTATATAGCCCGCATAACCTAACATCCAGATCGATCTAAGTAGGGTTTTTCTTTCTGATTTAACCAGTTTGGCTTTCTTTTGCTTTGTGCTCTCTTGTGATTCATCTATAGGTCTCAATCGGACAGGGAAGAGCTGCCGGCTTCGGTGGGTCAACTATCTTCATCCCGGCCTCAAGCGCGGCCGCATGACCGCTCAAGAGGAACAACTTGTTCTTGAGCTCCATGCCAAATGGGGCAATAGGTAATTAGATCCAGTTATTAGTCTTTCAATTAGTTTTTCTTTTCCCCTTTTTCAAGACATATTTTTTCATTTTCATTTTTGTATAATTTAATAAGGTGGTCGAGAATTGCACGAAAGCTCCCGGGGCGTACCGACAACGAGATAAAGAACTACTGGCGGACACACATGAGAAAGAAAGCTCAAGAGGAGAAGAAGGGGTCTGCTGCATCTGCATCGCCTTCATCCCCGTCATTTTCATCCACCGTAACAACGACAACCTCCAACAACAATGAGGAGCAATCCTCGGAGATTGGACCAAATGAGAACGAGAACAAGGAGGCCATGGATGGGCACAATTCGGTCGACCAGTTCTGGAATGAGATTGCCGCATCAGAAACGGCCACCGAATTGGGGTTCGACGAGTACAAGGAGATAGGATGTTATCCAAATCTATCGTGCGGTCCGATTACAATGCCTTACTCGCCGGCATGGGAGTACAACCCAGAGCCGTTGTGGAGGATAGATGATGAGGAGTTTAGATGACAGTTCCCGACCTTGCACATTCCTAGCGATTCAAATGTTTAATTATGTTACGTGTTAGGAGAGAAAAATTGAAGCTTAGGGTTTTGGTATTGTAAATTATGTATTATTAATTATGATGATTGTACTGTATATGTACTATTATGGAAATTGAGATGTACTGTGTTTTATTCTGATGTAGAATAGCTAGGCTTATTGTAACTGATTGCCTCGTTGCAATTAATATATGTAAGGGCTTCTTCTTCTCTTCTGATTTTGTTGTTGTTCATTTTCTCATTTTGTAAACTTATTAGCAATAAACTGAAGAGTGAAATTAAATTAACCAAGCAATTAAGATGCTTCTGTTCAAAAGAATATATATACCACTTTCATTGGCTTAAAGTGAAAACTGATTGTTTAACTTAAGATTAAAGATGGTTTAGAATTATATATATGGATGAACAAACAAACTTAATAGGTAATTAAACAAAAGAATTTCATTCATTCTTTCTTTTTCTTTATGAAAAAAAATATAATGCTGCTCAAATTCTTTATCACTTTGATATTAAGAAAAACAACTCTAATATAACTATTTCCCATAAACTCACTTCCTAAACATTTTATATGAATTTTTCACCACACGCCTTAAAATGAACACTTACCTATTGTGATGCATGATACACACCTGCCAATTATGTATCTACATATTTTCCTGTATTGATATACACACTTGTCTACATATTTGCCTACAGTATTGATGAACAGACTTTCTGTTAAGTGAATAAGAAATAATGCTACAAATTAATTTAATTTACTATATTTTTAATACTATTAAAAAAAACCAGCATCAATATATACACGTTTGTTCAATTTTTTTTTTAAAAAGGAAAATTGACTGAAATCATTGAAGATTAATTGTTAATTAATTAGGAGAATAAGAAATTGGAATCTACATAATACTTCTATAAAAATAATTATATATATTCCATCTTTGGTGGATCCTTACTAAAAATAGTGGAGAGACACTTGTTAGCTTTTCCAATGTGCCATGATTAGAGGAAAGGGTCTGATGGGTGGTATTCACTTGATATAAGAGCACTAAGCCTTGGTATCAGGCAAGTTGGCATAAGATATATGGACACAAAGTAAACGGTTCTCATTAGTTTTCTTTTTTGGTAATTTTTGCCCAAGTATATTGAAACAAGCAACCTTTTTAATTACTTGTTATTCAACAAAGTGAATGAAATTATTGGTTTTTGATTTTGATAGGTTCAAATTGAGAAAAATGGTCAGATTTGCAAAGATATGTGTGCTCCAATAGTATTCGATTTACATAGTGTTCTTATATCTTAATCAACCCGCACCCAATTGTGATTAGTTTAGCATTATCTTGAGATTAGAATAATCTTATTGCTTTGACCTTTATTACACTTCATTCAGATGCCACATGCACATTCGGAGAAGCCCATTGGTGCACCACCAATTATTAATGCCGCCCAATTCAGATAGGACATTAATTGTACATATCACTATTAGTACAATTTTAATTTCAACGTTAAGGTATATTGATCCAAACAGAAAATAATGAAATTGTATTATTCTAAAAAAAAATAGGATTGGCTTTCTATTATAAAAGTGTCAAGCCAAATAACAACAATGCATGACAAACGAAATAATAATAATAATAATAATAATAATAATAATAATAATGATGATGATGATGATGATGATGATGATGATGATGATGATGATGATGATGATGATGATGATGTACGGGTACTAAGTTGAAATAAAGATCGTAATCTTAGATTCTAAATTATAAGTTGACTAATAAGGCTTAATTATATATGTATTTGGAAAGGATTTTACCTCTAAATTTGTACCAATTTTCTTGTATTTTAGAAGGAAGCTGATATGAGTACCCGCGCTATAGTACCTGTACAGTACCTGCACCTAAACTGTTATAACTGTCTGTGGGGACCAAACTGCCATAACTGTACTGTTAGTTTGTAATAATCTAGAAGTCAATAATACGATAAATTATCATAAAGCTTTGTTCATGAATTGAATGTTTATTTATATATCATTTTGTTGCCTTGAGTATTATTGAATTTATGGATCATTTCGAGTTCATGACTGAAATTGTGAAACTCCATAATATAGATGATATATACTCTTAAAAAGTCATTGACCAAGGTAATTAGCATGAACACTAATTACCGCAATAAGGTTAATATGTGGATTAAAAGATGATCAAGTTTTACAAACCACCTGACACGAGATGTCATTTTAATCACATAGATACATGTTCTAGGAACATGGTATTTGACAGACCCCGAATGAAACATTAAATAGAATTGTGTTCGTGTCATTTATGTTTTCATTCAGTGTCAGGTTTTACAGTATGAGGTATTTATCGTTCCCACTGAGAAATATGTATGTATGATTGTTATCTAACGCTGTCCGTAAAAAGCAGTCATAACGATAGTTTTTCCATATGTATAGCTTAGCTAAGGAAGTGATAGTTTACCAAGAATACTATTTGTCCCTCGTATTTTATACGAGCTATAGCATCACTGGGCCCCTTGATAGAGTAAGATTATCTGCTAGCGGTATAATTACAGGAGTAATTATATTTGATAATCTGCTCAAGATCAAGAAAAGATTCAGTTAGCAAGGATGACACACATCTACCTTGAAACTAATCTGATAGCTATGAGACAGAAGAACAGACACAAGTAAATAGTTTACTGGATCGCGATATTGTACAGTACAGCATCATCTGTGTAATTGGATGGTCATGATGTAGACTGCCAGATACCGCTCATGATTATAGAAGTTAAAACAGTTTTAACTCTATTTACCAACATAACACAGATCCTATTGGGTCACACCATATAGGAGTTAATCGAAGAATCTTTTTGTGATTGATTATAAATTGGTTATGATCAATAGTAAGATGGTTATAATTAATTATACGTGTTATAATTAAATTATAAATGTCTTATAAGATGACAAGCAAAAACAACGGTTAATTTATAAACGTACATGGTACGTTGTATAAAAGTTACCGAAACAACAACCGCAAGAAATATAATTGTTCAGAATAATTATACGAATATTATTTGTATTCGGGCCGAGGGCATTCGGGTCTTTTCAGATTCGTCCTTATCCGCATGACATGTAATTGATCATATCCAGATGACACGTCATCAATCCTATCCACATAACACCTCACCCCCTAGGTGGCATGCCTTGTCATAAGGGTATTTTGGTCTTTTCACATCATTTTAGAGGCTATAAATAGAGGGGTGCATGAAGAGATTAAAATACTAATTCACTCGTATCGTTTCGTGTCGAAACGAATCGGTATTTTCTCTTTTTCTCGGTTTCTCTCCCAAATAGTATTTCGGTTGAGAAAAGAAAGTTATACGTAGTTGACGTATAATCTTGCGGGTTGTTGTGAAGTATATTTACGGGATCGATGAATAGTGTTTTCTCGAATTTCACGATTTTTCAGTTTTGCTCATTGATGAAACTAAGTAACCGAAAAATCGTGTTTACGGGTTTTCGTCTTTTTCTCTGTGAATAGTGTTTTTGCAGAATTCCACGGTTTATAGTATTTCTGGCAAAAGAAATAAACCACTCTCCGGTTAGTCCTGGTGGATAACCGATAGAGGCATCAGACGTCTGATGCTCCGAGGAGAATCATTCCCGTGATGTAGCTCTACTCGCTCGGTCTGCATTCCAACTGTGATCTGGAAACAAGGTATAAATATGTTATATTAATCTATTTAATTGGTAAGTATATTAAAGTTTTAGAAATCAATCATGGAGTAGATCTGTAAAAATGATTAAATTGGGTTTTGATGCCAAAGGAATACTGAAGGTGGACCGCATTGGAAAGTTTCCTGACATACCCCGTTTAATCCTGAGCTTAAGTTGGCCGTAGAAATTTTTGTTCTACGATCATTCCGCAGCTTAAGCCTAAACGGGTTTTGGTTACCCCGAAACCCAACATGCACTTCAGACCTGTAACTTTTTTTTTTAATATTAATAGTCAAATTTTGAAGTATGTAGTCCAAAGAACACAAGTATTTATATCTATATAGTAAACAATGTAAATGATAAATTAATTATTTTTAAATAATCGTACCCGCACTTTTTTTTTAAATTTATGATGTCGTACCCGCACCTAAACTGCCATAATTACTTGGGGGGACCGCAACTGTTCCAGATCTGTAACTTTATTTTAAAATATTAATAGTCAAATCTTGAAGTATATAGTTCAAAGAACACAAATATTTATATCTATATAGTAAACAATGTAAATGATAAATTAATTATTTTTAAATAATCGTACTCGCACCTTTTTTGGAATTTCTGACGTCGTACCCGCACCTAAACTGCCATAATTGCTTGTGGAGACTGCAATCGTTCCAGATCTATAACTTTTTTTTAATATTAATAGTCAAATCTTGAAGTATATAGTTTAAAAAACACAAGTATTTATATCTATATAGTAAACAATGTTGTGATTTTTACATAAGTGCTTGTGGGGACCTAAACTGTCATAATGTTGTAATTAGATCCCTCCTCTTTTTACATATGACACTGAAAATATTAATATCTAAGTATTGAAAGTATTTATATCAATGCACTAAAGTATTTATTTTTATGAGGTCAACTATTTTTGTTAGAGAAATATTGACGCGGAATTAGTGCCGAGGCTTTGAAAGGGTGCTGCTAGAATTTTAGAATAATAATTAGTTGAGACTATATAATATCTTTTAAGAATAATAATTAGTGGACACAATATAATTAGTGGGGACCATAATACATTATTCCTCTAAATGCGGTACTGTAGCGCGAGTACTGTGCGGGTACTGTAGCGCGTGTATAGAAATGATTATTCATTTTAGAATACTTTAGTTTAGTTTTACTCGAAGTTCAAGTTACTGTTGTAGTTCAAATTAAATTGCAGAAATTAGAATCTAAGGTTGAAAACAGCTCAAATTGCGAGCTGTAATTAGAGATGTTCAAACGGGTCGGTTTGTTCGGTTTTTAACCGAATCGAAAAATTTTGGTTTAAATGGTTCGGTTCTTTGGTTTAAACGGATTGGTTAGGTTGGAATTTTAAATTATATCTGTTTAAATAGTTCAGTTCAGTTTAGATTTTTTAAAACTGACTAAACTGAATTGACCGAATTATAATAGTTCAAGTATGATTTATATTTTGTTTTGTTCAATCATCGTGTCCTTTCTTTCATTTTAGTTTAAATATTTTAGACCATCTACATATTTTGTATGAAATTGAACAACTTATATATGAAAATGTATAATTTTTGTTAATAATGATATCAATAGGTTTACTTCTGTTTGAACTGAACAAACTGAAATTTACTTCGGTTTGTTCAGTTCAATTCTTAGTTGGTTGATAGGTCAGTTCGGTTCTATTTTTGAAAATCGAAAAAAATTGATTTAACTATTTTAGTTCAGTTCCAACCAAACCGATCATTTAAACATCCCTAGCAGTAATCCTCCGCGAATTTAGAAGATTTTCTGGCGACTAAATAGAGTAAAACTGAAAAATTTGCAACTACAAAGACCCTTTTGCAGCCCACAAAAGTGCTCTAGAGTGAATTGAAAGTTGTTGATACACTGTTCGTATGTTGACCATAACTTTGTCATACGAACTCCAATTTAGGTGGTCAAAATCTTGTTGGGAAGAAGACAAAGAGATATATAATTTTCATGTTGGGACTTAACCAAAATTCGGACTTTAAGGATCGCAAAGCGCCCAGGATTCAGCAGAAATCTTTGCCCCTAGACTCCCAATTTTGATTTGCCAAAACTTTTTTTATTTATTTGCTTAAATTGATTATTTAAATTCTCAAGTCTCAACCAATTCAATTTAACTCAACCGATTTAAACAAACTCCTCCCAAAAATACTTTCAGTCTAGAGTTAATTAATTTAGTAGAAATTTATATTTCTCATTGTTCCTGTGAATTGATACATGATCTTGCAACTAACTTCTTTATTGAGTATTTAGATTTATAAATTTAAAAATGAAAAAGTGTATTCAATTGATCTAAAAATCATATACCTAAAATACACAACAATTATGATTAAAAGGACAAAATTTTAAGAAATTTTTTTTAGGGGTCAGACTAATATATTTTTGGTAGCATTTAGGCCGAAATACTTACGGGTTAAATTTCAAAATTTTCATATTCTGAACATGGATCTAAGTAACTCAATGAATTGATTATATCAAAATTTGTAGAATATCAATTTTTAGCAATTTTAAAATTTAAATACTCATACTTATCTAAGGACCATACTAATTGATGTAATACAAAATACGATGCTATAGATGCTTTAGTTTTAGGTGATACCGGTGTTGTAGTTCCAGTCTATTCTTCTGACACTACTGAGGCTATATCTTCTCTTGATATATAGTTCGGCTGTTGTTAGCTAATTTCTTGGTTTAGATAATATTTCTTGATAGTTCATTTTGGTCTTATTTTGTGGGTTGTAATATTTGTTCAATCCTTGCAAACTTTGCTATATCTGTTTAGATGTCTCTTAAAGGCTTTCTCTTTAGTGTGAGTCTTATGTTTTAGTATTTCAAGTACTTTGTGATGTAAGATCTATGTTGTTTCGTAATGAAACAGGTGGGCACTGTCCATTTTATTCAAAAAAAAAAATTACTATTTTTTATGATTTTTGAAAGATGATCCTATTTGACCTCCCAAAATTGGTATTTTTCTATTTTTTTAAGCAATGTTTCAAAAATCATAAAAAATAGTAAAAAAGTTCTTAAAATAATAAAAAATACTATTTTAAAAAATTTATATAATCATTTATTAAGCTACTTAGATTGACATTTTAATTTCAAACATGAAATTTTAAAATATAACCTGTAAACATTTTAGTCGATGTAGTACCGAAAACATATTAACCAGACTTTTTAATTAGTTATTATACAGTAGATATAGGTTAGAAACAGACTACCTATTTCAACTAGATTTCTAATTCAATTTTTTTTTTTTTTTATCTCATTCTAAAAAAATGTTAAATTATAACTAGTCAACCCAAGTCCCAAGTATTAATAATATCCAATATGTTCATTGAAAGAGCATGCGGGCATGAAAAAATTATAAATAAACAAACAAACAAAAACCGTCATAGAAGTTTTTTATTAATGAAACCGGCTTTAATTTGCCTTTTAAATTAAAAAAAAAAACACGTCATATGTGCACTTATGCAAGACAAAACATATGTACATGGAGATCAAGGTCATAAACAAGGATTTTTGAAATACACAACTCATACATTGACATTGTTGAAATTTGGTTCCCATAAACATTCGGCGCAATTTTTAAAGAAAAAACTGTGAATTATATATTAACAACATTTAAAATAAATATCACTGATTGTAGTATTCTAATATTATGACAATTTTGGTATACACCTATTCCAACCAGCATCCGGATCTCAATCTCATCTCTCTAACTATACCAAACAGAACTCAAATTGTTAAATTTTGTTTCAACGTGATATTTCTTTTTTTATTTGAGCATGTGATGAGAGCCAAATCCTATATCTGAACTTTGTCGTTGATATTGAAACTCGAACATGCAACTTCTCATCGTACGAAGAGGATTCAATATCTTGATCACTAGAGTTTAGGATTTAGGATTTAGAGTTATTTTATTATAATAAGATTAAAAGTTTGGATTCACTAAATATCTAATGAGATATTCTGAATAATCTATTCGCAATCCAACTAAGTATACCTCTTTGGATTATTAGTAGAATAGAGTTATTTATTAGCTAACTCAATTTGCTAAATTTGTATTTGGATTACCAAGATTTAAAAATAGTGAAACTAACTCAAAATTAATTATATTCTTGAGTGATCCAAATGCACCCACATGATTTTCAATTCAACACATCAAATTTATGAACGGCTTTCTAATATCATACAACTTTGAAACTCACTATTAACGATTCAGATTATGTCCAATATGTTTGTCAGCTACCCATTGGAACGTGGTTTGACCAAATCTTACAATTAGTGGAAACTATTAACAAAGTTAATCGATCTATTCTAATTAATGTCTTCTTGCTATGAGATAATCCTTTCGGTCTTGTTTGGTTGTAGAGTAAAGTTAATCCGGATTAAATTTCTTACTCCAAGTTAAGGTAGATTAAAATAATCATGTTTGAGTTTGGTGGAGTAAGCTCACGAAGAGAGAAAATTATAACATGGTGTTACTCTAATCATAGAATCCACAGGTGGAGTAACTTAATCCGGATTAATTCAAATGGTACTCCATCTTACTCTTTCAAATTTACTTCTCATTTGGCTCCTTAAAAGTGGAGTAGAGGAGAACTAGTATTTGATCTAGTGGTAAATGCACATGATTTCTATATGAGAGGTCATGGGTTCGAAAACCAGATGGGGGAAATCCTTTGTTATAATAACAAGAGTATTAAATAGTTGAGTGGCTTGACCTCCAACTTTTACTCAAAAAAAAAAAAATGAAGTAGAGGATTTACTCCACTTACTCCACAACCAAACATGACCTTCTAGTTTTTTTTTTTATATAATTTTATTGAACAGGAGCCTTTTTAGTTAAGAGTAGGTTAAAGGAAAAAAAAAATTGTTGGGGTCCTTTGCTGAAGTGCTGCACAAGCCCCGTAAAAGGTAATAACGATGGCCAGTGGTCCTAGTTGTTATTTCATTTAACGATCCAACATTTTTCAAACAAGCACTTCAATTTTTTTTTAAACTAGGAAATTATCTAAAATATTTAAGCAAATTAAGAAATATTGCCTAATCTTTTTCTTCAATGAACTTGATTTGGTTCATCAAATTGCCACCGGTGAGCAGTTGCATGAAGGCTGAGGTAGGGCCTGCAAAAAAAAAAAATCGTAACTCTTGGCTCGTTCAAAATTGGCTTGAAAAAAAATTCATAATAACTTGTTCGATTTTGATTCGGTTTGACATTAACGAGTTCAAACTTAATTAATCTTGATTCCGATTGACTCGGCTCATTTCTCAACTTGTTGAAGAAAGTGGATAAAATATTTGATGATTCATTCACTATTTTTTTTTTTGTGCTCGTATCACAAGAAGATGAATCTCGTTGCAATAAAAAAATGAAATAGTATAAGAGCAACTTGCAACATCAATTTGTTTATGCACGACTTACCATGGGCGGAGCCAACTATATTCAGGGTAGGCAGTCACCTACCCCTGGATTTTGAAATACGGTACTAAGTTCGTATATAGTTGGTTTAGATTTGTATTTTGTCTATTCGGATTTGAGTTTTGCCTACTTCTGTCTGAGTCAAAGCTCTCGATTAGTGAAATTGGCCGAGTCGTTACAATTTTGGTAGTCTTTTATCAATCTATTTTGGAATATACCGACAAGATCAGGAAGGTGAATAAGAACGGTATGATAGTGGGACCACAATAAATTTGTTATTTTTTGTGAAAGGAATATACTAAAATATTTTATAAAGTAATATAATGAAATTTAATGTAATGCATTAAATTATTTTTATTACCTTTAACTATTTAAAATGAGCTGAATTTTAATAGAAGAGAATTGTGAACTATTCTTCAAAGTAAACTTTCGAAAAAATCAAGTTTTCGATCTAATTCGGTTGATTTCTACTGATTTTCTCGATTTTAATTCATGGTTAATTACCGATTCAGCTTCCAATGAAAGTTATTTAATAATATAAATAATAATAATAATAATAATTTATTTTGCCTACTCCTTATGAAAATCCTGGCTACGCCACTGCGACTTACAACACAAACAAACTATTAACAAACTGACTCAGCTCATATCACAAAAAGATGAATCGAAAATGAAATTATTTCTCTGCTCGTAGTATAAGAGCAACTTGCAACATCAATTTGTTCATATCACGACCTACAACACGTACGAACAAACTATTAATAAGTTGACTCGGCTCGACTAAGAGAAAAGAAAAAGTATCAGAAAAAAAAAAATGTAATTGACTCAGATTCAGACTCGGCTCATCCTGACATGAACCGATTTCAAAATTTGTCTCAACTCATATCACCTACTCTCACTGCGATTTCAAAAATATCAAGAAAGAATTTGTCTGGACTCAAATCAACAAGTTCAACATAAAAGAAAATATTTAAGCAATATAAAAAAGGAGCACCAATACAATGCTTCCTATATTGTCCCTCATATCACCTACCAGATCTGACTGCGTATGAGATCCCCGCGTCCCAATTTTTTATGGTCCCATTTGTCGGTGAGCGTTGGGATTTATGAGGACATAAATTTTGGAGGCCTGCACCATTGAACTTTAGTGATACGAGCAAGGAATTAAACTATACTGTCGCATGCTTTTGCTTGGTGGTAAAGTTGGCGGATCAGGTTAAAATATAAAAGTATATTTTCTTTTTTGGTATAGTGCATGATATAATACTACATGTGGGATAAATTAGATTATCTTTCGTTTTGCTGGCGTGCCATTTGTAGCAGGTCTAGATATAGTAATGTGTATATATAATATATTTAATGCTGTTAGAACATTACTAGATTAGCACCAATACTCAGGGGGAAATTATTACAAAAGTTACTCTCAAGTACAAGTCAATGCGCTCTTCGCTCAAATTATAATTTCTATGTCAATGATGGATCTATCGAAAGCTAGAAATACTTTTATTCATACATTTTCTTTTTTTTTTGACAAAAAGTTATTGGACATGCAATACAAGAGTGTGGTATATATATTACATATCATCATAGTAAATATTGTTTATTGTTTTCAAAGTCTAAATAATCAATTCGAACAACTCAACATAATTTCTATATTAAAATGTGCTTGGAAACTAAATTTTATATTTTTTTAAAATTCTTTTTTACTATATTTTTAGGTAGGTACAAAATCATTGTTTACGGATGGTCTTGAATCTTCTGAAAAAACAATACATTTGTATTTATTTTAAAAAAAAATAGTAAACAATTTTAAAAATATAAAATTTGGTCTTCAAGCATATTTTAATATGAAGATCATCTGAGCTGTTCAGATTGATTGTTTGAACTTTAAAACAAATATAAGAATGTGAGTCATAATTGTAACACAAAAACAATAAAGCATTGTAATCTTACCGGGGACAGATTTAAGACTTAGCCAAAAGGTGGCTAAGCCACCCCTATGATTTCAAAAACTTAATTATGCATATAGAAATTTAATCAAATTTTTATTTTTATTTTATTTTTTATATATTCCAACCACCCTCAATAAATAACAAATGTTTAGTGGTAGCCTACTGGTTAAAACTCTATTTTATGGTTGAGAACATAGTGACAAATAAATGATTCAGAAAATGTTCGGTGGATTAAAAAATTTGTGATTCGAAAATAATTCGGAATTATACATCGAGTCCGAACTAGAGATTTTAGTCCCACAAGAGAGCAAAAAAAAAAGTAAAAATTAAATTTATTTATTTTAATTCGGAAAAAATTCACGAATAATTCGTAAAATTTGAGAAAAATTCATAAAATTCGCGAATAATTCGGATAATAATTCGGAAAACCGAAAAATACGTGGATTGCTTCGAAAAGGGTTCAAATCTGAATTATTCGTGAATTATTTACTAATCTTGTCATTATAATTGAGAAAATTTAAAATCAAATTTCACTCACCACAATTATACATTTTAATTTTCATTAACCCCTATCAAAAAAATATTAGTTCCGCCCTGAACCCAACTCAACAATTAGATATAAATTAAGAGTCAACATTTGAAAAGAAAACTTGTATGTACACTTTTATAATTAAAAAAAAAAACTAAAATTGAATGAAAATCAAATTAACTCATTATTCAAAATAGAAAAGGGTGTACGGCTAGAAATGCCCTGGCTCGACATGGTAAATGCGTCGACGTATGCATGCACCAAGTGTTGTTTACAGATAAGAAAATGAATCCTTTCTTTCATACAAACGTTTCCTCTTCCCTTATATAATTATAACCAAATCTCCTACAGCTATAACAGTGCCGCTCTTTGTATAGCGACTCAATCACATGATTCTATCATTTGATCAGAAGGTGCTTTTTATAGAGCAGCGACTCGGTTTTAGAATACCGCACAAAATAAGTTCAACAGGAGATCTATTAATCTGCATAATCAGATTCTTTTGTCTACTCTCAAAATTATAAAACCGTATATAAATGTAAAAATGAAATGTGTGGCTATGATTTGGGCACCTAAGTGCGTCTGATAACATTGCATATATACTCCAATGGTTTTGTTGTTTTCTTTTTTCGCACGCGCGTATCTTTATTTCCACAACATTCTTATCTGAAATTTTAAAAGGGTAAATAATAGCCCCGACGATGACGATTAAAGTTTAGATCTGTATTTCATTGAGATATCGTTACACATCTAATTTGCTCGGATGAGGATCTATTAATGGACTTAAAATTTACAACTTCATTTTCTTTTCTTACTTGTATGTCACAATTAGATAACATTCGACTTTGCTTTAATTGTGTGCTCCACAAACAATTGCATGACAGAAAGGAACGAAAATGAAAAGAAGAAGAGACGCGAGGGAGTTCACCTCATCTACATTTTAAATTAGAGATTAATAAATTCGCTAAATTTATACACGCAACTATATTTTCCTCCTTTCTCTAATCTATCAAAATGTTCGATTATGGAGTAAGTAATCGACATCGGTCAAATGTTGTCAGGCTCTCGCTTCTCTCCCTGTCTCTTCTATTTTTTTTAATGAAAACATTGTAAAACACAGTTTAAAGTTTATTAACACGTCGCAACGTTTTGACTTTGAGACTGAATGTGTCTAAAAAAATGGTAAATGAAGCTGAAATATCATCCATAAATTTGCTTCTTTATGAAAATTTGAATTGCTTCTAGCTATCGGTGCAGAAAATATTACCACATTCATATTTGTTATTTCTATATGATGGGCTTCTTATGTATACCTCGGCCCAATAGAGAATAAATTGTGAGCACACGTTATTAGCCACATTTATTTTTGTGTATTTCTATAGGATGGGCTTCCTATGTCCCTCTCGGCCCAATAAAGAAAAATTGTGAGCATATGTTGCTAGCCCAATTTCTGATGCTGCTTAAGATGAGGCCCATTAATCCCCGGGTCCAGGTTTCCCGTGTACGGTGCACCAGAGTTTATGTTTAAACTGAGAGTAGAACTAGTTGTCCTAAGTTCAACAGCTCTCTTTATAACCTCAATTCTAAAAACTATCGGATTGACTTCAAACAATGAATCCGAACTTTGAAAACCATCTAACTTATGAGCGATGCGTCTCCATGAAAAAATTTAAATCTCAAATTAATTTTGCACAGAGTCAAGTGGTAAAAAAAAAACGTTCAAAAAATGAATGCATTAAAATAAATTTATAAAGCTTCTAATTTTGATTTCTTGAGTTTATACTAAATTAATTTGAAAGTTTAAAGTTTTCGTATATAGACACATCACTCGTAAGGTAAATAAGTTTCAACAGTTCAGATTTGTCATTTGAATTCAATCCGATAAATTTTAAGTTCAAAAAAGGAGCTTGGTGAACTTAAGAAGTAACTCTGCTATTACCTGTTCAATTCCATGAAAATTTAAAATTTGACTCCCCGATTGCAGAGAATAAGGTTTTATGACAAAGAACACTTGTGAGCTTAGGCTAAAGCTGAACATGCGTAATCAGCTTTCTACCAGTTCTTTTTATTTTTTATTCTTAATTTACAGATATACTGATTATCCCACTGCAATAGTCAGATCATAACATTATGCCTTGTCATTTTAGTTCCAAAAAACAGATGAGATCTGAAAGATTCAGCTGGTAGCTAGCTTATCTGTTCTTTCAAATTCCTTTTTCATAGCTGAATTTTTTCTTGGTTTTAATTTGTGGAGAAGGTTTACAAATCTACAACTGTTATTTATGTCTATATAAATTTTAACTTATCACATCTTAAGTATCTATTGATCACCTCACGTAACAGGACTGTAGAGAAAACTGGCAGAGCCCGTTTTTGTATAAATTTTGAGTACTAAAAGAAAAAGTTACTTCATTCCATTAAAATATTTCTCAGCTCTACCAAACGTGTGAGCATATATTTACACCTTTAATCGATAAAATAAAATATATATGTGAATGTGCTATACAGATAATGGCTGAAGTTGAAACTGAAACTACTGTAGATAGAAAATCTTGAACCTGATATTCGTGTTGAAAGAAATCAAGTTCAAGTTCCTTTACTTATCCAACTGACAAAAAATCCTGATGTTGTCGTTAGATTCGTCAGAAGATCTCTGCTCCTTAAACCAAATGTCAGATATTTTGTACCTGTTATACAAAGAAAGTGTTTATTGATGATCAGTATTCGTGTGTACATTATTATCAAAAAAATGCGGAATCTCAACTGATGCTACTCAATAATAAAGAAAACAAAGTTTCATACATGTAAAAGTGAAAAGTAATTACCTAGTCCAATCTAGTATAAAAATTCTTTCTAATGCCACTGTACTGTTTCTGAAGCACCGGATTTACACGGGCAAAAATCGACGGCTTCTTATTTTTCACTGGAAAAAGAAAAGATTGCAGCGGGACCTGGTTCTTAGTTGGGATGGTTCTTAAATTCTGGCTGTTGTTGGTCTTATTGCTCGACTCAGAAATGTGGATGCCCTCTTGTTGCCTCTCCAGTGTCTTCTCCATTTCAGTCTGAAGCTCTCTTGCTTGATCTAAAGCGGCACGCAACTCATCTGCCACCCTGTTATTCTCTTGTTGCATGTTTAGTACCTCCCCTATATATTTTGCAGCCTGATAAGAGATGAAGGACGGCCCCACTGCCTGGTTTATCTCATCTTGCACATTGCAAATAGAGGTTAACCTAGATTGCACATCAGACTGAAGCAATGCATTTTGCTCCAGCCACACTTGTAACTCTGTCTTCAAAGCTCTTAGGTCTTTTGTCACACCACCATTTGAATTCGGTTCAAGGGCGTTTTCGTCTGACTGCAATTGCTGATACTTGCTCTGAAATTCTTGTATTTTCTGGATAGATGTGCTGAACCTCATCCAGAACTCCAAATTCTCTTCAAGCAATGCATCTATATCTGTTCTGAACTTCTCTTCAAGGGGTGGTACGGCGCAGTGCGTACCATTTGATGCACCAGATTCCTTCAGGTGCTCCAAATTGAGGCCCTCCAATGTGCTACGGTTCCTACGGTGATTTACAAAATTTTCTTGTTCGGAGATACTACCATTAGATGAGATACTCATGTCAAGGAGTCGTTTTAGAGAGAGAATTTCTTCATCTTTCATGGCATTTGTATTCAGTAGTGCTGTTATTTGTGTCGTGAGCTTGTGAACATCTTCTTGGTTTTTGGTTTCTATTTCGGCAAGCCTTTTCTTCATTTCTTTGTAACCTTCTAGAACTATATCATCTTCACCAAATTGCAGAGACTTCTCATTGCTAGCAGGAGAGCTTGTACCATTTTGGGGATGATCTATTTCCAACTTGCTTGGATTTTTGGAGACGAATTGTTCGCAAGAAGTGAAATTTTCTTTGGAATCATCTCCAGTTGCAGTTTCAACAATTTTTTCAGAACCAGTTGAACCCCTAGAAACTCCACCTTCAACATGGACAGATTCATATAAAGTATTTTCAAACCCATTTTCTTTGGAATCATCTCCAGTTGCAGTTTCAACAATCTTTTCAGAACCAGTTGAACCCCTAGAAACTCCATCTTCAACCTGGACAGATCCATTTAAATTATTTTCAAACCCATTTATACTGTTCATATTTCCATTACCACACAAATTGTGCAGCTCTGATTTACCAAGAGTACACTCTACATCAGCAAGAGGAGACTCCAACTTCTCTGAAATATTATCAAGGCTGTTTACTGCTTGAGAAAATTTCAAGCGAACCATGTTTTCATCCTTTCTAAAAGTTTTTTGAATGTTTTGAGCTCTACTCAACACCTCTTCAGCTTGCTTGAGCTTCTGATTTAACTGTTGAGAGTCATTTGTCAAAGTTCCTGTTTCGGTTTCCAAATTCTCCAAAGACTTCTCCAACTCACCATTTTCCAAATTCAATCTATTTATCTGAGCAGTTTGAGAAGAAACCATTAGTTCTAAATTGACGACCTTATTCACAAGCTGGTCTATCCTCTCTGCAACTTCGCCTACTGACATGTCAGAATCCATCTCGAACAGGTTTTTAATTTTCTCGCGTATCATTTCCAACTGAAGCCTCTCCTTCTTAATCTCATAAATCTTCCCTCCCCCATTATTCAAATCCAAATCATCATTTTGATGTTCTTTTTCATTTACAGTTCGGCCGTAGTTGCTGTAAATAGCTCGTAATCTTTCTCTTAACGCCCTGACCCTTACATTTTCGACTTTCTCTAATTCCAGTGACTTCTTTTGTTGCTCCTGTAAATTGAAAATAACATCCTCACAAGATTTAAGAGCGGTGGCCGTCATTAGAGCACGAGCCTCATTGTCCTCGATAACTGCAGTTGCATTGAATGCATCTTGTAGGAAACACACTTCCTCTTGCAAATCAGCCATTTTCTTCTCCATATCCCAGTATTTAGCGATACCACTCTCGTAGGAGCTTTTGATGAACTCTTTCTCGGTTTGTATGATGAGGATATCCTTTTGGAGCCTGTTAATCTCCTCTTGTACATTCTCTTTGTTTATACCTGTTACATTAATTCAATTTGTCCCTTAGCTTGACAAACTTGTCCATAGTTTAAAATCAAAATTACCAAGATTGTAAAATTGTAACTTAAATTTATAAAAGCCTTTTTCTGGTTGACTACGATTGATAATCTATTAAGGATCATTGAAACAAACCATTGGAAATTTCAAGTCATCCAATGAAAGATAAAAAAAATACATCAAATCTCATCATTTTTTAGATATGCCATTTATGTTTTGCATAGCTCCCATTCATAATGTTAAATTTTAATTTTATGTTATGTTTCAAACTTATTGAGATTAATTATAAAGTTAAGACATTTTCAAAGGATCCCATCCATATTATTAAATACATGACAAAAGTAGTGATTTCTTCTCTACGTATCAAATACCAGTCAGAATGAGGTACAGTACAGCAATGGACCCATACACTTGACATTATAGTATCAAAGTTGAGGCCAATAATAGTTATGTGCTTGTAGAAGAATATCAAGATTGAAATTCCAGCATCATATAACAGTCGCGAGCAGTTTGGACCAATTGGTACTATAAGACTGCAGCTTTAATTAAACCTTCAATATATCACGTTATTTATGATGGGTAGAATTAATACGAAAGTACCTTTCTTCTCCTTTAAAACGGGAAACTTGGTATCTCTTTTCTTCTTCATTAAACCCTCTACCGTCTGCTTATGAATTTTACTAGAATTGACAGGGGTTATTGCCTTCGGGATATTGTCGTCTTCCTCTAGCATTGCATACTGCACTTGGTCAGGAAAAGCAGTTGCTATTGTGTGGTTGGCCTTGTGCAACTCGCCTGATATATGATCGTACCGCTCCGCCAAGGCGCGGTATGCTCGGTACGCTTCCTCCACTGAACTTATCACCTCAGGCCGCCTCTTATAGTACATCTCAGCTCGCTTCGAAAAAGAGTCAGCTTCTTCACCGAGTAGCTTGAGCATGCACCTGACCCTCTCTTCCATCTCTGCAAAAAAAATTATAGAATTAGAATGTCAGATGCATAAGAAACGATACAGTCTTAAATAGTAAATACAAACAACGATAATATTCTAAGCAAGTAAGAGATGCCATGGTAGAGAGAGAACCTAGAATTAATTCACAGCCACCGGCAAATCTTAGTGCAACCCAAAGAATGCTTAACTACTGTTATGATTTTAAAATTTCATTAAATGTATTAAAATTTAATTTATTTTCTTTTCCTTTTAAGTTTTTATATAGTTCAACCCCCCTCGTAAAATATTAAATGTATACTTGTAGCCTAGTGGTTATAATTCCACATTGTGGTTGTGGAGAGACTGGTTCAAATCCATCCACCACACATTAATTTTTTTTACATTTTACGTTTCAGCACCCCCTATCCAAATTTTCTCAGGCTTGGTATTTGTAAGTGTGTTATTATGGGACTAATTAGGAACAATTTTAATGGTCTAGCATTAGTGTTGTCAGATAGAGCGAATAGGCTTGAATGCTTGATACATAGTTTTTAGGAACAGTTGTAACTTCTTATTGGTTTACTGAAATCTTGCCAGTGGAATGCCTTCTCATGGAGTAGGCCAGCCAAAACCACTTAAAATCGGTGCTTCCTTCATTGTTTTGGCTTTATAATTCCTTTCATCTTAAGTTATTGTAAACTGTGGATACAAACCTTGTAACCACAATTATCAATCAAATACGGGCATGACCCTTATTTCTCCTCAAAAAAATTCTTTCATTAATTGCGGTTTCTTGGGTAGTTATTGGGTTTTGGATACTGAGTAGTGCTTGGTATTACATGTCTCCAAACAGTTAGATGGCAAAATTTGTTTGAACACTCAAAGTGGTTTATACTTTGCTTATGCGTCTCAAAAATGCAACTCAATATTTTCAAGCTATATATGCTTAAATCATCACCCATTCTCTACTTTGGTGCATTGTTTCAAAGCTCTCCTTTTACTCATTAAACTGCATCGGATTTGTACCATGTGGTCTAGCAACTTTGTCCTTTTATTCAAAATATTTCAATGACAATTTTAATTGTAACTTATGTGGATATATTAATTTTAGCTGCAAATGCATTTCAATCAATGGTATGACTCATCTACATAGATCATTAATTTACCAGTGAGAACAATTAAAAGAAAACAAAGTAAAAACTAGAAGAGCAAAAAAATAAAAAACAGACCTTGGAGGTTGCTGTCGAGCCATTTGGATTGCTTGGTCCTGATATGGCTGGCCCACCACCATGAATAAGCACTGCTAGCCGCTCTTTGCAGCATCTTGTATAATTCTCTCTATACCTTTTTTTTTGTTTTTTTTCCTTTTCTTCTCTTTGGATAAAACCTTTTCCCTTTGTTCCCCCCTTCCACTTTCTATTCCCTGGAGGAATAGAAAGTAAGGTGGAGGAAGGAGAGGGGCCGAGGGGGTGGAAATGGAATGGATGATATATTTAGGCTGTTTTTGATCATTTTTTTCTGTTTAATTTTGCTAAATTGAGAACTGTATGTAGAAGTTCTCTTGCTCCCCTTGAATGTAGGAGAATTTGAATTTATTTGTGGAGGGATGTGAAAAGACATGTAAGCTTTGCTGGCATCATTATAGAGTAAGAAACACGAGCGAAAAAAAAATCTATTAATACAGCTAAAAGGGATATGCAAATATGCAATGCAATGAATTGTCTGATTAGAATCTGTACAATATTAAAAAGAGAAAAGGTATAATGCCCCGAGCTCCAGTCCCCGGAAAATCTCCGCCCACCATTTTTTACGCGATTTCAACTGTCATTAACCGCAACCGCAACGGTTCCTCACGCGCTCCCATCTCCCACAGCTTCCAACGACCTTCCTTTTTAATGAAATTTATCTTCTCTCCGCTTTGTTCGAAATAAACTTCCCGATCTGATCTCTGCTCCCTCCAAATCCATTCCAAATGGCGCTGGCCTCAGTCCACGCTCGCCTCCTCCTCTCCTCCACCTCCGCCTCTTTCCTCCATGGCCAGCTCATTTTCCCTTCCCCTGCACTCGCAAACTCTCTCATCCCTGTCTTCGTTTAAAACAGCAAAAAGGGGAATGAGAAAAGAAAAGCAAAGGAAAAATCGAAAAGCGAAGTGACATCTGTTCCCTTCGGGCTCCAGCCATGGCGAAAGAGTTCACCGTGCGGCCAGTGATCTTCCCCTCTTCCACCCCATCGACGCCTTACTACCGCCGTCCCGGATCCTCCTCCCCACCGCCTCCATTCCAACAAGCCCCGCGCTCCTCCAACCCTCTCCTGTTCGTTCCCTTCGACATCCCCTCCACCTCTTCCGCCCCTCCGCTTCTCTACTCCAGAGGCCCCATGACCTCTTCCTCCTCTGGCTACTTTGAAGACGAGCCGCCCCTGCTAGAGGAGCTCGGGATCAACACGCGACAGATCTGGCGCAAGACGGTCTCAATCCTCAATCCGATTCGATCGGATCCGAATTTGCATGAGGATGGGGATCTATCGGGCCCAATGTTTCTTCTCTCGTTCAGTCTCTTTCAGCTACTAATCGGGAAGTTCTACTTTGGTATTGTTCTAGGTAAAAATATTTTGTTACTTGATTTAAATTCAATTATTTTGTCCGATTTGCGTCTTATGGTAATATCCGTTGTGTGGTTGAGTGACGTAATTCAAGTGAAAACGGAGTTGATCAAGGAATAAGGCTGGAATTGTTATTAGTGCTAATGTGCTATCTGTGCGACATTGTAATCTCTGGAATGAAATATAAAGAAGTGTATGTTTTTTTCCAATGAATTGAATTTATTATGTAATATTATTTATTTTCCATCTGGTAAAATGAGTTTGCTGAAGGTAGACATCAAGATTGTGTCTTAGTTTTGCTGACCAGTGCCTCTTATGTTCCAGTATCAGAATCGTGGTTTGGTACATTACTGGATTGGTATTGATTTGATACAATCACTTTTTTGGATCTTTATTTCTAAAACTTAATATCCGAGCCTTAATCTGAGCTCTACGCACATACATAACCAAAAGAAACAGAAGGATTTGAGTTATCCAAGTGGTCTGTAGATTATCAATGGTTGCATATTTTTGCCCCTGAAGTCGAGTTAGTATCAATTTGGGACAGTGTTACATTCCATCGTGACATTCATACATGAATAGTACATCAACAATGTCGTAACGATATCTTACTCAACTTCAACAAGATTCAATTTATGAGATTTTATTCATGAGTAAAACTAGGGTGCTCTAAAGCTCATCAAGCCCTCCGGTGAACTTACCTTCAAAATCTATTGGTGTGATTTCAAACGACGAATGCAAACTGTTGAAATCAAGCTACTTCACGAGTGATGCGTTTACATTTCAATCTATAAATTTGACATGTAAATACATCACTAGATCGGTTTCAACAGTTTGAATTTGTTGTTTGAAGTCAATCCAATAGGCCTTGAAATAAAGCTCACAGAGAACTTGGTGAGCTTAAGAACACCCTAGTTTTACTCTTTAATCTTTAGAAATTTTCTAAGCAATAACAAGCTAAGAAAAGTCTTATCAGTCCTTGTCCCTTATGTATGTTCCTGTCAGAAAGTGCCTGACTTCGGCTAGTAAAGCAGGAAATGAAGGATTGGAGATATTGGTACAAAATAGAAATAGATGTTACGGTTTAAAATTGGGAACTTATGAACTGACCGAGCCAATATATGACACCTTGGATGAGAAGTACTCAAGTACTATATGAGAATAGAAAGTATCTAGTCTGAATTAATACTGCTTTAGTGTGCCTGATGGTATCTCACAGACCTCTCTGCATGAGAACATTAACATGATAGAACTCTGTATTAATATTTTTTTTCTATTTGAATAATTGCTAGGTTGGGTCATAATTAGGGGTGGCAACGAACCGAACCGAACCGAACTTACCTTAGGTTTGAGTTTGGTTTGAATTAATTTCGAATCGAACCTAGTTTGATTCGTTTCGAACCGAACCCATTTCGAACTACACATTTTTCGAATCGAATCACGAACTAAATTATTTTTTAGCAGTCCTAGTTATACCGGTAGTTTATACATTAATTTTTTCTCGCGGGACAATTCACATGGCTTTCTTTTACCGGTATGAACTATGAAATTAGTGTTTTTAAGTTGAAAAATTGTTCATGAAAAAATACATCAGAGACGGCTTTCCTGGTATGAACTATAAGAGACGACCGAAGAGAGAGGAGAGACAGTCATCTAGTCCGGAAAGAGGAGTGATAGCCGGAGAGACAGCCAGTCGCCGAGAGCGTCAGCTAGAGGGAGAGTGAGTTAGGGAGAGGTGGAGAGAGAACTAGGTTATTGAGATTTGAGAGCGAGAGAGTGTCGGCTAAGTTAAATTATGACTCTCTATCTTGGATTTTAATTTCATCAGGTAAATGGACGGACGATGTTATTATGAGATTCGAACCATAAAAATGATCGAACTCATTTCGATCGAACCCATTTCGATCGAACCAGGCTAGGTTTGGGTTTGGTTTGAATTAATTCCGAACCGAACCTAGTTTGGTTCGTTTCAATTCGAACCCATTTCGAATCGAATTAAACTCGAATCAAACCCGAATCAAATCACGAACCTCGAATTTTTTTGCCAGCCCTAGTCATAATAGCATCGCTCTTGATCTCTACCGTTGCTTCAACATGATTGCGGGCCGAAATGGTTGCCTTGACCTCTACCGTAGCTTCAGCCTTATTGGCTACTGCATGCTGCCACTGGTAATATTTTCGGCCATCTCCCTGTTTTTACCACGTGGAGGTACATTAATTTTTACCACGCCTTATTGGATATGCGTGTTGGCTTGTTTACTTGCTCTTCTCTCTTCTAGTTATCTTTTAACTATTCAGGAGCCAGGCTTTTTTTTTATTATTGTATACATTGTGGTATAATATTCTTTACAGGGCGATCCTATAGTTGTCCATATCTGTGATGTTGAAACCAGTTTAGTTTATTACTTTGCTTGTAATTAGGTTATTGGATGTATGATTTGAATTTATTAACAGTTAAATTAAGTTTTTTGTTAGTGGTTACCAAGAATTGTATGGAAGAGATTTGTTTTAGTGTATTGTTATTTAGTGTTTTAATGAATATGTAGTTGATCAATTAATTTGATTTTGATGTAAGACAAATAGTATCTGAAATGAAATACAGAGATAACAAGTATTGTATAATTTTGATAAAACATAAAGTACTTTGATATTAATTTTAATAAAGAATAAAAAAATGAAATATCTGATAAATACACCAACATTTGTTATGTTTACAGTATATTATATATAGAGTATCACATTATAGAATTCAAAACAATTAGAAGTAGTAAAGTACTAGATGCAAAATTTAAAAAAAATTAAAATTTGAATTTTTTTTTACCTGTTTACAGTATTCAACTAAACTGTCTACAGAATCATGTGATAAGGTTTACATTATTCAAAACAATTGGAAGTAGCATATAGATGCAATTTAAAAAAAAAATTTGAAACTTTTTTTTACAGTATTCAACGAAATTGTCTACAGAGTAATGTGATCAGGTTTACATAATTCAAAGCAATTGAAAGTACCATTTAAATGCAAATTTAAAAAAATAAAATAAAATTTTGAAAAAAATTAAAATTTGATTTTTTTTTACAAGTTTACAAGATTCAAAGAAACTATCTATAGAGTTATGTGATAAGGTTTACAGAATTCAAAATAATTGAAACTCACATCTAGAAGGAGATTGGAAAAAAAAAGTTTGAAAAAAAAGTTGAAAAAAAAATTCGATTTTTTTTTTTATAGAATTTGAAAATTAAAAAAAAATATAATTTGAAATTTGTTTACTGATTTATAGTATTCAACGAAATTGTCTACAGAGCTATGTGATTAGGTTTACAAAATTCAAAACAATTGAGAGTAGCATCTAGATGCAAATTTAAAAAACAATTGAAATTTAAAAAAAAAATTGAAAATTTGAATTTTTTTTTTACCATTTACAGTATTTAACAAAATTATCTATAGAGTTATGTGATAAGATTTACATAATTTAAAATAATTGAAAGTAGCATATAATATAAAATGATATTTGAAAAAAAGAAGTTGAAATTTTTTTTTTGAAAAACATTTGAAAAAAAAATTGAAAAAAAATCTGAAAAAAAATTTGAATTTTTTTTACCGTTTACAGTATTTAACGAAATTATCTACAAAGTTATGTGATAAGGTTTACAGAATTTAAAATAATTGAAAGTAGTATATAATATAAAAGGATATTTGAAAAAAATAATTTTGAATTTTTTTTATATATATCTATTTACATAATTTTAAAGTGATCTTGGTCAAAGGTCTAAAAGTGATCTCAATCAAAGTAGTTAAAGTTGTTAAAGTGAAAGTTATTGGGGATCACACAGAAATGATAATTTTATGTTGTCAGGATTCGTTGAATTAGTTTACAGGATTTAGTATTGAAATTTACAGAATTAGTTAAAAATATTCGGAAATTTTTTAGAGATTGGAGTTGGAGGACTGTTAGTTGCTTTCTAAATATTATCTTACCTCATAGAATATGGACTCCAATGCAATGGGGAATTCATATCACAAGGTAACTCAAATTTCGGGTTTAGATTCAAACCATCGGATCTTCACTGATACGAATATTAAAGGAACTCGTTGCATTTTACATTGGACTCAAATTAGAAAACCAACTTTTCAAATTGGTAGTTTCTGGACACACATATATGGTTGTTGAATGTTGATTCACATGTAAAACAAAATAACTTTTTTGAGCACATCTGAGTGTCCATTCCAATATATGTTCACGTATTGTTCATCTCTGAATATATATCTATTATTTTCATTGTAGCTGGTTATATACATTAATATCCAGTTAATTGCTTATAGGACAGAGAAATTTATCAATATTTTAGAGTTTAATTTACAATTGAAAAACTAAGGAAAATGCTTTATTTCTTATTCTCTAATCTAGCTAATTCTAGATCTGTTCGGTGAAAATAGAGATCTAATTCCTTTTAATTCTTCTATTTTGCACTAGCCGAACAGGCCCTAGACGATTTATGTACTTCTGGATATCATGTTAAAAAGGAACAATTTAATTATTGCTTGTCAAATTTGTTAGTATTAACTTTTTTCCAGTATTAACAAATATGACATTTTGATTAACATAGTAGGGTTAAAATGTACTGTTGGTTTTGTGCTCCAACCATACTCCACGTCTTTATTTCCGTTTTCAATATTCGAGTAGTCGATCTGAACCGCTTAACATGATATCCATATTAAAATATACTTAGAGATCAAAATATATTTTTTTTTCGAAAAAAAATACTATATTTTTAGATATGTATAAAATCACTATGGGATATGATTGGAGCACAAAACAAATAATGCATTTTAACCCTGTTTTAACTACATTTGATTTTCAAATATGCATTACTATAATTTAACATATAACTGTTTGCTGTGAGCAACACAGGTTTCTTAATTTATATATTGTAGAGTTATATATTTTAACCTACTATATTTATGGACAGATATGTTGGTCTATTTAACTATTAACTAATTTTACTTAAATTTTAGTTATTCATGACTAACGTTCCAATAAATTGTTAGTGTTGGATATGATCCGCACAGTTTTTGAAAATGGCCGTGCTAATTGTAACAAAGATTAAATAGTTCTGATCAAATATAATATAAGATCAAATTTTATCTTATAATAGCCTAAACTGGTAAAGCAACATACCGCAAGTTTTGCCAAAGCTTAATACACACTAAATGTATGTTTAATTAGAGTCAGAATAAGTTATTTTTAGAACAAGATTATTCGGAATAGTTTGTTTTATGTTTGATCGGGTTCAATAATTAGAATAGAGAATTCAAATTTTGTCTTGTTAAAATAGTT
This sequence comes from Carex rostrata, assembly GCF_964058835.1. Lineage (NCBI taxonomy): Eukaryota > Viridiplantae > Streptophyta > Magnoliopsida > Poales > Cyperaceae > Carex > Carex rostrata. The sequence continues at coordinate 5,787,078 of NC_135937.1, forward strand.
TATTCTTACATAATATTAGATTTAGCTATTTAAATAAGACAAACGATAAAATAGCTATTTTTATTTTACAACCAGATATATCACGATAATAATACTCCCTACTAAGATCTGTGCATAACAGAAACATAGAAGTTAGGTAAATAATGACGAGATGTTTTTAATTTATCAATAAATTATAAAATTAGAAGTCTTATTTAATAATAATAATAATAATGAGGAGATGTGCAAGGGAATAAGGGATTAAGTAGTGGCTAGACTTGGTCCACCGGGTTGTTTTTCTCACAATAATGTGTTGTAAGTATATATGGAGATTGGTATTGAAATGCTAGTTATATTCTGCCATAAAAATATTGTGCCTGACAAGAAGCTCTTTCCCATAAAACATATATGAAGAAAATAATTATAGATGTCTGATTTTGATCGAAAACCTTCTTATTTACGCCAATTAGTAGTAGGTCATGCAAGATGATAATATGATACAATTTGTAGTCTCTATACAATTGTTAATGAGTGCAATTTGTAGTAGCTATATCATTTATCTTTTTTCTTTATATTATTTTTTTGTTGCTTAAATATACTTCTACAATTTTGCAATGGAAAAAGAGAATTGGATAAATTGATTGAGGTAAGTATTATGTTTATGTTAATTAAAATACTTTCCGAATGCAATACATATTATTAATTCCAAAATAATAATGGTCGTGCACTGCATAAAGTCAAAATAATTTTGTCAATATCTTTATCCATCAACTATGTAACTGAGAAGATAACTATAACCAGAATATTTTTCTCGAATAGAAACAAGTTTGATGGATTGATATCCAACAAGAGAGTTATAAAATATATGAGCATTTATTTGGAAAAAGGAAATCGATATTACTTCAAAAATAGGGGAAACAAATACTTAGAAAAGCCCGGTTAAATATAGAAAAATAATTGGATCAATATTGTTCGATTCGTTGAACATGAAAGAAAATAGTTTTTCTTTTAATATATGATTTCTTTAAAGTTTTTGCTGAAAAACACAACAAACGTTACCCGCATTCCTTTTGCATTATGCGTTGATATTTCTTTCAAAAAATATTCACACTTGAAGATAATTTTTTTTTATAACTTACATTATAAAGAATAAAAACGCCGAAAGTTGTGTTTTTAATAATTTGACAAAATAGTTAACTTTCGCTTCTCTATGATTAGTCAAAAACGTAAACATATATTATCTATGTAAATCAACAAATTTAAACGCAAAAAGAATTTTTTAGTGCATTAAATGATGTATACGAGTGCAAAAATATTTTTGAAAACATAGACACTAAAAATGAACATTTTTTTCTTAATTACCTGTATTTATTTCTTGAGGAGGGATCAAATGCTTCCTTGCTTTCGTGTTCCAATAATATCCTACATTCTTATCTATATTTTTAAAGTCTAAATATGCGATTCAAACCGTTTAATATGATTTTCATATTAAAATGAGTTTGGAGATCAAATTTTCTATTTTTTGAAATTTTCTTATATTTTTTTTAAATGGATACAAAATCACTGTTTTTGGTTGGTCCAAAATTTTCTAAAAGAGAGTGATTTTGTATCTATTTAAAAAAAAAAAAAGTAATTTAAAAAAATATAAAATTGGAATTCCAAATTTATTAAATCACATTGAATGGTTTAAAACTTTAAATCGTCTATTTAAAGTTTAACATTAAATAAAAATATGAATGCGAAATAATAGAGCATTGGAACACTCCCGAAATTTTTAAATATACCATTTTTTCAAAATAAATAAACCAAAACACCATTTCGGGGTGAATTTTACAAAAACCGCATGGCCGCTTCCCACAGAAGCGGCCACCAGGAGCTGGGCCGCATCTAAGCGAAGCGGCCAATATATTGGGCCGGATGGAGGCCCAGCGGGGTGGCCGCTTTGGAGGGTAGCGGCCAGGGCCGCTTCCTGCGGTAGAGGGCACCCCGAATATGTTATTTTTCAGGATTTTAGGGTTTTAGGCAAATAAATTTTTATGTGTGGAGATTAGATTTGTATTAGGCAAGTATTACTCGTTTTAGGGTTTTAGACAACTATTTAGGCAACTATTATTGTTTGTTTTGATTTATTTGTGATTTATTTGTTGTTTTATTGTTTGTTTGTTTTGATTTATTTGTGATTTATTTGTTGTTTTACTGTGACGAAAAATAATGAAAGATAAAAGCAAAATAGTACAATAAATAACAACATAAAAGAAAGATAAGCATCCTGATATAACAAATCATAGTATATGACAACATAAAAGAAAGAAAGATAAGCATCCTAAAAGTCAGAAGGAGTGAATGGGCGCCTCGCCTTCCTAGTCCTCAAACCCTTAATCCGCACTGCGAGCGGCGTGTGGTCGAGAGAATCATCTGACTCAACGGCCTCGACCTCCTCAATCTCAGCTGAGTGCTGGACTGCAGGACCAAATGCGACTGTGTTTCCAGACTCCTGAGTCGGAAACATACCGTAGGCAGCTCTCACGATAGGATCATCTATGGAGATGTCAGGAAGGTACGTACCGGGATGATACTGTGTGGAGGTGCCAGCAAAGTCCGGTATGGGAGGGTACTGCGTAGGCTGTGAGCTGCCAGGAAAGTGTGGAAAGGGGTGCGGCATAGTGAACCCTGGTAGATATGCAGGAGGAATCGACTGGGTCGGAACATAACCCGGAGAATACAAACCATCAGGGTTTAGGTCGATATTGAAGCCGAGTCGCTCCTCCTACAAATTTACAAACAAGTTATGCATCATTTTTTTTAAAAAAATTGCACAAGTTGTATATATTAAAAAAATAACTTACCTGCGTAGAGAAAAACTGAGTAGGGATCTGCTCCTGAGTAGAGACGGCCTGCTCCTGAGTAGGGACGGCCTGCTCCTGAGTAGGGACGGCCTGCTCCTGAGTAGCCTGCTCTGCAGCGCGCCTCCTAAGCATCTCTTGTCCTCTATCGAACGCCTGACCGACAGTCTGAGCATCCTGGACTGAAGCCCACAATGCCTCGTCACCACCGTATCGGACGTATATATCAGGCTCATCCGATATGTCATCAATCTGATCACATCCAGGCAATCCTGCACATCTCAGGAGAGAGTCTAGGCGCGTCTTGTACCCACATTGGCAGACGGCAGGTACATTGTGCTTTAGAATAGCTTTTCCGAGTCTCTTCCAGCCCCGCACTGTGGCCATTGTCGCCGCTATGACACAGCTCTTCACCAGATATTATAAGTACAATATATAAATGTTGTACAGATGTAAATATTACAAGTTTTTTAAAGTAAACATACCGTAGATGCAAACGGTGCGCCGGCTGGAATGATACCATGTACTCGTCCTCGCCGATCCCTCGGCCTCGGTGCACGCTCGTGAGGGTTGTCGGTGATACACCCCTCTAAGTACACTGTGTACGCGCCACACTCCTGATACCAATCTCTATAAGGCCTGTATTTTTTTGAAAAAAAGTCATCAATGCCACGTATCATCCATTAACCAGAGATATTAAAAAGAGATATTCTTACACTGGCGGTACATCCATGTGACGGTGCTCATCAGCTATAGGTGGGTCGATAGTGGATGCCAGCTGTACGTATGATCTGTACCAGTACGCCCAGTCTCTGCCCGGAGAGATGTCTCTGGCCAAATGAAGCTGTCGCCAAACATCCTCACTAATCGGCTCTGGGGGAGGAGCTGTCTGCCTCAATCCAAACTGTCTCATGACCCGACCGGGGTAATGATGCTCGATAATCTGAATTTAGTAGGTTTTTTAATAAATGTTGTTATAGCTAAAATTTGTAAAATAAATTCAAATACGGTACCTGAAAACATATGAGGGGCACCTCTGCACGCCAGTAACGCTCCTGCTGCCGACATCTCTTGGGCAGTATCTCAAGATAGGTCTGATGTACCCCGTTTACCAAGAGCTGAATTCATAGATTTTAACACTTACGTCAATCAGATGTGCCAAGATTTACAAATTTATTTAGATTAAATTTTAAATAAAATAAGATCTTACATATTCTCTGTAGGGCTGCCATGTAACATACTCTGGATCATCCCTGAGATGCTCGATCTCCTGTCTCCAGTGATTGATGCCGATAGTCCCGCCATGACCTGCCCCGATATAAGTCTTCGGATAGCTCCACATATGCGCATATGCAGGGCATGTGTCTGGCTCGGGTTTGCCCCAATCTGGCACATCTGTCTTGCAAGTGATTGTCGGACGGCCAACAATCAGATGCGCCCAGGACCAATGCTGCAACAACGTGCATGGTCCAATAAATGTCTTGTTCTTCTTCAGACATGCTTGATTAAGACCCCTGTACAATGTTAGTGTCAACAACCGGTGTAGTGATGATATTTTTTATATTGAAATTTGTAAACAATAATTTAAAGTCACACACCTATACAAGCATGCGAGAGTCGCAGCCCCCCAATTGTACTTGCTCGCATTGGGCAAATCAGCCAGCAATGGGAGATAGCACAGCCGTACCTGATCTCCGTGCGAATCAGGGAACAATTTGACAGTGATCATCTCCAAAATGTATGCCCGCAAGTGCTGATCAATGGTGGCCTGTTATTTATTTTAATTAAAATATTAGTTAGAAGAAAACTGTTTGTTTTGTATAAGTAAATAAGATAAAATTTACATACCTGAGGGGGACGACTACTAGCAGCTGGAAACTCCTTGAAGGCGGTTCTCAGCTTTGCCAAGCTAATGATACCTGGGGAGATCTGTGTCTTGGAGCCTCTCTTCTTCTCTTTCTGCAAAGCAGCGTGCGGTATCCCCAGCAGGTCCTCGCACAAGGATCTGAAATCTCCATACTCGACGCCCGTCACAGGCTCTCCGACAATGGTCATGCCCCATAGACAACTCACATCCTGTAGGGTGACTGTCATCTCAGCGTGGGGGAGATGAAATGAGTGGGTCTCGGGACGCCATCGCTCAATGAGCCCAGAGCACAATCCCGGATCGGCAATCTCCTCGGCCATCTGGGATAGCTGGTACAATCCCATGCCACGCAACGTCCCTGCATAGGCCTTCTGGTACTTAAGCCACATTTTGTTGTGGCGTACTGTAACTGTATCTAGTCCCTAAATTAAAAAAAAAATTATTAATAAAATTATTAATAAAATTATAATTTTATTAATAAAATTATTAATAAAATTATAATTTTATTAATAAAATTATAATTTTATTAATAAAATTTGAAATAAAATTATAATTTTATTAATAATATAAAACTTACTCCAGTGGCAGCCTCCAAGATACGGTGCTCCGCATTCGGGTACCAGAGAAAGTCTGATACCCGATCAGTGCGGTGCCGGATACCGGGGACCACAGATGTCAATGCCGCATCGACATACTGTGACATCTCATATGGAGTGGGTACTGGTGCACCTCTACTGGAAGAAGGTACATCCCTACTAGAAGACGGTCCAGATCCCATAGATGTCATGCTGTATTTATTTTGGTCTTATTAGGATTTCAAATTAAATTTCAAAAAATAATTATAGTTTCGGTATTAATTATTTTGGTCAATAACTAATTTTGATCAATTTTGGTACAATTTTACAATTATTTTGATCAATAATCAATTTTGGTACAAAAAATAATCAATAATCAATTTTGGTTCAAAAAATAATCAATTTTGGTACAATTTTACAATTATTTTGATCAATAATCAATTTTCATACCATTTCATAATTATTTTGGTCAATAGTTAATTTTGGTACAATTTCATAATTACCTGATCCTACACTCTAAATATTTACCTTACTCCTACTCCTACTCCTACTTTAAACTTGAATTTAAATTTAGAAAGAATAAGAATATTACCTGATTTGAAGGGATGGAAGGGATGGAATAAGGTAAATGAAACAAAGAAAACGACCTGGGGGATATATACTGTACCATGGCCGCTTTGGTGCGTGGAGGGGTGGCCGCTACCCCCCAAAGCGGCCAGCCCGCTTCCATACAATGCGGCCCAGCCCGCTTCCATACGATGCGGCCCAAAAAATAAACCGCTTCCCTCAGCTGCGGCCCACTACTGTGTGCCCGCTTCCCTCAGCTGCGGCCATGTCGTTTTTGTAAATTACGTCAATCCGTGGCGTTTTGGTTTATTTATTTTGAAAGAATGGTATATTTAAAAATTTCGGGGAACACTCCTTATTGCACACGCCAAATGGGTCATGGGTGGCCGTTTGTTTACTACCTTCGTAAGTTGCATTTCGTCATCGGTGTAGTGCACCGTCTATATCCACTAAATTTCCCCAGCGCGATGCACGGGACCAACAGACTATAGAAAATGCACGATCAGCCGTCGACGCACAAAAGAGTTCATCCCAACCGTAGAAACCCTATGGAAGCGTTTATATAGAACCACTAGACAACCCTAATCCACCGCCATACATTTTTGTTCAAAGTCGTTTTGGGGGGCTAGGGTTTCTACTCGCCGTTCGAATCGCAGGTATTTTGCTTCTTGCCTCCTCGATTTCCTCTGGTGCAATTTATCTAGATTTTTTAGACAGATTAGATCGATTTTGATTATTAGCAGATCTGTTAGTTAAATGGTTCGAATCTGAGCTAATTTTCTGCTGTCCTTTAGTTCTTTTCTCCTTGATTTTGCCTTTCGAATATTTGGTTTTGTTTTCCAGTACTTGCATAACTTTAGCAAGATTGCGTAAATTCGATAGTTTAAATTTTTATATGAAATTCTAGAAATCGATTTATTGCAGGAGCTATTCTTGATTTCACTAATGAAACCCACAGATCTGAGTTAATGGCCTCCGTTTTTGTGTTCGTATTCGTTGCATGCAATACCTTCTAAATTCGGGGCATTGTATTTTCTTTATCTTATTTTCATCCAGAGAACTAAGTTTTCTAAATTTCACGTGGAACAGATGCACTTTGATAAATATAAATAAATTAATAACCTGCTGGTTAACGAAGCCAAATTCTTGATGTTCAGTGTAGTAACTTGGATATTATTTACAGAATTAATAAAACAGTTTATTATTGTATGTGCAGTGCAAGATGCCTCGTTATGATGATCGGTATGGAAACACTCGCTTGTATGTTGGCCGTCTGTCCTCTCGCACTCGATCTCGTGATTTGGAGTACCTCTTCAGTCGATATGGGAGGTAATATTTGTTGTGCCTCATCATAAATGCCCCTTCACATGAATAAATGAATGGTCTTTTAAGTCTATTTGATAATTTCAAATAACACAAAAATGTATTAACAATTTTCTGAGATATTAGGAACTGCAATGGTTTCTTCTTTATTTTTGTTTATAATTTAAAGACTCGACCACAAAGACCATGTGTTATTAACTCACCGATATTGGTTGAAGGTTTTTCGGTTTTTTACACACGACCTGATGGAGGGGGTGGTCTTTCTAATGGTGGAAGGTGGTGCCCCCCTTGTTGGTGGTGTTGCAATTTGTTGGTGGCCATTCAATTTTGTGGTGGTGCTGATTGATATGTGCCGGTTGAAAAGTCCTGTATTATTAGTGCATGTTTAGAAGTGGAAACTTCAACCTATCACACGAAGTTTTGAGGGTGTTTAGTCCATCCAATCTCTTAATGATGTTGGTGACGTGTTTCACTTCTATTTATCAAAACCTGATGATGTGATGAATGATGATGATGATTCATGATTGATCATGTTCCCTTACCTGTTGTTTCTGCCAATCCATTTCCCCGCAGAGTTCGCGACGTGGAGTTGAAGCATGACTATGCCTTTGTTGTATGTTCTTTCTCTCTCTCTCACACTCGTGCTTGTTGATTCTATTTAAGTTAAATTTATCCCTGTAATTTTAAAAATTTAGATATTATGTAAATTTTGCAAGTATAAGCTGTTTTGTCTGTTATTTGTGAATGATTCAATAAACAACAGGAGTACAGTGATCCCCGCGATGCTGATGATGCACGGTACAGCTTAGATGGACGTGAACTGGATGGTGCCCGTATCATTGTTGAGTTCGCTAGAGGGGTATTTTACTAGTCTCTTGTTTATTCTTGATCACTGCCAACCATAATTCTTGCTGTGTTGCAAAAAAGATTTGCCCAGTATGCATATATTGACAAAAATTGAAATTCTTCTTTTGAAAAAAGTGGTTAATTAATAGCAGTGCTCCTAGCAAACGGCAAGCCATATATACAATGGGCAATGTAATTACTGAAAGTATTATTTTTAACTCAATAAAATAATTAGTAATTGCAAATCCTGATAAACTGAACTGCCAGAATCCAATGTACCAATTAATACGATAGGCAATTATGGCACAGTAAAGCTTTTGTTATAATATAAGTATATGATACAAGTATAAAACAGGAACATATTTGCTCATTTAAGAGCTTCCTCTTGGAGACTATTTTTTATCTGAAACAGGAGATATGTTATTGATTGTATCTTTCATGATTGCATTATGTTTGACATGAATGTGCGACTGACATATAGGGACCTCGTGGATCGGGCGGTAGCTCAAGGGACTATGGAGGTAGAGGGCCGCCTCCTGGTACAGGACGGTGCTTTAACTGTGGTATTGACGGACACTGGGCCCGAGATTGCAAGGCCGGTGACTGGAAAAACAAGTGCTATCGCTGTGGGGAGAGGGGCCATATCGAAAGAAACTGCCAGAACAGCCCCAAAAATCTAAGGTACATTCTTTTGGGTCCGGTTTAATTGGTTTTAAACTGAACCTAAATAGTTTGGAAAAACGGTTTGGTTTTTTCAGTTAATTGTTTCGATTCGGTTCACTTTTTAAAACCAAATTAATTTTTTCGTTTGGTTCGGTTTTGAAATTTTTAAAATCGGTTAGATCGAACTGACTGAATCCAATCCCTCTCTCATCAATGAACCGGTTTTAAAAAAATTTAAACAAAAAACCCAACCCCTTTATAATGAAACCACTTCTCTCTCTCCCCCCCCCCCCCCCCCCCCCCCCTCCTCTTATCCACTCCCATTTCTCTGTTCTTCTTTTTCCTCTCTATTACTCTCCCCCTCTTTTGAACTCTCTGGTTCTCTCTCTTTTCCATCTCATACAAAACTCAATTAGAATTTTCTTCTCTCTATTACAACCCAATTTGGGTTCTTGTGTGCTCTATTACTTGCTGATGTGCGAACCTATAAATGAGCAAGGAGGCGACGTGGAGAAGGCTGTGCTAGCCCCTGCATTGGAACTGGATGGTGATCACCCAAGGTTCAGCTGTAGCAAATACAGATAAATTAAAAAATCTCTTTCGTACTTGATTTTCTTTTCATTGCTGCCTTGTGAAGGCTTGTGGGCTGAGCCCCTGCGTTGGAGCCGGACGGTGATCACCCAAGGTTCAGCTGTAGCAAATATAAATTAAAAAATCTCTGTCGTACTTGATTTTCTTTTCATTGCTGCCTTGTGAAGGCTTGTGGGCTGAGCCCTATTTTCCTTTCTTTGATTGATCTGTGAAATTGTGGTAATTTTGAATTGTATCTCTCGAACATTGAATCTCAACTTGAATTTCTCTTATTTTGGTTTGAACTGAACGAACTGAAATTTATTTTGGTTTTTTTGGTTTGGTTCTTAATCGATTGATAAGCTAAATCGGATTGGTCCTGCTTTGTTTTTTAAAACTGAATAAAACTTGGATTTGCCTATTTTATTTTGGTTTCAACCAAACCAAATTGATGAACACAACACCCCTAAAGACATGCTCATCCCTTGTAAATATGTATTTTCAGACAATAATCTGGTTACTGTTTTATATTCAGGCGTGAAAGAGACAGGAGTGATTCCCGCTCACCGTCTCCTCGACGCGGTCGCAGCCGCAGTTACAGCAGGAGCCGTAGTTACAGGTGCCTACCTATGCTTACTGAAATTCAATTTTTGTACTGAAATTGTGCTGATTAATGTTTAATTTTAAGTAATTTATAATTAATTTCTGAGCTTTCCTATTTGACTAGCCGATCGAGGTCACCGAGGAGAGACCGCAGAGATGACCGCAGGGAGAGATCTAGGAGCCGGGATGACAGCAGGAGCCCAAGGGCACGGTCCCCAGTTGCCAAGGCCCGCAAGCACAGCCTTTCCCCTGCTGAGAACCGCAGTCGCAGTCGCAGCCGCAGCCCAGTGGCCAAAGGCAGGGATGACCGCAATGGGGACAGTAGCCCAAGGCGTGATGTTGCTAGCCGCAGCCCATCTCCTGTGGATGCCAGGAAGGATGCTAGCCCTGTCACCAATGGTCGTAGCCCCAGCCCCAGAGATGTGGATACCAACAATCATGCCGGTAATAATAACAGGGGGAGTGAGTCTCCTTACAGTTAGAAGGGGTGAAACTTCGATTGCTGAGAAACTGAAATGGTTTTCAATGGAACTTTTGTCGGAGTGCAGTGGTTATGCTTGTTGCCATTGTTTGTTGTTGTTCTCTTAGATAAGTAAGACGATTAAATATTCTATGTTCAGTGCACCTTTTCTATAAAATGATGAATTGGATATTTTTGTGTGCCTTTATGCATATGCTGCTGGTGCCCTGTTTTTGTTGTTCGCTATTATGTTGTTACCCTGTATCGTTGCTCTGGTTGATTTTTCTTTGAACAATCTGCAGTATTTCTGTTGATGTGTAGATTGTTGTTTGTTTCTTTTGTCAGACGCGAACTTAGATCACATTTTAAAGGCAAATTGATCTTATTTCATCAAGATAGATTTCATTAGGAAAAACACGAGATGGAGATGTAATTTAAAAAGTGACAAGTACTCCGAATATAATTTTCCATTTTTCCGTTCTTGTTTTCCTTTACATGTAAACACAATGGTTCCTAAATCTGAAAGTCCAAAAAAAGAATTTGACGTTTTAGCGACTGCGGTCACGGGACCATACATCGGCAAGTCATCATAAACTAAAATGATTCGTATATATGAATATATCTCTCTCCAAGATTTTATTTTTAGAAAAGTAATAGTTTTTTTTAATGAACTAGAAAGATTGAATTTTTTTTCTATTCCATAGAAGGTTCAATCTTGAGAATGGAAAACTGAGAGTGAGAGTGTACGAAAAATTGCGATTTGAGAATGAAAAACTAAGAGTGAGGGTGTACGAGAAATTGCGATTTGAGAATTTAAGATAACAGATATTAAAAATAAAATGATTAGTAACCTGAATTCATCAGGAAATAAATTGAGTTCCACTTCAACTTGTGAAAGATTAAGATGCTGAATTATATTTCCGTGAAACCGTCCATGTCGATGCTAATAGCTTTCCATACATTTCATTTTTTTACGAGTCTATTTGAACATTAAGGGATGATGGTGGTCCAAATAGTTGTTGGCTGCAATTTCTTCTACATGTTCATAGTACCACAACTATATTTAAGCACAAGTGATACAAATAGTTATTTTGCACTGCATTATGCGTTAAAAACTATGTATTTTTTCTCTAAATTAGAGTTAATAGTAGTAGTAATATGAAGTTGGCCTTTAGGCGTATCTTATAGATTTATTTCGTGTGAGACTGCGATGCAATAACGATACTGTGAGCTCGGTCCAATTGTACTTAAAAACTAGAACCACATTTTTCACTATTTTAACATACTTTCAAGGTATACGATCATCAATAACACGTAAAGTTTTTCAATATTTCCCCTTAGAAACAAAGCATTCAACATCTACCTGACTCTTCAGTTTACCTTTTGAAGCAACGATGTATGTTGAAGACGCGTTGTTCTCATGTTTTCCAATAACAACCAATTCATTTGACTTTTCAATTTTCTCACGAGCCATAGCAAAAAATTCTTGTGTGTAGTTCCTTATTGATGATTTCTCAATGTTGTAGAAATGAGTTGTTAGAACTGGTTCTATCTGAGATTATTTGCAATCTAACTCGGTCCCTTTTGTGCACATGTTCGTAAAACACCACTCAAGCTACTGTACAGTTGTACTCAAAGACAACCTACTATTCAAGTACCCGTCAATCTTGGAATTGAGACTCTCGCTTATCTGATCAGTGGACATTCCTAGGAACATCTTCTTCTTTACAAAAGCCCCAGCCCATAATTTTTTTGACTCATAAATCTTCTACAACCACTATCTACTTTATGACCTTTTACTCACTTTATCATCAAACTCTTGTCACTTGTTCTCAAATTCTTCGGGTTGTATGCCTTGTTCATCAGCTTGTGGAACATTTGCATGACCTTTGAATTACGAATATGCTTTTTCGCATTTTCCCCCATATGCCATGTGCATATTCGGTGTGCTGTGCCTGGTAATACCGATTGAATGGCCTCGCGCACAGCAAGGTTACCATCCGTAATTACAGCCTTAGGTCGTACCTGATACACGGCCTCCATTAATATTTCAAGAAGCCATTCGTATGATTTCTTATTCTCATGAGAAACAATGGTGCATGCAAAAGTAATTATGCTCCAATGATTATTGACTCCTAGAAATGGAACAACTATCATTTTATATCGGTTCAACTGGTATGTGCTGTCAAAGACAACTACAAATTTTAAAATTAAACGATAAATTCAACTTGTTATTCTTGTCAAACTTGATGAGATGTCTTTATAAACTGACCAATTAGAAGACCCAATGATTTTCTTACAAATGCTGCATGTTTTTATTATTTTCTTTATAAATGTAAATTAAGTCCTTGTAAATAAATAAATTGGATACATATGAAAGCTTTTGAAATTTAGAATAATAAATTTGATATTAAATATTTTAGAAGGATAAATATGTAATTTTTTTTTAAATAGTATACATGAATTTCTCACTATAAATTTTAAATTCTTAAATATAGAAACTGTACGTAGGCGGCACCCTCAATTTCCCAAGAAAATTCAGGTTTCTTCCAGTTAAAAATGGAGGTTCTGCTAAGCAGACATGACAATGTATTTTCATTCGGATTTAATTTTCAATCAAAATTTAGTGAAAATTCAGGCAACTTCCGATTAATATAAAATATGCATGTTAAATGACTATTTTATTCTCTTTCCTTATCGTTTATTCTTCTTTTAATTGTTGGAAACAACTGGCTTCATAAACCCAACTACATGCCGTTGCGACTAAATTTAAACTAAAACTAAAAAAATATAGAGAAGAGAGACAAAGATAGACATGAATTTGTGCATGAGAAAAATTTGTTTGAATTTTCCTGATTCTAGACTGGTTTCTCTGTATGTAACTAATCTGGCAAGATGTCACCTGTCCAATAAAAAAATAAAGTAAAAAGAGTATGATTTTTCTGATTTTGGAAACATATAATAACATCTTCATATTTGGACAATATATGAGATTACATTCCTAAATTGGAGATTTTTATTTTTTTATTATGAAAGGGTTTTAGGGAAGTTTTTGCAAAAAAATAGAGAAATCAAGACATCTACATGTGGCGAGTATGTGTCTAAATAAATGTATACCTTTATCCGTAAGACAATATCAAAAAATGCATAGAATAAAAAAAAGACTGACTATTTAATTAGAGAACTGATATTCAATTAAAAATTTCATCTTTTAATCACAGCTGTTAGCGGACAAGAACATCTATGTTCTTAATATAAGAATGGAGATCAAATTTTCTGATAACATAGGTTCTATCATACGATTTGTATGAGAAGAACCAACCAACAGAGATATCACTTTCTAACACAAACTTGATTGCAATTTCCTGATTAAAAATACGAGGTGCATAGTAAAGTGTTTATATCGGGCGAACAAACTTGATGCACGCAATGCACCAGGTAACCAGGATACTACAGTCACCATTGCTGGATGAAAAATTGGATGACAACAATACTAGCATATAATTCTAAAAGACAATGCAAAGATGATAGATCCATAACCACTTAACAGATATTATATTTTTATTCCAGAAGTACATAAAAAAAAAAAACTACATGAACTCTTTAAGAGCAAAATTGGTGAATTTCTGGTGATAGTTCATGTAATGTTCTAGACTTTGCAGTATGAAGCAAGCCAACCTTGTGCTGAGTGCAAGACCCGAAGCTCCCCTCTTAATATATCTTTCGCCATCTCCCTTCTGATTGAGAATGTTTTACTACTTTGAGGAACATCCATATTTTCTAGGTCCTGGAAAGTACAGAAGTTGTAGTACATAAGGACATAATTGGAAGAACATAATTGAGTCCATTAATATATCAAAAGGAAACAGTATTTATAATTGTACCAAAAGAAAACAGTATATCTTGAGAGTGAAAAAATTGGAAGAACATTTGCTGTTCTGATGTTTTACAAAAATCAATTCTCTTTTTAAGATGAAAGAATATTTTGATTTTCATTATTTTTTAATAAAATCTACACAATAAATCTGACACTTCCTGGTTTATTCCATAAATTGATTCTTCCTAAATAACTTACAGACCAATAGTACACTTTAGCTCCCTAACTTCTCTGAATAATATACTCTTTTTTTGTTAGAAATGATAAAGAAACCAAAGAAAAAAATTATATTGGTAACTATACCTTAAGAGCGGCATCATGGATTTGAATCATTTGATCCAAGTGATTAAATAGGATAAGATGAGCCTGCATTTCTCTCTGTCGGTTCTTTAAAGGTCTCCTAGCTAACCTGCCATCTTTTTGAGCTGCTTCCGAAGCCATCTCTTCAAGTTCTGTAATTTCATAAATTTAAAATTTGATAATTTTGCCCTGAAATTTGCAAACCAATCCGCCGAGCAAAATTCAAATGCACAATCTATATTTCAAATGGAGCGAGGCTATGGTACTTTGCAAAGCGCACATCGATCCGTACTATGGATCAATATCTTCGTTTTCAAAGCTCAAACAGTCAATCAGAATTGTTCAGAATGATCTTCATATGAAAATGTCATTGAAGATCAAATTTTACATTTTATAGAATTATTTTTTACTATTATTTAAAATGAGTAGACAATCACCTAATTTAAAAATTCTAGACCATCCAAAAGTAGTGATTTTCAACCTATTTAAAAAAATAGTAAAAGAAATCTAAAAACAGTAAAATCCAGCGACCAACTATATTTTCATATGGAGAACATGTTGAGCGGTTCAGATCGACTGTTTCAACTTTGAAAACAGATATGAATCCATAGAACGGGCGTATCTGCGCTTTGCAAAGTATCATGGCCTCACTCTTTCAATTGAATATTTTTAGAATGAGGTGAGATACATTGAGAAGCACCACAAAGTACAATGTTTATAATTCATTCCTTATTTTTGACTCACCGATGACTGATGTGGCAGATAGAACACGAGCAAATGCACGAAGAGCCATAGGGATGCCCAAAATTTTTCCCTTGGAAATTTTCAATTGCCTAGAAGAAAACACAGTCATCATATAGTATCTTAATCTGTCGTGTATGTGTAAATTCTACAAACTATAACTCAGTATTATATCACCTACTTGATAAGGAAAGATCCTTCTATTTCCTTCGGAGTATTGATAGTTGGTTTTCGCAAAGGATGGTCACGCAAAAGCTGACGTTTCTCAGCATATAAAGGGTCATCCAAGGGTATATCCATCCAAATTCGAACCTGATAAGATAAAAAAAATGCAGGCTCCAAACTTAGAATTATTTCTGGCACATTGCCACTAGAGGAGGGTTCCAATGCCTCATGTCTTTCATACCTCATATTTTATATTTTCGTTTTCAAAGTTCAAATTGTTGATCCGAACCGTTCGACATGAAATTTTTTACTATTTTTTAAGATGGATAGAAAATCACTGTTTTTTGAACGGTTCAAAAACAGTGATTTTGTACCTATCTTAAAAATTAGTAAAAAAATTCAAAAAATATAAAATTTCATCTCCATGCATATTTTAGTATAAATATTATTTTTAACGGTTCGGATCGATAATTTGGACTTTAAAAATGAAGATATAAAATACGAGGTATGATGAGGTATGAAAAAGACGAGGCATTGGAACCCTCCTCTTGGCACTAATGCATATAAAAATTTCTCATCACTAGACAAGTGCAATAGAAACAAAGAAAAGAGTTTTTACTAATTGTTGCAGAAATAAGGGAGACAAACCTCATCATAATAGTTAAGTGGAAGAGTGAAACCAAAGCTCAATAGAAGTATTGAATTGGAATACTTACCATATCTTATAAATACCTATGAAAAAAAATATATATATTAGAAATTATCAAATATTGAATCTAGGGTTGTAAGAGGGAAAAAAAAATGAACCTCATCGCCAACATCATAATTCCTATCAGCAACAACCTGCATAGTATATTTTTAAGAATTAAACAATCAGAGATCAATAATTGATTTCGCAGAAGTTATCTTTAGTTGACCTAGCAAATATATCATGAACCATTTTTAATAATTCGGAGATTCTCAGTTGTCATTCAAAATCCAAATATCATGATAAGTGATTATACATGTGGCAAAGAAATATTGCACTCAAATTGGAAAATGTACCTCATCTCTTTGTTGCTTTACATTAATTTCTAGTAGTGATCTCGAACTGCTATCATGGTTAAGAAAATCTGCAAATGGGATCTAAAAGTAGGCTTGTCAGCAGGGGCGGATCCAGGATTATATCAGGGTAAGGCACTAATTGGGTTCAAATAGCGAATCGGGTTCAAACTCATTAACTTATCAGGTACAATACTATATTCTTATGTCCCACTTTTATTATGCAATAAAAACATACAAAAAATAAAAGTAAATTGCAAAATTAATAGAGTTAAATTGTAAATTCTAATATTACACAACAAATAATGTTACATATGTGTCAAAATAAAATAACAACTAAGAAGCAATGAAAATATTTTTGTCAATAATGGGAACTGAATCAAAATATAGATAATATCCCATCTTATAGTGGCACACAGTAAATATTTGAACGGAAAGGTAGGCATGCACATGTATACCTATGGAATGCAATTGGGCTGAAAGGTAGGCATGCACACATAGACAGTTTATACTTGGGCTTTCGGTGAGCCCAATTAGTCTGAAATTATCTGAAAAGTTAAATGTGATATGTAATAGATTAATGGTTCCATGGTCAGAATTGTCTTCTTCACTTTTCTCTTCTTCTCTTTATAATTTCTGTTCTACAGCCGATTTTGGCAAAGCAAAGGTATTTGTTTTAAATCAGATTTCTTAAGTGATTGGACCAAAGCAAAAGTATTTTTGAACCGGGGATAGGCACTGCATCGAATCAAGGGTAGGCATGTGAAAAAATTAGTACTAATCCTAAAAAAAAATTAAACAAAAATTCAGGAGTAGGCACTTGCCTACCCCTGGGCCTTCGTAGATCCGCTCCTGCTTGTCAAGTCAAAGTCAAACTATTTCAATCAAGAAACTGAATGTATAATTCTCTTACCATAGCTACTCCATTATTAGTTTCCCAAGCCCGAGATGAAACTGCAAATCACGATATATAATAAAAATATCAAATCCCATCCCCAAAAAAAATGCGGATGATATAGAATAATTGCAAAACACAAGAACCTAGGGCATGTGCATGAAGAAAATCCTCCAACTGAACATTGCCAAACATATCACGGAAATTTTCCATTGCCTGAGGGAGAAAAAAATCAAAAGGGTAAATTGAATTGATAAGATTAGAGAAATATTATATTGATTAATTGAAGAAATATTACAAACTGGTTTTAGTGTTAAGAAGTCCTTCTCAAGTCGCTTTTTGCACTCAATTGTTTCCGTGTACAGATAACTTGGTCGAATCATCTCAAGCTCTTCTTTGCTCCAAAAAATCTACAATGAAAATAAAACAAAAACAATGACAAAAAGAATTCATCTCTTCTCTTTTAAGATTTGATTGGGGATAAAGAAAAGAGTTTTGAGTACAGCAATACCGAGTTATGCATTTCACTCAAGCATGGGAGGCAGTTGATATAGGGAGCCCAGTCAGATTTCTGTTCATCAAAGATACAAAAAGATCAGAAGTTTATCGTTCACTAAGATGATTTTATCTCCTTCATATATACCCCTCAAAAACCTCAAAATTACATATTCCCCCCTCTAAAGTTCATAATATAACATTTACCCTTCTAAATTTCAAAAACCCACAAATTTATCCAATTTTAATGATTTTTTTTATAAAGTATCCGTTTTACCCTTTTATTAAAAAATAAAAAAATATGCAACCTGTTTAAGAGATATATTTAGTCTTCTAGTTAGTCAGTTTTGAGGTATTTGAGGGGTATATATTTAATTCCCCCCTAAAAATAAAAAGAAAACAAAATAAAGTACCTGACCCAACTTCTGCTCAGCCAAAAGTGCTACAGTAGCAATTGATTCAGGGTCAACTTCATTTGAAATTAATGGTATCATTTCCAAAGGAAGTTTATCCATTGAAATATGCTGATCACAAATCCAGAATGAGAAAAGAAAACTATACAATGTCAAATTCTCAATTGAAATGCTTATTGTACAAGTGCTTGCATCAGTAATGATATAATTGTAAAGTGTTATAGAACATACAACACTAAATGGGACTTTCAATATGCAATCTCCAGCTTTAATTGGCTTTGATGCCAATAACGATCTGTAGGATGAAAAGAAAAAAGAAAAAAAACACATCACAGAAACTGATACATAATAGGTACATTTTTTGGTTGATTATAAGTAAATAAATTTTGATATGAATAGAATATGGTGCTTAAAATACCTGCCAAAGACCGAAGATCCAACCGACAAAACCGAAGATATCTCTGTACCGGATTTTTGTCGCAACCATTGCAAAAACTCATCACTTTCCTTATTGCACACCTCTTTGCTCTGATAAATTCCATAAGAAAACAAAAGAACATATTGGAAAGGGAATATATGACAAAAGGGTTGAGATTCTTTGATGGCTTGACAATCTTGGCAAAAAAAGTTTTCCAAATCAAGTAACAGAATTTTAAAATAGAAAAGTTTATATAAATGTTATTGGCTGCACATATTGGTTGTGTATCAAATTATGCAATTTTTGTTGCATTTGATATTTGATGATAGGTCTAAAAATAGACCATTGCGAAGTCATCCAATGAACAGTAAAACTTGCATCAAGTTCCATCATTATTCAGAGTCCAAATGTTGAATTTCACATTTAAAAGTTATTTTTGACTGTTAAGTTGCAACAGCTTGAATTCTATTTGGGACTGGCCGTTGGAACAATTGAAGAAGATGGAAGGAAACGGGATCAGACAGTAACGGAGTTGAGTGCTCAAACTACTGCAGCTGGGTCCCAGAGAATTAAAGTAGCAACAGAGACGTTAGTGGAAGGATACAATGACAAGCGGGCCAGGGTTGAAGTAACTGGAGAGGGAGTTGGTTGGCGGAATAGAGAGCATCGTAAAGGCTAATTAGGACATGTCATCAACGCTTATCTGACGTGTCAATTGAAGGCTAATTAGGACAATTTACCCAATGAAATTGTATGTTTCTTTTGCTGTTTAGATCGCCTATATAAGGTGAAGTGGATTGTGGATCCAATTTATCTTAGAACAAAACTATTTCTGAAAGTTCTTTTGAACTGGATCGTTTAGCCGGGGCTAGCGATATTGTATCTGTTACCTTCAATTTTAATAGATGTTGTTTTTGTTTGTTGATTATCTCTATTGGATATGAGGATCGTTGCATAAGTTAACCCATTATCAATGGACCCTGACCCATAACAAAACATTCACATTTTACAGTGAGAGAGAGAGAGAGACCTGAGAGGATGTAGGAGAAGGGATGGAGGAGAGTGTACAGAGAAGGCGAGAAGAAGGTGTCACCGGGCGGCGGTGTACAAAAAGAGGGGCTGCGCCTCGCAGCACTACCCCCATCTCTCTAATCCACTCGACGGTGTTTTTGGTTGCGACTCGTGCTGAGAAATACAAGATAACAATTCCGGGTAAAGATAGCGATAGAGCAATTTTCACTTCATGCAGCACATGGACAATGGAGTCAAAACAATGCTGCATAGACTCGTGAGTTTCATGAAGTAAAAACCACTCTGTCAATATTTTACCCAATTCCGCTCTTTGGAAACTCGAGCAAGCCCAAAATTAAGCCCACGACTGATATTTACAAAACTTGGCTTGGCCCAAATATAATCTCGATCACTGCGCTGTGAAAAATCTGAAACAACTTCGCCATGTCATCGATCCGTGCATCTTATCAGAAGCTCATCTGAGCCGTCTGTTTCATTCCATCCAACGCACCAGTCCGCTTCCCGTAAAACCCAATCCCTCCCTCCTTACCTTTTATTGATGAGTCGATATATACCCGCTGAGCCCCGCCCAAATCGAAGCACAACATCGGAAAACAAAAAACAAAGGAACAAAACTTAAATCGAACCAATAGAAAGCCATGTCGGGCCGAGGCAAAGGAGGCAAGGGTTTGGGCAAAGGCGGCGCGAAGCGTCACAGGAAGGTGCTCCGTGATAACATCCAGGGTATCACCAAGCCAGCGATCCGACGGCTGGCGAGGCGTGGCGGTGTGAAGCGCATAAGTGGATTGATCTACGAGGAGACACGTGGCGTTCTCAAGATCTTCCTCGAGAATGTGATCCGTGATGCTGTCACCTACACCGAACATGCCAGGAGAAAAACTGTGACTGCCATGGACGTAGTCTATGCGCTCAAGCGCCAAGGCCGTACCCTTTATGGGTTTGGTGGTTAGTTAGGTTTCTTTTAGATTGAGGCATTCTCAAGTCTTCCGTTCAAGAAAAATGGTGGATTTTGGTGTTATGGTGCGGCTATGTTATGGAATATTTAGAAATGTTTTAGATTTGGTTGCAGTAGGTTCCGCTTTGGTATGTTTATAGTTCGTAGAAAGAAGCTTGGCCGGGGCTGTGTCTAATTGTTTGGGTTTTAACAGGAAAAGGGAAAAATTGTGTACCATTGAAACGAAGTATGAATTTTGGTTCTAAATTTAAAACTCTCTTGTTGCCTTCTATTTTTTTTTTTAATACTTTAAATTGATTACTGATGCAAGGATCGTCTATATAATTTTGGTTCTAAATTGTACAAACTTATTGTACAAGTGCTTGCATCAGTATGAATTTTGGTTCTAAGTTGTACATAAGCAAGTAAAACTTGTCATCTAAGGATCTCCATAGACCATAGGCACCGTATCTATCTGAGCACATTACAGCTGAACAATTTTAATTCTAGGGTTCGGCGCCCGCCCTTAAGGGTGAAGGATTAAATTTTTAATCTTTGCTAAGGAATGTATGTTCACTGTTCAGTAAGGAGATAAGATTAAGAAAAAGGCTTAATGTAAATAATATACATTTTAGTATACAAAGACCAATTTGTCCCTCATCTCTTCCTCTGAATTTTTTACCTTTGATCTTTTCATCTAAAGAGATAATATTAATACCGTCGAAATGCTCAGATTTTCGAAGGAGGGACAACAGTTAATGTTCTTATTCAGTGGATAATCTGAGAAGCTACTGTGTGGGAGAAACACTGTTGAGTGTTTGGTTGGTAGACCTTGCAGTGAAAGAGCTCATTTTTCTTTACTGTACTTGAGAGTTGTTATATCCTTTCGTTGGTTTATTTGTGATGTGTGCATGTAATGTGGTTTTTATGATAATATAAATCTCCTGGCATTCAAAAAAAGAAGAAGTAAATTTCCATTAAATTTCATATAAATCCCAAATAAAGAACTATTAAATCCATCAAATCTAAAGAGATAATATTAATACCAATTTTTTACCTTTGCTCTTCCTCTGAACTTCTATAATTAAATAGCTATTTAATTGAAAATTTTCATTTAATTTTACATAAAAATCAACATAATCCCAAGTATTTTTTTTCATTAAATCCATCCACTGGTATTGTGGCTCCCCTAATACAGTTGAGGTACCATAGGTACCATTGTTACAAGCATCTTAAGAAAGCTGTAGAAATTTCAAATTTGAAACTGAAAACACGCATGCAATTTTCAATTTACATGATGAAATTAAGCCCTAATTTTTGTTAATAAACTATTCACCATCCAATGTGCTCAGGATTTTGAGTTGAGAGAGTGGATTCAAAAAAAAAATGCGGTTGCTCAACCCCAAACCAAGTTATCTAAAAGAAGAATGAAAATTCAAGCTAGCAAACTAAAACTTTGAGATTCGGTAGAAAAGAACTCAATTAATTGAATTTCAGAAGAAAAACTAAAATAGTTTGATATTACATAATAATCTTCGAAGTTAAAGGGATAAATACCTAGTCGAAGTGGATCTCAAAAGAGAGGTAATCTCAAGAGAAATCTGTCTATAGCGTTAGATTTACGATTTGATTATCGGAGAACCGTCAATCAAGGATGGAAGGAGTGTGCAGTTTTTTTCTACCATGGCTAGAGACATGGGAATCATAAATTTAGCCGTCTAAATTTTGTATACACAAATCTCAAAGCAAAAAGTTTTAATGCACAAATCTCAAAATATATATTAAAATATATAGACCGTTGAAATGAGAAATTTAGGTTCCTAAAATTCTAGGGGATTTCAATAGATTTGTTTTCAAGACATGAGTTGGCTGTAGAAGAAAAAATAAATAAAATATTATAAAGGACAAAAGTGTTCTAAGGAGGTCACCTTTATGAGGATATTATGATCCGTAAAAATCAGCTAAGGAGCTTCTTTAGAGTCAATTCTCTAAGGAGGGGTCAGATTCGTCTTAAGAATTTGATCTAAGGAGGTGCTTTAATTCAGTCTAAAAAAATATTGTTGCTGGATTAGGAGGGATTAAAGCTAAAGGATGTCCAAGGAGATGTCACCGAACATGTACGCTAGCATGTCTAGTGTCACATTAAAATAAACTATTCGAATCTCATTCTATCATCGTAAATCGTACACTGAACAAATTTGCTGAATTAGGATACTGTGCTGCATTACTGGCAGAAGTTTAGTAAATAATGAAAATTGAGGGTTAAACCAGCAAATCGTACCTTCTTTTGTCGGCAAAGGAACTCTCCAGTTTACAAATGATACTGGAGAGAGAACACACGTTCATTTCATAATATAGGGTTTCCCGCCGGAGTCATTTAATACGGTTTTTTTTTTTTTTTGCTCCAGTTCTTATCTAGCGTCTGTCGGAAGGAATAGCCACCGAGGTCTTAAGGCCATGGATTTCTCAAGTTGCGACAGAGCCCGGTGGAAAGCTGAACTGGAGGCGTACGACAGCCGCTTGGAGTCGCTAGCCAAGGCCGACTTCGTGTCTCTCGATTCATTTTATCGGAAGGACCTACCTCTCCTTCTCTGCCAGCGGGACCCAGACCCATTTCTGAACAAACCGGAGCTCGTTCGCCTCATGAAATGGAAACTCTCTCGTGGTAAATGGAGGTATTCTTTTTCTTTCTTTTTTAGTACCTAAGATTATCTTTCATTCCTGTAAATACAGAGAAAAATAAATCTATTGAATTTTAATAAGTGAATGACTTTATTGTTTTGTTATAATTACTTTATTGCTTTCGTTATAATCTTACTGTCTCAAATTATTACTGTTATTGTGCTGCCTAAATTACAAAGATATAGTTTGTGGCTAATTATAGAATGACTAACAGCTAGTTAAGGAGGCCCTATTACTGTTATTGTGCTGCCTAAATTACAAAGATATAGTTTGTGGCTAATTATAGAATGATTAACAGCTAATTAAGGAGGCCCTATTATTAATCTTCATAACATAACTCTTAACAGCTATTTTACAAAATTCTTCTATATTCTCAACAAAATCACTGTTTGGTCTTTCTCAGCTATTGCCTGAATTCTTTGTAGTATTGTATGTGACTTTTTAATTTTTAATTTTCTCGTTAGGTTGAACTAGATAAGATTTAATTTGACCAAATCTACTATGTCCATGGTTTAACAGGAAAACTATTACTCTAATGGCCAGAATAAACTTATCCACTCAAATTAAAATAATGTAAGCCCCTAATTAAATTAAAAAGTTTAAAATGATACTAATGGTTCAAATTTAAAAGACAGTTTGGATATGTTGATGTGCCTGGCCATTAATTGCAGATTTGAACGATTCAAATTAGACCTTGGTATGGCAAAATAATGAAAACAATGATTAGTTGTATTGAAATTTCTGGTACACTGATAATATGAGAATTATTTGTTTAGTAAGCACATTATTGGTAAGAGTTATATTTTTGAAGGAGTATTTTTTTGTATAAGAGAGATTGTACAATTTTGGTAGCTATCTGTGGGGAACAAGAGTTCTTCTTCTTCTTCAAATCATTTATTCCCAAACAAGTTGGGGTAGGCTAGAA
The DNA here is from genome assembly GCF_964058835.1 of Carex rostrata. Lineage (NCBI taxonomy): Eukaryota > Viridiplantae > Streptophyta > Magnoliopsida > Poales > Cyperaceae > Carex > Carex rostrata. Next base: position 5,811,292 of record NC_135937.1, read on the forward strand.
ATGAAACCTAATCGGAATTAGCAACACAGGGACTTCTCAGGAGGTCACCCATCCTAGTACTACTCCTGCCCAATTTGTGAGGGTTTCAATTCCATAAAGAGGTTGTAGTGCATAATTTGGCTTATAGAGAATCAGGCAAAAAAAAGAAAAAAAAAATCCAGCAAAGCTCAAATGGTTAGCTAAAGGAATTAACCACATGGGCATTTTTGAAACAATTCAGGTTTTGAATAGGCTATCTGATGTGTTTGAGTAATATGAAATTCTCACATGAAATTTTACTTTTTTTTTTTTTCCTTGGGTAAATCATTACTAATCTAAGATTGAAACCTTTTTGTTTTATTTACAAGAATCTTTTTTTTTTTAGTAAATTTATATGCAAACTACAGGCTTCATTGTCACTTGTAGGCTTGAAGTTTGCATATAAATTCAGCGCAAAAATACTTATCCTATTCATCCTAAATTGTTTTTGAAGCTGTAATTTTTACTTGATATTAGGCCACGACTTTTAGATTTTGTTTCCTCACTGGGAGAAAAGGAAGTGGAGTTGGCTTCGAAGAAAGCATTTGCATCTCTTCCCGATCTCTCCAAAGCTATCTCGAATCTGACAGTTCTAAAGGGGGTGGGTCCTGCCACTGCTTCTGCTATTCTAGCTGTCTACGCACCAGACATCGCGCCATTCATGTCAGATGAGGTGCAACATATCTATATATCTAATTATCTATTACACGAGAATATGCACCTTTCAAATTTTAAAAATGGTACCAAACATAACCATTTTCCTTGTATTTAGGGGTGTTCAAACGGTCGGTTCAGTTAAAACCAAATTAAAATAGTCAAACCAAAATTTTATTCGATTTTTAGAAATCTAACTGAACCAACCAAATTAAACTTGTCAACTGAATAACAACTGAACCAAAAAACTGAACCGAAGTAAATTTTTGTTTGTTTGGTTGAACCAAAATAAGAAAGATTAAATTTTAATAGGTCAAAACTCAATACATACACAAATACATTTCATAATCATAGAAATAAATATCAAGATATATACCACTTGAACCGAAATAAGAGAGATTAAACCGTCCCAAATATAAAAACCCGAAGTAATTCAAGTAAATTTCGGTTTGTTTGGTTGAACCAAAATATGAGAGATTAAACCGAACCGAATATAAAAAACTGAATTAATTCAAAAATTCAACCGAACCGAACCATTTAAACCGAAAAACCAAACCATTTAATCTAAAATTTGTCGGTTTGGTTGAAAACCAAATAAGCCGTATCCAATGAACACCCCTACTTGTATTTACCGTTAACTGAGATGAATGGTGTTGATTTGAAGGCATTGATGGAAGCTATGGGGAGTGCAAAGGAGTATACGTTAAAGCAATATATCCCATTTGCTGAAAAGCTTCAGAAAAAGGCTGAGGTAAAACTGTTTTCTTCAGAAAAAGGCCATGTGTTGTCTAAAATGCACAAAAGCCCCAAGATTATCTTTTTTTAAAGTCATCTATTGTTGGTAGAGATTCAAAGCCCGTTCCTATATGTTTGTCATCCATGTTTTTTTATATAGGCCTTAAGAACAAAACAATCAATTTGGAGAAATTTAATAAATCTTCAAACTGTCATGTCAATTATTGGAGCTGAACTATTGAAAAATAAGCTATATGGTCCTTTTTATTGGCATGTGGTCGCAGCTTTTACATATTTTCTTACTCGATTTAAAGTGGTAGTAGGTTGGTAACCTATGTCTATTTGTATTAATTGAAATGATGTGAAATTAAATATGACGACTTACATGGCTCATCTCAATTTACTCTTGCATATGAAGGCTGTTTTTTTTTTTTGACATTACAAATAGGGAGCTATTCAGTTCTTAATTAGTTATTTGTGTTGGGTTGCAATGAGACAAGAAGGAGAAACATAGTTCAGCTGGTAAATTTTTTCATAAAGTACTGTTGTTTTTACCAAAATTACTCTATGCTATGTAGCATTCTGTACCTTTATTTTTTACAGATAGAGTCAAATAAGCACTGTTGGTCTTTTATTTTTCCTTTTGCTGCACCTTTTTGCTGGGCCATATTAGTAGAAAATTGAAAAATGCCTCAGGGCTCAGTCTGTGACCGTGCCCTTATTTGATTGTATTCCATATAATTAGAGGCATCTGGGATTTGGTGCAGTTTGTGGAGCTCATGGCTCTTTAGGAAAAAAGTTCCTTTACCAAACCTATTATAATTACTCTATTCATTCACGAAAGTCTATTTTACCCTTTAGTTTTCCATGCTAGATATGCTCTGTTGCAGCCAACAGAAAAAAAAAATGGCTGGAAGTGTCACTTTATTAGGTTAGCTGATGGAAGGATGTTGCTCTTAGCTTACTAGTTTAAGGGAGAAATTGATATTATCTTCCAAGAGATCAAGGACCAAATTGTTTTTCATCCATAGTTCATGTACCAAATGGGCACTTCGACTGATTTCAGCTATGCTCGGAAAAAAATACCTTGTTGCATTTTTATAAATAGTTGCCTACAGTAACAGATTGCTCACAACTTTCATTTCTAATTATTTTCCTCTAACAATGCAATATTTTGTTTTTTGTATGTAAATTAGAGGAGCTTAGGTGTTTTTATTCCAAAAAGTAATTTCTTCAACTTATGATTACATTTTCTTTCCCCCAAAAGAGTTAAGTATTGTGGTCCTTTGTTAAACTTTTGGCATTTGAACTGTTTGGTGCTTAAATCTCTTGGTTGTGCATCTTATTCTGATTTGTTATTTTATTTTTCCATTTTACAAGGAATTAAGCGGAGAAGGAGAATGCTTCACAGCTTCAGATGTGGAGCGAGCTCTATGGAGTGCAGCAGTGGGGTCCAAATCGCTTTCCTCTTCTACAAAGGTTGAAGCACGGCCCCAATCTAACAAAAGTGCTAAAAGAAAGAGAGAGCGTTGAAATGTAGTTTTTTTTTTCCCTTCTCCTTTTGCATCTTAACATGTCAAAGGCGGGTGGACTTCATGCTACTTGTATTATCTTGGTCACTTATCTTTGTATGATAGTGGTCTGGTTGTATAATATTATGCGGCTATCTGCTTTCTTTTGTAATTCAATAAGTAGCTTAATTTAACTTAGTTTTGAATTAGAATAGACTTAACAGTATACAAGGTTGAGATTACCCACTATGGTTATGGTTGGTTGCTGTTTAAATTTAAGAAGGATTAAGTTGCTTATTTCATTTAACTCCTTATATTTTTACATCTTGTTTAACAGCTTAAGTCATGGTTTAATATCATCTGTCTAGAGGAGTAAGATGCTGAGAAATGAATCTTTGTCTATAAAAGTGAATCCTAAATGCGGTGGATTAATTTGCATAACTTGTTCTTATTGGAGTGAAGTCTACTAATGGATTTGGTCCATTTGGAAATATTGACTAATCCTGTAGTACAACCACTAGTTCAGGCCCATTTCGTTGCAGTCTTTCTAAAGATTTTGTGAAAGAACACACTATTTTCGTCCTTGCTAAGCCATCTGTAAGAAAAATAACTTAGATCATCAATTATTAGTGTAAATCTTTTTGTAGATCCAGAAAAAAAATCTTTTTTTTTCGGAGGTATTTTATGTGTACTCTTCAAAAAAAAAAATTGAAATTACGTATTTTTCCTTCTAAAATTTATAATATCATATTTACCCTTATAAATTTCAAAACTCACAAATTTGCCCAATTTATTGTATTTTCTAATATAATTCATTTAAAATTTATAATATACTAATTTACCCTTTATTAAAAAAAATAAAAATATGCAACACGTTTATGACGCACACATATAGGTCAAAATGAACCACATATCCTCGGAAACCGACCAATTAGAAGACCAAACATTATTCTTACACAAATTATATTTTATTATTATTTTAATAAAGGGTAAAATGAGTATTTAAATTGAAAATGAATTTTAATAAAAAATGTAATAAATTGGGTAAATTTATGAGTTTTTGAAATTTAGAATGGTAACTAGGGAAATTTCTAAGTTTTTGAAGGGTATACAAGAAATTTTCCTCTTTTATCAGTACATGCCAACCTTGGTAGTTGGTAGGACCTCCATTTTGTGAAAATGGAAGCCTCCATTTTTTCTACTTAATCTAAAAAAGAAGGCAGAAGGGTAAAAAAGAAAAAAAAAACCGGGCTAAAAGAATGCTTCCTCCCAGCACTAGGAGAGCAATTTATCTCTTCAAACTTAAACCGTACTCTCTTCCATCTCTCTCCACCAGCTCCGCCGCCAATTCCAGCGGCTCCTCGCCAGAATCAGTCAACTCCGATCAACTCAACCGCCTCCTCCGTCTCTATTCGCGTTCCCCAACCAAGCTCTCTCTCGCTCTTTCTTCCACCTCCACCCCTCCTTCCACAACTTCTCTTCGCCATGCGCTCAAAACCCTTCCTCTTGATTCAGCATTCTCTCTCTTCTCCTCTCTCCCCCCTTCGCTCCTCTCTCCAGAGCTCGCTGCTCCTCTCCTTCGCCGCATGGCCACACCTCGACTCCTCTCCAAGGCCCTCCATCTGCTTGATGAAATGCCAACTGATGCCAATAACAGTAAGGATCAGAAGGAAGAGATGTTTAGATGCTTGGTTGATGCCTTGTGCAAGAAGGGCTGTGTGAAAGAGGCTGCCGATTTGTTTGAGCAGATGCAGGACCGGTTCAAGCCTGATCTTAGATGTTTCAACTCTCTCTTATATGGCTGGTGTAAGCTAGGTAATAATGCCACTTATGATTATAGTTTATTAAATCATTTTAATGTGCTCATGTTAAATAAATTTATAATTTGGTTCATTGCAGGGAAACTAGAGGAAGCCAAATATGTTCTAGTTCAGATTAAAAAACATGGGTTTGAACCCGACACCGTGGTCTACAACACATTACTAGGTGGATTTTCTGCAGCAGGAAAAATGGAAGATTGTTATGAGCTGATGAAAGGCATGAGGGAGAAAGGATGCGATCCAAATGTGATTTCTTATACAACTGTGATACAGGGCCTTTGCGCACAAGGCCGCATGGATGAGGCCATGCGGATGTTTGTTGAAATGTCTAGGTTTAATTGTAGTGCTGATTCAGTTACTTACTCTACTCTAATTACTGGGTTTTGCAAATCAGGAGATGTTAAACAGGGATATGAGTTGTTGGATCTTATGGTTGTAAAAGGATTGAGGTTAGATCCAGTTGCATATTTTGGATTGTTTGTAACTCATGAGAAGAAGGATCAATTGGAGGAGTGTTTAGAGTTATTGGATCGGATGAATAAATCCCGTTGCATACCCGATACCCGTGTGTATAATATACTTATTAGATTGGCCTGTAAATTAGGAGAGCTGAAGCAAGCCTGTGATTTATGGGACCAAATGGAGAGCAGTGGGGTTGAACCTTGCCTTGACACTTTCATAATTATAATTAATGGTCTTGCGGGCCAAGGTGATTTGGTGAAAGCATGTTGGTATTTTAAGCAAATGGTGGGGAGAGACCTCTTTGTTACGCCTCAGTACGGGGTTTTAAAAACCCTACTAAATTCACTTGTACGAGAAGGTAAGGTAGAATTAGCAAAAGACGTGTGGAATTGCGTGGTGAAAAGCAGGTGCGAATTAAATGTGTGTGCATGGACTATTTGGATTCATGCATTATTTGCAAAGAAGCACGTGAAGGAAGCCTGCGTGTATTGCATAGAGATGTTAGATGCGGGTTTGATGCCGCAGCCCGATACCTTTGCAAAGCTAATGAAGGGATTATTGAAGCTGTATAACAGAGATATTGCAAAGGAAATAACAGATAAGGTTCGGGTAATGGCAGCTGAGAGGGGGGTCAGTTTTAAGATGTATAAGAGGAGAGGAGTCAGAGATTTGGAAAGGAAACTGGAGGCAAAAAGAATGGGGAAAGGGAAGGGTAAAAGTGGAAAGAAAAAACGTGTTAGTGCCCAACAAGGTAGGATTCTTGCTCAGCAGAGAGACAAGAATTCCAATGTGCATGATGACGATGACGATGAAGATGATGAATAACGAATTGTATGTTGTTGTTTTTTTTAATTATTTAGAATTTAATATATAGGATATCTTTGATTTGATTAATTTTAGTTGGCCTGACACACGTTTGAAATTTGAAGGTCCTGTTTCTATAAGTTTCCAAGACATGCAAAATCTTTTTACGTACTGACTGGGGGTTGATGCTGGTATGACAACAGTACCGACCTTTAATGTACCAAATACCCAACTGGAATCTGAGAGTTTTTTAAAATCTAGGAGATGGAGAGATGTTCGGTTAAAATTTTAGTAGATAATTCTTATAAAATAAAATTTGTATACAATGATCTAAATGCCTCGTGAAAACAGTTTCCAGCTATGAATTAGAACTTGTACTAATGATTTTTTTTTTCGGCTATAGTACTCAGGCCTCTTTAGTCTTTAAAGGATGAGATTCCAGCTAATGCAGAAGGCAAAGCCTGATTTAATCTGGGCCCAACTCCTTTTTTTTTAAATGCCTTGGGAGCCTCTTTAGTCTTTAAAAAGGATGAGATTCCAGCTAATGCAGAAGGCAAAGCCTGATTTAATCTGGGCCCAACTCCTTTTTTTTAAATGCCTTGGGAGCCCGTTTAGTTTGATAGAAACATTAACTTAACAAGTCCTAAAAATATTTAATTTAATCTGGGCTCAACTTCTCGCTACAACAGTACCATCTCTGGTTGCTAGGAGCAAATGAGACTAATTAGTCGAAGTCGGCTGAAATTCCAGCTCATATTTCAGGATTCTGAAATTCTATCATTCTCCCTATCTCTAGATTAGGGTCATGAAATTCAGGACTGGAATTTCAGCAGATCTCAATTCAAAGCGCATTATCAAGGGGTCTTATCTCAATGCACCATTGGAATCACAGATCTATTTTCCAAACTCATCTCTACCTTAATTGTCGCCATCGGCCCATCAGTGGTGAATCCATGTTTGACCCCTTTCATTTTCAAAATTTTTGTACTCAATACTCATACATAATTTTTTATTTAATTTAAAGTTAGTGCTTTTCCTATTGAAAAGTTGACCCCCCCTCCCATCCCAACATGAAAATTTTATATGATTGATCACATTTACGTTTGACTTTCTATTTTTGAAAGCCATGTAGTTGCTACACAGCTGATACAGAAATATAAATATAAAAACAAAAAATACAAAGATACTCCAAATGCCTTCATTCTCCTTGGCACTTCAGGCCTCCCCTCCCTTAGTTCAACAGTAGGTTAGCCATAGCAGTATGCTCTCTGCTAGCCTAGCTGGTGGCATCGCAGCCCTCTGAACACCATCTCATTCCTCTGTTTCCAAATCCCCCAGCATACACTCAAGAAGTATACTGTCCAAGATTGTTTGGGCAGTGTTTTAGCTGACCTTGTGTGCTCCCATGTTGCCTTCCATGTATGAGTTATCGATCCCCGCTTTTGGAGCTTAACCACTCTGAGATTTTGATGTACCACTTGCCAAACATGCCTTGCATACGGGCACTCAAACAGCAAGTGGTTTGCTGTTTCCCAATTGCACGAGCACATGACACATTTTGGGTCGCAGTGTAAGTTCATTTCCCACATATTATCATGCGTCAAGATTTTGTTTGTCAAAACAAAGTAGGCAAACATCTTAACCTTCAGGGGAGCCTTATATTTCCATATCTCTGGATACGGCCACTTCTCTTTGCCAGCTGAAACAATTGCTTCATAGACCGATTTGGATGAGTAACAGCCCTTCGTATCCCATCTCCATATTCTGGTATCTGGTTGCCTGGTCAAATTGATCGGCTGGTCATGTAGTTGCAGCTATACAGCTTCCTGTACCGAGGTTCTGACATGAGGTGGCTTTGGAGGCCTTTCCATTTGGCTCCTGATAAGCAATCCATTCCATGATTCATACCAGTATAAAGTTGTCTTTCCATCGCTTATTATGACAAAACAGCTCCAATGGAACCAAGTTTTGATACTCAGCAAATGCTCCCAAAAAAAGGATCCTTGCTTCATCCAAAGCATAGGACCTGTGCCTTGACCTCTAAGCTTAATGGCATACGTAGACCACAGTGAGTTTGGGTTTTGATAGAGGTGCCACCACTACCTTGAGTAATGAAATATTCTGCATTTTTAGATCCCTTACTCCCATGCCTCCATTCTTTCTTGGCAAGGTTACTGTAGGCCAATTAACCAAGTGCACCCCTTCCAAATCAGTGCTAGTTTTTCCCCACATGAACCTTTTCCTTAATCTATCAATTCTTTGTATTACCCACTTTGGTAATTTGAAACAGGTCATGAAGTAAACCGGTATTGCAGACATAATCGAGTTGACTAACATCATTCTCCCTCCTTTTGATATGATTTTCCTCTGCCATCCATCCAACCTAAGTTGTATCTTTTTAATTAGGGGGATAAACAGTGCCTTTTTCTGGTTTTTTAACTGTCAATGGCATCCCTAAATGAATTACTGGGAAGATCATTCTCTGACATGTCAGGATTGCTTGGGCCTGTTGTTGCTGATAGCCCGATTGGTGTAAGTGAGCTTTTCCCATAATTTATTTGGAGGCCAGAGATAGATGTGAACAAACGTAGCATGATTTTGAAGGATATCAGAACCTCATTATCTTCATGCACTATGAATGTTGTATCATTCGCATATTGCAATGCAATGATCGCTTTAGCTTTGTTGACAATGGCTTGTTGATTTCCCTGTTAATACCCTTAACCATGATTTGTAGCACATCTACTGCTAAGATGAATAGGATGGGGGAGAGGGGATCCCCCTGCCGTACCCCTCTCCGATGTGTGAAATAATCAGAGCTTTTGCCATTTACCAAAATCCGTGAAGAAGATGAACCGAGTATGTTATCTATCCATTTGCACCAAGTTTCTGAAAAACCCCTTGCACGCATGACTTTGGTTAAAAAGGTCCAGTCTAGAGTATCAAATGCTTTAGAGAAAACACTGCTCTTTTCTTCGTTTCCGTGAGAGATTGAACAATTTCTCTTGTTGTGATAAATTTTTCAGAGATGTAGCGGCCCTGGACAAAAGTCGTTTGGTGAGAGGAGATGAGATTCGGCAGCTTCTTTCTCAAGCGATTTGCAAGGAGTTTCGATATGATTTTTGGCATCAAGTTAATGAAACTTATTGGCCTATAATCTGAGAATGTGATGGGCACCTTCTTTTTTGGAATAACGACGATGTTTGCTCTGTTGAAATCACGCATGTCAAGGTTCTGATTGCATAAATTATGCACCATCTGCATGATGTCATTCTTGACATGGTCCCAGAATAGCTGAGCAAATTCATTGGGTATCCCGTCAGGGCCCGATGCCTTGTGCTTGGCCAAACTCTGTACAGCTCTCCTGACTTCCTCTTCAGAGAACTGTCTATCTAGGTCGGAAAGATCGGTTTGCTGGTACAGCTCCGTTGGGTCAAAATCCATCGTCTGTGTAGACTGCCCTAAATGGCCGGAGAGATGCCTGAAGAAAGCCTGAATTATATCAGGTTCTTGAGAGTAGGTGACCCCATCATAATGTATTTGTGTTATTCTTTTGGAAGACATTCGAGACGATGCAAATCTATGAAAAAAGGGTGTATTATTGTCTCCTAATTTAAGCCATCTACATCGGGCTCTTTGAAACCACTTAATCTCTTCATTAATGGCTAGCTGGTAAGCTTTCTCTCTCAGACTAATCCTGAGTTTGAATTCCCTCTGGTCGGTCCAGGGGTCTGCTTTTCTCTAATTTGTCAAAAAACAATATTACTTCTTTGCAGAAGTCAAGCTGTGACTTCATGTCAGAGAATTTTTCCTTGTGCCATTCTCCAATCTTCTTGTATAGGTCCTTTATTCGTTGGTAGAAGACTAGCTTCGCCTGTTCTCCTTGATTTTGAGAATTTTGGGAATTCCAAACACTTTGCACCATCTGTTTAACCAATGGGTATCTAAACCAATACAGTTCCATTCTTCTCTCCCTCTTTATGCTCTGCAGCTTTCTAAGTGATAGAACCAGCGATGCATGATCTGATGTCAGTATCTTTCTGCAATTGGGTGAAGAAATCTCTTTTTAGAGAATCCACAAAAGGCCCATACACACATGTGATTATGAATTTTGTGGATGTGTAGTTATCTTGCAATAAAGCAGAGATAGTATTTTTTGTTGCCTAGCTTGAGATCCTTGTGTAACAGCGTCGCCAAGCAATTAGACGTCCCCCTTTTGTACCACATGCATCAAGCATCGCAAAAGGTGGTGAGGGGTCTGTTCTCCGGCATAACTGGGGGAGTGATCGGGCATTCACCACCGAGCAGGTCTTCAAAGCCTGGTTCACCTCTGGCGGTGAGCATATGAACAGGGTTGGGTGATTGGATAAATGGGGTGGCTTTAGGGTTTAAACCTGTGGTTGAGCAGCGGTTTCCCGTATGCCCAAACCCCCAACACTTGCCGCATCGGCGTTGGTTCCTGCACTGTGCAGCTGTGTGGCCATTCTTGCAACACTTGAAACACCTGTTTTTCCATTGACTAAACTTTGGAGATGGTGGAAAATGGAGGTGTGTAGGGCTGTGAGGAGAGACATAGAAGGTTGTCGGAGAGTTTGGGGTAGCCGGCCTTGATGACCGGAGAGATGCTGCTCCGTCAGATCCAACAGAGTTTGGTCTGGCGGTACCTGAGGAGCCTCTAGTGGAAGGTCTGGAGCCTCTCGCTACCACCTTAGCGTAAGAGTTCGAAGGGTAGGGGATGAACGGCTTGACCTGGGGGCCAGCTGTCTCTGCCGGGTTCCTCGAGCCGTCAGGGTAGCGCCGTCTTCGTTGGACAAGGGTCCACTCGCCCGCCATAGTTGAATCGCCTAAAGAATCGCCTTGGTTGTAGCTCTCCGTACAACGCTCTCTTCTTTACGTTTGACTTTCATAGTTTGAAAATCTTGTTCCGTCTCTGATCACTATCAGATAGTTATTACTTATTACATACCATCACAAAATATCAACTAGCAAAATCAACACAACTGAGTTTTGTTTCACTCAATAGGAGCTTATGTTGTACATCAAAACTAGTAGTATTTGACTTTGATTGAATTTAATCATCTCTAACAATGCCAAAATCACCCTGACTTTCATACATTGCAAGTTCTCTTCGATCTTCACCGTGGAAAGGAAGCGGTTTTCCTTTTTATCTTATTATGCCATAATTTAGCTAAAAAGATAAAAAAAATTATGTTCTAGAAGTATCTCGATTTGCGTCTCCTATTTTTCTCTCCTGTCTAATAGTGTCGTTACAGTTGGCACTTCATTTTCTCATTGAAAGTTACAAAAACCAATTCAAAGCATGACACTATGCAACGAGTTCATTTATAAGATGGATATGTGGATCTACAGTAAGTTCATTAATTAGATAGAGATATATATCTATCTTTTGTCGTGAAGCTTGTCAGCTTGATATGAATTTGTATGCATGTTCTAGTTATAGCTTTAGAGCAATACTTTTAAGTTTTAAGTAATAGGTAAAATTCTACTACTTAACTTGGTAACTTTATAAAAAAAAAATAGAAATATTTACATCAGTATTACATAGTTTATGTCATAAATTGAATGTAAAGGATACAAGCAAATTGGATTTCTAATTAACAATTTGCTTTCCAAGTTTTTGGGTCACTTCAAGAGTTAAATTCTTCTTCTGAAGGACCATTTCGTTTGCGGACCAGTATCCTCCGTAGTACTGCACAATGGGGCCCACAGCTTTACGTTCCAGATTTACTACCAGCCGGATCAAATTCAATCTGGTGCCTATTTACACTGTAGGGGTCCCCTTTAAGATTTGTGCCAGGTTAAAAGAATGGTATGGATCCACTAACTCTACATAACAGTACCTTTGCAGTACTCACATGATACGATTCCTTCATTTGCCATCTTTTACTGAAAGATTCTTTTATTGTACTTCTCTCATGCTACTGAATTACTGTTGTGAATAAATCTTCGAATGTGAGAGAAAATATAATTATTTGATTGAATTCTGATTGTTATTTTAAATCTAAAGAGCCGTTGAATGTTTTCAAATGTTATCTTCTAAGTTATATGTATTTGCTAGTTGTTTCCTGATTATTTATCTTCAACAGTAAAAATACTAAATAATCCCAATTTTCTCTAGTTGTCAGTGTCACTAGCTGTTGCTAACCACAGCTTTAATTAAAGCAATACCACAAGGATGACAAAATTTCCATGTGAAAGAAGCATCCACGCCTTGCTATCCTCTATTTATGTTTTGAGGTGTGTAAAGTCAGTCGGTATAACACATTACTGTATTGAGCAGTTCTGGCATTGATCTCTGATTAAGTAGCAAAGTTGAATACGATATATTATCCTGTTAAACAAGAGGCCTGTAAATTTTAAAGTTGTATTTGATTGTTCATATTCATATTTGTCTACTACATGCATAGTATATTGGTGCTTTTCATATTTGTACAAGTGTGAATTGTATTTTGTTTAAGCAAGACAAAGCTCTGTGTAGGTAGGTCCAACCGTCGAAGTGAACTATTTGTACAAGTCCGATGTGAGATTAATGATCTCACAAATGTGTCATATTCAATCAACTTCAATTCTCATCAAATATTGTGGCAGATTTATTAATATTATTTTTACCATAAAACATTTTTTTTATGAAATAATACCAATACATCAAAAAGATTAAAATCTTTATCGTGGTCGGAGATGCAAATTGCCATTAAATTAAATTTAATTAATCAACCAAGAAACAGAGACGGATCGAACACCAAACGTGGGAAAACAACTAGCAGGTGAGCAATTAAGAAAATCTAAGCGGTATCTGTCAAGTTAGATGTACAGTTGGTTGAATTAATGGATATATACTATCTGAGAAACTAACATAATATAAACGAGCTTTTTTAATTAGGAAGCGTGGTTATATAAAATACTTCAGCTATGGTTATATTCTTTACCACGAAAGGAAAAAAAAATGTCAAATATTAATTACTTCCCCAGTTTAATAATTAATCAAAGAAAATGAAGCTTGTTTTTATCTAAAGAATCTTGTTATACATAATTTTTTGGAGACCAACATCTAATGATCATTTAGTGGCATCTCTCCATTTCTTATATAAATGGAGAAAATTGTCATTCACCCTGTTTAGTGTTTATCTCAGTTTGGCAGTTTGCAGAATAAATGAATAAATCAATTCCGACGGTTTAAATTTTTCAAAAATTGCAAGTCACTTTACCCTCAGAAGACCAACCTCCCTTATTTAATTCTATAATACATATCAACTATTATTTGCTAATCTATTCTAGCCGTCACGAAAGCTTGTCAACTCAGCTCAAATAAACAACCAACCATCTGCTGCCACATGTAACACTAGTCAGATTCAAGAAACAACAAGAGTCGTATTGAGCAATATTCATGTCACCAAACAGAAATGTGCATATAAACACAGTACTAGAGATACACTAGTGATTAAACAAATCATTAGTCTTATATGACCATATATCATCTTCCCTCTCCTCTCTTCGTGATATTATTTGTTGGTTAATGAATAAACCGGTACCAATATCATAAGAGTTTCTTGGTATATAGTTCTTCAAAAATTGTCGTGTCAAACGTTACACACTCGACACAATCGATGTCCCGATTTATTGGCAAACTCGCACTTTTTCACCTGAAATCTCCCAACCATGGTGAGAAAACCGAAGAAATTGTGCGTAAAGGAGACTCCGATGTAGAGCTTGGTTCAGTTGCCACACAAGCTGGCGCAAAATCCGATGGAGATCAGAGTGGTGCCCGGATTTCCACCCCGCAACACTCCCTTCCCTTTCTTCTCTCCTTTACCGACCTTTACTATAGTGTCAAGATGCCTAAGAAGTTTGCATTCCTTCCCTCTCTGTCCTCTCGCAACCGTCTTGCCTCAGACACGGTGGCTTCAACCGGGGACTTGTCACGGACAAAAGTTCTACTCAGTAACATCTCTGGTGAGGCAAGAGAAGGGGAGATCTTTGCTGTCCTTGGTGCAAGCGGGTCCGGTAATATTAACTGATTTTTTTTTATTTTTATTCAATTTGTTGTAGAACTTAGCTCATATCGAGCTCTTACTAATCTTTCTCAACTGTATAAACTATATTAGTTCAAACCTAGGTTACTAAATCAAGTATAAAGTACTATTTCAAAAACAAATGGAACGAAATAAAGGATAACTGTATCAAGGAAAAAAAAAATACTGAATAGCAACTAATGGCCAGGCTTCTGAATTTTGAGTTCTAACTTGTATATATCATGTTAATTAAGGAATCAAAATTGAAAAATAAAAGCTTCTCCAAATTCATAGAAAAAGTCACAAAAAAAAAGTTTTTGAAACACTTGAAATTAAATAGCATGTACTCTTTTAACTTCAGGAAAATCAACCTTGATTGATGCACTAGCGGATCGGATCTCGAAAGAGAGTCTCGGGGGCAGCATAACGCTCAATGGAGAACCCATAGATAGCCATCTCATGAAAATGATCTCTGCATATGTGATGCAAGACGACTTGCTTTTTCCCATGCTCACCGTAGAAGAAACCTTGATGTTCTCTGCCGAGTTCCGCCTCCCACGGGCCCTACCGGCTTCAAAGAAAAAGGCCCGTGTCGAAGCCCTAATAGACCAATTGGGCCTGAGGAGTGCTGCAAATACCATAATAGGTGATGAGGGCCATCGTGGGGTCTCTGGCGGTGAGCGTAGGCGGGTCTCAATCGGAACCGACATAATTCATGACCCGATCTTGCTATTCCTTGATGAACCCACATCTGGTCTCGACTCCACGAGTGCATTCATGGTTGTGCAGGTCTTAAAAAAGATTGCCGAGAGCGGAAGCATTGTTATAATGACAATCCACCAGCCGAGCTATCGTATAATGGGCCTACTTAATCATATCCTCTTTCTTTCTCGGGGACAAACTGTTTATAGTGGCCCCCCTAATGACTTATACAATTTCTTCGCGCAATACGGTCAACCGATACCTGAGCATGGAAACCCTACCGAGTTTGCTCTAGACTTAATCCGTGAGCTTGAGTACAAGGATCCCACTATCGGGGCCAAATCACTCGTGGATTTCAACTCGAGATACCAAGCACAAGTAAGCAAGCCGGTAAATCCACCCTATGCCGCTTCGCCTTTGACTTTGAGAGGTGCAATTACTGCAAGTGTTTCACGTGGAAGACTTGGGGCATCGATGGATGAATATGCTAACCCTTTTTGGATAGAAGTGGGGGTTTTGACAAAGAGGTCCTTCACCAACACAAAGCGCATGCCCGAACTATTCCTGATGCGACTTGGCACAATCATGGTCACAGGTTTTATTCTTGCCACTATCTTTTGGCGCCTCGATGCATCCCCAAGAGGTGCGCAAGAACGGCTTGGCTTCTTTGCCATGGGCATGTCAACTATGTTCTATGTATGTGCTGATGCACTCCCGGTGTTTCTACAAGAGCGCTATATATATTTCCGTGAAACCACACACAATGCATACCGCAAGGCATCTTATGTGATATCCAATGCAATTGTTGCATTCCCGCCTCTTGTTTTCCTTTCCTTAGCCTTTGCATTGATCACTTTCTTTGCGGTAGGATTAGCAGGGGGTGGCATGGGTTTCCTTTACTTCGTACTCATCATACTAGCCTCCTTTTGGGCCGGTACTGGATTTGTCTCGTTCCTTTCTGCTGTGGTCCCACATGTCATGATTGGCTATACTGTGGTTGTTGCAATTCTTGCATACTTCCTTCTCTTCTCCGGTTTCTTCATAAACCGTGACAGGATCCCCGATTACTGGATTTGGTTTCACTATCTGTCTCTCATCAAATACCCATATGAGGGTGTCTTGCAAAATGAATTTGGCAGCTCAAACACTTGCTTTTCACGTGGCATAGAAATGTTCTATGGTACCCCGATCGGGGCAATGAATGTGACGGTACAAGAGAAGGTGTTAGCAGTTATCAGCCAGACTTTGCATTCAAACTTGACCACGAACACTTGCATCACGACTGGGCCGGACATACTGAAAGAACAAGCAGTGACACAAATGAACAAGTGGAATTGCCTGTTTGTAACTGTTGCATGGGGTTTCCTGTTTAGATTCATCTTTTACATTACCTTGCTTCTAGGTAATACAAACAAGAGAAAATAGATTTGGGTGCAGTTAGTAAAACAAGATTCCTCGTTTCCATATATACGTCAATTGACTTTTGTAGATTTTGTAAAACTTTTTTTTTTCTTGTCGGGGAACAGAAATTAAGATGGAAGGAATATATTGTGTGAAGTTTTCAAATTAAAAAGCACACTTTGCTACTCTTGCTCGTAGTTTTATTTTTCTTTTCTTGTGTTTTATAATTATGATGTTTAATGATCACGTCTAATTGTGTTGCTTTATGCTTTTATGTTTCCTTTTCTGTTCCAGAAAAAAAAATGTGTTAGCAGGAATTAGGCAATTGAGATTATTTGAAATTAAGTACACCATTGCGTTCATGTGTAATTAATTCTCAATTTATCTTTGCACCTTCTGAAATATTAATTTATTAGAATTATTCAATTTAATTTATTTTGTGTTCACTCTAGATCCAATAAGTACTGCAAACAGTATGACCAATAGGATTGGATGATAAAAGACTAAATGAGAGGTTTAGTATGAAAAAATAATAACCTGTCTTCCCCTGTTTCATAGTATGAGCAAAGCTAGTGTGTGATATATCGAATTGGTTTCAAACGACGAATCTAAAGTGCAGGGGGCCTGTATGATTTGTGCTTTGAGATTCGTGTAGGATGTATTTAAACGGTTGGGATTTTCCATAAAGTCACGCAAAGTTTGAGATATCTCAGAGGATACGAATTCCCTTACCGCTCCCCTGTTAGCACGCCCCTTAAAGGCCACTCCACTAAAGGATTTCTGTATATAGTAGTCGGCACGAATACCTTCATTTAAGATAAGAAGAATGGAGTCACTTTCAGTATCTTCCTCTCCAAGTCGATTCTATGGGTCAGTGGGCAAAATGAAGATAAAAATAGATTGATCCGGGTGGAAATCCCACTCAAGGACTGGTGGGAAATATAGGACGCGGGTAGGACTCATTATTTACCATAGAAAGGATGTCAAGATGAACATATGAATTCATCAGCTGTGGAATCAGGTGGAAAGGTATTATTTATTTCTATGGTGACTTTAGTAATATGAAAACTCAATTTTTTATCAATATTCAAATTAGATACAATATAGAAATTCTATAATGAGAAAATTATGTAATGTAGAAGAGATGGCCGAGTGGTTGAAGGCGTAGCATTGTAACTGCTATGTAGGCTTTTGTTTATGGAGGGTTCGAATCTCTCTATTTCTGTTTCTTTGAATTCGGGTCATACAATCAGAGGCGGAGATATATGCATATAATGGGGTCAATTGACCCCTATTTTTTTTTTCAAAAACTAATAGTTATGTATGTTTTTTTTATATATTTTTTATTGTAAAATGCTATGGAAATCTCAAAAAGACCCTCATATTTATATGAAAAGTTCATATTGTTGACCCGCATTCCTTTTTAAAAGAAAAATTAGTTATCGTATACCGTGCATAATTTGAAAAACACTAGCATTTCATATTACTTAAATTTATTCAAAAAATTGACCCCCATTAGTTAATTTTCTGCCTCTGCTCCTATCTCAAATAAAATAACAATTGATAGCACTCTTGCCTTTTTTTTATGTTTCAAATTGGGACAAATCACTGTAAGTTGTCTGCACCTATAGTCAACATCTTTGACAAATTTGACGAATTATTTCTTTAATCGCTTGATTTTGTAGTAAATGAATTCAAAACTTTTAAAATTTTACATGTACATGCATTACTTATAAAGTACATGAATTTTAACGGTTTAAATTTATCATTTGAACCAATCCAATATACTTTAAAATTTGTGCTCATCAAATCCACTGAAAAAGTACATCACATTCTAATTTTGCTCTCGGTCTGTATATCTTCCTCCATTAATTTTATACAACACAGCTGTAAACTTTTCAGAAAGAGTAGTTGAGAAGTTAGATATTAAGCAAGAATTGTCCAGCACACAGCCAAAATTAGATATGGTCCCAGTAGAAACATCATACACCTTTTTGTTTTGGTCAAGCCTAGTGTGTACGTCTGGTTTTATAGATAAGAACTATGGTCCAGAGTCCAGACCAAAGCAAAAAAAAGGTGGTTATATAATAATAATTATTGTGAGGCTATGGCAATTTGCAATGGGCTAAGATTTGTGCTGTATATTTATATTTTCGTTTTTAAAATTTAAATAATTAATCTTTCAATATAATTTTTATATAATAATATATTTGGAGATCAATTTTATATTTTTTACTATTATTTTAGATAGTTAGAAAATCATCTAATTTAAAGATTTTGGACCATCTAAAATAGTGATTTTCTATCTATTTAAAAAAAATAAAACAAAATTATAAACGGTAAAATTTGATTTGTTTATACATTTTCATATAGATATCATGTTGAGCGATTCAAATTGACCGTTCGAACTTTAAAAACAAAAATATTGCTTAAATATTGATCCATATTGCAAAATAAATATGTCCATCCTCACTCTAATAATAATAATAATCACATAATTCCGAACTATTCAAATGAATTTATATTGGTCACTTTTCTTTCTTGCATTAATTTTAAGCCCTTCAAATCCTGTCTAAGCTTGTGTTTCGTTCTCAACTTTAATAGAAAGTGGACTTATTTATACCATATACATAATTTGTCATATTTAAGCACCATCACACCTCTGCATCTTGGATATTATTTACTATTTACTATTTACAAAGGCTGCCGCTGTCATTTTTATTGGTAAAGTGAAGAAACCTCAATGTCGTTTAATTTCCATTGTTAATAAGAACACGAAATTAGATTAATATGACCAATTGGTTGAGAAAATATCACATAATACATTCAAAAGAAGTCTCCATTCCCGCCTGAAAAATGGAGAGGATGTGTACTCTATTTGACTAGTCAAACCAAACTAACACAATTTAATTATATCTGAAATGTCAGAAAACCTACCCATAGATTGATCAGCATCATTTATTTCGACCTGTGCTTAACCTTTTTTAAAAAAAAAAAAAGAAAAAAGATGATCTTACATATTCCACATTTTGTTTCATCCTTACAATTTCTTATTTAAAAAGATTGCTGTTGGTGTAGGCTTGTTAAGTTGGTTAAGGAAAACATTTTACAGTCGTTCTCTTTGGCCCCTTAATTAAAATTTCTATTTAAAAAATTCCTGTTGGTATAGGTTAGCTAAGTTGGTTAAAATTTCATTTTAGTTGTTAGAGATACCTAAAAGTTGCAAATTAGGATTATAATAATAAGTGTGCTTGTTGTAAGGTTAATTACAAATTAAATGGCTGGTCTGATCAATGTATAATTGAATTTACATGTTTGGCTATATATGCTGACTAGATTAACCGGTTTCTTGTATATATGATAGATCAAATGGTTCGGTAATTTAGTTAGCCAAATTAAAAAAAAAAAAAAAAAAAATTGGATAGAACAATTCGGTTATTTATTTTATTTCATTTTGTTGGTTTAAAAATTGTGGTAATTCAGTTTATAAAATAATTATTTCTAATTTATACTTTTTTATAATATAAAATAATTGTATCTATTTTCCTATGATGTACTTTACTATTTCAAACATTTTAACTAAAATATTGCATATATTACTCGAATACATTTCGAAATCTACTATAATAATGACTATAGATCCACGTTAATATTTAAAAATATTATTAAATATAATTTGCATGATTCAAAATCTGCTATGATAATGAATATAGATCCATATTAAAATCATCAAATTATTATTAGACATAATCAGGACATGTATTTCATAAAATCTTAATAAAGTATCATTTTGATCATTTTTTTTTTTTTTGGTTACAATTTTGATCATATTAAAATCTGATTCGAACCCAATTTACTCATATAGACCCGGATCAAACGACATCGGCCCACACACAACCGACACGATTTACATGAAATAGTTCATTTCTACCTGTGACGTGACCATTTAACAGTGACTAACTTGTATAATTGTTACAAGGATAACCGTCACATAAAGGCATTTTCAAGTTAAGCAAATTTCCAAAAATCACAAGACTGATTTTAATCACTTTGATATTATAGACGTATAAATCTATAATTTTATGTACACGTTTTTTTAAAGAAAAGTCTAAGATCATCTGCATGCGCATTTTGTGCCATAATTGGCTCAAAACTACTTGTATTTTTTCCATAGACAATTTATTTTGGTTCTATAAAACGACATTATGTGTTTAGACTAAAGTGATGTTCTGGGCCCTGAATGAATGAATTTTTCTTCTTCTTTCTCTAACCTCTATTATTTGAAATGACATGATTATGATAGTTTGGAGGATATATCATTTATATAATATATTGAAGTAGGTAGATAATTTGGATAAATATACCAAGTTAGTTGGTGTGTATATTTCAAATTATTCCGCAAATCATGGAGGAAAACTATCAGTAGACATATCAGGTCAAGTCGCACAATTTCCTCGTTTCCTCATTAATTTGGTAATTCAAAATAGACTGCAACGTTGGTCTTCAGGTTTCCTTTCTTTATGGAGGAAGAATAACTTTGGTCAAATCAGTTTTCTCAGCGATGCCTCTACATTACATGCAGGCCGTCAAAATTCCGACAGGAATAATAAAACATATTGACAGGCTGCGTCAGAACTTCCTGTGGAAAGGTCATGAGACATGCAAAGGAATCAATTGTCCGATAAATTGGGAAAGGGTGTGCGCATTAAAAGTAAATCAAAACTTCTTGTGAAAAGATAATGAGACATGCAGGGGGAGGTCATTTTGATCTTTCTGATCAAAATGATGCATTACTGACTAAATGGCTATGGGATTTGAAAACCAAGACGCTCGACAAGTACTAGGGCTGCTAATGATTAAGATTCGGCTCAAACTTGACTCGGCTCGTCAATTGTAGCCCAATGATTCGGCTCTTAACTCGGCTCATTTTTGAAAGAAAAAGCTCAGCTCGACTCAGCTCATGAAAGAAAAAGCTCGACTCGGCTCGGCTCATAAAAGAAAAGGCTCGACTCGGCTCACGAACTCGCGAGCCGGCTCACGAACTCGCGAGCCGGCTCACGAGCCGACTCATATTTTTAATACATGTATATCTTCATTTGTTATGAGGCCTACCTTCATGTTGATGTTTAATTAATTTACATGTAGAGACGAATTTTTTCAAATTTGTAATACATGTATATCTTCATTTGCCATGAGGCTTACCTTCAAATTTTTTCCGATTTCAAATTTTTCAGATTTCAAATTTTTTCAGATTTCAAAATTTTCAGATTTCAAAATTTTTCAGATTTCAAATTTTTCAGATTTCAAATTTTTTTCAGATTTCAAATTTTTTCAGATTTCAAATTTCAAATTTTTCAGATTTCAAATTTTTCAGATTTCAAATTTTTTCAGATTTCAAATTTTTCAGATTTCAAATTTTTCAGATTTCAAATTTTTTCAGATTTCAAATTTTTTCAGATTTCAAATTTTTTCAGATTTCAAATTTTTGAGATTTCAAATTTTTTGAGATTTCAAATTTTTTGAGATTTCAAATTTTTTGAGATTTCAAATTTTTCAGATTTCAAATTTTTTCAGATTTCAAATTTTTTTCAGATTTCAAATTTTTCAGATTTCAAAATTTTTCATATTTCAAATTTTTTTCAGATTTCAAATTTTTTCTTTTTCAAATTTCAAAGTTTTCAACATGTAATATGAGCTGGCATTTTGAAAATATTTTAAAAAAATGATATTTTTTTCAAATTTCTTTAGATCATTTCTTTAAAAAATAATCAAAGTTTTTCAACATGTAATTTAAAGTCATAAGAATATCTCTATCACATTTCAATCATTTCTTTAAAATAATTAAATGATTATTTTTTTAAAATGTAATATGAGCCGACTGGCGAGCTCGCGAGTCGAGCCGAGTGTTTACATGAGTCGAGCCGAGCTTTTTTCTTTCAAAAGTGAGCCGAGTCGAGTTAGGACATTTTTTGGTTTTGAATCCGATTCATTATGAAATATTGAGCCGCTCAACTCATTGATTCGCGAGCCGGCTCGACTAATTAGCAGCCCTAACAAGTACAATCGAAAATTATATGGGATCTCTACGCCATACCAATTAGTACCATACACGGAGGACCCACCCTTCCTAAAGGTGATCTCAGCTTTCTTACACCTGTATAGATGCTCAATGGATTCTAGGTCAGGGTTGCGATGGCGTTGGTCAGCCAGTGCACTTTACACCTGCGCCTCAACCTACAAATTCATCCATCATACCGGAATTCTTCAAACTGATCAATCGTTCCTTTGGACCTTGCACATTCCACCGAAAGTTAAGATTTTCATATGGCTGCTGCGCCAAAACAAAATTTTAACTTAGCAGGTTTTAATTAATCGAGGATGCACGATGCAACAGGGGTGTCATCTGTGCACTTCAAACATCACGGAGAATAGTAATCACATCATGTGGACTTGTCCATATGCGTCGAGATTCTGGCAAGGGCTGCTGGCAAACTATAATATCTGGTATAGTGGAGGAGACAAATTTACATAAAAATGGGATTTATCGCAGCCTAACGTATCAAGGAACGAGGCATCCGCCATGAACAAGGTGTGGGCGATGGGAGCATGGGCTTTATGGCGTGAGAGAAATGGAAGATTTTTGTCAGATAAGACCAAGCCAGTGTATATCTTAATTAATGATACGACACTCGAAATTATATTTTGGGAACAATTGGGAAAGACGGCAATTAGGGTCTAGTGTAGGGCATGGGGTTATGTTTTACGTTTTATTGTAGACAATTTTTTATAGTTGAGACGCATGTTATTTTTTTATCAGGTACGAGGGACAATTTTGTCTGATGTAAATAACAGTTTTCTTATTAATATATCTGTTGCCGGTATTTCACTGCCAACCTTAAAAAAAATAAAGCGCCAATAACAAGATTGATTTAAAATCACAAATTTTAAAAATTAAGCAGTTCGGAAATGAAATTTGCATACTTATTTGACGGCCAGTTTTTCAATAATTAATCAATTTACATTGCACTTCGATTAAATACTTTAGAAAGATTAAGTTTGAAAATATTGTGCTCCTCATGTTTAGATTACAGAGGAGATCACTTAGACACTTTATTTTGACAATCTTATTATATAAAGCATAAATTCAAAATTTAATTTCACGATCGTGATTTATATTATTCCCATATTATAAATATGATGATATTTAATGTATGTTTCACTGTACACCGAGAGATTTGAAATATCAACAGTTCTTGATGCATCATCAATCAATATTTTAATTACATGAAATTTAATTATTAAGTTATCCATATGTCCAATAACATACCTATAAATTTATTTTTATTTTTTAATATTTAAAAAATATTGCCAAAATAATCATTGTAAAGACATTCAATTTGAGTGTTATATTATGATTACAATTATTCTCTTCTCTTACCATATGATGACACTACTAGAGTGTCGCAAAAATCTTTAATTGAAGTGGTGTGTTATGATTGCAACTATCATTTTCTCGTGTCATATGGAGACACTACTAGAGTGTTGTAAAAACCTTCAATTAGAGTGTTTGTATTAGAGTTGCAATTACTCTCTTCTCTTGCAATCTGTGGACACTAATAGTGTGCTGCAAAGACTCTTTTGTTGTCATTTGAACACACTACTAGAGTATTGTAAAGACCTTCAATTGAAACAAAAAAAAATTAGTAATATCCAAAAAAATAAAGAATTTCAAAAAATATCCACTTTTTCGGATTATTTTGAAAACTACCCAAACCGGTAATTTTTTTTACCGGGTTTGGACCATAAGTGCTATCCATGCCATGTTTATGCTTGTGTTAAATTTCATTTGAATTTGGCAAATTTAAGAAGGATGAACACCATCTTATGGTCCGATTTCATAAATGGGGCGTTTGGATGAGGCAAAGAATAGTGCTAACCCAGATTAGCTACTATTCCGAAGTACTATTTTATATTTGGATATGTTTGGGTTAGCAAAAAGGGACTATTCTTTGTTTGTTTTTTGTAAGTTATTCTACTAACTCAACTAAAAGTTAAATTAGCTGACTATCTCAAATTTGAGTTAGCTCACTATTTTCACTAACTCAAGTCTTCATCCAAACACACCCAAAAGGATCTGATATGTTATAACATGAAAAGAATTAAATTTACAACTTTCATGATGCCTTTGACAAAACGCTCATTTTACTTGCAATGTGCTGAATAAAATAGCTTAGTTCCATTTATTTTTTTCAGCTAGAAACTTGACTGTGGTCTATTGTAAATTGCTTCCCAGTTCTTCAAAGTTTAAACTATGAAGATGGAACATATTCTTATTCTGAAGTAGGTCGAGTTACATATTTTAATTATTGAAGGTAAGAAAACAAAACATTTTTTTACAACTGCAATTAATACGCTCATTCTATGATTAACGTAATTCCTAATAATCCAACAGCAACGTTCATCGTGTTCAGTTAATTTCGTTTTTTTTTGTTCTTTGTTTCTTTAATGGTACATGAGAAATTTACTTACAAGAAAAAAATAAGTACCTTTTCAAATCTCCTATCCGCAGTCCGTGCAAACGAACTCTCTGAATATCCGGCCCAACAAATCAAGACCTGTCTGTCACTCAGTGACAATGACAATGATATAGAGAGCCGCTACACGAACAGTGGGGTCCGCATATCACTGGCTCTGAGATACATAGAAAGGGT
Organism: Carex rostrata; assembly: GCF_964058835.1. Taxonomy (NCBI): domain Eukaryota; kingdom Viridiplantae; phylum Streptophyta; class Magnoliopsida; order Poales; family Cyperaceae; genus Carex; species Carex rostrata. Next base: position 5,836,140 of record NC_135937.1, read on the forward strand.
CACATAGAATCCCCAGTCCTCGTTCTATGTATCCTCTGAGATATCTCATATTTTCCTTGACCGACGTGTCCGGTGTCTATTCGAGGACAGCATAGGGCCAGTATTGTTCGTGCTTTGAGATTCGTGCATAACTATTTGAACGGTTGCAATTTTTCAAAAAGTCACTCAAAATATGAGATATCTCAGAGATGCGAATTCCTATCTTTCTCCCCACTCGCGCGCGCGGACAAGTATCATCTCCAATATCTCCCTATTGTAAAAGATTCCCTTCACTTTACGGTTTGATATTAACTCCCATCTGCTTTGAGATTCGGGCTAAATCAGGGGCAGTATTTTTCATCTTCGAGATTCGTGTCAACTTAAAAAGAAGGGTCCAGATCTAATAATTCTAAAATATTCCCTATTACGGTACCGGAGAACTCATCTCCCCTTCTCTTCCCGACTCTGACCCCGTAATACCGGAGAGGATCTGAATTCGCCCCTCTTAGATCTAGCAAACCGAACTCATCTCCCCTTCTCTTCCCGACTCTGACCCGTTTAATTCACTGTAAATAGATGCAGTTCTTCGGCGGATCAGCGACGACGGAGGCTAGTCTACTCCCGGCGGCGCCGCCTGGCACTGGGGCTGGCGGACCGGGGAACAACGCGCACATGCTGTACATTTTCAATCGCGCCGGCGTTTGCCTCCTTTATCGCGAGTGGAATCGACCCCTTCGCACCTTGGATCAGCAACAGGATCACAAGCTCATGTTCGGTTTGCTCTTCTCTCTACGATCGTTCACTGCCAAGATTGACCCCACGGTGTAAGACTTTTGTTTTGAATTTTTTATTTTTTTTGTTCCCTTTGATGGAGAGTACTTGGGTAGTTCGGTGTGCTAAATTGCTAATAAGCTCAAGTTATCACTAGCTCGAAGAGTTAACTGAACCATTATTTGTCTAAGAGAACCTCCAAAAATTTACCTTTTATTAAGGATGATTTGAAGACTGAATCCACTTCAATGGAATTCAAAAGTTAGTTTTATGAAAAAAGATATAATACCATTGTGCCAGTCTGCCAGAACCCACTTGCTACCATGAACCAGAATGGGTTCCAGAAACTAGTGAACATGTACCAGTTAATGTGCATGCGAAATTCCTTGATGTAGTCATTGTGTCCCTGAAGAAATCTAGATTTAAAGCCCACCTGCATTGCATTAACACACCTTCGAGTTTGGTAAAAGGCAAATTAAATAGTGATCTCCGTGACGAGGCTGTCACCCTGTTGTTAACGGCCTTTACAACCATGTAGATGTATTGTAACTGATTTCTGTCATATAATAAGTCTTGAAGAGGGGTATTTTACTGGATTTTTGTAACAACAAAAAAGGTACAAAATATAATGTCTTTTGGTTTTGCATAACCTATAATTGAAGAAAGGGAAAATTTCTAGTGTACCCTTGTAAACTTTTAAAATAGCCAAATCCCCATGAAAACATTTTAATATCCAATATCCCCATAGAAATTTAATATCCTTTCTTTTATCCCCTTTTATTCATTAAATTTGTAATTTAGACAAATATACTCCTTTATTTTAAATGGAGATCTCCCTTTAAATGAGCAGAATTGAATAAAAGAGAAGAAAAAAGGAAAAAAGATACTTCATCTTCTTCATCTCTATGTTTAAAGTCTAAACTCCTCCTTCGTCTACTCCAGCTGTGTATGGTTAATTTGACTAAATAGGAAATTAAATGACAAAATAGGACATCAATAGAGATTCGCACCTTTGATGGTGATGTGCAATCATAGACAAGTAATTAAACATATTACATGAATACTTCGCCAATCACATCAGCTAACACAAAATGGCAAAATATCACATTACATAATTCCATCCAACAACCAAATAAACCAAAGATAGATAACATTTCATAAATCGAAATAACATAATAAAAGCAAAATAAAACATTGTTCTTCAATAATCACTCAACATGCAAACACAGCAAGCCACGCAGAGTGCTTGTTCATGATTGAAATCTGAATTCATGAAAAAGAAACCCCAAAAAGAAGAAACAAAAATCAATCTTAAAACATAAAACATAACATTATAAACCTTAGTTAGGTGCTTCCAAAATCAAAAACTTAGACCTTGTAAATAATCATTGCACTTTCCGATATTCGTTGATTGTTGTCATTTTCACAAATTCCAGCATTCTGCACCAAGCTATATAAAGTAAGTAGACAAGAGGAATTGGAGAAGAAGATTTCTATTCTGATTTATATGCTTATTTATAAGCGTATTGCATCAATCACTAATCTATCCTAACTATGGTTCAGTAATCTAACTAGAGTAAGCACTATGTTATTACAATCGCAATTAGTTGAAACAAAAAGGATCATGCTATTTGAGATACGCCAAGAAGTCTCTTTGTTTGTTCAAAGCTGGATCAGTCCAGTTATTTCTTAACAAGCTATCAACGAAGGAGGAGTTTAGATGTGGATATGAAGAAGATGAAGCATCTATTTTCTTTTCTCTTCTCTTTTGTTCAATTTTGCTCATTTAAAGGGAGATCTCCATTTGAAATGAAGGGGTATATTTGTCTAAATAACAAATTTAATGAATAAAGGAAGATAAAAAAAAGGATGTTAGATTTTTATGGGGATATTGGATATTAAGGTGTTTTCATGGGGAAATTGGCTATTTTAAAAGTTTACATGGGTACACTAGAAATTTTCCCTTGAAGAAACTACTGTATCTAACTTGGGCACTAACTACAAAATGAAAACGATGTTTCTCTTGATCCAAACTATAATGTTTTCTTAACCTATTCACATCCCAATTGGTGTCAACGAAAAAAAAAAAAAAATTGATTAATTTCCTCTCCTTATAGTTCCTGCTCCTTTGTTGCATCTTTTGCAAACTATTAGCAGCATTTCCCTAATTTGTAAGAGCAAAAGTGAATGAATCAGGTCTTTCGCAAATTTGTCAAGAAAAACATTAGTTGTAGAAATAAAAAAAAATAAAAAAAGAGATATCTATTGCATTATTCCAGGACTCGTCCATTTGCAAAAGCTAAAAATTATTGTTCCCTTGCAAATAGAGATAAATTGTTGGCTTTTTTTTTCTTTTCTTTTCTTTTCTGCAAAAGATTTGAAAATAATTTTCCGTTCTCTTAGTTATTTTGAATTGATGCAGAGTAGAGAAGGGAAATCTTGGGGTGCCATTGCTGCCAGGGCAGGGGTGCTCATTTTATAGTTTCAAGACAAACACATACCAGCTTAATTTCATGGAGACTCCTTCTGGTATCAAGGTTGCTTATTTTACATCCCATTTGTTATTTTTTTTTCCCCAAATTTTCAAATTAAAATAGTAATACCATATCAGTTGGTCAGGTCTAAGACCAGGGTATATCTGCTAGTATTTCTTTATTGGTCAATACTGTATTTTTACAGCTTTACTCTGATGATAAGATTAATCAACATTGGCAATGTACCTAACTCTACTGTACCAGTCCATTGCATTTGTTTCTTACCAGTATATATGTGATTGTTTGTTTTAAGTGGTTAGTTTTTTATATGGGGTTCTGTGATTGGATTTCTTTTGGTTTGTATGGTTTAAGGTTGTTATTTATGGTTAAGCTAGTTCTATATTTCTTAATGTGGCATGAAATCTATAGGTCAAAGTCCTCCTCTGAAAGAGTATCTTCCTTGAGAAAACATAGAACTTAATTTGCAGATAATACTCATTTTGGTCCTCTTTTCTTTTTGTCGTATAAATAATGAAGCGGCATTTTATTATGAGTCCTCTTTTGAAAGAGTACCTTTTTGCATGAACTTTGACAAAGTCACAGTTATTGCAGTTATATTCTCATTAAATAAATAAACTAGCTTTGGGCTTTAGAGCAAAGAAGGCTATGAACAAGAAAGAAGTAATTGTAGGAAAGGAGCATTTTAAGAGAAGAAAACTATTTATATTTTCTCAGCATAAGGTTCATCGAAATATTAAACGATGTAATTTGTAGAATGAAGGGTAAGGTGGTCTTTTTTATTCTTTCTAGTAACACTATGCTATGCCACTTACTGGTGTTTTTTACAATGCCACAGCTCATTGGATTCCTTTGTGAAATTGATAAATGGTGGATGTTGTAGTATAACCCATTCAGTTATGTGTATTATTGATTCACTTAAAATTCATTTGACTTAGTTGGGCTTCAAATATTTAGTGGTTCTCCACTTGCCCTGACACATTTATAGTTTAACAACTTTGAGATCTTTCTGATGAGATAAACTCTTTGCATATGTTGCTGCAGCTCATTCTGATAACTCATCCAAAAACGGGTGATCAGAGAGAACCATTGAAGCACATATACAACCTTTATGTAGAATATGTTGTGAAGAATCCTCTTTATGTTCCAGGCACACCTATTCAGTATGTTCTCCTCTCCACATTTTTCCTAAATTATTTTGCCTCTTAAAAATGGTATGCTCCTAATAGTATTTAATGTTTGATATTGTATATTTGTTGGGTTCATAATAGGTGAATTTGTTTATTACTGAAATATTATACAATTTGGCTTAGATATAATGACGCAATCCATTTAGTAAAGAAGGAATTCATTCATCTATTGTTGAAAGTGAATAAGATCTCTATTATAGTCTGCATTTAATTTTAATTTTATTTAAGTGGCTTTATTTTACATCATGACTGTTTGTTTCCCCTATTCATTGACCCTCCTTTTACTTTTATAGGTGTGATCTCTTTACAAAGAATCTTGATCAGTATGTCAGGACCTTGATTTAGTTCAAGTATAAACTCTCTCTCTCTCTACTAAAATCTTTTTCTCTGTCCAGCTACTGTATTTGTAATAAATGCCTCTTTTTACTTGCCAGGCTTATTTTGCCAGTATACCATGTCACAAGCTACTTTCCGAGCAACTTGTGGGAAATATTGCGTGGATCTGCATTGAGTAGAATTTTTTTTGTGAATTTGAAAGTGGTAACATGCTTACATTCTAAAATGATGGTAGTATGATTTTTGTATACTTGCCAATTGTAACAAGATATTGATTGGAATTGCTGGTGAGATTCATGATGCTCGTTTTTTGTATCTGTTTTATTTATTAACTTTTTCAGTTTATGTTGTTTGCTTTTGTGTTGCATAGTGATGTAGTGTATAATTTTGAATGATAAATTAGCAAGTATTTTTTTAATCAAATATCTTTGCTTTCTCAATTTTTTTTCCAATTGATATTGTTTATTTGTCCAGGCCTGAAGTAGGAGAAAGGAAATGCAACTAAAACCTAACTGTGGTACATTTCAATACTCTGTTAGATTATACATTTGTTCATCTGAGTCACATGTTCAGCTCAACTAAATCTATATTGAACTTAGGAATAGAAAATGTATCATTTTAGTTTTAAAATGTTAGCATTCTGATAATATTTCTACTTACTACCAAGTTTTCAAAAAGATAATATATCTAACTTACAAAATCGTTTATGGACCAGATTAAAATGATTGGATCACCTCATCTTCACGTTATATCTAAGCCCAGTTATAATAGAATTCGGTGATTTTTTAAAATTTAGATATTCGAAAAATAAATTATCGCAAAATATATTGATTGACCTTTTTCTTTGAAAAATAGATGGAACCGTACCAATTAGAGGTAAAAACGGTATGGATAATATTCGATCTCTATTCAAAAATTTAAATGTGGATATACGATATCTGAATATCCGTGTGGATAAGAATATTGATATGGTTTTACGTTTCAATTATCCGTATCTGAATTATAGATATAAATTATATACCATATATTTTAATATATATTATGAAAAAAAATATGTTATTCGCTATTATAATTAGATAAATATTACAAACTTTAATATTTTTTTATATTATTTTAATAAATATCCAATATGATCAGTATCCATATCCATCTAAAATCAGCTCTGTATCTATATCCGAAAAATAAAAAAAGAGATATGGATATAGTTTTCCTACTATCCGCTCCGTATTCACCCCTGGTAACAATGGTGCGGTCTCAGTGTTTTTCAGACCTTGAACTCTGTCTTGATCACATATTTGCTTGAAAAATGATCATGACCACAGATTTTCGAAAAAGGAGCATGAGCTTATCATTAGTGGAACTGAACATTGATCAATTTGGTCCAATTTATTTTTCTAAGAAAACAACCAATTTCTTTTCCTATGATTTGATTTTTTTTTAAATCTAAATTTAAAAAAATATATATTAGAGTTCGTCTCATCTCCCATTGTGGGGGCAAAATTGGAGATCTTTGCAAAATCCATCTGTTTTATTTAGATCAAACAATGCCTTGGTTGTTTTGGCTGTCAGATCTGAAACAACGGTCCGGATCCTTGTGGACACTAAATTATATTCAGAAAATTGGAGATGATCTGAGCATTTCCACAAAACCTTTTGGTATATTTCTCAAGAAAATACAGAGACCAAGATTGGGTTTTATCTTCTTGTGCTAGATAACAGGGGATTTGCACATGTTCCTTTTCTTTCTGAGCCTGTCCTGTATAATTGATGCATCTCTTTTAATCCTTGTTTTCAAAAAAATAATTTACTAAATTTTCTAAATTATGATAGTTGATGATTGTCTCTGCATGCTTCTGTACAGAGTGCAGACATGCTTTGGACATCCACGCAATGCATAATTATTAAGGTCTGTGTTTATATTTTGCATTATAAATGTCCTTCTTCCGATCCATTCCAAGGACTTGCGGCATTCCAAATTAAATTATTTGCTCAGTTGTCTTCACATTTAAAGCTAGATCTGAATTATGAGAAAAGAGTATTAGCAATGATGAACCATGAATGTTGTTTGGAACTAGTTCTTCTTTTAATTAACCTTAAATTTTTAGGATTTTATTGGCTTAAAAAGACAACCAAAATAGCATTAGAAAATTGGAATTGGAAAAAAATGTCCTGCGATAGTAATTCTCTCTTCACTGTAAATTTTTTAAAAAAAATGTCCTTTTATAAAGACTTTGAGCAGTAAGTAAGAACAATGTTTTCGCTCTTTAAATATAATACATGAACAATTAATTCAAGTGTACACCTGTCATTCCAAATTGACAAATTCGTAACAATTTCAACTTCTCAGACCTGTCCTAGCAATTAAAGGTTACGACACCTGTTAATTATGCACAACAGTAAACATACATTTATATAATTAACTTAATTCCATGCATTATGAATTTTTTTATATACAATATTGTCCTTATCTAAATCTCGTTTTGCAAGGACTATAACTAGACTTTATTTGAGTAAGGTTAAAAAGGTATTATTGGTTTTATGCTCCAATCATGTTTTATGTTCTTATCTTTGTTTTTAAAGTTTAAATAGATAATTTGAACCGCTCCACATGATCATCATATTAAAATGTGTTTGGAGACAAAATTTTATACTTTTGGAAAGTTTTTTTACTATTTTTTTTTTGATAGGTAAAAAAATCACTATTTTCATATGATGCAGGACCACCTAGGGGTGCAAACGGATCGGATATTATATTTCTGTATTCGGATCCGTATCTGAAAATTAGATACGGATATTCGATATTCGAATATCCGTATAGATACAAATACGGATATAATTTTAAATTTTAATTATTTGTATCATGACAGTAGATATATAATATATAGCTTTAATATATATTATTAAAAAAAATTATGTTATTTACTATTATAAAAAGCAGATATTTGTATCCGTATCCATTTAATGTTTGATATGTATCCATCTATTATCTGATCCGTATCCATCTAATATCTGATCTATATTTGTATCCGAAAAATAATAGGATATGGTTTTACCACTATCCAATCCGTTTGCACTCCTAGGACCATCTAAAACAGTGATTTTGTACCTATTTAAAAAAATTGTACAAAAAATTTAAAAAATAGAAAATTTGGTCTCCAAGCACATTTATATATGGAAATTAAGTTGAGAATTTTAAATCACTGTTCAGATTTTGAAAATAAAAATAAAAATATGGAGCAAGATTAAAGCACAAAACCAATAATGCTTTTTAACTCTGCTCCTTTTTAATTTAATTGTCATTAGTTTCTATCTTTGCTGAAAATAAGAACAACATATATTACACCTGCAGTGGAACTACTAACAGTTGTGTGACAGAAAAGACGGAAAGGAAAGAAATTGGAGGAGATGCAAAAAATTTAACGTCCTTGACATCTTGAATCAAGAGCGTAAATAAAATAGTTAAGTTTAAGAACTCCATCAAAGAATTTCAAGTAACCAGTTATTGTGGCAACGAATGCTGTTGAAATTTTGAATATGCAATTACCAAAAGACCAGCATGTAGTCCAGATCGACACGCATGTATACTAATCATAATTATGCTATATCCTCTTCTCCCTTTGCTATCTAAGGTACATATAAAGAAACTAAAGCTAAACACACTTTACAAAATCAATTCTTCTTTAATCAATTACCTTTCCTTGTAACCAAAGTCTCATTGTCTGGTTTAATTCCCCTTTATACGCCCCTTAAAAGCATCAAATCCATAACCAAATGAGAAGAAAAGGTATATATCCATCACCCCTTTACCAGTCCCTTCTTCACATTTCACAAAACTTGTTTTAAGAGCATAATTTGAAAAATGGCATCTGCATGTAAATCAGTGACCGGCTGCATCGAAGCACATCAACCGGTGCGGGCGACATATGTGAACCTCTACAAGTGGCCAGAGTCTGATGCAGAATTTGTTCGGTCATTAGCCGTGAGAAAAGCGCGTGCAAAAGATGATTATCACCAATCTGATACCGACTATTCATGCAATGAGAAGCGAAAGCATGTATTGAGCCCAGTCGCAGTGGATAGCTACTCATGTAGACAGATATATTTGAGGAGTTATACATTCTCTAAGAAGGAGACTACACCGGAAAAAACGGTGAAATGCTTGCGAAGAGTTAGGGATAAGGTAATATTGTTTCCGTTTCTTCATCAAACCGACGAGAACTTTGATTGTAATAGTAATAGATCGGTTAGTTCCGAGAAGATGAAGAAGAAGAATAAGAAGAAAAGGAAAAAGAAAGAATGTGTCATGGCTAAAAAGCTACGTGATGCATCGTGTAATGTTGTTTGGCTGATGTTTCACCGCCTTCTGGCATGCACCGCGTCGGTCGATGTGGTTGATCATTAAAAATGAAGGACCTTGATCGGAAATTATTCGAATTATTAGTACATTACTTCTGTATATCTTGTTTTGTAATCCTAAAGTTTTCTGATACATTTTTGCTTTTTGGTGTTTTTGGATATGTGATTATGTTTTAGATGTTGGTAATACTTTAGAAAATGAATATTTTTTCTTATTATACAGCACATTTTTTCTTCTTTGTTTCATCTGTTAAATTAAGTTGCTGCATGATAGTTCCTTTTAATATGGGGCAACAAAGTAATGACTTTTTTCCAGTTTGCTTTTCTGTTACTAAGTAATGGTATTTAGAAGAAGTTATGTTTCCCTTCATGGTCTCTGTTTACCTTGTATCTTTTTTCTTTTTTTTTGCAAAGAAACATGCCCGTAGCCATTTTCCTTAAGCAATCTCCATATTTCGTTTATTTCACGGTATGTTTACCTTGTATCTGGTATTTCTAAAAAGGATAATAAGAAAATATGCCATATCACCTCCACTAACTTAATTCTACTAATTAATTATAGATGGTAGATGCAAGTTTATGCTCAATTAGAATCATACAGGTGATATAATACTTGTGGCAGGTTAATTTGAAGGAGGGGGGCAGTTCCATCCGTATTAATATTCGAACGCATTTAATCTGTACGAATGTTAAATTGTCCGTATGAATTTTAATACTTATGGAACGGTTCCGAACAAACATCAAATCGAATTTGATCCGATACCCGGACCGCCTCCGATTTCTAATTTGACTATTTCTTACTGTAATGAAGCCCAACATGAAACCCATAACCTAACAGATGCAATTCAAATGGGCCTGAAACCTAAATTTTACTTGATAACGGGCTTGAGTTTACTTCCAATTGTTTAGTATTTTCTTCCTCTTTTTTCATTTTTTTGAACGCAAGTGACACCGATTTTTTTTTAATAATACTCTCACTTAATAAAATTAAACAAATGACCTCAATTATTCAAAATTTTGAAAAATGCCCCAACCGCCACACACTGTAGCGGTTGAGCGCCACACTGTGTAGCGATTGGGGTATTTTTCATTTTTTTGAAAACTGAGGGCATATTTGGAATTTTTTATTTAATTGAGGGTATTTAAAAAAATGACATGAGTAGTTTCATACTTTCGGTTATAAATATTACTATCTTTATTAATTTTCAAAAAAAAAAATTACTATGTCAATAAAATTAAAATTGCACGGATGAAAGTATTAGAAATTAATGTTAAACAATTTGCTAAGTTTGTGATGTGGCAAATAGATTCAAATTTTGTAATCACAGATACTCGCTTCAGTCACTTCAGGTTCTCAAAAAAAATGAAATGATCGATTCATCCACTTATAACTTTCGATGGTAATTTGGGTTTTTACTGTCATTGCTGTTTTATTGCACTAGCATTTAATAATGTTAAAATTTAGCAAGTTAGTGGGTTGCCAATTCCCCATCAATAATCTAATAGAAAGCAGCAACTCTATGAAAAAACTAATAAATTATATAAAGATGGGCCCTAAAGGCCCAAGTTCACTAACTTGTCAAAATAAACCATCCATTAAACTAATTTGAAAAACCTTAATAACTGACAAGATATTTACTAAAATAAAATATTATAATGATTTATACATGTAATCTTTATCATTCATTTGGGAATTTGAGAAAAATTACGGTAAATTTTGATTGGACATTTGATCAATGATCAAATAATTATAAAATTGCTCCGAGTTTAGTATGGACTGTATCAAAATGATAGCAAATATATGTAAAACTTATTTAAGATAAAAGTATACAGTATATTAAAATTATCTATTGTCAATCTTCCTAAAAGGGATTAGGATTTGAGAATTTCGTACTTAGTAATAAATAATTTAAGTCCAAATGGGGTATATGCAATCTGTGCACCATTGATCTTTATTTTATCTCAAAAGCAGTGATTTAAGATACAAATCATAAAATTTAGTGGTTACTTTAAGAAATTGAAAATCAACACTTCACAATCAATTCATCAAATTATTTAGGAAATCATTAATTTTTCAACTTGTGCAAAATAACATTATTATCATTATTATCATTATTTGAAGGTCAAAAATATGATTATTATTATTTGGTAGTTTTAAAAATACCCGATTCTAAATTAAGATGACTGGTAATTAGGGGATATAATTCTTTCTTTGCTTCAATTAATACTATTAATGTCACTCGATTCGCTTCTTTCTTTGCTTCCACAGTGTTCCAGTAGGGTTTTACCGAACCCAACAAGATAATCAAAATCCGAACCGCTCCATTAACTTTTTCTCCTGCAAGGAAGATTCTGAGAAAGCGCCTAATTGGCTATGCATTGACCAAATGTTGGGTTAATCTAAATCCGAACCGCTCCATCTGCTTTTTCTCCATGCAAGGAAGCTTCTGAGAAAGTTCCTAATTGGCTATGCATTGACCAATCACTGTCTCAGTACAACATTCTAATTTATAAACAAGAAAAAGATAAATTAAAGGTCCTCTGAAATTTGTCGCTGTTTTACCAAGCAGTGCCGATATTTTAGGTAACTTTGTTGTTTTGTGTTGTTGTAAATAATGTTGTGTGATTATTTATTTGCAATTAAGCCCTTACAAGTCAAATAAATACGATTTGAGCATCTGTGCTTCGCTTTTTGTTGTTAGGTTGGCCTGTTGGGAAAGCATCTCTTTTATGATATGATGATATCTAACTCTACTGGAAGAAAATACTCTTTAGTCTCATGGAGAATTGTGTGCAAAAGTAAAGATCAGGGAGGCTTGGGGGTTTTAGACCTTAAGCTTATGAATAATGCCCTTCTTGCTAAATGGTGGTATCGGTTTCTAGATAATTTTGTTTCTGGTAGATGGAAAAATAGTTTACTTACACCATGTTTGGATGGAGAGTAGAGAGAGGAATGGGAGGTTAAGAATAGAAGGGAATGGAATGGAATAGAAGCGAAGATTAACATATTTAACCTCTTCGTGTTTGGATGATTAATGAGAGAAAATAAATTTAACTTTCCTTTCCGTCTTATTTCTTGTTTGATTGATTAAAATTTAGGATGTTAATGAGAAATTCGGTGACTGTTGTAAGTTTGAGGAAAAAAATCTTGTATAAGAATTATATATGTAAAATATAGAGTTGGGCATTTGTGTTATTTTTTCTAAAAATATTTGTAACAAAATTTCTTTCCATCCGTTACACCCCAATTTGGGAGGGAACCCGATTATATTAATTATAATGATACAAGGTTAAACCTTTTACCTCCTATACCCTTCACCTCCAACATAATTTTAACAACCAAACACGATTCAACGGAAAGTTTTTGTTCCTTTCCATTCTCTCCCTTTCTCTACTCTCCATCCAAACAAGGTGTTAGTAAATATGGAACTAGAACTACTCCTTCTCTTTGTTCACCTTTTTGGCGATCAATCCTAAAAGATCATGTGGTTATCAATTTAGGGCTAAATAAAGAAATAGGTAACGGTAAAACAACTTCTTTCTGGTTAGATAGATGGTGTAGTGAACATACCTTAAAGAATCAATTTCCAAACCTTTTTTCTATTGTTACTGATAGATTTATTTCTGTAGCAGAGGCATTTTCTACTTCTCATTTAAGTTTGTCTTTTCAAAGGCAAATAACTGGTATTTATAGGAATGAATTGATTGCCTTGCATCACAAGTTTCAACATTTTACTTTGTCTTCTCATTTGGAAGATAGATTGATATGGCGATGGTCACAAGATGATCATTTCACTGTTCATTCTTTTTATAAATGGTTAGAATATGGTGGTATTCCAAATTCTGAATATGATACCATTTGGAAATCTCACATCCCTTTAAAAATCAAAATCTTTATTTAGCTCGTCCGACGTGATAAAATTCTTACTAAGGTTAATTTGGCAAAAAAAAGGTTGGCCAGGAAATCTTACTTGTGCATTTTGTGACCAACATGAGAGCGCTGACCATTTATTTATACATTGTTCATATGTACGCTTGATATGGAATTGGATTGCCACATACAATTCATTCCCCTTTACCTGTAATTATGTAGATGATTTATGGTTACTTGATGCTTCTATTCCCTTAAAGGATAGACTCCTTGTGGAATTATTAAGGGGAGCTATATTATGGAATGTATGGTTAGAAAGAAATAGAGTTATTTTTAATGATAATACTGTTGGGGTTTCGGGGTGCTATAACCAAAACCCGTTTAGGCTTAAGCTGCGGAATGACCGTAGAACAAAATTTTCTACGGCCAACTTAAGCTCAGGATTAAACGGGGTATGTCAGGAAACTTTCCAAGGTGGTCCACCTTCAGTATTCCTTTGGCATCAAAACCCAATTTAATCCTTTTTACAAATCTACTCCATGATTGATTTCTAAAACTTTAATCTACTTACCAATTAAATAGATTAATATAGCATATTTATACCTTGTTTCCAAATCACAGTTGGAATGCAAACCGAGCGAGTAGAGCCTCACCAGGGAAGGAATCGACTCGGAGTATCACACGTGTGATACCTCTATCGGTTATTCACCAGGACTAACCGGAGAGCGGTTTATTTCTTCTGCCAGAAATACCGTAAACCGCGGAATTCTGCAAAAACACTATTCATAGGGAAAAGAAGAAAACCCGTAATCACGAATTTTCAGTTGCTCAGTTTCATCAATAAGCAAAACTGACATACCGCGAAATTCGGTAAAACACTATTCATCAATCCAGTAAATATACTTCACAACAACCCACAAGATTATACGTCAACTACGTATAACTTTCTTTTCTCAACCGAAACACTATTTGGGAGAGAAACCGAGAAAGAGAGAAAATACCGATCCGTTTCGACACGAAACGGTATGAGTGAATTAGCGAATTTCTCTCTACCCCTCCACCTCTATTTATAGGGTTTAGGGTCTGTTGCCAAAAGACCAAAATGCCCTCCAAGTTCGGCCTATTTACAAGATATGTCATTGAATGGATAAGGATGACATGTCATGTGGATAAGATCGATGACGTGTCATCTGGATAGGATCGATGACATGTCATGAGGATAAGCACGAATCTGAAAAGACCCGAATGCCCTCGGCCCGAACACAAATAATGTTCGTATAATTATTATGAATAATTATATATATTTTTCTTGCGGTTGTTGTTTCGGTAATTTATACAACGTGTCCTGCACATTTATAAATTAACCGGTTAACTTTTATACAACGTGTCACACATGTTTATAAATTAACCAATATTTTTGCTTGTTATTTTTACATAACATTTATAATTTAATTATAACACGTATAATTAATTATAACCATCTTACTATTGATCATAACCAATTTATAATCAATCACAATAAGATTCTCCGATTAACTCCTATATGGTGTGACCCAATAAGATCTGTGTTATGTTGGTAAACATAGTTAAAACTGTTTTAACTTCTATAATCATGAGCGGCATCTAGCAACACATCATGACCATCCAATTACACAGATGATGCTGTACAGTACAATATCACGATCCAATACACAATTTACTTGTGTCTGTTCTTCTGTCTCATAGCTATCAGATCAGTTTCAAGGTAGATGTGTGTCATCCTTGCTAACTGAATCTTTTCTTGATCTTGAGCAGATTATCAAATATAATTACTCTTGTAATTATACCGCTAGCAGATAATCTTACTCTATCAAGGGGCCCAGTGATGCTATAGCTCGTATAGAGATACGAGGGACAAATAGTATTCTTGGTAAACCATCACTACCTCAGCTAAGCAATGTATACCGAAGAGTTACCGTTATAACTGCATTTTACCGACAGCGTTTGATAACAATCACACATATACATTTCTTAGTAGGAAAGATGAATACCTCATACTGTAGAACTTGACACTGAATGAAAACATAAATGACACGAACACAATTCTATTTAATGTTTCATTCGGGGTCTGTCAAATACCATGTTCCTAGAACATGTATCTATGTGATTAAAATGACATCTCGTGTCAGGTGGTTTGTAAAACTTAACCATCTTTTAATCCACATACTAACCTTATCGCGGTAATTAGTGTTCCTGCTAATTACCTTGGTCAGTGACTTTTTAAGAGTATATATTATCTATATTATGGAGTTGCACAATTTCAGTCATGAACTCGAAATGATCCATAAATTCAATAATACTCAAGGCAACAAAATGATATTAATCATCCAATTCATGAACAAAGCTTTATGATAAATTATCGTATTATTGACTTCTAGATTATTACACTAACAAATACTACTCCCATTTCTGCTAAATCATTAGGGTTTAAGATAATCTCTTTAGCTACTTTTTGGTGTAAGTCTAGCTCTGATAATTCATACTTAAAATTAAGTTTAATGCTTCCATGTGATGTTAAGGACCTTCCAGATCAGATACTGGAGGAGGAAGAGGTATCCATTCAAGCTCTTGGAGCTGGCAACCCCCAGATCATATGTCTGGAGACGAGATGTCGGATGAGGATCTCTTGGATTACTAGTCTCCTATGATATGATTGTTTTTTGAGACTTTTATTTTGCTTAGTATTCATTTTGTTTCCAGTTTAGCTTTTGATGTAGTACTATCTCTCCTTGTATGCTTTTATGTTTGTTGATGATGACTTGTTGTATGACTTTTCATATTTGATTTTGGTACCTATTTTAGGTACCATATCAGGTATGCTTTGATTTCTATGAAATCAGTGGTAATACCACTATTTTTCAAAAAAAAATATGATATGATGATATCTGATATCTTCTTCTCAAGTAACAATAATTGAATTATTGAAATCACGTAACAAGACTAACTACCAATTTAAGTACAATTTTTCTTACATTCATAGTTTACTGAGTTAGGCTAATATGACATTGGTGTTATTTGAAACTAAATAACACCAAATCTTAAACCCTTAGATCTGCTTTAAGATTCGTAATATCCGCTTTTACTGTTCAAGCACTTTATTTTGTACGAATCTTAAAGCAGATCTAAGGGTTTAAGATTTGGTGTTATTTAGTTTCAAATAACACCAATGTCATATTAGCCTAACTCTAGTTTACTTTATCTAAAGTATAGTATTTTAGTTAGGTGTTTTCCTCTTCACCAACCAAGTCAGCATCAATGCTTCCGTACCGGGCCCACAAGGACTCTTTTTCTTTTTTACCACGAACGAGCACTCTTACCCACTTATGTTAATTTAATCTTACCACTAAAGTGTTTTCTAATCCAGATAGATGGTATATAATTTAACCCGGCGAGGCGGCGAATGGTATGGGGCCCAAATCAGCGTGCAGCCGTGCAATGACAAATTGACAACTATATGTTTCTATCAATACTTTGATAATCACATTCAAGTTAAGACTTCGGACCACTTATACTATTTTATTTTATTTTTCAGAAATTTTTTATCTTAGAGTAACCACGGTTTTAGAATTTTTTATTCCAATTATGTTACCCTCCTAATCCTATCTCTTATACTATTTTTTTACTGGTGTTTATTTTATAACTGAATCTTACTCACGTTGTGCATTGTATTTTGGGTACTCATAACCCATTTTTTTATCAGTAGAGCCGAACCAATAATTCAGTCTCATTAGCATATTATATATATCCCAATGAGACCATAATTCGGTCCCATCTATGAGGTAAAAAAAGTAATTCATCTTTTTCCAAATAATTTGATTATGTTCAGTTTCTAAAATAATAAACAAGTTTGCTCAGAACAAATTGCTTGTTTGGCTGAACGAATTCCGCAGGTTATAAATAGCGTGCAGTAATTCCCCTGATTATATTAAAACAAATCATGCAAAGAAAAGGAAAATAAATATCATATAAATGTGTACTTGTATAAATAATGTAACGGTGATTTAAGTGTTTTAAATTAATTTAAAATATTAATAAAAATATTAAAGTTACTTTAAGATAAAAAATAAGCATATCTATAACACGGTTAAATCACTATTTTTTAATTTAAATATTTTTATCCCTATCAATTCACTAACATAGTAACATGGTACATAAAGACAATTTAATTTCTTATTTGTAAAAAAAAATTCCGACTACTTAAATTCAGTGAAACATTGAAAATTTAAGATAATTCAATATTTACTTTTAACTTCACTGTCAACTTTCTTTCTTTATTTCTTTTTTTTTTTGCGCTAGTTTCACTGTCAACTTCAAGTTGAGTTTAATTGATATTAATCCCTAAATTACCAACTCCTGCCGTACAGAGAAATGGCTAGCCGCTAGCCAACTCCTGCCGTACAGATAATTCAATATTTACTTTTAACTTCACTGTCAGCTTTCTTTCTTTCTTTCTTTCTTTGTTTTATTTTTTATTTTATTTTTTTTGCGCTAGTTTCACTGTCAACTTCAAGTTGAGGTTAATTGATATTAACCCCTAAATTACCAACTCCTGCCGTACAGAGAAATGGCTAGACTCGTACTTGCTCTCTTTATCAATATGCAGAACTACCTTTTATTTTTTTCTCGTTCTTTCATATTTTGGGAAATGGTTAGCATCGCCAGTTGCTAATCGATCCAAACCGTTCATCTTGTTGTCCATATTAATATGTGTTTGGAGACCAGATTTTATATTTTTTGGAAATTATTTACTAATTTTTTAGATTTATTGAAAATCGTTATTTTCAAACGAATATGGACCATAAAAAACAACGATTTTCAATAAATCTAAAAAAATAGTAAAAATTTATAAAAAATGTAAAATTTGGTCTCCAAACACATATTAACATGGACAACAAGATGAAAGGTTTGGATTGGCTATTTGAACTTTGAGTCACGTGATTTATAGTCCAATGTAAAAAAATGACTATACATTGCGATGTACCGTAGTCCATCTCTATATCTATGAGATATCTATATATATATATAGAGAGAGAGAGAGAGAGAGAGTGGCTAATATCAAAACGTTTGCACCACGCCTCCCGTGCAACCAAGTCATTTTCTGATTTTTAAAGTCCAAATGATTGATCCGAACCGTTAGATGTGTTCTCCATATTAAAATGTTCTTGGAGACCAAATTTTACATTTTTTGGAATTTGTTTACTATTTATTAAGCCACTTTGAAAATCGCTAATCCAACGGTGGCTTAATTCGAAATCTGCCGCTTTCGGTGACTAAATAACCGGATCAAGCCTCTCTTTCCGGTTATTTAGTCACCGGATCCAGAAATTGATCCGGTGACTAAATAACCGGTTTTAAAAAATGCAACTAGTTATTTAGTCACCGGTTTTGTGTTTTTTTCTTTTTCCTTTTTTTTTACAAAACAAATTTTTTTATTTTTTTATTTTTTAAATTGAAATATCATAAATGTTGAATATGTTTCTTTGAAAATAGATGGAATGTAATATAATTTGATTTAATAGAAAGACTATGACAAATAACTCGGATCAACATTTTTCAGGCCGGATTTTTCGCGGCTGTAAGAAAAATTAATATATCCCTTTACGTGTTATTGGAAAAAAAAATGCTTGGATTCTAAGTTATTGATCTCAGTTCAAAAGTAACTTCAAGATAAATACATAAAATATTGTGATCCTACATAATTTCTAAAAAGTTGTACTATTTTTGAAAAATACAAAAACTTTAAGTTATTTAATGATTGTCATTAAAAAAGAATTCTCAAAATCGATACAACTTTTTATAAATTAAGTAGGATCACAATATTTTCTGTATTACCTAAAAGTGACTTTTGAACCGCGATTAATAACTCACATTCAAAGTATATTTATTTTTTTCCAATTACACATAAAGAAATATATTAATTTTTCTTACAGCTGTGAAAAATCTGGTCTGAAAAATGTTGATCCGGATTATTTGTCCTAGTCTTTCTAATAAATCAAATTATATTGTATTACATCTATTTTCAAAGAAATATATTCAACATTTCTAATATTTCAATACAAAAATAAATAAATTAAAAAATTTATGTTTTGTAAAAAAAAAATAAAGGAAAACACAAAACCGGTGACTAAATAACCGGTTGTATTTCTTGAAACCGATTATGTAGTCACCGTACCAATTTCTAGATCCGGTGACTAAATAACCGGAAAGAGGGTCATGGTCCGGTTATTTAGTCACCGAAAGGGGCAGATTTTGAATTCCTCTGAAAAACTGGGTCGATTTTATAATTTTATATTTTTTTTGGGTATTAATAAAAATTTCGGCGAATATTATCCAGCAATTAATAACACTCAAAAGTCACAACTTGACATGACATAATGGCCACCTAGGGGTGGCAGTGAACCGAACTTACCCTAGGTTTGAGTTTGGTTTGAATTAATTTTGAACCGAACCCATTTCGAATCGAATTAATTGCGAACTACACATTTTTCGAATCGAATCATGAACTAAATTATTTTTTAGCAGCCCTAGTTATACCGGTAGTTTATACATTAATTTTTTCTTGCGGGACAAAATTCACATGGCTTCCTTTTACCGGTATGAACTATGAAATGAGTGTTTTTAAGTTGAAAATCTGTTCATGAAAAAATACATCAGAGACGGCTTTCCTGGTATGAACTATAAGAGACGACCGAAGAGAGAGGAGAGACAGTCATCTAGGCCGGAGAGAGGAGTGATAGCCGGAGAGACAGCCAGTCGCCGAGAGCGTCGGCTAGATTTTAGAGCTAGAGGGAGAGGTGGAGAGAGAACTAGGTTATTGAGATTTGAGAGCGAGGGAGTGTCGGCCAAGTTAAATTATGACTCTCTGTCTTTAATTTTAATTTCATCAGGTAAATGGACGGCCAATGTTATTATGAGATTCGAACCATAAAAGTAACTGAACCCATTTCGATCGAACCATGTTAGGTTTTGAGTTTGGTTTGAATTAATTTCGAACCAAACCTGGTTGGGTTCGTTTCAATTAGAACCCATTTCGAATCTAATTAAACTCGAATCAAACCCAAATCGAATCACGAACTACGAATTTTTTTGCCAGCCCTATGGCCACCTACGGGTTCAACTCAAAAAAAAAAAAAAGGACATGATGGCAACGTAGGAAACTTCATAGAAGGTGACCTTAAGGTTAATACACGGACAAAGCTAGGTTGTCTTCATGAAGCGTATCAGTTATATTCATTTATTTTGACCGTGCTCTGCATGAAGCGAAGTTTACTCTGTTAACATCTTTAACTAAAAATCACTTGCATGCAAGTATGCAACAGTGCATACTTGCATGCAAGTGATTTTTAGTTAAAGATGTTAACAGAAGATCCGGAACTATCCGTATCCGTTTGATTCGAATTTTGATTCGAATACGGATAATAAGTGGATTCGGAGCGGATATCCGTCCGGATAATCCGGCTCCGTTTACACCCCTAGGTCAGACTATAAAAATTATTTGAATTTTGGGAATATTTTCGTATACAACCCTAAAAAATGTTAAAAATATTATTCTTACTTTAGTTATGTGTGATTTTGTTGTTTTATATGGTGATAGGATATTTCTTATATATTCCTGTTATCCAGGGTTATGTAAATAAATATGTTAAAACTGTTATTTATAGCCGTTTTTTTTTTAATACCACCCAAATAAATCGGAATAAAATAAATACCACTGGATTTAATAAATTTAAGATTCCGCCACGTTCGCAAAATGAATTTGCGTACCGACCCGTTCCCGACTGACCCGTTTTCAGACCCGTTCACAAAATAATTCTGCGAACCGACCCGTTTCCGACTGACCCGTTCGGACCGATCCGTTCACAAAACCATTTTGCGGACCGACCCGCGAACCCGTTTCCGACATGACCCGCCCGCCTGACCCGCTACCGCCCGACCCGCTCCCGATGATCCGTTCGCAAAATGGTTTTGTGGACGGATCCGTTCACAAAATGGTTGTGCGCACTCATAACTTTAGCATATATATACACATCAGATCGATTATGTTTCCATTCATTCTTCACCAAAGGTAGCAGCAAAGGTGCGTTTGTTTCCATCCCTTTTTTAAAAAAATTATTTTTTTTAGTATTATTTAATTTAGTACATTATTTTGTAATATTAGGTTCATTAAATCGATTATGATTGGAATTGCTTGTTATTTTGGTGGTGAAGTATTACAAGGACCAAATGGCGCTTATTATAGCCACCAAATACCGAGAATGTTCAATATCGGCTTAGGTTTGGATTTTAGGGGTATAAATAGGGAACTGTACCAACAACTCGGTATTGACCACTGTAATTATGAACTGGTAATTTCCGCGAGAATCAATATTGGCCAAGGCAACCAAACATGGTTTCAACAGCTTCCGGTACAAGACGATAGCAGCTGGGGGTTATATGTCAATATGACAATGAATATGACCACCCCTTTCAAGTTCTTAGAGTTATATGTGGTAGCCAACCCCAGACAAAACCCTAGACAGAACTCCAGACAGAACAACAGACAATTGTTGCAGTTGACTCAGGGTTTGGGGCTCGAGCAATCTGTAGCGGGTCCTAGTCAGGCCCCATCTGTAGCGGGTCCTAGTCGAGCGCCATCTGTAGCTGGCCCTAGTAGGGTCCAATCTGACAGGGGTCGATCCCCAATTCCATCCTCGTCCTCTAGCCGAGTCCAACCTGAGAGGGACCGATCTGAAACTCCAGAACGACTTTATTATGGTGATAATACGGACGAGGATCCTGAAGAAAGGGAGGCAGAGGCTAATTGGGATGATAATGGGAACGGTGGAGTATCAGATCACAGTGATGAGGATAGTGGTATTCCTGTGCTTGGTAGACGGAAGTGGCCTATAGTGGATCGTGGGGAAAGACATCCGTTTGAGCAATTTCATGACACATCAGGATTTGAAGAGGCCGATAGCTCTTTTTTTGTGACTTGTGAGGTATGTTTGTTAATTTATATTTAATTTTAATTTAATTATTAAATTGTTGTTATTAAATTGATGTTGTTTAATTTTTGTTGTTTCTTTTGTAAATTAAAAGGGAGAGAGACATCAATTGTCTGAGGGGATGACATATGACAGCAAGGATAAGATGAAAGATACAATTAACCACTGGCACATTCAACAAAATAGGGAGATAAAAAATACACACAGCGATACCACCAGGTTGAGGTACAAGTGTGTTAGCGCCCGGTGTAGGTGGGCGTTGGTTGCGAGGGCTACAGGCTTTGGTAATACTTGGGCCATCACGAAGAATGCGGCTAAGCACACATACAAGCAGGGACGGTGTTTCCAGATACAATTATACCCGGCACGCAATGCATAAGGCTCGGTATAGACATGCCAAGACCGCTGCCCCCCAATTCATCTGTGGAGGGTCTGCCAAGTCCCTTAGCCACTGGAGCATACAAGCAGGGACGGTGTTTCCAGAGGAATCTGGAAACAACCAGCAAGAGAACAGCTCCATTATGTAAGCCCGTGTCCACCGATCTATCATCTCCTCAGACGCCTCTTCTTCCAATTTACCACTACAAATACGAACTAATTTAGTACAGGGTATGAAACATCACAATCAAAAACTTACTATTAGAAAAAATGCAACTTACTTGAATGTCGCCCGCAAAGAAGAGATACTAATGTCATTCTTCGATGCAACCTTCGACCTCTTGAGGGACCTTTCCTTCATCAGGTTGGGTCCCAACAGTTCTTCAACGTCCTTTGTGAAGTCCCCGTACTCCACACCCGTCACAGCCCGTCCAGTAATAGGTAGTCCCCAGAGACAACTGACATCCTGCAGAGACACTGTAATCTCTCCAACGGGCAGGTGGAATGTGTGTGTCTCTGGCCGCCACCTCTCGACTAACGCAGATAGAAGAGCGACATCTGCGACAATGGGGGTCAGCTGTGAGACATGCCACAGACCTAAACTCTTCAACGCGGGAGCATAACGCTCGTCGTAGAGGATACTCATCTTATTGTTCCGCGTCCCCGTCAAGGTATGAGCCTGCATTTAATTTCAAAACATACAAACATATAACTTACCTATTTTTATCTAAATGAAAATGAAAATAATTTGCATTTCTCAAAACGTAAACTTACATATGCGTTTCTGATCTTGTGCTCCTCGAATTTATACCAGCAAAGAGGGCTGATACTCTCTTTCGTCATATTTGGAAATATGTTTCGGGCCAGTGATAAATCCAACTGTAAATCATCTTGCGTACGGTTTTCATTGGTACCGCTGGTTGACGCCATACTAATATCAAATTTATCAATTTTGTCAATTTTGGCCTCTTTATTTAATTTCAAACAGTACAAATATCTATGGTAATTCAATAATATATCACCATTCTTGGATGAATCGGTAAAAAATCATACAATCTACACTGATTCAGAAAAAAAAAATTCCAAATTGGTCCATTTCCACTCTAATATATTACAATTTTTGGACATTTCTAAATTTGTCGATTTCTAAATTGGTACATTTCTAAATTCTAAATTCTAAATATAATTTATAAATTCTAAATACAATTCACAATTCTAAATTGGTCTAAATACACAAATATTTTGATATCCAACTTAACTAAACTAAACTACTATTTTGATTTAATTTACAATATACTACAACATACGATTTTGGTCTAATTTACACAAGTTTCTACAAATTTTTTTTAAAAATAGTCTAATTTACAATATAATACTATTTTGGTACCTACCTAAATTATACTACTTAAACTAAACTAAACTAGTTAATTAAATTAAACTAAACTAAACTAATTAATTATACTTAAACTAAACTACTTAATTAAATTAAACTACTTAAATAAATTAAACTACTTAAATAAATTAAACTACTTAAAATAAAAAATGACATTTACCTTTTTTTTCCGTCAGGTGCGCAGACAGAGGAGCGGCTTGGTAAAAAAATGCCACTGTCATTCCTTTTATCCGGATGCACCACGTTCGCCAAACCATTTTGCGAACGGGTCATCGGGAGCGGGTCGGGCGGTAGCGGGTCATGTCGGAAACGGGTTCGCGGGTCGGTCCGCAAAATGGTTTTGTGAACGGATCGGTCCGCAAAATGGTTTTGTGAACGGATCGGTCCGAACGGGTCAGTCAGAAATGGGTCGGTTCGCATAATTATTTTGTGAACGGGTCTGAAAACGGGTCAGTCGGGAACGGGTCGGTGCGCAAATTCATTTTGCGAACGTGGCGGAATCTTAAATTTATTAAATCCGGTGGTATTTATTTTATTCCGATTTATTTGGGTGGTATTAAAAAAAAAACGGTATTTATATTTATGGCTGTAGAACAAGTGAGTATACGTATATTTTTTATTTTTTTTATTTGTTAATTGGTATGCGTATGTTAAAGTTTATTTAATTTAATTATTCGAATCCGTATTCGTAGATTATTCGAATCCGTATTCGTAGATTATCCGATCCGTATCCGTTTAATGTGGATTTGGTTTTGAATTTTGACATCCGTTTACGATCCGTATCCGTATTCGTATCCGCTCACTATCCGTTTAATGTGGATATGGTATCAGCACTATCCGCTCCAAATCCGCTCCGTTTACACCCCCTAAATGCAACTACCTGAATTTTTTTCATAAACCATAATTAATAAAACGAATTTTACGGAACCAATATGATTGGTTTTTTTTTAAAAAACCATAAGGACCGTATGGTCCCTACGGTCTCCAAAATTGCATTTTTTGAGACCGTATGGACCATACGGTCTTACCTTTTCTTTTCTTTTTTAAAACAGAATTTTTTTTATTTTTTTATTTTTTGTATTAAAATATTAGAAATATTGAATATATTTCTCTGAAAATAGATGAAATATAATATAATTTGATTTATTAGAAAGACTGCAACAAATAACCCGGATCAATATTTTTCAGATCGGATTTTTCGCAGCTGTAAGAAAAATTAATATATTTCTTTATGTGTTATTGGAAAAAAAATAAAAATGCTTAGATTCTGAGTTATTGATCCCGGTTCAAAAGTCACTTCTAGATAATCCATAAAATATTGTGATCCTTCTAGGACATTTAATTTATAAAAAGTTGTATCTGTTTTGAGAATTCTTTTTGAATAACAATCATTAAATAACTTAAAGTTTTTGTTTTTTTTAAAGTAGATACAACTTTTCATAAATTAAATGTACTAGAAGGATCACAATATTTTCTGAATTACCTAGAAGTGACTTTTGAACCGGGATCAATAACTCAGAATCTAAGCATTTTTATTTTTTTCCAATAACACAAAGAAATATATTAATTTTTCTTACAGCCGCGAAAAATTCGACCTGAAAAATATTGATCCGGGTTATTTGTTGTAGTCTTTCTAATAAATCAAATTATATTATATTTCATCTATTTTCAAAAAAAAAATATTCAATATTTATAATATTATAATACAAAAAAATAAAAAAAATAAAAAACTTAAAAAATTTCTATTTTTTTTTTTAAAAAAAAAGGTAAGACCGTATGGTCCATACGGTCTCAAAAAATGCAATTTTGGAGACCGCAGGGACCATACGGTCCTTATGATTTTTTTTTTTTTAAAAAAAATCAATCATATTGGTTCGGTAAAATTTATTTTATTAATTATGGTTTATGAAAAAAATTCCAACTGCCTTGCAAGTTGCAAGTAACAATTGCTCGGAGAGAACCGGGCCGTATAATTCCGTACGGTCAGTTAAGTCCTTGCCTACCTAATGTGCCAGAAATGCTATGGCTTCCCCAATTATCTACCTAAATTCCTTCTTGATGACTTTAGTACCGTAGAAGATAGTAATTCTCTAGTTTTCTGAAAAATACTATTTTGTTTTTTATAAAATTTAGTTTGTTAATATATTTTCATATGAAAATTATGTTTAATGGTGCGGATTGATTGTTTAAACTTTTAAATAGAGATATGGATCCACGGCATTGATCGATCCGTAACATGCATATTATTGAATCCATATCATATGAGGTAACAAAATAATTATGTTTCGATCATGGTCGTCCAATAGAAATCCAGACCAATACAATATGAGACGGAACAAACAGGATTGCTTTAATAATAGTGCGGATTATAATTTCAAGGTCCAGATCCAAACAAAAATTTTATGTTACCTTAGGTGATACAAATTCCATATTACCATAGTCTCGCTTATATTATCACTAATTAACCTAGTTACATCGCCAAAAAAAATATTTATGAATATTTTAGATAAAAGATCACGGATTGGATTAACGATGATGTCATTTTCTGTCATAACATGTAATTAAAATTGTTTAAACTGCGAAGTCAACAATTAATAATTGTCGTGGTTGTATGCGCATAAATTAGACAGCGTCATCGGAATATGACAAACATAAAACATTCATTTATTTTTATACCATTTATTACTTGACCAACCCACCGATTTCTATTCATAGTTTTATCTGATTTTACAATCAATTGAAGTTAGTGCATAAGTAGATAATTAGACTCAAAATATGGATTATTTGAGAGTTGAGCAATTCATGCTTTATTTTTGGTAGGAAAT
The DNA here is from genome assembly GCF_964058835.1 of Carex rostrata. Classification (NCBI taxonomy): domain Eukaryota; kingdom Viridiplantae; phylum Streptophyta; class Magnoliopsida; order Poales; family Cyperaceae; genus Carex; species Carex rostrata. Next base: position 5,862,754 of record NC_135937.1, read on the forward strand.
TAGATGAGATCTTACCTAGATCAAGATTGTTAAAAATCATAATTTAAGGGTAGAGATACAGTTTTAACAATTTATTATTTCTTTTGCCACAGCATCTAAAGGGAGCCACTGAGATCAAATAAAGTAAAGCAACCTTGTTGATTATTATTTCTTAAATTTTAAAAAAAAATTAAAGAAAAATTTAAAAATATTGTTAGATGACAACTTGACACCACTAATAAAAAAAACTTGCATTTTCCATTGATAAGTATCAAAACTCTATTTAAATTATGGTGTTTCAATCATATGCCTACGAGTCAGCACGTGTATATATACATCATTCTTAGCTATGCATAGAAAATTCTAGAAGTAATTAGTCTCAAATACTAGAAATAAATTATCATCATCTTACCTTATCAAAACATCATAGCACTGTATTTACACAATAATGTGGAAACACGGATGTCAAAGATGTAGTTTTTTTTTTTTTTTTTTTTTTTGAGAAAAACCCGTAGGGTCAAATTGTAGTTACAAACAACTTCTATAATTTACTAATAATTAATACTCAGTTCGTAAAGAAAAAATATATTTACTTTTCTTTTCTTGCAAAACATGCATAGAGTTGTTATATCACATGATCCAAAATTATAAAAAAAAAAAAAAATTACATAATAAAACTCTTGAGTTAGCTCGCGGTAGTCCGTTTGAAAACAATAATGTACGTGGAGGTGTTAACCAGGGGGATGGTTATCAACCCCTGAAATTCTTTGCTTTCCCAGATTCTAGCGACCCGTGCAGCCTCGGACAGACGCTGCGAAAAAAAAGAGGGCTGTCCGTACAATTCTCTAGAGCCCAAAGAAAATCACATATTCTGAACAAGTTCCCAAAGAGAGAACCAATATTTTCTGCTAGTACTTCCACATTAATTATAACTTGAGTAAAGCTAGCGTGTGACATGCTCACCAAGAAAATTTGGTGAGCATAACTCCAAAAGTATGTCGGATCGACGTCAAATGTCAAATCCAAACCGTTGAAATCCATGTACTTCATGAGTGATGCATATACATGCAAAATTTTGAAAGTTTCGAGTTTATTTGCTACACGGTCAAGTGGTCAAAGAAATAATAAAAATTGAATATATAAAATAACTTATAATAAAATGTTCATTTCTTTGACCACTTGACCGTGTAGCAAATAAACTCGAAACTTTCAAAATTTTGCATGTATATGCATCACTCATGAAGTACATGGATTTCAACGGTTTGGATTTGACATTTGACGTTGATCCGATATACTTTTGGAGTTATGCTCACCAAACTTTATTGGTGAGCATGTCACACGCTAGCTTTACTCTTATAACTTTGTCACGGTTTTATTGACTCTTGACTCTTGAGAGAATTTTCGTTGATTTTTTATAATTATTTAGATGCAGCGTTATATTTAATTTAAAAATATTTTTGTAAATAACATATTTTTTAACTGTTTTTATTGGCTCTCGTAATTTTTAATTTAGTAATAATTGTTGACGTAGCTGTTAAAAATAATTAAAATTAATTGTACAAAGCGGGGAGCTTTACAAATTAAAATTAGCTAAATATCTACTTATTACTCGACAGTCGTTTTTAAATTGATGCACAGTAGAAAGCCAATATGAAGCCTTGATGATCTTAAATTATTATACATTCTAACTAGTGAATTTTCAACGAGTTAGATGGACAAAAAAAAAAAAGAATCTCTTGCACTCCTGGGGTCGAAGAGTCACTGCCGGTGGGTCCGAGGTGAACCTTAGATCAAATATTTAAATGTTAAAAGTGACTCTAGGGGCAGAAATTTCCTGCACCCCTGGGGCAGATGATCTCATTCTCAAATTTTGTGGCCAACCTTTAGAGCAAGTATTGTGATTTTTTATTAAATCCAGCTCTTGTAACTAGCCGAGATGAATTAATTTTTCTAAGTGAGAGGTTTTTAAAAAGTGAATAAAAATTAAAAATCTGGAGGAACTATATGAATTGGATAAACGAATATTAAACTGGGGAACTTTGAAATTTTGTAATTTTAAATATTTGCGTAGATGAGCCACTGAGATCATCAATGGGAATAGTGTTTGGTAAATGCCCTCGGGGACCCAACTCGGACCGGTCCGCCCGTGCCCGTACCCGGACCGGACCGTGCCCGTGCCACGGGTATGCACGGGTACACGGGCACACGGGCACGGGTATTAAACGGGACGGACCCAGTTTTTTGGAAAAATGCCCGTGAGAACCCGGACCCCCGTACCCGTAACCCGTACCCGTGACGCCCGTGCCCGTGACCATGAGCCCGTGGCAGAATTTTTTTTTTTTTTTACTTTTGGTCTAAAATTCAAAATTTAAACTCAAATTCTCCCCCCCATTCCCCCCATGCCCCACATCCCCACTTTCTACCCGGACCCCTACCGATTTTTTTTTTTCAGTTTTTTTTTTTTTTTTTAATTCAAATTTTAATCCCTCCAAACAAAATTCTATAAATATACACCCATTCCTTACAAATTTTCACATCTCTCTCAATATTTTCATCTCTCATTCTCTCAATCTCAATCTCAATATTTTTATTATTCTCCAATTTTAATTTTATTGTCAAAAAAAATAGTTGTTAATTTAACAAATACGCAAACGCAAACACGCAAACGGAAACGGAATTACGAAGGTATTCTCGAAGATTTTCTCACGAAATTAAAAAGGTAACATTAATTTTTGTTAGATTACATTTTGTTAGATTAAATTTTGCTAGATTAAATTTTGTTAGATTGAAATAAAACAGAAAAAAAAACAGCAAAAAAAACATAACAAAAAAAAACATAACAAAAAAAAACAGAACAAAAAAACAGAACAAAAAAACGAAAAAAAAACAGAACAAAAAAAACAGGACCGAAAAACTGAACAGAAAAACCGAAAAAAACCAGAAACAAAAAACAGAAAAAAAAAAACATAACCAAAAAAACAGAACCAAAAAAACAGAACAAAAAAACAGAACGAAAAAACCGAAAAAAAAAACCAGAAGAAAAAAAAAAGAACAAAATAACAGAAACAAAAAACAGGAAAAAAAAAAAAACCGGTCCGGACCGCCCGGCCCCCGGTACCCGGACCGTCCTACCCCCGAACCCGTGACGGGCACGGGTATTAAACGGGCAGGGCAGGATTTTTGAAAAAAAAACCCGTGACGCCCGGCCCGTTGTGCCCGTGCCCGGGTTTTGCCCGGACCGCCCGGCCCGGCCCGTTTACCAATCACTAAATGGGAACTGGTTGGTTCTTCGGAATACATTTTAGGCATAGTAGAAATTGGCTTGCATGCTAATTCTAAACTTATTTTTTTTCCGAAAAAGTGGTTACCCACCGATTTCATTAGAAACCATAAAATGTCAGCTGCTTACTCCAAATGACTGGAGTAAAAAGCAATTACATACTTTGGATTTGTAGAAACCAGAAAAAACTGGACAATACCAGTATGACAAAACAAAAACCACAAGGTTCCTACTACACATGGCACACATAACTAATATAAAAGCAAACCAACAGAAGGCATAAAAAATACCTAGAAACAAAATAGGATCTAGAATGAGACAGTATCATGGGATTCTGACCCAAGCGTAAGGGTTGAACCTCCTTGATCCAGGATTACTGGAATTTCCCCTTCCCCTTCCTCTAAACCAATTGCGGGACTGCTCATTGGGGTACCTATTAAAGTAATTACCTGACAAGGCATATCATTAGTGTCCATAGGCATAATTAAAGACAAATTAAGTAGAGAGCCAAAATGTAAAGTTTTACACCAGAAGGTTGCTAACGCAATGATCCTAGAGCCCAAAGCCTGCAATGTAGGAACAGTAGTATTTTGAAAGCAAATTTTATTCCTTTCGAGCCAAATACACCACAAAATTGCCCCTCGTACAAGTTCAACTAGAGGCTTATCTTTAAGAGGGATGGCTGCATTTATAATCCAAATATCATTCATTGTAAGGCTCTCAAAAATAAAGTTATTATGAGTGGCTATCCAAATCCATATTTGTCGGGTAAATGGGCACTGCACAAATAGATGGTCAGTAGACTCAAAATCACCACAGAAAGGACATGAAGTGTCCCCTACCCATCCTTTACCAAGGAGATTTTCTTTGGTACAAATATAAAAATATTTTAATTTTGAGTGGAATTTTGGATGACCAAATAGATGTAAATTCATGATTTGGCACCCCACCATACTCAAGCCAAACATAATAAGAATGAACTGAAAATTTACCCAAAGTGGACCATCTCCACAAAAGTGTATCATGAATATTAGGGTTTGGCTTATAATCAAGTAAATGAATTTGCAGATTATGCCATTCATTCCTTAATACCCCAGTTAATTGCCTTGTAAAAGGTATATGCAAGTAATTATGTCTATAAGCCTCAATAACTAAGATATCAGGATCAACTGATATTGCAAAGAGAGTGGGATATAAAAATGATAAAGTGTGTTCTGAACACCACCTGTCATTCCAAAATTGAATTGTGAAACCATTTCCTAATTTTTTAGTGAAACCAACATCAACAACAGGTGCCCCTTTAAGAATGCCTCTCCAAAAAGGGGAGCATGTAGAAGAGTAACCAGAATGGCCATATTTGGCCAACACAATTGATTTCCATCGACTAGTAACATTGGGATCTTGAAACCTAACCCACCATTTAGCTAATAAAGATTGATTTAATCGTTTGAGATTAATTAAACCCAAACCTCCTTGAGATTTGCTTTTGCAGATAGTTGGCCAAGATACTAAACAATACTTTTTCCTAACAGAGTTTCCACCAAACCACAAAAATCTTCTTCTAAGTTGGTCAATTCTTTTTCTGATTTGAGCTGGCATTACAAAAACAGATAACCAGTAAATAGGGATGGCAGATATGATTGAATTGAGAAGGGTAACCCTTCCTCCATAAGAAAGAAGTTTGCCCTTCCAACCTTGAATCCTTAATTCAATCTTGCTAATTATAGATTGCCAATCAGTCATACTTGGTTTTTTAAAATGCAAGGGTAAACCAAGATAAGTTATTGGTAAACTATTTTGATTTGAAGTTTGTACGAACTTTATTTATATGTATTGAGAACTATTTTGATTAGATGAATGTTTGAGAACTTTTATTTGATAACTCGCGTCGAGAACTATTTTGATTATACAGCAGGTTTGAGAACTTAACAATTCCATCGAAACCATCTTTTATAAGTTACAAAGATGCATGTTTGAGAACAGAGTATTTATAGTGCAAAAAAAACAAAACAAAACAAAAAAATCCCAAACCGCTATATAATATAGCGGATTGGAATAAAAATCCAATCCGCTATGTTATATAGCGGTTTGGGTATTTAAAAAAAAACCCAAAAATTTACTTATTAGTGATAAAATATATTTAAAGTTTGTTATTAATAAAAATTACGGTGATTTATGGGAGCGAGAAGAAAAATCCAATCCGCTATATTTTATAGCGGTTTGGGTATTTAAAAAAACTCAAAAATTTAGTTATTAGTGATAAAATATATTTAAAATTGGTTATTAATAAAAATCAGGGTGATTTATGCCTTTATGGGGAGCCAGAAGAATTTATTATAATTCACAGTGGATATTATATTTTCTTTCAAAGGTCCAACCAATTAATGAAGTTTAAATGAGTGACGTCTCTCCTTATTGCGTCAGAAGAGGAGGCATCGACGAAACTTCCTCCCGCTCCTAATTCAACGATGGCATATTCGCATGTTTTCAGAATTTACAAACGTTTCTACTAACAAGTAATCGACCACGTGGCAATGTGGCATACTTGAACTTCCACCTTTAACCAATAATATTTGTCGAAAGTATAAAAGCGTAGATTTAGTTTAGGAGCACCTAGTGTAATTAAAAATAATAGACATCTCAATTATTCTCCACACCACACGAATCCGGAATGATATTCGCATATCCGAAAGCATTAAAGAAGAAAAGCAGCTTCGTGTCTCCCACTTAGAACCCAAACGGGGAATAACTACCCCCAGTTTACATTTTAGAAAATGCGCGTACTAGTTTACATTTTAGAATATTACTTGGTTTGGTTTTTGTTATAAAATAAAGATGAACAAGCATAAAGAAGAATAAATAAGATAGAGAGAAAAAAAATGACAATCTCTTTATTCATACATTTCTCATATGTGTGTAAGACAAGATTACAAAGGCTCTATTTATAGGCCACAAATTGTGAATGAAAAATCATCTAAATTAATTACAAGAATAAATGGGAAAATTAATTCCAATAGTAATGGGATATGAATTCCAATAGTAGTGGAGATAGTGGAGAATGAATGTTGGGAGTTATGGACATCCACATTAATATTTTATTCATAACACTCCCCCTTGGATGTCTATTACATAAGAATATGCCTCATTAAAACCTTACTAGGAAAAATCCTATGGGATAAAAACCTAGTGAATGAAAAATAGTACAATATTCTTCTAAATAAGTAACTACAGCCTTACCAGGAAAACCCCAGTGGGAAAAACCATGGTTAAGGAAAATATAGTGCATATTAACTCCCCCTCATGACAGCATCAGTCAAGATCTTTAATTCGGCGAACTCCAATATTACGAACTAGTTTTTCGAATACTGCAGTAGGGAGTGCTTTAGTGAATAAATCTGCTGGATTTTTCACTTGAACGGATTTGCTGAACATTAATAACATTATTCTTTTGGAGATCATGTGTGAAAAATAATTTTGGTAAAATATGTTAATGTATCATTCTTTTCATTGAGCAATACATACAATATTATATTCATATATGATCGTCGGGATCATTTCTCTAAAAGATAAGCTGCATGTCTAACAAATGTGTTGAATCACATATCTTAACCAAACACATACTCGACTTGCTTTTGTGTATTGCTAAATTTTCTCATAGGTAGCGAAATATATGTTTAATTATATGCCAATATCTTCGCATGAGAGAAGAACTATATCTTGCTAATAAATATTCACTTAAGTGCTCATATTGCACTAAGGCACGGTACTTCAGGACCAAATAGTTCTTCATCATTTTCTCGAGGTCTAAAAGGATATTTATTCGCATCTAATAATCTTACAACCATCGGAGTGCTTAATGAATGCTATTTATCCATATAAAATTATTTCAGCACTCTTACAATATAATTTTCTTGACGCATAAAAATATCATTTTTAAATGTTCAATTTGCAATCCAATGCAAAACTTTGTTCTTCCAAGATCTTTCATCTCAAATTTTTCCTTTAAATAATTTATTCTTTTGGAAGCTCTTCAGGAGTTCCAATGATACTTAGATCGTCAACATAAAATCATTTATATATCTTTTCATAAAAATACATGGACATGTCGTATCATTCTTATATCCATGTTTCAATAGCATATGCGTCCATATTGCTTTAATCGATATAAAAATTTATTCAATTTAACTGAAAAATGTTCTTGAGAACCTAAATTACATGCTTCAGGCATCTTAAATCTTTCAGAGATTTTCATATAAATATCATTATCAAGCGAGCCAATTAAATAGGCTGTAACAATATCCATTAGGTGCAAATTAAGTCCTTCATGGACTGCCAGACTAATTATATATCAAAAAGTTGTTGCATCCACCATAGGTGAGTATATCTCAAAATTTCACCTTTCTCATTTTATTTTCTCATAAATATTCATTTATATCCTACTGGTTTTATACCTTGAGGTAGAAGGACTACAGGTCCAAAAACTTTTCATTTTTCAAGAGAGTTTACCTCGACCTCAATTGCACCTTTCTATTTTGGCCAATCATTTCTTTGTCGACATTCTTTAATAGACTTCTAGTCATGATCCTCAATATTTATTATGTTTAGCGCTATATTATATACAAAAATATTATTGATATCAATTTTTATCTTGGTTCCATCTTCTTCCATTCATGATATAATTTATCGAGATCTCTTTATTTTCATAAATTTCAGATACCTGAGTTTCTGCTGGAACTCCAATATTACTTATAATTTCATTCTCTTCTAGAGTTTTATCTGAAATTATCATATCCTCGACTTGACCATTTTCATTCTTTGCTCCTTTTCTTTTTCGAGGATTTTTTATATTTTTAATCTTTGGAACCGATTGCTTTTTCACGCTTCATGCGTGTTATAATTTGTCTGTCCAACAGGGACACCGACTTTAATTGGAGCATTAACAGCTGATACATGTGATTTGGTCACTTTCTTTAAGTCTGTGAAAAGCCATTAACAACTAGTTAATGCAAATTTTGTTTTAGATTAAATATTACTTTCTTGGCATGCTTTGTCAAAAGTTAAAATGTGGAATTTTAGGGACTAAGTGTTAACATTTATATTGATAATCTGATTAATTAAGAAGACTGAAACTCTGGACTTCTATTGCTGCTTAGATTATTTTAGGTTCTAATTTACTTGTATTTTGTCTCTAGAAGTATCTATTATAAAGCTATATATTCTATTTAAATAGTTTTCAACGTTTTCAAATTTTAAATCGATAAAATTATAATGGAATTTGTGACGATGTGCAATGTATGTAAATGTTGACTTTTCAATATTGTACCCTGTTGTCAGCAGTATTCGATCCTTTAAAAAAATTATAAAACAAAAATGTCCAGAACCGAAATTGTCAAATACAGCTATAAAATATTCATAGTTGTAGATCTATTCAAAAAATTCTGTGTTTGATAATTCCTGGTCCATTCTAACTACCTTTACTTATTTTATTAAAAAAAATTGTCACTTTGTTAAAGGTCGTAAATTAAAAAATTCGACTGAACTTTTTTTATTTGTTTATAAATATTTAAAATTAGAATAATTTGCCTCCATCTCTATTTAAAACAGAAAAGAAAAAAAAATGTTGACTCCATTATTTCTATTGGTAGAAGTTACAAAATGCCAATTTTTATGTACTTGCGACGAATTAAATCCTTCAAAATATATCCATAATTTTTTTCCCTGAAAAATAGCTACTTGAATGTTGGCTGAATGCGATGAAAAATATTTATATATAATAATATGATTTTTATTTCATTAAGTGTGGTGCAATTATAAAGCGACATAAAAGCTATTGAAAGCTCCAAACAATTGTAGTGAAGTGCGCTTCACTGTTACAAAACTAGCCACTTTTTCTTCTACACCCAACTATTTCCTTTTTTAGTTCCAACAAAATATACAAGGTATTTACATAATTACATGTAATGTGCTAAAATCAGAAAATAGTCAAAATACCAAAATTAAAGCGCGAAAGGTAGATTTACTGGAAGAGCAGTTTTTGCTTCATACAGCGCAAAGACTATAGAATCAAAACAGTAGTAAAATAGTTTGTGCGCTGGATGAAGCCAAAACTTCTCTGTTAAAATCTTTACCCAAGAAAAACTTCCTGAAGTGCGTATTTGGAATCAATAAATCTGGCGGGTGTAAATGTGAAAGTTAGAAAAATAAATAACTAAGGAAATAAATCAACAAATAAGACCCGTATCCGGACCCGGACCCGGACCCAAAACCAGAAGTTGGCTGCTTAGTCGTGCAAACAATCTCTCTCTCTCTCTCTCTCTCTCTCTCTCTCTCAGGCGGCGGAGAGAAAAAGAAGCACCCCAGAGAAAAAACAAATTAAGAAAAGTCGTAATCAAAGGCCAAATTCAGACTTATAATCAATCTCCCCCTTTCGAAATAATTTGATTATGTTCAGTTTCTAAAATAATAAACAAGTTTGCTCAGAACAAATTGCTTGTTTGTCTGAACGACTTCCGCAAGTTATAAATAGCTTGAAATAATTCCCCTGATTATATTAAAACAAATCATGTAAAGAAAAGGAAAATAAATATCATATAAATGTGTACTTGTATAAATGAAGTAGTGGTGATTTAAATGTTTTAAATTATTTAAAATATTTTAAGTTACTTTAAGGTAAAAAAAAACATGTGTAGAACAAGGTTAAATCACTATTTTTTTTTATTTAACCATTTTTATCCCTATCAATTCACTAACATAGTAACATGATCCATGAAGACAATTTAATTTTTTATTTATAAAATTTTTCCGACTACTTAAATTCTGTCAAACATTGAAAATTTAAGATAATCCAATATTTACCTTTCAACTTCACTGTCAATTTTTTTTTTTTTTTTGCTAGTTTCACTGTCAACTTTAAGTTGAGGTTAATTGATATTAACCCCTAAATTACCAGCTCCTGCCGTACATCGAAATGGCTAGACTCGCACTCTCTTTATTAATATGCAGCCAGGGTGTCATGTCACGTCTACCTTTTTTTTTTCGTTGTTTCATATTCTAGGAAATGGTTAGCATCGCCAGCTGCTAATCTCCATTCATGTATTACCAACCCAATTAGTATTTTAAAAATAAAAACTTAAGGTGATATAATCATAGGGTGATGTTTTCGGATATTATCCGATATGTATTCGATATATTTGTATTCGAAAATTAGAAACAAATATCTGATATTCGAATATCCGTGCGGATACATATAAAATATGGAATTATATGTATTCAAAGATTAGATATATACCATATCTCTTCTCTTATATCAAGTGTGTAGACGTCATGATCTACCGACGACGGTGATTACAAGATGAAATTTCGGATGAAATATTAGCCCTCCAATTAAATAGACTGCTTTTTTTTTATTCTATGCATCTTCTTTATGTATTTTACGTGTAGAAGTTTAAATTTATTTAAATACGTACTCGTCACAAGCAGTGTTATTAAAACCGGATCGGACTGGATGGTTTAATCGGAAAAAACCGGACCCGGAGGCTACACCGGTTCAGTCTGCTGAGTAGACCAGATAAGTAATTGGACCGGTCAAAGCCGGGTTAATTGAACGATATTTTTTAAAAACGATGAACCGTTCAAAGAAAAAAAAACCCGAATTTTCTTCGCGTCTACAGACTATATTATCGATGCTTCTTTCTTTCTCTGGATTCCCTTTTTCTTTCGATCTCTTTCCCATCTTTTATCTAGTTGGATTGAAAAGTTGTCATAATTTAGAGAGATCAATGGAAATGGGAGAAATTGTGTTGATCTTTTTTCAAAATCTTCTCACGTCCAGTCTTACAGTGAAGGGCTCATCATTCAATCAAGAGAAGCCTATCCTCATCATCTTCGAGTGATTCGAATTCGCAGTCAAAAGCAAATAATGTATCTCATATGATTTGTGACATTTCAGTTTGTAAAAGGCACCTAGAAGGATGATATTTAACCCCATAGTGTAAGAGTCTAATGCCCTCAATGTGTTTGATAAATTGTTCAAACCGAATTATCAGTGCAGTTTTGTGAAATAATTGGTTTTCTTTTACATTTTACTGAAGTTCAATGCCCTCAACTATTACAAGGTAATAATCTTTGGATTTGCAAAGCTCTTTTTACAAAGCCTTGGAAGTGAAAAACATATCCATCCGTGTTACTAGGAAAACATAAGATCTTAATTTATAGTTTAAACCGAAGCATGAAAAGAGAATCCTCAAGTCTTAACTTTATTGGTTCAAAGCTCTAAGCCAAGCTGTAGCCTACAAGTAATCTCATTCAAAAATTAATTTAATCTTATCTTTACTTGTGTTGTATTCGTAGCAGCCTAGCACTTAGAGCATATGGCTACATGCTATTATGTGATTTGCAAAATGTTATGTTGTGCCTTAGATTGCTTGGATGCAAATAATTTAGCATTTTCCATTGCTCTAATTAATTAGTATTTGGAATTTGGAAGTTTGACGAGCTCATAATTTCGTTATTCTTATTGTATAGTTTAACGCTCTCAAGATTTTGATGAAATGCTCAATTCTAAATTATGCGAAGCTGCTTTCCAATGTTCATGCAACATATGTAAATAAACTTATTAAGGTCAAACCAAACTGTATTAGTTCATTTCATATCAAAACTACTTATTAAGTTAATTATAAACTTTACTTAATAGTAAGTGTGTTAAGGTCCATGTATTAGTATGTCAATGTCCATTTATTTTATAATTAAAAAAGAAACTGCGGTTGAACCGGTCGACCGGTGAACCGTTGTCCCGAAGGTTTACCGGGTTGATGTCCGATCCGGTTTTAATAACATTGGTCACAAGTACTCACTCTCTATCACTTTCTATCTCACTGAATCTACGTTTCCCAAACTTTCTCCATTTGTTTGAAAACTTTCTTAAACCCCAACTTAATCTAATGTCACATGCGAAAAGAAGATGTCTCAGGAGTGAATACCAAAAATACAGTCTATCATAAGGCCTTGAGTAGAGGTTTGCATTCGGGTAGGGTACGGGTACCTCGGGTATACCCGGGACAGGTAGTCGGGTAGGGCAGGTACGGGTAGGACGGGTAGTCGGGTAGAACGGGTACGGGTGGGTCGGGTGGGTTTTTAAAAGAGTGTACCCTACCCGTTTCAAACCCGTGCCCGTCTCGGGTAACGGGTACGGATACCTCGGGTATGGGTAGTCGGGTAGGGCGGGTAGGGTACGGGTATTTTTTTGTTTTTGTTTTTTAATACTGTTTTTTCTGTTTTTAATACTATTTTTTCGGCGGCAAAATAATTTTGAATTTTGAATTTTAAAAAAATGGGTAAACGGGTAAAGGTACACGGGTAAACGGGTAAAGTTGGTCGGGTAAACGAGTGCAGGTACGGATAAAACGGGTGCGGGTAGGCGGGTTTCAGGTACGGGTAAAACGTGTACGGTTGGGCGGGTTTTTTTCCCGAATCATTGAGTCCGGTCCGTCTCAAACCCGTACCCGTTTACCCGCCTATACCCGGGCACGGGTAACGGGTACGGGTCGGGTAAAACGGGTAATACCCAAATGGGTATTAGCAAACCTCTAGCCTTGAGTGAGTAATTAATTATGAATCATATTAATTTAACATTTATAATTTTATTATATGTTTTCAATTGTAGCAATTGAATATTTGTTTTATCTTTAACATATACAAGGTATATAATATAATATAGCTACTACTATGATATCTTCAGTTTGCATTAAGTCGACGTTATTTCTCGTTGGACTTTATCATATTAATTGAATATTTTATTTATAATTTCAATTTAGAACCAATTTAATTTAATATCAATTATCTAGATAATGTTGAGTAATGATCTTTTCATTGGTCTATATTTTTAATTTTCTTATAATGTCCCAATTGCAATGCTGATGCACTAATACTAGTAGTTTAATATATATTATGAAAAATATGTATAAATATTATAAATTTTGATATTTGTAATAATATTTATATTTTCAATTAATATTTAATGTAATCTGTATCACTACAAATATGTGTGTGTGTGTGTGAAAATTCGGCCCATAAATTTTACATTTTTTGAATTTTTTTAACCCAGACCATAAGTGACCTTGCTGATTATTATTTCTTAAATTATAAGAAAAGTTCAAAGAAAAATTTAGAAATATTGTTAGATGACAACTTGACACCACTAATAAAAAAAAACTTGTATTTTCCATTGATAAGTATCAAAACTCTATTTAAATTATGGTGTTTCAATTATATGTTTACGAGTCAGCAAGTATATGTATACATCATTCTTAGCTGTAAATAGAAAATTCTAGAATTAATTAGTATCAAATACTAGAAACGATATTATCACCATCTTACCTTATCAAAACATTATAGCAGAAGCAGTATATCCAAGCAATAATATGGAAACACATATATCAAAATATAGTTACGAACAAGTCCTATGATTTACTGATAATTAATACTTAGTTCGTAAAGAACAGATAATATATATTTTTTTCTCTTGCAAAACATGCATAGAGTTGTTGCATCACATGAACCAAAATTATCAAAAAAACAAAATACATAATAAAACTCTTGGGTAGCTTGTGGTGGTCCGTTTGAAAACAAGAATGTACATGGAGGTGTTAACCAGGGGAATGGTTACCAGCCCCTGAAATTCTTTGCTTTCCCAGATTCTAGCGTCCCGTGCAACCCGAGTTTTTTAAAAATACTAAAATTTATTAATATTTCATTATAAATAACCAGATATTTGACAAAATTATATTTTTATCCAAACCGTAAGATTTCCTTACGGTTTGGAATTTTTTTTTATTTTTTTTTTCAAACCATAAAATTTCCTTACGGTTTGGAATTTTTTTTTTTTTTGTTTTTTTGTTTTTTTTAGCCCAACTTTGCATCTCTGGTTAACATATCAAAACACTTTCAAAAATCATGAAAATTTACCGACATGCATTTTTGACTTCATAGAATAAGACTGTTAAGTTTCATACAAAATCTCAAAACAGATCGTGAGAAATCTGCTCTCAAAAATTGCCCGAACTGCTGAAAGAGTGCTTCTGAGCCCAAATTTGCACCTCTGATTAACATATCAAAACACCTTCAAAAATAATGAAAAATTTACCGACATGCATTCTTTACTTCATAGAACAAGACTAAAGTTTCATACAAAATCACAAAACAGATCGTGAGATATCGACTCTCAAAAATTGCCTGAACTGCTAAAAGAGTGCTTCTGAGCCCAAATTTGCACCTCTTATTAACATAACAAAACACCTTCAAAAATTATGAAAATTTACCGACATGCATTCTTGACTTCATAGAATAAGACTGTGAAGTTTCATACAAAATCTCAAATCAGATCATGAGATATCGGTTCTCAAAAATTGCCTGAACTGCTGAAGGAGTGCTTCTAAGCCCAAATTTGCACCTCTGATTAACATACCAAAATACCTTCAAAAATCATGAAAATTTACTGACATGCATTCTTGACTTTATAGAATAAGACTGTGAAATTTCATTCAAAATCTCAAAACAGATTGTGAGATATCGGCTCTCAAAAATTGCTCGAACTGCTGAAGGAGTGCTTCTGAGCCCAAATTTGCACCTCTGGTTAACATATCAAAACACCTTCAAATTTGCACTTCTGAGCCCAAACTTGCTGAAGGAGTGCTTTTATTATGTTTTATTATGTTTTCCTTTAGCGTAGTATTATGTTTTATTATGTTTTGTTCAGTTCAATTTCGTTATATTTTATCGTTCTTGGGTAGTATTTAAAAATAACAAAAAATACTATTTCGTTATAAAATTCGTACAAATCTTGTTACGTTATGAAATTTTTACAATTAAATTGAAATGATTTAAAAGGAAGAACCGATAAATTGTGTTAATAAAATGGAAGTTTAAACCTTAATTAAGGTTTCCCTAAATAAGTAAGTTAATTGTGAATTGAAACCGCGTCGAAATTTCGAGATTTCGGAACCTTATGGGCTCAGTGCGGATTAGATTGACCGCAGTGCGGATCAACCTCATCCGCAGTGGCTCAGGATTTTTCTGGAATTTTGACAAAAATATGACTAAGTAGTGAGTGCGGGTGAGGGATCCGCAGTGCGGATTAGTTTAGCCGCACTCATGAATTTCTGTATTGCACTGAATTTTCCTGAAATCGGCTAAGTAGTGAGTGCGGATGAGGTTGAACCGCAGTGCGGATTAGTTTAGCCGCACTCATGAATTTCTGTATTGCACTGAATTTTCCTGAAATCGGCTAAGTAGTGAGTGCGGATGAGGTTGAACCGCAGTGCGGATCAGGTTCATCCGCAGTAGGCTCGGACTTTTCCTGGATTCGGCTGACAACCGACTAAGTCTCGAGTGCGGATTAGGTAACCCGCAGTGCGGATTGGCTAATCCGCATTCAGGGTAATTTTAACCCTAAAACCCAAATTAAACCTTCTCTCTCTCTCTCTCTTCCACCATTCCCCATTTCTAAGTGAAATTCGTCCAAGAGAGAAGGAAAAGATCCCGTGAGTTTCCGTTTCGTTCAGACTCCCGATTGTTGCGAGAAATCGAGTTTGGAACCGAGAAAGCAGCCGAGGATCTCTCAGAACCCTTCTATTTGGTATTTCTTTCTCTCCTTTTTACTTTCGAAACCTCGAATTTTCTCGATTTCTCGGATTCTCGTTTTAAACCCGAGATTTGTGCTCGAATTGCTCGAGGACTAGTTCCTCTACACTTCTTACTAGTTTGTTTGTCATTCTTTTTCCCGATTTCTTCCGATTTATGAAATCTGATTTCTAGGGTTTCGTGCCAAAATTGAAAGTTGGCCTAATCGTGATTTGATTTGCTTAACCCGACCAATTAGACTTGTAATCGGTAGGGTTGCCTCCTGATCGTGAATTTCTAGAACATTTAACGACTGATTTGAGATTTTGACCAAATTAGGGTTAACCAAACGGTAAATTGAAATGAACCGAGAACCAAAGTAGTAAAGCGGTGATTGATGGTTACCAAAGTGACATAGTATAAGGCTAGAGGGCCTAGAAGGAATTGTGTACCGTTTGGTGAGATTTTGGTAAGAAAGAAGGAACCGAAAAGAATCGATACCAAACCATGAGAACTGATTTAGGACTGTACAAGCCCTAAGTAAACGTATAGACCACTGAACCCGAATTAAACCAAGTATACTTATGATATAGGTGTAGGCTCGGTCGAGCAAGAACTTGCGAGACCATACGAGACGTCCGATCCTTAGCTTAAGCGGTACGCTCGTCAAACAGGTGCGGGATTCTTGGACTTGTTTGATACTTTATTTTCAGGAATTAAACTGTTTATTCGTTTGTCATGTTGAATGATTAATTGTTGCATACTTTGGAATTCATACTGCATATTGATTCTTGCATAAATGAGAATGATTGAATTGTTTTAGTTAAGGTTGATTTGCATGTTGGTACGGTTATTAATTGTTTAGTTCTATGAATTGTGCTTGTTGTGAATGAATCTGCCAGGCCGACCTGTTTAGGTGGCTGGATAAGGTAACGGTGACCTATCCGTTGACCTGTGTTTATGAATTTGCCAGGCCGACCTGTTTAGGTGGCTGGATAAGGTGACGCTGCTGACTTATGCGTTGACCTGTGAGAATTTGCCAGACCGACCTGTTTAGGTGGCTGGATAAGGTGACGCTGCTGACTTATGCGTTGACCTGTTAGAATTTGCCAGACCGACCTGTTTAGGTGGCTGGATAAGGTGACGCTGCTGACTTATGCGTTGACCTGTTATGATTTTGCGAGACTGACCTATATGTGTGGCTTTGATAAATATATTTGTTGAGATTAAGCAAAGTTGACCTGTATAGGTAACTTTGATTTCCGTGTGTTGCATTGTGTCAAGTTGACCTGTATTGGTGACTTGTAACCGGACCTTAGGAAATGGTTAAGCCAAACAGCAATTGCAGATGGGTGTCTGATAAAGGGTCCAGCGGTTGGCCATCTGTAGGCGTCTGTAACCCTACAGATGTGGGTTTGATAACGGTTCAGCTCGAGAGAACATTTGTAATTGCTACAAGCCCAATTGAACTGAGTTAGGAATCGAGTTAAGCCAAAATATATGTTGTGTTTGAAATCCATATTGTAAATTCCGTAAACTGTGTTTCAGGTTGATTAACTGTTGTCGAGTAGTGGCATTCTGTTATTTATGTTTCTTATATAACTGTTGCATTGTTATTGTTTGGGTTTCATCTTTGAATATAGAGTTTGATTGCAAGTCCAATAATTCAAATGTGGCAAATTTTCGCACTGAGAATTTATTCTCACCCCCACCTTCCCCGTTATGTTACAGGTACTGGTGCGACGGATTCCGGAGAGGCACGAGAGTAGTAGGCCTTAGTAGCTTACCAGTATACGACCCTAGATGTGTTTTTGTTGTATAGATTTAGGGTAGGCCTCGTGGTTGGTATCCGGAGGAGATACTTATATTGTACTATTTACTGTCCAGACTGTGTACTCTGATTTTATATTAGAAACTCGTTTTGAATTGCGTGTTGTTTGGTTTAAATTGTGATTAGCCTTGTAAGCATACACGGCGTTGTATGCTTACGGCGGGGGACTGTTACTACCCGTGGCCGCGGGGTGTGACAGCTCTCTAACTTAATAATTCGAACAAACTGAACAACATACTATTTCTTACAATGATTAAAAATAACAAAAAACAATATACTGAAAATAAGGAACAACAATACGACAAGTTAAATAGAAGAATAAAATTAAGAATAACAATATGACAAGCTTTAAAAATAACAAAAAGGCCCAAAAGTTAAATAGAATAAGAAAACTAAATGAAACTCCTTGAGCTGTCATCCTATACAAATAAAATTCGTACAAATCTCTAACTTAATAATTCGAACAAACTGAACAACATATTATTTCTTACAATGAGCCTTGAAGGTACATGGAACAAAGTTATCATCCGAGATTGACGAAATCGGGTCAGTAACAATAGACGACGTGCTAGCCTTAGTCTTAGCATTAGTCGTCTCAACACCAACCTTTTTTCCTCTCAATCCATAGCCGTAGGGGTTCTCTACAAAAGCTACATCAGATATGTCATTTCAGTTAAAAAATTCATCTATATGCACACATTTCGGACAGTCATTTCTAAACTTTCCGCAAAAGCTACATATGCGGTTTTTATTTTCCTCGCTCTTTCCTCGATTATTGCTGTCCATCCTTCTCGTCTACAATTTACAAAATAATAATTAAAAAAAAACTTGTCGTATTGTTGTTCCTTATTTTCAGGCCTTTTTGTAAGAAATAGTTTTCTTATTATATTTAACTTTCGAGCCTTTTTGTTATTTTTAAAGCTTGTCATATTGTTGTTCTTAATTTTATTCTTCTATTTAACTTGTCGTATTGTTGTTCCTTATTTTCAGTATATTGTTTTTTGTTATTTTTAATCATTGTAAGAAATAGTATGTTGTTCAGTTTGTTCGAATTATTAAGTTAGAGATTTGTACGAATTTTATAACGAAATAGTATTTTTTATTATTTTTAAATACTACCCCAGAACGATAAAATATAACGAAACTGAACTGAACAAAACATAATAAAACATAATAAAATAACGAAGCTAAACTGAACAAAACATAATACTACGCTAGAGGAAAACATAATAAAAGCACTCCTTCAGCAAGTTTGGGCTCAGAAGTGCAAATTTGAAGGTGTTTTGATATGTTAATCAGAGGTGTAAATTTGGGCTCAGAAGCACTCCTTCAGCAGTTCGAGCAATTTTTTAGAGCCGATATCTCACGATCTGTTTTGAGATTTTGTATGAAATTTCACAGTCTTATTCTATAAAGTCAAGAATGCATGTCAGTAAATTTTCATGATTTTTGAAGGTGTTTTGGTATGTTAATCAGAGGTGCAAATTTGGGCTCAGAAGCACTCCTTCAGTAGTTCAGGCAATTTTTGAGAACCGATATCTCACGATCTATTTTGATATTTTGTATGAAACTTCACAGTCTTATTCTATGAAGTCAAGAATGCATGTTGGTAAATTTTCATGATTTTTGAAGGTGTTTTGATATGTTAATCAGAGGTCCAAATTTGGGCTCATAAGCACTCCTTCAGCAGTTCAGGCAATTTTTGAGAGTCGATATCTCACGATCTGTTTTGTGATTTTGTATGAAACTTCACAGTCTTATTCTATGATGTCAAAAATGCATGTCGGTAAATTTTCATGATTTTTGAAGGTGTTTTGATATGTTAACCAGAGGTGCAAAGTTGGACTAAAAAAAAAAAATTCCAAACCGTAAGAAAATATTACGGTTTGAAAAAATTTAAAAAAAAAAAAAAAAAATTTCCAAACCATTAGGAAATCTTACGGTTTGAATTTTTAATCCAAACCGTAAGATTTCCTTACGGTTTGGGTAAAAATCTAATTTTGTCAAACATCTGGTTATTTATAATAAAATATTAATAAATTTGGGTATTTTTAAAAAACTCGGCCGTGCAGCCTCGGATAGTGTTTGGTAAATGCCCCCGGGGGCCCAACCCGGACCGATCCGCCCGTGCCACGGGTATGCACGGGTACACGGGTACACGGGTACACGGGCACGGGTATTAAAAGGGCCGGACCCGGTTTTTTGGAAAAATGCCCGTGATAACCCGGACCCTCGTACCCGTAACCCGTACCCGTGACGCCCGTGCCCGTGAACCCGTGACGCCCGTGCCCGTGCGCCCGTGCCCGTGAGCCCTTGGCATATTTTTTTTTTTTTTTTTACTTTTGATCTAAAATTCAAAATTTTAACTCAAATTCCCCCCCATGCCCCACAGCCCCACTTTCTACCCGAACCCCTACCCGATTTTTTTTTTTTTTTTTAAATTCAAATTTTAATCCCTCCAAACAAAATTCTATAAATATACACCCATTCCTTACAAATTTTCACATCTCTCTCAATATTTTCATCTCTCATTTTCTCAATCTCAATCTCAATATTTTTATTATTCTCCAATTTTAATTTTATTGTTAAAAAAAAATATAGTAGTTAATTTAACAAATACGCAAACACGCAAACGCAAACGGAATTACGAAGGTATTCTCGAAGATTTTCCCGCGAAATTAAAAAGGTAACATTAATTTTTGGTAGATTACATTTTGGTAGATTAAATTTTGTTAGATTGAAATATTGAATATTAGATTTATTTTTGTAGAGTAATTTAAAAATTGAATTTGATGTTAGATTTATTTTTGTAGAGAAATTTAGAATTTAAATTGAATGTTAGATTTTGTTTATGTTAGATTTATTGAATGTTAAGTAATTAGATAGGTTAGATTTTATTTTTGAAATTCGGATTTATTTTTAATAGGTTAAATAAAGATGTTAGATTTTTTTTTTGAATATGTGAAGTAATTTGATTTGTTTTGAATAGGTTAGATTTTATATTTTTGAAATTCGGATTTATTTTTAATAGGTTAATAAAAGATGTTAGATTTATTTTTTTTGAATATGTGAAGTGATTTGATTTGTTTTGAATAGGTTAGATTTATTCTATTAAGAATGAGTGCCAACACAGCGGAATCTCATACGCGAGCTCTCAGCCCGATTGCAGAGCCCTCAGCGGAATCTCGTACACGAGCCCTCCCCTACTTCCGCTCAAGAGATCTCGAGGAACTTATGAAAGAAGAAAACCCCGAGAACCTTCATGAAAAGTCCCAACAACGTACAAACAAAGAACCGGTAGATTTTTGCAATCCCTGTTACCAATATGGGAAGAGGAGTGAGATGTTCTGTTGCGCGGAATGTTTGCAAGTTTTCCACCCTTCCTGCATTAGTGCCTACCCGACACGCACAAGGGAGGATATAAGGTTCAAGCATTTTATATGCCCACCCTGCGCCTTAGACAAGTCTAAGCGAAGCAGGCAAAAAAGAAAACGAAAGAAGCAGTGGAACTCTGATTCCGATTAGGATTATCTCAACGTTGTATTACTTTTATTTTCAAACGCGACCTATCAGTTGCTAGTTGTAATTTCCTTTACTTCAATGTTATTTTTCCTTCATTTATCTCAATTAATTTTTTTACTTTCAAAATTGAGTATTTATGACTTTAATTCACAACAAATGAAATTTTTATCTTTTGATTTTCTTATTTTGTCTTGTATATATGTATTATTTATTTTTATAGGAAAGATATAATTACATAAGCAATTAAAATGTGTTAATTATAACAAAAATTATTGAGTTCAAAAACAAATATAATTACTTATATTTCAAATGGAGAGTGAACAAATAAATCAGAATTTTTATAGGTTATAAAAATAGGTTATAACCTATTTTTAACAAATATAATTACTATGTCAAATGAATTTTAATAGGTATGAATTTAGATTTATAATTGATTGATTTTCAAAGAAAAAAAAACAGAAAAAAAAACAGAAAAAAAAAACAGAAAAAAAAAACAGAAAAAAAAACAGAAAAAAACAACAAAAAAACAGAACAAAAACAGAACAAACAAAAAAAAAAACAGCGAAAAAAAAACAGAAACAGAAACAGAAAAACAGAAAAAAAAACCGGTCCGGACCCGGACAGGACCGCACCGCCCGGCCCCCCGTACCCGGACCGTCCTGCCCCCAAACCCGTGACGGGAACGGGTATTAAACGGGCAGGGCAGGATTTTTGAAAAAAAAACCCGTGATGCCCGGCCCGTTGTACCCGTGTGCCCGTGATGTCCGTGACCGTGGCTACCCGTGCCCGTGCCCGTGCCCGGGTTTTGCCCGGACCACCCGGCCCGGCCCGTTTACCAAACACTTGCCTCGGACAGACGCTGCGAAACAAAGATGCAGTCCGTAATCCATATAATTCTCTAGAGCCCAAAAAGATTCACATATTCTGACCAAGTCCCCAAAGAGAAAACCAATATTTTCTGCTAGCATTTTAACATCATAACTTTGTCACGGTTTTATTGACTCTGGGAGAATTTTCATTGGATTTTAATAATTTTTTAGATGTAGCGTTATATTTAATTTAATTTTTTTTGTAAATAACTTATTTTTTAACTGTTTTTATTGACTAATTAATTGTACAAGCGTGGAGGTTTAGAAATTAAAATTGATGCTCAGTAGAAAGCTAATATGAAACCTTGATTAATTAAGAAGACCGAACTGGAACCGACCCGGATCCGATTAATTTGGATAGGGTATGGTTTAAAAAATATAACCGGTTAAATTATGGATACAATTACAAAATGAATAATTTAATATCTGAACTAGAACCGATACTGTAATGGGTAGGATATGGGTTTTATTAATTAATCGAACCCTACTCGATACCCGTATAAATACCCGATAAAATGATAATACCATTTCTTTTATAATTATTTAATATAAAAATATATATTAATAACTATGAAAAGACAATCATTTGCAGTACTTTTTATTTTTTTTAAATGAAATTTGTTGCTTGTTCGCTTACAAAAGTAGGCTACAAAGTCTCAGGTATAGCAAGCTATACCAGTTTAAACCTTGAATCTACTCTCGTCTAGGGTTGCAAGTGCACAACCCTATCCGTATAGTATATTAAGGTATCGATCCTCAGGGACGGTTTAATTCGATTCTAAATCACCACTTATCCAAGCTAGGTACTAGAAGTGCGAAGAGTTGGGTTTGATTTATTTATATTTCTTAATTTCAAATGAAGATTCAATTAACAGTAATGAAAGCAGTTAAAGGTTTTAGTTTTGAATCAAAGATAAAAGGCGTTCCTAGGGTTTCAGGTTTCATCCCAAACTTTGCCTTCTCTGGACCTATCATGCGACTCGCATCATCTCTGATGCGACCCGTATGATGCGACTCGCATCATCTCTGATGCGGGTCGCATGGCCCTCGAGCAGAGCTGACATGTGTTCGTATCTAAGTTGATTTCTTGTGCGAGGCTTCAACCTGTGGCTCTCGCCTACTGGTATCTAACCTAAATTGATTGTCTGGTTAACTAGAGGTATCTACAACCTTTCGATAATAGAAATTTCACCTCTCGGCTACTATTGATCTTAGATCTACCTCAAATGCTCAATCACAATTACAAGATACATCAAGGCCAAATTACTAGAAGAGATGCTATAGACATTTAACAGTAGACAATCAAGAATCAATCAAGAAATCACAATCAAGCAAACAATGAATACTCAAACAACAATCACACAAGTTCAAACTTAGATCAAAACATCATTCAACTCAAAGACAAGGTTTAGAGACTACATCCTAACCCTAAGAACTAGAGATCTACTCAAGCATAGCAAAAGAAAGCATAAAAGAGAGAGAGAATAGGCAGATCATGATGAAGCTCAAAGATCCAAGGTGGATTGGAGAAGATC
Organism: Carex rostrata; assembly: GCF_964058835.1. Lineage (NCBI taxonomy): Eukaryota > Viridiplantae > Streptophyta > Magnoliopsida > Poales > Cyperaceae > Carex > Carex rostrata. The sequence continues at coordinate 5,886,385 of NC_135937.1, forward strand.
TTGCAATCTTCTCTTCTTCTCCAAGCGATCTCCAATCTCTCTCTTGATCTTTTCTCTCTCCTTGAGGCTTTGAATCTTTAAATTTCAGAACCCCCTCTCTGGTAGCAGGGGTGGCCTATTTATAGGCTTTTTAAAACGAGTGCTTCAATTCTGGGCCTTTGCTGTCTGCTCTGGAAACTTGCGATACGACCTGCATCAGGTCTGATGCAACCTGCATCGACTCTGATGAGGATCGCATCAACTCTGATGAGGGTCGCATCGACTCTGATGAGGGTCGCATCGACTCTGATGAGGGTCGCATCAGATGTCTCAGATTTCAGTAACTTCCCTGATTTTGCCCGTTTTCGCCTGATTCCTGCAAAGTAAGAACCAAAACATAGCAGTACCACATTCTATGGATATTCAATGTAAAAGGCACCATTTGTTGGTTCAAAACATAGATTTTTGTATGGAAACAAGTCGAAATAATAGGTCTAATAAAGTGATATCATTGCTCTTTTCGCACAGATCATTGACATCAAATGTCACGTTCACCTTTTGTCTATAAATTTTTTAAGCTAATTAATTTCTTTTTTGATCTCTTTGTCTACCATATATCTGTCTTTCTGCAGAGAACATTGAAATTTATTTCACTCTTCACTGATTGAAACAAATTAGTATTAATATTCTATTCATGGATTTTGAGAACCATAGAATGAAATCACCGTCTCCAATATTTTACTTCTAAAATTATCTCACCTTCAATATTTTGAAGCACATTTTAATTTATATTATAATGATATATTATGTTTGGATATTTAAGAAATTATAATTATATTTAAACGTAAAGGGTTTCTCAAGTACTTGTGAGTTGCGACATGTACCTGCTCCGGATCCAATAATCCACAAACAAGCTATGGGTATCTATCTATTTGAAACCGAAAGACTGGACCCGAAATATCTATGGTTAGATAGGTATCTAGATCCGGACCCGACCCAATTTGAAACTAATAAATATATGGATCGAAATTTAAACCCGAACACTTTTAGGGTACAGATCCAAATATAATAGTATTCGGACCCTACCCGACTCGATAGCACCTCTATATGGTATATATCTACTATTTGTATACGGATAATTAAAATTTCAAACTATATTTGTATCCGTCACCGTGCAGATATTCGGATATCAGTATCTAATTTTCAGATACAAATTCAAATACGATCGGATATTATCTGATCCATTTGCACCCGCATTGACCGCTCTCCTTCCTTTCCCTCGCGTACCTTCTCGTCGAGCACGCCCTAAGTTATAAAGACTTTAAAAAATCATGCACTTGTTAACAACATAAAATCATGGAAAATGGAGTCTCTTAACAGCGGATGAAAGCCGGTAGTTAATTAAACATGGTAGTGAATTCTTGCAACAAATCCAAGTTTTTAAATAGCCACCGGTCAGCTATGCTACCGTTCGCACTTACACTTGGGAAAAAATATTTAACCCAAATATTATCCAGCAATTAATAACACTCACAACTTGACATGACATGATGGTAGGAAACTTCACAGAAGGTGACCTTGAGGTTAATATATGGACAGCGCTGTTTTTCTTCATACAGCGTATCAATCATATACATTTATTTTGATTGTGCTCTGCATGACGCTCAGTTTAATCTGTTAATATCTTAACCTACAAGTCAACTTCATGCAGCTATCTTGCAAGTAACAACTGCTCAGAGAAAACCGGGCCGTATAATTCCGTATGGTCAGTTCAGTCCTTGGCTCCTTGCCTACCTAATGTACGAGAAATGCTATGGCTTTCCCAATTACCTACCTAAATTCCTTCTTGATGATTTTAGTACAGTAGAAGATAGTAATTCTCTAACTTTCTGAAAAATACTAAATTTTTTTATTAGTTTGTGAATATATTTTAGTAAGAAAATTATATTTAACGGTGCAAATTAATTATTTAAACTTTAATAGAGATGTGGATCCATAACATGCATATTATTGAATCCATATCATCTGAGGTAACAAAATAGTTTTGTTTGGATCACGGTCGTCCGATAGGAATCCGGACCAATACAGTCTGAGATGGAACAAACAGGGCCACTTTAATAGTAGTACGAATTCTAATTCGACGGTTCAGATCCAAACAGAAATTTTATGTTACCCTAGGTGATGCGAATTCCATATTACCATAGTCTCGCTCATATTATCACTAATTAACATAGTTACATCGCCAAAAATAATATTTCTAAATATTTTAGACAAAAGATAACGGATTGGATTAACGATGATGTCATTTTTTGTCATAACATGTAATTAAAATTGTTTAAATTGCGAAGTCAACAATTAATAATTGTCGTTGTTGTATGCACATAAATTAGATAGCATCATCAGAATATGACAAACATAAAGCATTCATTTATTTTTATACCATTTATTTCTTGATCAACCCACCGACTTCTATAATTCTATTCATAGTTTTATCTGATTTTACAATAAATTGAAGTTAGTGCAGAAGTAGATAATTAGACTCAAAATTTGGGTTATTTGAGAGTTGAGCAATTCATGCTTTATTTTTGGTAGAAAATTAGATGACATCTTACCTAGATCGAGATTGTTAAAAATCATAATTTAAGGGCAGATATATAGTTTTAACAATTTATTATATCTCCTGCTACAGCATCTAAGGGGTGCCACTGAGATCAAATAAAGTAAAGTGACCTTGCTGATTATTATTTCTTAAATTATAAAAAAAGTTCAAAGAAAAATTTAAAAATATTGTTAGATAACAACTTGACACCGCTAATAAAAAAAAACTTGCATTTTCCATTGATAAATATCAAAACTCTATTTAAATTATGGTGTTTCAATTATATGTTTACGAGTCAGAAGGTATATACATCATTCTGAGCTGTGCATAGAAAATTCTATAATTAATTAGTATCAAATACTATAAACAATATTATCACCATCTCACCTTATCAAAACATTATAGCAGTATATACAGGGGCGGACCATAGTTATGGCTGGGGGTGCTAAGCCACCGCAAGATTTGAAATTTTTTATTATAAAGAATTTAGAAACCTTACTAATTTGTTTGTTTTACATGTATAAGCCACCCTTATAATAATATAACAAAGGTAAAGGACTTGAGTGTACTTTAAAAACCAAAATCAGATTCATTTCAATTTGGGCAATTGAAACAATGGGCCTTCCGTGCGTGAGCAGTAGAAAAGAAGAAAATTAAAACCCTTTCCAAATTAGAAATGTAATACACAGAAAGAATTAGAAACAAATGGTATTTTATTATAGCACCAGCAAAGCTCCTTAAAAAGACAATTCCGTGTATTTCATTATTAACATCCGATCCAACAAAATTTAAAAAAAAAAAAGACAATTCTCAAATTTCAGCATCTCCATTCTCCATAACTCTACCAATTACTCAGCGTCTTTGTTCTCCACTAAATTTCACTTCTCCGGTTCTCAGGGACAGTAGGACATCTTTAGGGAATTGTAAGAATTTCGGATCATTGATAGAAAGAAATATTCAATTTTCATGACTATAATCAAACCTGAAACTAGTTTTAGGATACAAAGGAAATTTAAATTTCCATGATTGCAACTGACATGGTGTCACTATAAAATAGAATGAATTAAGAATGAAGTGAATTTATTTGTAAATTTGACATCGTCATTTATTAAATTATTAGATTTGTGTCATGGAACTAAGAATGAAGTGATTTATTTGATAGACATGACACTTTGTTGGTGTTAGTTATTTATTGTATCTTTTTTGTGAATTCAAATAGTGAATGATCTTTTTATTTTGTGTTATATTGTTTTTGTGTATTTTTTATTACAAAAAAAATAATGATACTATTTAGCCCCTCCTATACTCAAATTCTGGTTCCGCACCTGGCAGTATATTTAAGCAATTATATGGGAACACATATATCAAAATGTTGTTACGAACAAGTCCTATAATTTACTGATAATTAATACTCAGTTCGTAAAGAACACATATATATATATATATATTTTTTTTTTCCGGTTAGCTCGTGGTAGTCCGTTTGCCGAAATTTTTAAATATACCATGGTTCAAAAAAAGATAAACCTAAACACCCTTTTTTTGAAAAATTTCGAATTTTGACACGGCCGCATCCCGAGGGAGCGGCCACCCTGTTTTCAGTTCAAAGTCACATGAGAAAAAAGCAAAAAAAAAAAAAAAAAAAAAAAAAATGGGCCGCTGCCCCTAGATGCGGCCCGCAGAAAAGTGCTCGCATCTAGGCGATGCGGTCATGTCAAAATTCGAAAATTTTCAAAACTGGGGTGTTTGGATTTATCTTTTTTGGGATGATGGTATATTTAAAAATTTCGGGTCCGTTTGAAAACAATAATATGCATGGACGTGTTAACCAGGGGGGTGGTTATCAGCCCGTGAAATTCTTTGCTTCCCCAGATTGTAGGAGTACGTATCCTCTGAGATATCTCAACTTTTGCGTGACCTACGTGTCCGGTGCCTATTCGGGGGTGATGCAGGGGCAGCATTATGTGTGTTTTGAGATTCGTGTAGAACATATTTAAACGGTCGAGATTTTCCATAAAGTCACGAAAAGTTTGAGATGTCTCAGAGGATACGAATTCAGATTGTAGCGTCCCGTGCAGCCTCCAACAGACGCTGCGAAAAAAAGAGGTTGTCCGTACAATTCTATAGAGGCAAAAAAAATTCACATATTCAGATATTCTGAACAGGTCTCCAAAGAGAAAACCAATATTTTGATTATTTTCTGCTAGTAATTCCACATTAATTATAACTTTGTGAATTAACTTTGCCACGGTTTTAGTGACTCTTGACTCTTGACAGAATTTTCGTTGATTTTTTATAATTATTTAGATGCAGCGTTATATTTAATTTCAAAATGTTTTTGTAAATAACATATTTTTTAAACTGTTTTTATTGGCTCTCGTAATTTTAATTTAGTAATAATTGTTGACGTAGCTGTTAAAAATAATTAAAAAGTAATTGTACAAGCGTGGAGGTTTAGAAATTAAAATTAGCTAAATTTCTACTAATTACTTGACAGTAGTTTTTAAAATTGATGCTCAGTAGAAAGCTAATATGAAAACCTTGATGAGTTTAAATTATTATACATTTTAACTAGTGAATTTTCAACGAGTTAGATCGACACAAATAAAAAAAAATATGAATAGATTTTGTCAAACTGATCCCGTCAGGATGGATCTAGATTTCAGAGGCGCTGAACTCCGCTGCTCTCTAAATAGGAGAGCAGGACTCTGCTATTCAAAACCTAACCGTTCATCTGTGTTGAGATTCGTGCATGAAAAAATTAAATGGTTAAATTTTGAATAACAAGGTCCTGTTCTCCTATTTGGAGAACACCGGAGTCAGATCCATTCCTAGACATCAAGAAGGAAATTTTTTATTCATAGAAATTGAAAAAAAGGTAGAGAGAGAAATAGAAAGAGTGTAGGTTTTGTGATATTAATAGAAAGATCGGTACAGATTTTACCAATCCTAACAATCAAAACACTTAGGATAGGCAGAATTTTTATCCATCCTAACTTATCTTGGATCTTCTGTGAAGACGGTGCCTGAGAAGATCAAGAATTGATCTGTTGCTATTCCTGTTTTGAAGACGGTGTCACAGAAGATCCAAGATAAGTTAGGATGGGTAGAAATTATGCCTATCCTAACTGTTTTGATTGTTAGGATCAGTAAAATCTGTACCGATCTTTCTACCAATATTACAAAACCTGCACTCTTTCTATTTCTCTCTCTACTTTTTTTCAATTTCTATGAATAAAAAATTTCCCATCAAGAAGGGCCAAATTTTGTGGCCAACTTTTAGGGATTTTTTTTTAAAAGCCATAAATAAAAAAATATTTACCAAACCAACTCGATTATTTTATTTCAGTCTGAAGTATTTTTTTTTCTCGTACCGAATTGCTATTTCGATCCGAGGTGTTTTCACAAGTTTTACACCAACAACTACATTTTTTTGAAATTTATGAAAACGGGTCGGACCGAAATGACAATTCGGTACGAACAAAAAAATATTTCGGATCGAAATGGCATCTCAGTTCTTATAATTTTTGTAAAAATGAAAGCAATGAAGTTGATTTGGTAAATTCCTCTTATTGATGGTTTCTAAAAAAATTCAACTTTTAGGGCAAGGATTGTGATATTTTTAATAAATCCAGCTCTTGTAACTAGCCGAGATGAATTAATTTTTCTAATTGAAAGGTTTTTTTTGATGGTTGGCAAAAAATATGCCAACAAATGCATTGATAAAGAAAAAGTTTTTATATACAAAGCCCTAAAGTTACTCTTATTCTGCTAATATAATAATTACAAGAATACTACCGTGATATCTCAATAATTACACAAAACTTGCCCAAAGGATAATTTCCATAGCCGTATCATCAATTAGACCATGCACTAATTTCCTTTTGTTAGAGAATAGCCTTCTATTTCTCTCTCGCCATAGGGCCCACGCTCCAGCCGCCCATATAACATCCCAGTGAGCCCTTTGCATCCGTGTCATGTTACAGTGTCCCCGTATCCAAGCCTGTAGGATACCCCTCTCGCTCCCGATTATCAAGTTATGGTGAGCGCCCAAACCTCTCCAAAATCTTCTTGCAAAGGGACACTCCCACGTTAGGTGATCCCTTGACTCCGTCAAGAATTGAAAGGTTTTTAAAAAGGGCAAAAATAAAAATCGGGACGGACTATGTGAATTGGATAAACGAATATTAAACTGGGGAATTTTGAAATGTTCTAATTCTAATTATTTGTGGTAGGTGATTTATGGGAGCCAGAATAATTTATGATAATTCGCAGTGGATATTTCAAAAAGTCGAAGCAATTAATAAAGTTTAAATGAGTGACGTCTCTCCTTATTGCATCGGAAGACCGACATTTTTATTTTTACCTCATTAAAAAATTATTTTAATAATAATAACTAAAATTTAGTAACAATTTTAAAAATACTCCACCCGTGAAATTTCAATTCCAATTTTTTTTTTATAAAACAGAAATTTGTTTCTATTTTTTATTTTTTGCATTGAAATATTAGAAATGTTGGATATATTTCTTTGAAAATAGATGGAATACAATATAATTTGATTTATTAGAAAGACTGTAACAAATAACCCGGATCAATATTTTTCAGGCCGGATTTTTCGCGGCTGTAAGAAAAATGAATATATTTCTTTATGTGTCATTGGAAAAAAAATAAAGATGCCTAGATTCTGAGTTATTGATCCCGGTTCAAAAGTCACTTCTATGTAATCTAGAAAATATTGTGATCCTTCTAGGACATTTAATTTATAAAAAGTTGTATCTATTTTGAGAATTCTTTTTTAATAATAATTATTAAATAACTTAAAGTTTTTGTTTTTTTTTTAAATAGATACAGCTTTTCATAAATTAAATGTCCTAGAAGGATCACAATATTTTCTAGATTATATAGAAGTGACTTTTGAACCGGGATCAATAACTCATAATCTAAGCATTTTTTTTTCCAATAACACATACAGAAATATATTAATTTTTCTTACAGCCGGGAAAAATTCGGCCTGAAAAATATTGATCCGGGTTATTTGTTACAGTCTTTCTAATAAATCAAATTATATTGTATTTCATATATTTTCAAAGAAATATATCCAACATTTCTAATATTTCAATACAAAAAATAAAAAATAAAAAATAAAAACAAATTTCTGTTTTATAAAATAAAATTGGAATTAAAATTCCAGCCCGTGGAAAAATTCCACGGGTGGGGTATTTTTAAAATTGTTACTAAACTTTGGTTATTATTAATAAAATAATTTTTTAATGGGGTAAAAATAAAAATGTCGGATTGGAAGAGGAGGCATCGACGAAACTCGGAATTTTTTATTCATAGTAATTATAAAATTCAGATGTACAAAAATAGAAAGAGTACCTTGTTTTTAACCAATATAGTAAGATCGCGAAGAACTATCCAACTATTTATAGATCAGAGGCATTGATCAAGATCCATCTTTATTATTTTATTTTTTAAAATGGTTGAAATTTGTAATAGTGGTATCACATTCATCCAACTATTTATGGATCGGAGACGGATCCATAAATATCGTTCTCAGTGTCTGCGATTTTATGAAAACGAGATATTCTATGTTTCTGTAAATTTTATAATTACTATAGTCTATAAATAATAAATATCGGACGAAACTTCGTCCCGCTCCTAATTCCACGATGGAATATTCGCATGTTTCCAGAATTTACATACTTTTCTACTAACAGGTAATCGACCACGTGGCATACTTGATCTTCCGCCTTTAACCAATAATATTTGCCCAAGGTATAAAAGCGTAGATTTAGTTTAGTGCTTCCTAGTGTAATTAAAAATAATAGACATCTCAATTATTCTCCCCACGAATCCTATTCGCATATCGCGAACGCATTTAAAGAAGAAAAGCAGCTTCGTGTCGCCCACTTTGAACCCAAAAAGGGGAATAACTACCCCCATAGGCCATAACTATCCACAAGAAAGGAATTACGGAAAGGTATAAATACGCGCGTACCAGTTTACATTTTAGAATAACTAGTTAATCCAAATTTTGTTTTAGATTAAATATTACTTTTTTGGCATGCTTTGTCAAAATTTAAAATCTGGAATTTTAGGGACTAAGTGTTAACATTTATATTGATAATCTGATTAATTAAGAAGACTGAAACTCTGGACTTCTATTGCTTCTTAGATTATTTTAGGTTCTAATTTACTTGCTTCTTGTCTCTAGAAGTATCTATTATAAATATTTTTCAATGTTTTCAAATTTTAAATCGATAAAATTATAATGGAATTTGTGACGATGTGCAATGTATGTAAATGTTGACTTTTCAATATTGTACCCTGTTGTCAGCAGTATTCGATCCTTTAAAAAAATTATAAAACAAAAATATCCAGAACCGAAATTGTCAAATACAGCTATAAAATATTCATAGTTGTAGATCTATTCAAAAAATTCTGTGTTTGATAATTCCTGGTCCATTCTAACTACCTCTACTTATTTTATTTAAATTTTTTTTGTCACTTTGTTAAAGGTCAAAAAATAAAAAATTCGACTGAACTTTTTTTATTTTTTTTTATAAATATTGAAAGTTAGAATGATATGCCTCCATCTCTATTTAAAAGAAAAAAAAATGTTCAGTCCATTACTTCTATTGGTAGAAGTTAGAAAATGCCAATTTTTATGTACTTGTGATGAATTAAATACTTCAAAATATATCCATAATTTTTTCCCCTGAAAAATAACTACTTGAATGTTGGCTGATGCGGCGAAAAATATTTATATATAATAATATGATTTTTATTTCATTAAGTGTGGTGCAATTATAAAGCGACATAAAAAAGCTATGGAAAGCTCCAAACACCGAGATTTTTATATTTACCCAAAAAACTATATTTTTTATTAAAAATAACCACGGTTCGGCGAAATTTTTAAAAATATCCAACCCGTGAAAAAAATTTGCGGCCCAGAATTTTTAATTCCACCCCGTGGAAAAAATCCGCGGCCTTGGAATTTTAATAATTTTTTTTCTGGAGATTATGCTATTCAGTTTATTTGGAATTTAGATTAGTTTGAATTGTTAAGTTGGAGGTTTGTATGAATTGTTAAGTCAGAGTGCTTCTGAATTTAATTTTGCACCTCTGGTTAACATAGTAAAACATCTTCAAAAATCATGAAAATTGACTGACATGTAGTCTTGACATCATAGAACAAAACTGTGAAGTTTCATACAAAATCTCAAAACAGATCGCGAGATATCATATCTCAAAAATTGCCCGAATTGCTGAAGGAGTGCTTTTGAGCCCAACTTTGCACCTCTGGTTAACATAGTAAAACATCTTTAAAAATCATGAAAATTAACCGACATGCAGTCTTGACATCGTAGAACATGACTGTGAGGTTTCACAAAAAAATCCCAAAACAAATCGCGAGATATTATCTTTCAAAAATTGTCCGAACTGTTGAAGGAGTGATTCTGAGCCTAAATTTGCACCTCTGGTTAACATAGGTAACATCTTCAAAAATCATGAAAATTGACCGACATGCAGTCTTGTTCTACGATGTCAAGACTGCATGTCAGTCAATTTTCATGATTTTGGAAGATGCTTTGGTATGTTAACCAGAGGTGCAAAGTTGGGCTCAAAAGTACTCCTTCAGCAATTCGGGCAATTTTTGTGATATGATATCTCGCGATCTGTTTTGAGATTTTTTGTGAAACTTCACAGTCATGTTCTACGATGTCAAGACTATATGTCGGTTAATTTTCATGATTTTTAAAGAGTTTTTACTATGTTAACCAGAGGTGCAAAGTTGGTCTCAAAAGCACTCCTTCGGCAATTCGGGCAATTTTTGAGATATGATATCTCGCGATCTGTTTTGAGATTTTGTATGAAACTTCACAGTTTTGTTCTACGATGTCAAGACTACATGTCAGTCAATTTTCATGATTTTTGAAGATGTTTTACTATGTTAACCAGAGGTGCAAAATTGAATTCAGAAGCACTCTGACTTAACAATTCATACAAATAAAATTCATACAAACCTCCAACTTAACAATTCAAACTAATCTAAATTCCAAATAAACTGAATAGCATAATCTCCAGAAAAAAAAATTATTAAAATTCCCGGGCCGCGGATTTTTTCCACGGGTTCGGTATTTTTAAAAATTTCGCCGAACCGTGGTTATTTTTAATAAAAAATATTTTTTTTTGGGTAAATATAAAAATCTCGGCTCCAGACAATTGATTGCTACCGGTAATTACAAAGAAGAGCATTCAATATCCCTTTCTTTGACTCCAAATAGAAAATCGAATAAATGCGCTCCACTAAAAAGATAATAAATGAATAAAAAGAAATATAACTGCCTAGTTATTTCTATCAAATTTTAATTTGCTAAATAAAAATACTACATACTAAGTATAAAACATTAATGATATATTAGATGGTAATTTTTCGACTGCCTTATTTATTAATAGTTGGTGACATTATAGCAGATGCATTTAAGACCACGGCGTCAGTCTTTACTCAAAAATATTATTGTAATTTTGATATGTTTTAAGCGAATAATAAATATTCAAGTCAAGCAATTAATTTTTCTTCTTTATTTCTTTAAATAATTGGTTGTGATCGATAGTGAAAATATTTGGATTAATATCTTATAGACCATTCTTTTGCTTAATTCAAGATATTAAAAAAAAATCATTCAATACACATATTTTTTATTTTATTTTCGAAGATTAACCCCCCTATAATAAGTATAACTGTGTGAGCAATTCCATATATAGCTATCAAATAGATCCAACACAGAAATGGCCGAAATTTTTACTAATATCCAACAAAATTAAAAAAATTCAAATTCTACCCGCTTTTTAGCGATATTTCGGACAATTCCCAAACCGGTGAGAATCTCACCGGTTCTTTTTTTTTAATTTGTTTTTTTTTTGTAATGAAATATTAGAAATGTTTAATATATTTCTTTGAAAATGGATGGAATACAAATATACAATATAATTTGATTTATTAGAAACTTTGTGACAAATAACTCGGATCAACATTTTTTAGGCCGGATTTTTTGCGACTGTAAGAAAAATTAATATATTTCTTTATGTGTTATTGGAAAAAAAATAAAAATGCTTGGATTATGAGTTATTGATCTCGATTCAAAAGTCACTTCTAAGTAAATACATCAAATATTGTCATCCTTCTAGTACATTTAATTTATGAAAAGTTGTTTCTATTTTTGAAAAAAAAACTTTAAATTATTTAATGATTGTTATTCAAAAAAAAAATTCAAAATAGATACAACTTTTTATAAATTAAATGTATTAGAAAAATCATAATATTTTTTGTATTACCTAGAAGTGACTTTTAAACCGCGATCAATAACTCAAATTCAAAGCATATTAATTTTTCTTACAGCCGCGAAAAATTCGGCCTGAAAAATATTAATCCGGGTTATTTGTCACAGTCTTTCTAATAAATCAAATTATATTGTATTTCATATATTTTCAAAGAAATATATTAAACTTTTTTAATATTTCAATAAAAAAAAATTAAATTTTTTTTTATAAAAATAAAAAAAAACAAAACCGGTGAGAATCTCATCGGAAAAAAATTGCATAACCGGTGAGATTCTCACCGGAAAGAAATTATAAAATCGGTTTGGGCATGGTAGAATTTAAAGTTTTTTAATTTTTTTGGATATTAATAAAAATTTCGGCAAAAATGGTGACAAAAATATTGATAAAATTATAACAGAGCAGTTTTGGTTTCATGCAGCACACGGAGAACAGAATCACAACAGATCTACATATATATGGCTACTGCGCCATACGAAGCCAAGACTGCTCTGTTAAAACCTTTACCCACCAAATAGCGAGTGTGTATCCTCTGAGATATCTCATATTTTGAATTTTTTTTCATAAACCATAATTAATAAAACGAATTTTACGGAACCAATATGATTGGTTTTTTTTTTTTCACAAATCATAAGGACCGTGGGAACCCCATGGTCTCAAATCTCAATTTTTTTTTTTTTATAAAACATAATTTTTTTTTGTATTAAAATATTAGAAATGTGGAATATATTTCTCTGAAAATAGATGAAATATAATATAATTTGATTTATTAGAAAGACTGCAATAAATAACCCGGATCAATATTTTTCAGGTCGGGTTTTTCGCGGCTGTAAGAAAAATTAACATATTTATTTATGTGTTATTAGAAAAAAAAATAAAAATGCTTAGATTCTAAGTTATTGATCCCCGTTCAAAAGTCACTTCTAGGTAATCCAGAAAATATTGTGATCCTTCTAGGACATTTAATTTATAAAAAAGTTATATCTATTTTGAGAATTCTTTTTGAATAACAATCATTAAATAACTTAAAAGTTTTTTATTTTTTCAAAAATAGATACAACTTTTCATAAATTAAATGTACTAGAAGGATCACAATATTTTCTGGATTACCTAGAAGTGACTTTTGAACCAAGATCAATAACTTAGAATCTAAGCATTTTTATTTTTTTCTAATAACACATAAAGAAATATATTAATTTTTCTTACAGTTGCGAAAACCCAACCTGAAAAATATTGATCCGAGTTATTTATTGCAGTCTTTCTAATAAATCAAATTATATTGTATTTCATCTATTTTCAAAGAAATATATTCAACATTTCTAATATTTTAATACAAAAAATAAAAAAAATTCTGTTTTATAAAAAAAAAAATTTGAGACCGTGGGAACCCCACGGTCCTTATGATTTTTGAAAAAAAAAAATCAATCATATTGGTTCCGTAAAATTTGTTTTATTAATTATGGTTTATGAAAAAAATTTGTCTGGTGCCTATTCGGGGGTGACGTAGGGGGCTAGTATTATTTGAGCTTTGAGATTTGCGTAGAATATGCCGAAATTTTTATTAATATTCAAAAAATATTTGAAATTTCAGAAACTATTCAGATTTTTTTGTTTTTTCGAAATCTACCCAAATCGCAAAAAAAATTTGCGGTAATTTAGTCTAAAATCGTAAAAAAATTTGCGGTTTCAAATTTTTTGCGTTTTCAAAAAAAAAATGCAAAATGGTTTTTGGGTTTCAACCTTTTTTTATTTAAATAGAAATATTTATAATTTATTTATTTTTTGTATTGAAATATTAGAAATATTTAAAATATTTCTTTGAAAATAGATGGAATACTATATAATTTGATTTATTAGAAAAACTACTACAAATAATCTGGATGAACATCTTTCATGCCGGATTTTTTGCGGCTGTAAGAAAAATTAATATATTTTTTATGTGTTATTGAAAAAAAATAAAAAAAAATTAGATTCTCAGTTATTGATCCCGGTTCAAAAGTCACTTCTAAGTAAATACATAAAATACTGTCATCTTTCTAGTACATTTATTTTATAAAAAGTTCTATCTATTTTTGAAAAAAAAAATTGAGTTATTTAATGATTGTTATTCAAAAAGAATTCTCAAAATATATACAACTTTTTAGAAATTAAATGTACTAGAAGGATCTTAATATTTATGTATTATTTAGAAGTGACTTTTAAATCGGGATCAATAACTCAGAATCCAAGCATTTTTATTTTTTTCTAATAACTTATAAAGAAATATATTAATTTTTCTTACAACCATAAAAAATTCGGCATAAAAAATGATGATCTGGGTTATTTGTAACAGTCTTTCTAATAAATCAAATTATATAGTATTCCATCTATTTTTAAAAGTAATATATAAAATATTTATAATATTTTAATACAAAAAAAGAATAAATTATAAATATTTCTATTTAAATAAAAAAAGTCGAAACAGCAAAAATTTTTTTTGCGGTTTTACTTTATTTATTTTCTTTTTTAAAACGCAAAAAAAATTGAAACAACAAAATTTTTTTGCGGTTTTGGAATTCCAAAACTGCAATTTTTTTTGCGGTTCTGGAATTTCATATTTTTTTTTTGGATATTAATAAAAATTTCGGCAAAATATGAGATATCTCAAATAGCCAAATAGGCAACCCCTCGCCAAACTGTGTGCACTCCCATGTACATGCACGCTCTACCACGCTGCTTCCCGGTGGGCGCTGGGATTGGTTAATTAAAACTTTCCAGCATTTCCATTTTTGGGTCGTTATGTTATACAGTTATAGACTTATTAGTGAAGTGCGCTTCAGTATTACAAAACTAGCCACTTTTTCTTCTACACCCAACTATTTCCTTTTTTTAGTTCCAACAAAATATACAGGGTCTAGTCAAAATACCAAAATTAAAGCGCCAAAGGTAGATTTACTGGAAGAACAGTTTTTGCTTCATAAAGCGCAAAGACTCTAGAATCAAAACAGTAGTAAAATAGTTTGTGCGCTGGATGAAGCCAAAACTTCTCTGTTAAAATCTTTACCCAAGAAAAACTTCCTGAAGTGAGTATTTGAAATCAATAAATTTGGGGGGTTTAAATGTGAAAGTTAGAAAAATAAATAACTACGAAAATAAATCAATAAATAAGGCCCGGAGTCCCGGACCCAGAAGGCCAGAACCAGAAGTTGGCTGCAGCAGTCGTGCAAACAATCTCTCTCTCTCTCTCTCTGTCTCTCTCTCTCTTTTCTCTCTCTCAGGCGGCGGAGAGAAAAAGAAGCACACCAGAGAACAAAACAAATTAAGAAAAGTCGTAACCAAAGGCCAAATTCAGACTTATAATCAATCTCTCCCTTACCAAACCCTAACCCGGTCTCGACTTCTTCTTCCTCCTAATCCGACCAGATCGCCATCATTGTTGTGTTGTATCATAATTCCATGGGAAAAGGAGGCCAGGAGGAAAGTAAGATGGTCTCATCAACCCCCTCCGAAGCTTCTCGAAGTAGTTTTCCTGCCTGGGCTAGAACTCCTGAAGAATGTGAGATTGAGTTCAAGGTTTCCTCTTCGTACGGCCTCCAATCCGACGAGGTGCTCGCTCGCCGCAGCGTGTATGGTTCGAATGAACTTGAGAAGCACTCTGAACCGTCCATCTGGCAACTTGTCGTCGAACAATTCAATGACACTCTTGTTAGAATTCTCTTGGTCGCCGCCGTGGTGTCGTTCTTCCTTGCCTGGTACGATGGCACCAAGCATGGCGATGAAATCAGCATCACTGCTTTTGTCGAACCACTCGTGATCTTTCTAATTCTTATAGTCAATGCTGTGGTCGGTGTTTGGCAAGAGAACAACGCTGAGAAGGCCCTGGAGGCGTTGAAGGAGATCCAATCAGAACACGCCACGTGTAGGCGTGATGGGCAGTGGGTACGCGACTTGCCCGCAAAAGATCTAGTGCCAGGCGATATTGTGGAATTACGAGTCGGTGACAAAGTTCCTGCTGACATGCGGGTCCTATATCTGATCAGTTCCACTCTCAGAGTAGAACAGGGGTGTTTGACTGGAGAAAATTCATCTGTTAACAAAACTAATAAGAAGGTTTATTCAGAGGATATGGAAATTCAGGGGAAAGAGTGCATGGTTTTTGCTGGCACAACTGTGGTTAACGGATGTTGTGTTTGCCTTGTTACTCAAACAGGTATGAATACCGAAATCGGGAAGATCCATTCACAAATCCACGAGGCATCTCAGGAGGATGATGAAACTCCACTAAAGAAGAAATTAAATGAGTTCGGCAAGGCTTTGACGGCCATAATTGGGGTTGTTTGCATCTTAGTTTGGTTAATTAATGTGAAATACTTTCTAACAGTTGAGTTTGAAAACGGTTGGCCAAAAACTTTCAAGTTTTCCTTCGAGAAATGCACTTACTATTTTGAAATTGCTGTGGCCCTTGCAGTGGCAGCCATACCAGAGGGTTTACCAGCAGTTATTACCACATGTCTCGCTTTGGGTACCCGAAAAATGGCACAGAAAAACGCACTTGTCAGGAAATTGCCAAGTGTGGAGACGTTGGGTTGTACAACTGTTATCTGTTCTGACAAGACTGGGACTCTAACCACCAATCAGATGTCGGCAGTTAGGCTTGTTGCAATGGGTGCACATGCCGGCGCAATTAGGAGTTTTAAGGTGGAGGGGACCACATATGACCCGCTTGACGGGAAGATACATGATTGGCCGGTTGGGAGGTTGGATTCAAATCTGACTACAATTGGAAAGATTGCTGCTGTTTGCAACGATGCAACCATTGCACAAGCTGAGCATCAGGTCATTGCCAGTGGTATGTCAACTGAGGCAGCTCTCAAGGTAACGGCTAACGGGTTTTGGATATTTTCTGGGAAAGTGGCAATTTTATATGGTGTTCATTTTTCATTTTTAGCGGTTTGGTGAATTGGTCGTTATGAAAAAGATACCTGGACTCTGAAACTTGCATGCATAGAACATCAAACTTATACATTACAAAGATTTATTGCCCGTTATGATAACAATTTGATTCAAAACTTAGTGAATATCTGTTTAAACAGTGCATAGTTTTGTATATCTGAAGTAGAAGTCTTGTTGTATTTAAATTTAAAAGGAAACTATTACATAGGGTTTTAAAATGCAAAATTCGCTGCAACTTCATTTATATTGGAGCTTGGGATATCGCATATAATATAAATAACAGTTTTGACTGTGTCTTTAAATTGTTTTTGACAACATGCTTTACTATGTTTCTATTTCAGGTCTTAGCTGAAAAGATGGGTCTCCCTGAAGGACATGGATTTTCTTCCAATTCTTCGAACTTATTAGGTATACTGTAACCGCCAATAGTTTCCCTATGCGACAATCAGTTACCAGTTAATTTTGACATGTTTCTTTTTATTGCCTTCTTTTTAACTCAGCATGCTGTCAGTGGTGGAACTCTAATGAGAAGCGTGTTGCAACTCTTGAGTTTGACCGTACTAGAAAGTCTATGGGAGTAATAGTGAAATCAAAATCAGGAGATAATTCCTTACTTGTGAAGGTAATATTCTACATTCTGTCTTCACTTGCACATAACATTTTTGTCTTCACTTGTTTATTATTCAAATGCGTATTTCTTTTGTCTCTTGTTTATTATTCAAATGAGTATTTCTTTTGTCTCTGCCTCCTCAATGTCAAACCAAATGACCAAAAAGGAACACTTTAGATATCGTCTGTGTAAGTTTCTCTGTACATTCATGTTGCAAAATGTAACATTTTTCCTCATTTTGCTGGGCTTTAAGAGCTCAAGAAAACAACGTAGAAATGTAGAAATCATCCATCTCTTTTGATATTACAAGTCTCTTGACAGAAATGTCGCAATTTATTAGATGCACGCCAGTAACAGCTTGGTGCATCTTTTCATTCTAGTTTTAGACGATGTTTATTAAGTAAAAGGGTACATGCAGGAAGGAGCATAGAGAGTGGACAAAATTGGAAATAATTTTTTAAGCTGTCATTTATTAAATCTATATATACTAATATCCTATTGTCTTACCAGGGAGCAGTGGAGAATTTACTGGAGAGAAGCATTTCAGTTCAGCTACAGGACGGATCAGTCGTGCCACTTGACGAAAATACAAAACGTGTCATCTTGAGTACTCTTCACGACATGTCGACCAGTGCACTTCGCTGCTTGGGTTTTGCATATAAAACCGAACTCAACCAATTTGCTACCTATGATGGAGAGGAGCATCCAGCTCACAAACTTCTTCTTGACCCCGCCAACTATTCCTCTATTGAGAGCGACCTAATTTTTGTTGGTTTAGCAGGCCTAAGGGTAAGTATTTAACAATTTGCTCGTAATAATTTAGTTTTCATACGAGAATGACTCATTTTCGTTGGTTTCATCTACTAAAATAATTGAAGGATCCTCCAAGAGAAGAAGTGTACTCGGCAATAGAAGACTGCAGAGCAGCAGGCATCCGAGTCATGGTCATAACTGGAGACAATAAAGAAACAGCAGAGGCAATATGCCGTGACATAGGCGTATTTTCTCAAAACGAAGACATAAGCATGAAGAGTCTTACAGGAAAAGAGTTTATGTTACTAGATAACAAGAAGCAGCTACTGAGGCAGGAGGGAGGCCTCTTGTTCTCTCGCGCTGAACCGAAGCACAAGCAGGAGATTGTGAGGCTGCTCAAGGAAGACGGGGAGGTCGTTGCCATGACTGGAGATGGTGTAAATGATGCACCTGCACTCAAACTTGCCGACATCGGCATTGCCATGGGTATTACTGGCACCGAGGTATTTCTTTGTTTGTTTCAATTTCCTTTTCCTTTTTTGTCTCAGGTTTAATTGTGTTGCCATCCTTCAGTGAGCATATGAATTTAGTTTTGTTGTTTGTTTCATTCAGGTGGCGAAGGAAGCCTCAGATATGGTCTTAGCTGATGACAACTTTAGTACTATTGTCTCTGCTGTTGGCGAGGGTCGATCAATCTATAACAACATGAAAGCTTTTATAAGGTACCTTTTTTCCAGAAAAAAACACTCTTTCCCCATTTGTCCTAATACTAACCTTTCGTGGCTTAGTGTTTATGCTCACTATTTTACCTTTGATGTTTGCAAAATGTTAGGTACATGATCTCATCAAACATGGGTGAGGTTGCCTCCATTTTCCTTACCTCGGCTTTAGGAATACCCGAGGGGCTGATACCCGTACAACTTCTTTGGGTGAACCTTGTCACCGATGGGCCCCCGGCAACCGCATTGGGCTTCAACCCCCCAGACAAGGACATCATGAAAAAACCCCCAAGGAGGAGCGATGATTCCCTTATAACTCCATGGATTCTCTTCAGATATATGGTATACATCGAATATATTTAAACATGATGTTTTCAAATGGAATATTGATCATCTCTTTCTGTTACAAGACATACAATTAAGCCCTAATCTAGCAAAATTGACCCAAACTGACAGAACTTAACATGCATTCTGAGCTGATATTTTCTTTCATTTTGCACAGGTAATAGGAATGTATGTAGGAATTGCAACAGTGGGCATTTTCATCATATGGTTTACCCACGGATCCTTCTTAGGCATCAACCTGGCTGGAGACGGTCACACCTTAGTTACCTACTCACAGCTATCCCACTGGGACAAGTGCCCCACGTGGGACAAATTTACAGTAACACCATTCACCGCAGGGACCCACACCTTCTCTTTTGACTCCAACCCTTGTGATTATTTTCAAGCTGGCAAAGTGAAGGCCACCACCCTTTCCCTCTCTGTACTTGTTGCTATTGAAATGTTTAATTCCCTTAATGCCCTTTCAGAGGATACTAGTCTTCTCGTCATGCCCCCTTGGGTCAACCCGTGGCTCCTTGTCGCCATGTCAGTCTCATTTGGTCTTCATTTCATTATATTATATGTACCGATTCTGGCACAGGTTTTTGGTATAGTTCCTCTCAGTTTCAACGAGTGGCTCCTGGTCTTGGCTGTTGCACTCCCTGTGATATTGATAGATGAGGTGCTTAAGTTTGTAGGCCGGTGCCTGCACTCAACTGGTAGGAGTGCCCGGTCTAGGAAGAAGAAGGAAGAGTAGGATAGGAGTGGTCATGTTTTGACTAGACCCTGTACTTTGCACCACTAAAAAGGCAGTCTGTGAATGTGAGGTGGTTGACTTTTCTGACAGCGTGTTTTACTGTGCTATTTTTAGTGATTTTCTTGGTTATATAGCAAAATTGGAAAGACATCTGTAACCATTCATATGATCGGAGAACTCAACAGCCAAAATAAGCAACAAAACCAAATAGAAAATCCAGCAAAATTTCGACTGGTGCTGGGGTCTGGGAGGGGAGAGTTTTGCTTTTCCTTTTTCAGATTCAAATTTTCTTTTGCAAGTTCTTCCTTCTATTCATAAAAATAGTGGAGGTCATAGAATAGTAGATATGAAAAAATTTGGAAACTCAAAACTTTGTTTAATACAGGTAAAGATGTTTAATATTTCTATTTTTTTCCCGGTGAACTTGTGCAACTTCTAACTGTTGAATATTGAGAAAGTTGATCTTCTGCGGACTGCAGGTTGATGCTATTATGGTGTATATTATCTTGTCATTTTTTACTTTGTTTAATGTCGTGTTTGTACCCAACAAGTATTTGTATGTGTGTGTGTTTGATCTAACGTTGACCCTCGGATCCGTGTTTATGTTACATAGGCTTTGAGAGATCATTCAATTTAGTTCTCTTTGAAGTTTTGTTTTGGGGGGTTCAGACCACAGTGGGAGGTTTTACGCCTGTATAATACCATGTCTATAATCGTACCAATTCAAATCCCCTACTCATTTTTTTATAGCAAATGATTATATCGGATGGGGATGGCCGATCAACAGTATTAACATTAATTTGTAGTGCTTCAAAAAGCTCATTTTTTGTTTCACTAGGCGGCGAATTATTTAATTATTTTGGTACCAAAATAGAATGGGTCTTTTTGGGCAAACACTGCAACACCATATTATTCGCACCACTGCCAGTTCAAATTCCCAATTAGTTCCTAAAGCAAAAGAACATAGTCTAATTGGTATCTATTATGGCTGATAATTCAATATTTACTTCTCACATTATTATATAACAACAATCATCAGTTCAAACATTCAACATTTCAACATAAACGAGTTGACTCATGAGTCACGAGCCAACTCAAGTTACTCGCAAGTTGAATTCAAGTTAGCGAGCCAACTCAACTCAATATTATCAACTCGAGTCGAGCAGTCAACTCGACTCACTATCTTTCGAGTTGAATTCGAGTTATTCATAACTCGAGCTAACTTAGCTCATTAGCAGCCCTATACTACCCTGCACAAACAAACAATTCACTTTTAAAAATTAGTGAAGAACCAAAAGTCAAACAAGAAAGAGAAAGCAAACAGTAGGGTTTGGAAGAAAAAGCAACCGAGGGGATTACTTGATATGATACCAGAAATTTGAATGCAATTCAAAACAGTGAAACTCGCAAACACAATCATGCAACATGACATCCAATTCAACATGCCAGTCTGGACGTGCTCAGATGTGAGTGGTTCTTCAAATCTTGTTGTAATTTGAAATATGCTTCATAAAAAATGGAGGTCTAATTCAACACTGCAAACAAAACAACTGCCTTCTTGAGGTTCTTTAGATCCTAATGAAATCTCTTTAAGTTAATTACAAACATATTCTGATAGTGCTAAGAGAGAAAAAAAGGAACCAATACAACATCTAGGGAGACAAGTACTACTACTTCTATAGCAAAATATAATAAAAAGAACAATTAAATAGGAAGCATACAGAAGAAACACTACAAGATGGTCATACCCAAACCTTTCAACTCACCTCCCTTCGGCCTTGATTAATTGTGAAAAGACCCGGCTCATGGACACATCAGACAAGTCTGGTTCGTTATGAGCATAAGATGTACCTGCCTCACCCAAATCCACACTCTCCTGTGACCCCACATCATGCACATGCGAAGACAACTCAACAATCCGGTTAATGCTATTTACCTCCGAGTTTGCACCCGAATCTGTCTCCTGCAACTGCTGCACGTACTCCAAGTTCCATAAAACATCTCCCATGCTCGGTCTCTCCACCCCATAATCAGCCAAGCACTTCTCAACAGTTATCCCGAACTTCTTCAATGATTCAGGTTTGATTGTACCCGCAATCCTCTGATCTACAATTTGTTGCAATTCTCCTCTCTTTTGCCACTTCATACCCCACTCGGCCAAGTTCACCATCTCCCTTGGCAAAGTCGGGTCAATAACGGGTCTTGCACACAACACCTCTAGCAAAACAACTCCAAACGAGTACACGTCGGATTTCTCTGTCAGTTGTTGCCTACGGAAGTACTCCGGATCAAGATAACCAAAACTACCCTTGACAGCCGTGCTAACATGGGTCTGGTCTAATTCAGGTCCGGTTTTCGACAACCC
Source organism: Carex rostrata (assembly GCF_964058835.1). Taxonomy (NCBI): domain Eukaryota; kingdom Viridiplantae; phylum Streptophyta; class Magnoliopsida; order Poales; family Cyperaceae; genus Carex; species Carex rostrata. The sequence continues at coordinate 5,908,766 of NC_135937.1, forward strand.
AAAATCCGAAACCTTGGCCAAGAGATTTTCGTCTAAGAGGATGTTAGCAGATTTAACATCACGGTGTATTATAGCCTTTGCAGATCCAGTGTGGAGATAGTGGAGACCTCTAGCAGCCCCAATGCATATATCTAACCTCTGTTTCCAGCTCGGGGCGGGTATTTCAGTGCCATACAAATGACTCTTAAGCGTACCCTTCTCCATGTACTCATAAACCAAAATCATCTCATTTCTCTCATCGCAGTACCCGATTAGAGACACCAAATGGCGATGTCGAAGTCTTGACAACAACTCAATTTCGGTGCGAAATTCATTAAGCCCTTGTTGCGATTTAGGGTTACCGCGTTTTACTGCAACCTTTGTTTCATCCCTCAAAACCCCCTTGTACACTTTCCCAAAGCCGCCTACTCCGATAACCCAATTCTCATCAAAATTGTTTGTGGACTCTTGTAGGAGAGAGAATGCAAAGCGGTAACCATAACTTCCGTTCGGGCCCAATGTAAGTGTGGTTCCATTGGAAGTGCGGCTACCAGTGCTAAGAGATGTGAACCCGTTAATCGAAAAAGGCATCCAAGTTTTGGAACTCTGTCTCTCCATTTTTTTCTTTTTTTTCATGCACATTAATGCGACAATCAGTAAGAAAATCAAGATGGCAACGGAACCAATAACTGACCCCAATATCACCCCCAAATTTGCCTTTCCACCTGAGGATTGAACCATGAATGCAGAACCCGACCCGTTTACTATCTGCATTATCTCAAGCCCGTTAAGTATCCCATTCGGTAATACATTCTCTAGTGTCGATGGGCCTATACTGACCTGTATTGTATCTGTTGAGTCACTAGAATTTAGAACAAAATCAGTGTAGTATGCAGTTGCCAGGCTGTTTTGAGTAAGGGTAGAAAGGTCCATATCGTGCACCACCCACCAACCATCGATATAAACATTAAAATACAGTAGATTAAGTGACGTGCTAATTATGTCGCAAAAGTGGAGTCGGATGAGGTATGATGAACCCCCATTCACCTTAAACTGCCATGACATGTTGAAAACTGCTGCAGTGGTAGTGTTTGACACCACCAGCTCAGCTGCAGTGTTATACACCGAATCCGGTGCGGTCTCCTGTGTGGCTCCACCACTCATGTAATTGATCTTGCCGCTATATACTACATCTTTTGCGAGTTTTGAGTTGTTCAAGTAATTTTGGTCTATGACCCAAGTTCTCCAGAGGGTATCATTGTCAGGTGTCACAAGAGGGCCCCCCATGTTGACCCGGTACATTGTTTCTAGGGTTTGTTTTGACATGCCAGTATATTGACTGAAAGGATTCACAATTTGTGCCGTGTCGGATATTAAATTATCAGGCACTGATGTAACCTCTATGGCATTGACAAATGCAAGGTTTTGAGACGGCTTGAAGGAAAGAACTAAGGTGTCACTTGTTAGGTTCAGGGAATACTCTTTGAAAAGTGTAGTAGATTTACCATTAGGTGTAAAATCTGTCAGTAAGACCACATCTTGGGTCGAGACGGTAAATTCGGCAGTGGCAAGGTCGTAGTTTTGGTATGAAAAGGGAAAGAAATGAAGGCGGATGAAGTGCCGACCTTGTTTTTGGACTTGAAAGGTGTAGCTGGAGGGTCCAGTAAAGATACGGGCTGTACTTAGAAGAGGGGCATTTACGGTAGAGGGAATAGAGTTTGACGAGGTGCTCGCTAAAATGTCTTGAGGAGTCGTAAGAGAGGTAGAGAGAGAGGTGTCAGAAAGAAAGGTTCTCTGACCAATTGTAGTGTTTGTGCGGGACCCACAATCTATCAGATAGTTGTCAGGTGGGTTGTATTGTGCATTACAGGTGTAATAAAGAGAGAAAATTGTGTATACGGTGAAAAATGCTAGTTGAAGCTTGTGAATTGCCATTTCTGTGACCTGAAAATGAGATAAAAGATGGTCAGATTTACAAAAAAAATTCCGATCTCAACACTTGAAGCCTAATTTAGCAATTCTTCAATTGGAACCTTTCTGAAAACACAATTCTGATATGGCCTCATTCAACTGATACCTTTTGATATGATCCATAAAATACCCACTGCTAAATTATATAATTCAAAATAAAAACCATCTTTTATTAGGTACGCAATACAAATTGGTAAATGGTTACAGTCAAAACTCAAGTAATTGCTACCAAAGTAGCACTGATATGCTAAAAAAAGCATGATTACGGTTGCTAATTTATAAGCGAAGGTGGCCTTCTATTGTTTGTGAAGTACCTTACTTAAAATTAGTGACTTTCTACCATACCAAGCAGTAATCCATTGTTGCTACTTCTACCATGGTTTGGAAAATCTATCGGCAGCGCACGATCCGATTATTGGGCGGCGATTTTCCAAACCGACTGACCGCATTTGGGCTAAAAAAAGAAAGAAAAAAACTTGGAAGAGACGCACCATCCGAGTTACGCAGATTCTTCACTCTAGTTTGATTGCGGCGCGGCACACTGATTCTTCCGATTTGATTGTTCAAAGGTAGATGCGATTGATGAGGAAGAGAGATTTGGGGACAGCTGAAGTAGGATCCTTTAATTAAAATTATGAAAGGAGAGAGAGAAAGAGATCTGGGATTTTGTTTCAGTAGAACTAGCTGAATTGCTTAGCTTTGGAGAAAGTAGGGAGAGAGAGAGAGAAAGGGTCAATGGAGAGAAACCGTAGATGGTGCGGCCATTAATTGCAGAGATGGTACAGCAGCTGTGTGAGAGAAGAGACTACAGAGAGAGAGAGAGAGAGAGAGAGAGAGAGAGGGATTGAGATTTAATTTAATAACACCTGACGCGTCCCAGTGAGTTTATAAAATAATAATATCTGTGGGGATACCTGATACCTCATACATGCCAGTTTATCGGGAATTCACATCCTCTCCAATACCTGATAAGGGAATTTTTTACAATTACTAGATCTGAACCGTACTTTTTAACTTGGCACGAATCTCAAAGCCCAAAAATACAGCCCCTACAGTGACCCGAATCCCAAGCTGATTGAGATTTAATCTCAAACCGTAAAGTAAGTGATCCTCTGCAATATCTGTGCAATACCTGAGAGGATACGGATTCAGTTTATCGGTGGTTGACTGGTTGTAAAGCATAATTATATTTGAGTAAGGCTAGGTTGCTACGGCTTGATATTTGAGTTTTTAAAATTTTAATGGTCGATTCAAACCGTTCATCTTATTTTTCATATTAATATGTATTTGGAGTAGGGGTGTCAGTGACACCCTTTTACTCGTTTATCCGACTCATATCATATCTGAAAACACGGGTAAGGGTAAGATTTTTTTCCGTTAGCTAATTGGGTACAGGTAAGAGTATTGATTTTTTTTCGTTATCTTATCCGTTTTTGTATAATTTTCAAAAAATAAAATCATATATAGATATATATTTGTATGAAGATGATACACGATACAATAAAGTTTTTGTATTTTATTAAATTTTCATAATACAAATTAGTTGTATTCATTATTATTTTTTCTTATTTTGAAAAATATTTCATTGAAAACACAAATCGAAATGTTAATGGCACTTTTTTATCCGTTTACAAGATCCGTATCGTATTCAAAAATATGGATAAGGGCAAAAAATTGTTTTAGTTATCATAACGGGTACGAGTATGAAAATATCTCCACCTGATCCGTATCATACCCGTTGACACCCCTAGTTTGGAGACCAAATTTTACATTTTTTGAAATTTTTTTACTATTTTTAAATAGGTAGAAAATCAAATAATGTTAATTCTAACAAATATAAAATTTAGTCTTTAAATATGTCTGGACTTTAAAAATAAATATTCAAATTCATAATAAAAACATATATTAATATTATGCATAGTACGGTAGCCTCAGTCGACATTAAAATGCATACAAGACTTAACATTATTTTTCTTATGTGATTTGGGATTTTAGCAAACATCTGGATTTCTCCGTAATAGGTAAAGTGCATGTGATGGTGACCTGTCTAAGAGGAGGTAATGATTTTAACAGATCAGTATTCGCTTCATGCAGCTCACGGACTATAGAATTAAAACATCGCTGCGTGTAGTTAATGAGCTGCATGAAGCCAAAACCCCTCTGTTAAAATATTTACCCCTTAAAGTGCTCTCTAAAATTAGTTTCAAATACTGAAATTAAATAAATAAACTAAAACAACTTGTTTGAAAATTTTATTTGGGAAAGATTTCTCCTCTACCTAAACTCCACATGGCTGGAATCTCAGTCTCTCCTCACAGCTACTTATATGAGGATGACAGTTTATGTTGACGTGGTCTTCGATGTCATAGATTAATAAAATAGTTCGGGAATAATTGGTCAATTAGTTAGGAAATTTGTAACGATTTGATTACTGCTAACAACTAATTAACTGATTAATCAGTCTAAACAGACGTTTTTTTACAACACTGGTTTCCGGTAAATTGATTTTTGAATTTCTAAAATAAAAAAAAATTTATACATAATTTACATCAAGAAGGATAAGAGTAAAAATATTTTAATTTTTTAAAACATTATTCATATTATTCTAAATATTTTGTACATAATTTATTTATATATGTGACTTTTTTGGTAGGTAAACCCTGATTAGTTTTATCCGGGTGAAATGAAATCATTCTATTTTTTTACATTAGTAGTAAGCACTTTGACATGATGTTTGTTGTAATTATTACTTCTATTTTTACATGGCGTTTGTTACTAACGTAGTAACGTGACATACTATTCATCATGCAATGTCGTCCATTTTTTTTTTTATTCACAGTTACTGAACTATAGTATATCGATTTGGCAAGTTCAAAGCTATACTTGAAATTGCACACCATGCATTTACAAAATAATATTTCCACCCAAAAAAAACATGCGATCTCACAAAAATAAATGCATACCGTTGATATTAAATTTTCCTTTTTTTTGTTTATTAAACATGCATGCAAGAGCCTGGCGGCATCATATTGTTTAACCTCAAATAATGGATGGACAGGATTAAAACAAAATGTATTTTATTATGGAAATATGCATGTAATTGTGTACATGCTTGCCACGTTCGTATTTGTAAAACGGCCATTTATTTTTTGCTCTTGCCGAACCATTGGACGATACAATAATTTAATTTGTTTTTGTTTTTGTTTTTTATGAGACTGCAATTGAATTTGTTTAAAGTTACGTAAAGACCCTCTTGTTTATTGTTTATACCAATTTTTTTATTAATGCCATTTTAAAAAAAAAAAAAACACCTCTGAAAACAGAGAATTTCAAAAATACCATGATCGCCAATTCAATCTACGGTCCCATTCTTGGAGAGCCGCAGATTGAATTGGAGGCCCCCAAAATATTACGGTTCATTTTTTGGATTTTTGGGAGGCCTCCAATTCAATCTGTGGCCCTCCAAAAATGGGGTCGCAGATTGAATTGGTGGCCCGGGTATTTTTGAAATTCTTCAGAAAATATGGTTTTTTTTTTTTTTGGAATATGGTATAAATAAAAATTTCGGTTGTTTATAATTATTTCCCAAGGCCCGCAAAATTGTATTTAATAGTCTGTTTAAATAAAAAAAAATTTCACACCTTGATTATGCACCTCGGTGACAACTATATATTTATATTTTGCATGGGTCGAATTTAAGATCTCACTTTCTGTTAGTAAGTATGGACCTTTAAATACTTTTCTTTCAAGATCATTTGTTTGGACCTTTAAATACTTTTTTTAAAGTTAATTCGGCATACAACTAAACACAATTCCCTCCTTAAAATTTATATTTTTGCAATGAAATTAAACTCCTTTATTTCCCTCCTTAAAATTAGATTTGACATGGTCTATTGCCTAATCCATGCATGTTCTTCTCTAATTTCCGGAATCGGATAATGATGGCAACTGTATTTTGGTGGAGAATTAATCCTAAGTTGCTATTTATGTGTTCGTATTATACTTCACTTTAGACTTTAGAGTGGTGTCAACATCCACTGTATCCGTTAATCAATTCACGGTCGCTATCGCCAAAATCAATCAAATTTCAAATTCTCTATGTGACAGCTTGTAATCAATCAAATTAATCAATACACTATGTGACAGTTTGTGATTAATTGGTTGGGAAGATTTTTAAAAAAAAAAAACATTGTTTTTTTGTAAGCTGTACTATGTGACAGTTGAAGTGACGAAGACTACAAGATAAACTGCTCTGTCACATTAATAATATATTTCTATAACTGTGATATAATAAGGGAGATCCACTTATACTGTTTTTCGGTAACATTGGATTATACTTTATATTTTCAAAATTAAAAAAATTGATGCAGACTGTTCAACATGATGAATATATCAAAATGTATTTGCAGATCAAATTTAATATTTTTTAAAATTATTTTTACTATTTATTAATATGGGTAAAAAAAATCCAATAATATGAAAATAATGATTTTGTAAAATACTAAATAAATAGTAAAAAAAATTTAATAAAATTGTAAAATATGATCTGCAAGCACATTTTAATATATATATATAATGTTGAACGATTTGAATTAACTATTTAGATTTTGAAAACTTCGAAAATGTAACATGTAATCGGGTGTCGTGTGGATTTTTTTCTCGTGATATAATATCAAAATAAATAAAATAAAAGTTTATTTTAAATTTCTTCATTTTCACATCTTTATCTTGTATGGCTGTATCCGATTGGAAATGATCAAACTGAATTTGAGAAAAATCGAAGGAATGCGAAGTTGCCAAGAGACGACAATCGGGCGAAAGGAACCGTGCACCAAACAAACGCGTCTCCCAATGAATGCTTTTGTTGGCTGTATCCGAATATCACCTCAAATTCCAATTCTTTGCGCCAGATCATTACAGCTCCCTTGTAATCGGTGGCTCGGTGCTAACATATTTCCAGTTAGGTCACCAATTCCCTGTAGTTTGGTAAGGATTTTAACAGAGCAGTTTTAGGTTCATGCAACGCACATGTTATAAAATCAGAAAGACAAAAACAGTATTACATATAGTTTATGCGCTGTATGCAGCCAAAACTGCTCCGTTAAAATCTTTACCCTGTATTTTTGTCCTTTATGCATTATAATATTTATATCTGTTTGAGATTACACAAAATATGTTTGTGTTTCATTACGGATTGACTAAATTATGTTTGTCAGTCGGTATAAGCATATGACAAACTTTACACGTCATTTATCAATGATCCTTAATTTTTCGTACAAATATGTATGTATCATGCAAGATTCTAAACAACAATTATTATGTCATTGCGGAAAGATTAAAAAAGAGAGAAAAGGTTCTTGTCCACTGGCTTTTGTCCACCATCTGTCCACAGCACCTTATCCAACTCCCGTTCAACTGTCGGTCTCCACCTCCACTTCGTCTTGCTATTTAAACACCCGATCTCTCTTTTCTCTCTCTTTCTCTCCGATCTCTCTTTCTGATCTCTCTTTCTCTCTTTCTCTCTTCTTTCTCTCTTCTTTCTGATCTCTCTTCTTTCTCTCTCTCTTCTTTCTCTCTTCGTTCGCGAATCGCCTATTCAAATCCAAATGAAATTCTCGATCGCGAATCTCATTTTTGTTTCGTTCGCGTGTCTCAGTCGCAGGAACCGAGGAGATATTCACTAATAGTGAGCTGGTTCGATTTGCTTCAATCAAGTATCTCCAATCAGGGTCACAAGGGCTTCGATTAACCTGGTTCGATTTGCTTCAATCGTGGAGCGCGATCGAATAGAAGTTGTTTTTGTTGAAGAGTACGGTAAAATTCAAATCTAGTAAGTTTTCTGTTGAATTTGTTGTTTTCGTTGTATGCAGTAACAGATCTAGCATTTCAAATGAAATCTGGATGAAAGAGATGATAGAGAGGCGATATGGAGTATTGATCTGTTAATTTTACTGTATTGCCCCGTTAATTTTACAGTATTCATCTTGTGAAAAATCTGGAGGAAATAGATGATAGAGAGGTGATGGAGTATTAATCTGTTAATTTTACAGTATTGCCTTGTTAATTTTACAGTATTCGTCTTGTCATTTTACAGTATTCATCTTGTGGAAATCTGGAAGAAAGAGATGATTTGTTAATTTTACAGTATTTATCTTGTAATTTTACAGTATTCAACTTGTAATTTTACAGTATTGGTTCGATTTGTCTCTGTCCTTCATTTGCTTCAATCAAGTACTGGTTCGATTTCGGCTCGCTACTCCGAACAGTGAATGCATTGTTTCAAGCTTTGGTAAGAAATATTGTATATTTCTGATTCATGTTTTCTTTGCAATGTCGATTTTAATTGAGATTACTGACTCAATCTCATTTTTTATACATGATCACAATGGAACCTTCAATCGTGGAGCGCGATCGAATAGAAGTTATTTTTGTTGAAGAGCACGGTAAAATTCAAATCTAGTAAGTTTTCTGTTGAATTTGTTGTTTTCGTTGTATGCAGTAACAGATCTAGCATTTCAAATGAAATCTGGATGAAAGAGATGATAGAGAGGCGATATGGAGTATTGATCTGTTAATTTTACTGTATTGCCCCGTTAATTTTACAGTATTCATCTTGTTATTTTACAGTATTCATCTTGTGAAAATCTGGAGGAAATAGATGATAGAGAGGTGATGGAGTATTAATCTGTTAATTTTACAGTATTGCCTTGTTAATTTTACAGTATTCATCTTGTGGAAATATGGAAGAAAGAGATGATTTGTTAATTTTACAGTATTTATCTTGTAATTTTACAGTATTCATCTTGTAATTTTACAGTATTCATCTTGTGAAAATCTGGAGGAAAGAGATGATAGAGAGGCTTCTTACTCATCTGAACAATGAACACAGGAGGTTTTTAATGTAAAAGTTATTTGTCCATAGTTTTTTTGTTGTTGTTATGTTATTCTGAATGTTGCAGTGAATATTTTTATCTTGTGTTGAACAGATGTTGTTTGTGGTGAACGGATGTTATTTTGTGGTGAATAGATTTTGTGTGTGATGATGGATGTATATATAGATTTAGCAATTTTATAGTATACATGGTATTATTTTATGGTTTATATTTTGCAATTTTACAGTATACATGATTGTTTGCAGATTGTAGTTTAAACTGAAATGTAGCATTTTTTACATTTTATCTTACAGTATAGATGGTAATATTTTATGGTTTAGTTTTAGAAATTTTACAATATACAAGATTCAATTGAAAATTTACAGTATTATGTGAATATTTTACAGTATAGACGATTCAATTGTACATTTACAATATACAAGATTCATTTGTAAATTTTACCATGTAGAAGATTCAATTTTACAGTATACAATATTCAATTTTACAGTATACAAGATTAAATTGAAAATTTTACTGTATACAAGATTCAATTTTACAGTATACAAGATTCAACTCAGTGCCAATAACCGCTAATAACTAACTCTAACTGCCAATAACTTCCTATAACTGCAATTTCCGAAAGTACAGTTTGAAAGTACATTTATTTTGTCATGTTGTGCAAGTTGCAATCTTTTTCTAACTATTATGTGATCACTTAAAATAGTTGCTGAATGTTTTGTAGTTAACTGATATATTTTATGTGATATATTGTATAATTATACAGCATGTAGAAGTAATTTTACAGTATTCGCGCAAGTCAAAGCTGTGAACAAATGGTGGACAAAAGGCTGTGGACAATTAGACGCTTCCTAAAAAAAACACTATTGTGCTGCTATAGTTTGTTATAGTGTTAATAATAGCTAATAGTACTATAATTTTTAAGGTCCAAAAACACTAAGGTTCTGTTCGGCCGCATTACTGTTCCCGTGGGAAAAAAAAATTCAGTTGAACTGATTTTTTTTTCTCATAGGAACAGTAAAAAGCAGTTCAAATTTTCACTTTTCCTATGCCCACACTCATTCCCATCGATGCACCGAACAGGGCCTAAAGTGTATCTTATAACAACGCAGATTCAAGATTTTCGTCAGAGATGACAAAAAAATATCGAATCGGATTTAAACCCATTAACTAATTGGGTACTCGATAAAAAACAATGCTTTGATTTATACTTTCTGATGCTCTGACTTATAATTTCTGAACTTATAATTCTAACTACCAATCATAATTTGAGAAATTTATTTTGATTTTAACCTTAAATTTAACTCAAATTACAAATCAAACATTCCGAGGGGGATAAAAAAGTTTCAGGAGAGGACAAATTCGATCGGTACCGATAGACCTCCACTAAAACTCAAAATCCATAAGAGACTATTGCCCTCCCTGAGACTATATGGATCTGCCTGACTATAGCTAGCTATTTAAAACATTGTTATGTACTTGTCACATTAAAAAAAATCAGTGTAGCCTAGATTTTGTGATTGTGATATAATATGAATCTAATAAGATAGTAATAATTTATTAAAATAGTGAATTTTTACAAGATAAGTTTACAAATTTCAGGAGCAGCGCGAGATGAATATCTCGTGTTATTCGTCTAATCTGTCAATTTCGAAAAAAAAAAATACATGGACATAATATTAATATTAAGTCGCTCAAAAGGTGCCAGAAAAAAAATCATACGGATATAATATTATTATTCGGAAAAATTGTTCTTATATTTGTCAGTTATCACTATATTTATGTACAACATGTCTGAATTCACTCAATGTTTATGCAACTTTTTTTGGATGAAGCATCGTTATTTGTAATTGAAATTATAGCTTTATCAATATGCAAAATCCGATTAGCTAATAATTTACTTATATTTGTACAATAATTAGATAAATGCGATTCAAAAACAGTAGTAGAAGTAGAATAGAACAGAGGTAGGCAGTCGCCTATTTTAAAAATAAATTAGTTTGTATCCAGTGCAATAATAGACCTCGTCAATTCTTGAAATTTAATTTGCTTATCTCTGGTCCAGACTAAATCTCAAGTTCTAACATATTAGTTCTTGGAAAAAAAAATTGAAATTTATTGAAAATCACTGTTTTTGGATGGTCCAGAATTTTCAGATCAAGTGATTTTCTAAATATCTAAAAAAATAGTAAAAAATTAAAAAAAAATGTAAAATTTGGTCTCCAAACACATATAATATGGAGAACAAGATGAATGGTTCGAATCGACTGTTAGGATTTGAAAACTCGAATATAGAGCCGTAGCATGGTGCCAAATCGTAATATGCATAGTACCATAGACTCACTCCAGAGGTTTTGTTTTGAAATTTTCCAAACTATTTATATTATTCGACAAATCTTGTTTTGTAACATATTAATTAGGTCCTAATTGTTATTGACACTCAATTGACATAATTTTGATTAATTTGCATAAGATTTACATGACAAAAATTATCTTTATTATTCTGTATTGCCTTATTAATTTTGATTATGGTCAATTATTATGTTTTATTCAGAATTGTTTTTTTATTTGTGTTATTCTAAACTTTAAGTTCCTATTACTATTTTTCTTATATACATTAAGCCGGTGATAGCTCATTCCGGTATTTTTAAAAACAATACAAGTGGTATATTAAGGAAATACTTTCAGTCTAGTTCGTTTTAATTAACTAGACTCAGTTAGTAATTTAGAAATTACAATCAATTTGATAGGTAAAGATGTGATTCGTTAAGCGCTTCAAGCAAAGGCGGGAAAGAAATTATGGAGGTAATTTGAACCCGAACCTATTTAGAAAAAATAATCTGTACTCAATTTTTAATTACCGCTGACTCAAATTCTAAATGTTTAAACATAATGATATTTGAACCTATCATTCAAATTTGTCAGTCAATATATCGATCAAAATGAGAACACCGGAGCGATTTCTTGCATGACCAAAATGAAAAATAAAATACAAAGGTAAAGGGTTTAATTAATAATAATTGGTCATTAGCAAAAAAAATTGACGGCAAGAAAATATATTTTCAGTTTACCTTCAGATGTTATTTAAATATTACAAGAGGAGGAATCCAATTACATCTTTTTGGTGATACCGAATTACACTATTGATTTTCAAAGTTTTTAAAGTATAAATAGTTGATTCAAACCATTCAACATTTTTTTTTTTAAAACCTTCGTAGAAGTTGCGAAGTCGTGAGGGAGAATCGAACTCTCGACCTTTGGGTACAACAATCCTATGACTTTTTCCTAGCCAGTTGTGCTATCTTCCTTTTCTCCAAAACTGTTCAACATAATAGATATATTACAGTGTGCTTGCATATCAAATTTTATATTTTTTGAATTTTTTTTACTATTTATTAAGTATTCAACAAAATCGATATATTCGGACCATTGAATTTTTGTACATATCTTAATAAATAGTAAAAAAATTCCAAAAAATGTAAAATTTGATCTGCAAGTATATTTTAACATATCCATTATGTTGAACGGTTTGAATCAATTATTTAAATTTTAAAAATATAAAGTGTAATTCGATGTCACCGAAAAGAATGTAATTGAATCCTCCTCATATATTACAAATGAATATTTGACAACTGCAAATTTTGACTTTTCAAACTAAAGTTTGAACAGATACATTAGATTGTGGAAGTAGGTGCATAGAGAATTATGAAGTTTGTTGACAACCGATCCATGAATTTTTTCACAAGAATCCATCACATGAGGATGATGTCAACTGATCAGAAGTTGTGTCTAATTCTAAATTTGCATAGAGACAAAAAAGAAAATATCATTAAATTAAAATATACATCTATTTTTTTTCAATAAAGATATTAACAGAAGTGGTTTAACTTCATACAATACAATTTAAATATAAAATATATAACCGATGTGTTATATAAAACCAATTCAGGTCTGTTAATATTTATATCCGCTTTTATCTCATCAGCTTAAAGATTTTTCTTTGCGTGACGTTATCTATTCTATTTTATTTTTCTTAATAATATGTACAATCAGTAACGGAGTCACTATGAAGAAATGAGATCAATTGATTTCTGTTTATTTATAATTTTTATATTTATATATAATTTTTTATATATTTTAGAATAAAATATTAGAGATACGGCAAAATTGACCTTCATTTACAGAACAAAAATATTATATGATTAACCTCTATTTATGTTTGATCCCATAATTTGAATGTGTGCCTCCACCCCAGTGTACAACATGCCAAAAAAGAAGTTGAGAAGTATTTATAACTTGATAGGTAGACAAATATATTATGTCATTTCCAACGTTACAGTTAGGATTGGTTATATACATGAAAAAATGAAGCTGAGAATAAACGTACCAAACAATCAAATAAGTAAAACGAATGAACAGATTATTTGATTGGGCCTGATCCCATGCCTTTATATCTAATTCTCTGGCAGTTCCTCATCTAATCCCCACATAATTTTCCTATCAGATCGCATATATTCTTACCAGTAAGTTTACCAAAAATAGCAAAACAAGTACTTTAATGTCCTAGTTATACCTGATATTTACCAGCAGTGACCGTAACTAAAACGATTCTGGAAATCCATTAGCGCAACTTCCGAGTGAGGTTGAAATAAAAAGAAAAAGAAAATGAAAAAAAAAAAGCCAATCCAGGAGAAACTGGTGCCGCTATTATAGGCAGGAAATAATACCAAGGAATAAAATATCAATTTTTTTTTTTTTTTTATTCAAATACATTAGGCGCCGGCACAGCCCCATGTGCTAACCAATTCGTATCCTCTGCATTAACACAAAAGGGAATCTTTTGAGTTAGTGTATCTGGACCATTAAATCAGCTTTAAAATTCGTGCTAATTTAAATTCGCACTAAAATTAAAGACCTCTATGTTTTAGACTGGAGTCAGATGGACTCCATTTACAATCAGATGGTTAATATGTATTAACTCGTTATGCTTTTTATGCTGTTGTTGGCTTGTATCTTTACTGTTTTGCTTTGCTGGTATATTGCATGGGTTGGAGTACATCTGTTGGGTACTTCGATATTAAACTGGTAATGTAAGCTATTTCCAGCTCAATGGAATGGGTCTTTGGCCTTTCTAAAAAAAAGAAAAATATGTATTAACTCAAAAGATGCTCTTTTGAGTTAATGCAGACGATGCGGACTCTGTGCTAAGTGCTAACTGCAAAGTGCTCGTCTTATTTTCTTCATTTTTGAAAGTGGAGAACAAAAAAAGTTGTACAACTACCAACAATTCAAGCTACAATTAATTTTTGTGGGCCATCCAGCATCCTTTCCGTTGTTCAAGAATTTGGTATTGGACCGGTTACTGTTAGTACAATTTTTTTTTTTAGAAACTAGAAAATTAGTTTGTTTGAAATAAGATGAATTGTTTTTTTTTTCAATAAATAGACGAAACAGAACTAATGATTTGGTCTTAATGGGGAGAGGCGAATGAGACGGAACTATTTGAATTTCGAAATCAATAGTTTGATTCTATATTTTCACAATTTACCACACCAACAGTTACACAGTATAAAAAATTAATGGCACCGAACCATTAGCGTCTCCCCCATATGTGCCTGTGGTGAAAAATGGAGAAGAAATAAGAGGTGAGGACTCATTGATTGTATTGTTCTAATTGAGACAAAACCAATGATTCAGTTTCAGTAACTTTTAAATATTTTGTAACAAATATATACATAAATTCAAGAAATTGAATTCTTCTAATATCCCAATAAAATTTAATCATCAATTGTCCATCAAAAATAAATTAATAATCAATATGTTTCCTACACTTCATTTTTTTATTTTAAAAAAAAATTATGGTCAGTGCATGGAATTCGTATCCTCTGCATCAACTCAAAAAGGAATCTCTTGAGTTAATGCATATGAATCGTCCGATCAGTTTTAAGATACATGTAAATTAGATCCACACTAATATTAAAGACCTCTATGTTTTATGTAAAGGTCGGATGGACTCCGTTTATAATCGAATGGTCAATATGTATTAACTCAAAAGATGCTCTTCTGAGTTAATGCAGACGATGCGGACTCCAGTGCATGTGGCTCTTTGGTTTCACACAAGAAATACATGAAGTGCGGTGTACAGTAATACAGCTGTGGCGACAGGAGTAGAGAATTTTTGTTAATTGAGATTTATTTAAGTTCGACGGTTGGTTAGTGGTTAGTGAGGTTGGACTTATTGACTAAACATTTGATTAGAAATAACCTTGTGACTTGTGACCTGTACCCTGTACTAAAAAGGCATATGCATCATTCGACCTAAAAACAGCTGTCAAATTTGAACGCTTCTATGCCAAATCTCCGCTCTGATAAAGTGACAACTGACAAGCAAACTTCATAGCCTCTGCCAAGTTTATCAAAAAAAAAAAAAAAACGTTAAGTGATATAGCGGCTCATAATTATCCGGGCCCACCTCAAGCCCAAAATTGATTTTGCTATGTCTTTTTCTTCTTCTCCTTCTTATCGAAATTTTTATTTATATTATATTAAAAAAAAAAAAATCAAAACACCTCAAATTATGAAATTTCGAAAAAATACCAGAACCTCTAAACTAATCTGAAACTCAATTTTTGGGAGCATCGCAGATTAGTTTTGAGGTCCCTCAAAATCTAAATATATTTAATATTACATTGTATTTTTGAGTTTTTTTTTGAAGGATTACAAATTGGCTTTGCGGCCTTGGTATTTTTTTTTGAAATCCCTCAAAACATTTTTTTTTTAATATGATATAAATAAAAATTCGGGTTCTTCTTCTTCTTTTAAAATAACGTTGTTTTTCCGAGAGGGTTTAAACATTTGATGAATCCGAATCCTGATTGAATTATAACATTATTGAAATATGTATTTCCTAAAAAAACTATAGATACAATTGTATAACTATAACTATAAATTTATATTTATTATTATAGCAAATTTTGAATCAAATTCGTAAACATTTCGAATTTTATATTAAAGTGCTTAAAAACACAAAATGCGCGTGTAAATAAACATATCATTGTGCATTATAAACTGCAAATTGGAACAATATTAATCTAATTTATACAACATAGGGATTAACTTTTGTTTATCATGATAAACGTATCCATGAATAAATTATCTATTACAGCAATAATGGAATAAGGAGAAAATAATTATAATAATCACCAAGACTATAAATTTTACTGGATTAATGTCACAGTACATATCACTACAAATAGTTATGTAATTATAAAAATAATATGTTCTTATATATTAAACAAGATAAAATTTAAAATGAGAATGTACTTAGAGATTACCCTTGACAGACACTGTCAAATTTTTTTTTTTAAATTGTAGTTGGAGATCAAATGTTTTATTTTCTATAGCTAAGAGTTCACTACTTCTGGATTGTTCAAAATCTTTGATTTTCTATTTATCTATAAAATAAAATAAAAGTAAAATTTGATCCCTACGTGTATATTTTTAATGGAGATCATGTTGAATAGTTTGCATCAATTGCTTGACCTTTGTAAACAGAAATATTGATCCATAGAACAGACCGTTCTGCGCTTTGCAAAGCACCGGAGCCTTATTCGTGTATTATTACCCCCAAAAATATACAGCTTGCTGTTGAAAAAGTTAGATTTTTTTTTTACTAGATCGTGCCAGATTCAAATACAAATCTAATAAATTATGCGAATGACCTTTTGAAATCCAATGTGCAAATTCAATGAACTATCAGACATACTTTTGAAATCTTTACTGCAAGGAGGGATCCACGTTTACCATTTGTAAGTTACAATGTCTTATGATAATTCAGTTTTGTAACTTTAAAAAGTCAAACAGTAAATCAAAATTAGTCAACATGATCTTTATATTAAAATGTTCGCGAAGATCAAATTTTACATTTTTTTTTGTTATTTATTAAGTATTTTACAAAATTGTTATTTTTCTGTCATCCATAATTGTCTAAAAATAGTAGTTTTGTAAATATACTTAATAAATAGTAAAAAGAATAAAACAAATGTAAAATTTGATCTCCAAGCATTTTTTAATATAGAGATTATGATGAATAGTTTGGATCAACTGTTTAGGCTTTAAAAATTATAAAATCAAATTATTGTAAGATGTTGTAAATTACAAATGTTGGAAGTGGATCACATATAAATTCTGATCGAATAGTCAGAATTATGAATATTAATGAGAAACTAGAGTAGGTTCGACTGTTTGGTGCATTTCTGGGCTCCATATCATATTTAATTTGTAATGTTAACCCAAAAATCTGAGTGATTTTTAAGAAAGATAACTACAGAACAAGAAATTTGAACCCAAAAAAGCTAAACGATTTGTATATATACATAATAAGCGAAATGAATGATAAACCGTGCAATTTTAAAAGTAGCTTAAAAGGAATTGCTAACTCAAAAACAAAATAATAATAATAATAATCCACGACGGTAATAGAAGGAACAAAAAGGAAATCACAAACAAAGAATTAAAACCCCTGGCCCAATTCAAGCCCAAACTAGTTAACCCAAAATTTGAACCTCTGGGCCGAACCCTCTAGGCTGAACCGAACCGAAACCTATTAAAATCCAAATCCAAACCCTATCCCAAACTCAAACGGAATTTTGAATGATTGGTTCATTTGTGTTCTATTCTAATTTCACCGAGCTCTAAAATTATAATGTGTACTCAACAAAAGTTTCATCTGAAAGTTACATACAATTACAATGTCATCTAAAAGACCTTCTGAAAGGGTTTCTGTGCACATGAACTTTGTTGCAATCAGATTTTGTTTGAGACATAACTCGTATCTGTATCGTTGATTGAAGTCTTTGCAGTGACAACCGTGCTATGTGATGAGATCAAGATTGCTAGACAGTGAGAGCCGCGGAGCAACTCTCTTGTGTTTCATCATTGGATCACTTCCCTCCATCACAACAGAACTGAATCTCCTGCCTATCTGTGGGCAAATTCATGTTCCTAAAATCACTGACACGTGGGTCCGGATTAGGTTTTAAGGCAAAACTATATTCAATATTTAAATGTCAAAACTCATTTTAGACTCACGTGTCAGTGACTTTAGGGTAGGAATTTTCTTTCCATAGAGGAGCAGGTGATCTAGTTCCCATCACAGCCATGATCAGGTTTGTGATGTTGATTTAATTATGCATCCTTAATTGTGTTTGTTAATCTATTTCGAAATTTGTAAGGGGATCCAATAATATTAAATTGAGAATGAAAGAAGAAATTTAACTATCCGAAAAACATAAATAATATAAATAAATTTAGGTATTTGGAGCTACGGAAGTAGTTCAATATATATTTTTTGAATTGTGTTAGAACTAGAGCTTATTTGTTGAGCTACCAATTGTACATCAAGTTTTTTAAACAAATATGGTGATTTTTTTTTTTTGGGTGCATGTTTCAAGCCTGTAGGCAACAAATATGGTGTTAATGAACAGTTTTCGGCTAAAAACATGCTTTCAAAATGGTTTCAACTCAAGACTGCTTGTATCTTGATCTGCTTTGCCGATTGATTTCGATAGCTCGTGAATGCGTACGATTAAACCGTGGAAGTAGTTGGGCCCCTTGTTTTTTGGATCGTACGTTGTACAAAAGTTATTTGATAGGGTTTATAAATTGAGGGGGCTCTAATGTCTCGTGTCTTTCATACTCATAATACCTCATCATACCTCATATTTTATATTTTCATTTTTTAAGTTCAAATTGTTGATTTGAATAGTTCAACGTGATATATATACTAAAATATGATTAGAAATGAAATTTTATAATTTTTAGAAATTTATTACTATTCTTTAAGGGTACGTTTGGATGACACATGAATAGCGTTAACTCAAGAATAACTGCTATTTATGGCGAGCTATTCTCAACACAACACGTTTGGATGAAAAAAAAATGCTATTCTCAACAAAGGAATAGCTTGGGTTAGCTGTTATTCCGCTATTCCTATGAAATGTTGGGTTAGCAGCTATTCCGAACCCAGAAATAGCTGTTGTTCCGAGCTATTCCTTGATTAGTGATTTTGTACTCATCTTAAAAAATAATAAAAAATTTTCAAAAAATATAAAATTTCATCTCCATTCATATTTTAGTATAAATATTATGTTGAACGGTTCAGATCGATAATTTAGACTTTAAAAACAAAAATATAAGATATGAGGTATGAAAAAAAATGAGGCATTGGGACCCTCTTATAAATTATGGTCGGATAAATTTGGTTGTTGTTTCAACAGACAACAAACTTTCAAGAGATTATTTCCCGAGTAATTAAAGAAGAAGAAACACCTCTTAAGAGATAACTTTTGGACAGATTTTTGTTATTTATCTCCAGGTAAAAGCTTTCCGGTAAGGTTTAGTGGTTTACTATCATTATTCATCGGGTAAACCCGTCTTTAATTTTAATTCACTTGTCTCCGAGGGATCTTTAAAGAAAATTATTTTTATTCAGTACACTATTTTTTTTTTAAGTAAAGTAGCAACTTACCATCTTATAATTTTTATTAATACGACAAAAATTTACATTTCAGTTGGAACACTTATTTATATCACAATTAGATAATATAAAGTTAAAACTACCTCTCGACTCTCGTATACTTTCCGACAGTCAAATGGCCCCACACAATCTCTCCTCTCGATCTCACTTTGAGCCGAGGTCAACAACTCTCTCGCCACAGAATTCGTATCCTCTGCTTTAATTCAAAAGAGAATCTTTGGAGTTAATGCATATTGATTATCAGATCTGTTTTCAAATTCGTGCGGATTATATCTGCACAAATATTAAAGGGTTCCTATATTATAGGCAGAGCTAAATTCACTCCGTTTAAAATCAAAATGTTGAGATTTATTTTTGAGTTAATGCAGAGGATACGCATTACTCGCCGCACGCGTAGGACTCTCCTCTAACTGTGCACCTAGGACCTCCTCTGGACCAGGATTTTGTGCGCCCAACCCTTCATCGAGCACGTCGTCTCTAATCTCTATCGCGTGCAAAGGAACCCCTTTGAGTAAGGGTTTCGTCCCAATAAGGCAATAATGGAGGTCAACTTGACTCCTGCTTTTTCTTAAAAGCTTTACCGATTTGTATTTAATTTATGTCAGAGCAATATAACTATTATGGGATGGCTGT
The DNA here is from genome assembly GCF_964058835.1 of Carex rostrata. Taxonomy (NCBI): domain Eukaryota; kingdom Viridiplantae; phylum Streptophyta; class Magnoliopsida; order Poales; family Cyperaceae; genus Carex; species Carex rostrata. The sequence goes on from NC_135937.1 coordinate 5,928,776, forward strand.
AAATATTTGGAAGTGACTACAGGAAAACAGTTTGTTTTGAAGTAAATTGTAAACAGTATGCGTAACACTATGTGAAGCATTCATGCAGCCCATTAAACGATCATTTTGAGGACCATGAGATGCCATCATGACAAGCATTAAACATTTTATCTTCTACTTCACTGTTTGGAAATCTTTTGATCTGTCTATTCAGAACCTTTTTGAAAAGAAATTATACATTAATACCATTCATTTCGACAATTCTAACTGCATGCATCTTGCGTGCGTATAAGGCGAGGTACCGGATACAATCAGATAATTATATTGGATTCATACCGTATAATTTTGATTTATACGAATTATAAGGCAGATTCCTATATTTCAAATAAGTTCTGAATACATTTTTGACTCAACTTCCACTATTTTATTCACTATAATATCTCAGAGATAGATGTGTAAATACGTGTGGTGTGAGTCGTGCTGTTGTGAATTGGATTTAGTGTGACCAAGTTAAAATTTTACCCATTTTATCGTGACTAAATTAGGATGTACGATCACTTAGTCACAATGTGACCACGTATTGTGTCCAAAAATAACCGGTCATTAATTATATTTTTCATAATTTGTTAGTTTATTTAAAATTTAACATTATTAGATCAAGATTTAACGGTCATGATTGTGCGTGACTTGTATAACCACGTGCTTCTGAACTGATTTGGAGGATAATTCATAGTTTCTCATCTACAGATTTATTGCATAATACAATACAAAATTAATAGTGCTTCTGTACTTAAAAAATAAATAAATCATAGTACTCTGCGGACTTGTCCTTGTAAAAATAAAATAAAATTCACAAAGCCATATGATGCACAGAACGCGAGAGTATGGAGGTATGGTGCAATTACAGCTCTGTTTTGTTTTAAGTGGTCAAATTAGATGTCAGCACTGGTCAACGAGTCTTGCTCCTGTCGCTTGACATTATTTTAATTTCAATGATATCTTTGGGCAAACCAACAAACTTTTTCATTGCTGGTGCCTGTAGATATCCCCTGCTTTAACACGAGATTTTTTTTTAAGAGCTTGTTGGACCTCAAATTGAGAATGAGCATAGACACACGAATTAAACTGAAAATTACTATTTTTGTGAAAATAAGCATGAGTCTACGGAAATAGTAATGCAGCCGAACAGGGCCTAATATAAATATTATCACTGCTATCATCGTTGGAATTTTTTTTTCTGTAGAAATTAATACTGTAAATATCCCCTGCTTTAACACAAGATTTCTTTAATATAAATATTATCACTACTATCATCGTTGAAATTTTTTTTTCTGTAGAAATTAATACTGTAGATATCCCCGCTTTAACACAAGATTTTCTTTAATTTTTTTAATATAAATATTATCACAGCTATTGTCGTTGGAAATTTTTTTCTGTAGAAATTAATAAAAAGGAAAAGAGAAAAATAATAAGAGTATATTATGATTTTAATTGGTAGAAAGATTAATAAGAATTATGTCGATCTTAAAAATAAAAAAGTTTGGAACGGTACAAAATTTACAGATCTTAACTCATTTTTTTTTTCACAACAAGGCTCAGCCAAAAATGCAAAAACAAAAAAAATGAAGTTTAGATCGGTGATTCTCTCGCCTATCAGAACTTTGAAGCAATTTTTAATTTAATCAAATCATGATTCATATGAATATAATAGAGTAGACCTAGGGTGTTCTTAAGTTCATCAACCCCCTTGATGAACTCAAGTCTAAAATCCATCGAATTAGCTTTAAATGATGAATCCGAACTGTTGAAACCCCCCTATTTTACGAGTAATGTGTCTACGTGTGAAAATTTTAAACATTCGAATTAATTTAGTATAGAGTAAAGCGGTCAAAATTAGAAGGTTAATAAATTAATTTTAATGCATTCATTTTTTGAAACTTTTTTAACCATTGACTCTGTTCAAAATTAATTTCAAAATTAAAAAAATTTACATGTAGACGAATCACTTGTAAGGTAGGCGGGTTTCAACGATTCAAATTCGTCGTTTGAAGCCAATTCGATGGGTTTTTAGACTTGAGTTCATCAAGAGACTTGGTGAACTTAAAAACATCTACTCAAATATAATATATAATTTGATTAAAATATTTATATTGTTTATATCGGTTTGAATAGTACCGATCAAAACCTATTTTTTTCTGATATGAATTAAGATCGATGAATTTCATACCGTTCCAAACTTTTTTATTTTTAAGATCGGTATAATTCCTACCAATCTTTCTATCAATCAAAATCTTGATATACTCTTTTTGTTTCTCTCTTTTTTTTATTAATTTTTACATAAAAAATACCCATCATCGTTTGAAATTTCTTTTAGATTTAGCTTAAGAATTTGGCTATGGTGCTATGGGTTGCACAGAGAGCTAGGTGCTACGGCTCAATATTCGAGTTTTCAAAATTCTAACGGTCGATCTGAACCGTTCATTTTGTTCTCCATATTAATATGTGTTTGGAGACCAAATTTTACATTTTTTGAAAATTTTTTACTATTTTTTTAAATTTATTGAAAATCGTTATTTTTCAGACAAATCTAGACCATAAAAAACAGCAATATTCAATAAATTTAAAAAAATAGTAAAAAAATTCCAAAAAATGTAAAATTTGGTCTCCAAACACATATTAATATAGAGAACAAAATAAACGGTTCAGATCGACCGTTAGAATTTTGAAAACTCGAATATTGAGCCGTAGCACCTAGCTCTCTATGCAACCCATAGCTAAGGTGTTCGACGAAATGCCATGCAGAGTGTTTGGCCAGCTTAGTTTGCTTTCTTTGGTTCTTAATGAAAACCCCACCTGAAGTCTTAGTTTCTCCTCCGTTTTTGAATGTAATCCTAATGGCAACTGTAACATAGGTCCTGCGTTGATAAACCCCGTCAGACTTATTATCTCGTTAAGTGTTTTGTATTTTCGAAAGTTTTGAAATTCCGTAGCCAAATCCAAATAAAAAAAAATAATAATGAATGAGTCAAAAACTGTAAAATTAATAGTGAAGGGGCTTCAGCTAGCTAGTTCTGACTGAATCAAATAACACATAAACTTTATAATTAAGCTTAGCGGAGTTACGGTCCGGGTGAATGTCGATATACATGAACTTTATGATATCTCATAATCTCAATCATCACAATCAAAATTATAAGATTTATTATAAAAAAAAGCAATTGACTATATATTTTTATTATTTAACGTAAACAGATTAATAGTATTCTCGCTTATTTTATTCTCAAAGGTAGAGAATCATAGCATCATAATAAATACTTATTTCCTCATCATTTTTTTTTTTTTTTGCGAAACATCACATCAAAGATAACTAGAAATGTTGTAATAAAGTACTCGTTTGAAAAGTGTAGAGCTTATAACTTTTTATTTTTGAGGAAATGTATTAATTTATCAAGGTGTATGAATTAACGAATTATTTTTTAATACAAAAATTAGTTTACTATAACGCCTTTTAGTCTTAGTAATTGACTATGTGTACACATTATGTGTATTAAATAAAGATCATATATGTTCACGGTGAAAAATCTAAATGCCTAGATTTTATGAAAAATTGAGATCTTTGTGTAACTTCAATTCTATTATCTTGATGCGTATATTTACCAAAACACTTCTAAACGCAAATTGATTTATAATTCAAGGGAATTTTTTGTAATAATATAAAAGAGATATTTTTTCTACTTCAAGTTCATACATAATATTTGCCAGTGTTTTAAATAGCGCGCTATAGCGGCGCTATAGCGTTTTCCGACCAAAAAAGCTATGACGCTATGCCCAAATAGCGCCGCTATTTGAGCATAGCGCGATTTTTTTAACCCGTACGCTATTTCGCGATAAACGCTATTTAAACCATTGATATTTGCTAACACGTTACATAATTTATGAATATCGTTTCATTTATGTTTTCAGGAGAGATCTAGAAATGCACCAGCGGTGGCCGTTATCAGCTCCCTCAACTTATATATAATAATAATATAATACAATCCAATTTACCTTAAAATTAACCTAAAAAGAAGTAGCGATAAATATTTAATAGTGTTAAATAGTGTGGGGAGCGGGACCCATTTAACAATCTCCCAAACTGCATTTATCACACTGAGCTCCTTATCCTCTCTTTGTCTCGTTCAAACTTTAAATGATACCTCTTCTCCCTCCTTTTTGCACCTAAACAAAGCACTTGGGCTTGGCCATGGCTAAAACCCTCTCTGTTTCTCCTCTAATCACCATCAAAGAAGACTACATAGACATGGATCTGAGCCCCAAAATCTTGAGTCCTTCAGAAGATCGTGGAGATTTTGAGTTCAAAATGAGCTCAAACAATCTAGAGAGAGAAACCAACACATTTCCAGCCGATGAACTGTTCTATAAAGGAAATCTCTTACCTCTACAACTTCCACCTAGGTTCGAACTTGTTCAGAAACTTCTCCATAAACCCCTTTCCAATTTCTCTAAGGATACACTGATTGAATGTCCCGATGAGAAGCCGGTGATTAAATCGATGCCCAATAAACATTGGCCAAAGAGGCTCAAGTTTTTCAAACAAACCCATTTGACTTCAAAATTTAAGGCCTCAAAGGGCTATCTCAAGTCCCTGTTTACCAAAACCAACAACTCGATCGAAGAAGAGAACGAGCAATTTGGTGCTAAGGTGATTAATGTTACACTAAAGAGCACCATTGATAGAGAGAAGTTTCTAGAAGAGGGAACCAGTCATAGGAAATCATTTTCGGGTGTAATTCGGAGGCGATTGACGGGTAAATCTTCGCAAGTATCGGGTTCGTCTATGTTTTCATCAAGCGACTTAAACCGGTGGTTTGAGGAGGAGAGCTCAATTCAAGGAGCAATTGCATATTGTAAAAAGACTCAAGAGAATTTGGTGCCAATTAGAAAAAGTGTTAGTGATGTTAGTTTTCCTAATTCATTTGCTGTACCTAGGGTTTCAGTGGGTTGTGAAAATCAAGAAAGAGAAGAGATTTCTAGAGGTTGAATTTTTATTTCTGGTTTTATGAAATTAGTAGTGGCTACAATTTTTTACTTGTCACCAAGCTTTGCTAAAAGAGATTTACATTTAAGTACCCTAAATTAGTTTTATCATGTTCCTGGGTATTTTTCTTCTGTTATTATCTCTCAGTTTTACAATTTTTTTCTGTAAAATAAACCTCGAACAGTCATACTTATTGTGCAATAATGATTCTATCTGGATAAGGATTTTAGATTGGTAGTATTTAGTTGCTTGCTTTTTTTACCCAATCTCTATGTGTAAAGTTCAAACAGTCAATCCAAATTACTCATACGAGAAAAATTACTCAATACTCTCGTAGTAATATTTCTTATCTCTATGTTTAAAAGTTGAAACAATCAATTCAAACTCTTCACAGTCATTTTCATATAAAAATTCTCTTGGAGGCCTAAATTTTTTTTTTTTTAAATGGGTAGAAGATCAGGATCTCTGTGGTCTAGAATCTTGATTTTTTACATATCTAAAAAATAATAAAAAGGTTTTTTAAATGAAAAATTTGGTCTGCAAACAAGCCTTGCTCTAGATTTTTTTTTTTTTTTTTTAAATATGCAATAGGTAATACAATGCAGACATGCATGTAATTAAATATACAGGCTTACCAAAGCCTAAAGAAAAATAAAATGGAAAAGAGTAAATTTTTTGGTGGTACCAGACTACCAGTCAAAAGCAACAAATATTTGTAGCTCGGTAATCAATACAGTCTTAATTAAAAGCAACAAATCAGAGGTCAGTGATTACAGCAACTTACATGTAAATTACCGAGGAAGAAAAAGGCAGTCAAAATGCACCCAGTAAATATTTGTCAGTCAAAGCTGCACTAATTACAAGCTGCAGGACTGATACCAGCAGCAATTGATTTTAGGCAGAATCTCATGCACAACCCTGTATAAACCGTTAATACCATGTAAATACTATTAAATTTGTAGAATGCTAATTATTAGAATATTTTTTTTTTAGTTGAAAACCGTAATTTTTTTAGTTGAAAAATTACATAAAATTAGGCAACGAGTGTCTGGGAAAACATACAGCTAAATAAAGCTAAAAATGCACAAGGGTGTATGCATCATGTAAAAGCCTAGTAATAATTTTATCTGTACATATATCACAACCAAGAAGGCATTGAATCCAAATCAGACTGGGAACTGAATCGACCGGATCAGGACAGTCATCCATCAGTTGAAAACTGAGAAGGCACTGAATTAAATTAGACTGGGAATGATCCGAGACGGTCAACAAAGAATAACAATCGTTCATAATTTAAGATAGAGGAGGGTTCAAATGCCTCTATTTTTTGTGCCTTCATCATGCCTCCATTTTTAAAAACTTAAATAACTCAGAGTTTAAAACTTAAACGTCAAAATAAAACCGTTAGATGTGACCTATGTTATTTTCTCTATGTGCCCATAAAAAATTATCACATTTCGGTTTTACTTTTATGTGAATCAATTAGTTAAAAAATCAACGTCTAGAAATTATCCACATTAGTATACATTTTTACAAGCTCAAGATGACAACCAAAACAAAGTTGAATGCCATAATTTTTTACACGTGCATGGATAAAATGATGTAGTTCATATCCAACGATTTTATTTTGAATTTAAATATTTAAATTTTGAGTTATTATAGGTTTTTCAAAATGGAGGCACAAAAATGAGGCATTTGAACCCTCTTCTTTAAGATATTTGTTTTACTTATTTAAGATAGATTGTTAAAGTCCAGTGAAAATGAATGGACAAGAGGAATTGTAAGCATCAAGTAAAAGAGATATTGCCACCTATATAAAAGAGTGAAAATGTAAAAAAAAAGGACAGAGAGAAAAAAGAACAAGAAACAAATTCTGCCTCCTATTTTTGGAGAGAGAAAAGAAAGTATGAGAGTGATAAGAATTTAACAACTTTCACTCAAATCAATATAATTGAATATTTTTTCTCTCTCTAAAAATAGAAATCAGGATTTGTTTCTTGTTCTTTTTTATATCTGTACTTTCTTTTACATTTTCACTCCTTATATAGAGGCAATATCTCTTTTGCTTGACTCTTACAATTCCTCTTGTCCATTCATTTTCACTGGACTGTAACAATATATCTTAAATAAGTAAAACAAATATCTTAAATTAGGAACAGTTGCTATTCTTTGTTGATCATCTCGGATCAGAGAAGTAAATCAACCAGCCAGAACAGTCACCTCTAAACAGAAAGAGAAGAAAAAAGACAGAGGAAGAGAAAGATGCAGAAAGCAGCACAAAACAACACACAAACATCAAACTAAAAACGGAAGGTATACCTACTGTACACAGACGGGAGATCACTCGCCTTCCATCATCGAAGAAGAGAAGGCATCCGCGACTGATCCGTTACTTCAGTCCGATATGAGATAGAAGCGAAGCTTTTTTTCCCTTTCCCGATCGCCTCAGATCGCTTTTCTTATCTCACCGCCACTCGGGCACTGCTTTATTCTAATAATAATAATAATAATAATAATAATAATAATAATAATAATAATAATAAATAGTTATTAGAATAGTTTTGTTATGAACTCCGTATAGGAAATTCGGTGACTATTTTTCTCTTTTCTTCACGTGGAAATCAAAGAGGTCACATCAGTATATAAAGACGACTATTTTACTAAATATAATTTTGGATAACGCTTCGGTTTATTTAAAAAATGACTATAATTATAATTTAATTAGAAAGAGAAGATAGAAGGAATTATAATTACAATCTGATTTGAAAATTACGATGATTATAAAATGTACGCATTTTATCAAGATTTAACCTCTCCGTAATCAACGAAAGGAATGTAGGATGGATCCATGATCAAGAATTCGGATCATCCCAGGTACCTGACTGCAAATTACAAACAGACGGTTCAGATTAGTTCTTTTAACTTGACATAAATTTATAAATAGACCCCTATAGTTTCTTTGGACAATGGATCAACTTTGATCTGACTGGAACTATCTGAGCCGTCCGTTTGTAATTTGCTCGAGTCAGATATCTAGGAGGATACGGATTCAATAATCAAGCCCAACATATTTCTCGTTTCTCAATTTTAACAATTCAATTTATTAGAGCTATTGCTACATAAGTCTTTTGTTTTGACATTGTTTGACAGTGGCTGTCAATACACTATTTCTACATAAGTCAACAATCAAATAATTAACATGTTGCATTTTCTTGATTAATGAAACGCTTAAAATCAATTATAAAGTTTTTATATTAAAAATCATGTACCTTAATAATATTCTATAATTAAACACTGTTTCTAACATATAATCTCAGAGAGTATTACTTTTGCTACTAGATCAATAGCTAGATTTGATAGTTGACAAATTTTTTAATTCTAGCTAGATCACTCAGGGCATATTAAGTTTGTATTTATGTAGAATCCGAGTTTTCATTGAAACTGTGCTGATTTAATTTTTTTTTTTTTTTTTTGAGGAGAGATTTTAAATTTTCTAAAACTACATTTATAAAAAGAAAGGGAATAGTCTGACTACTGATACTCTAGACTCTAGAGTCTAGACATTCAGTGAAACTTGCCACAGTTGCTCGTAATTCTACTTCTGCAAGAAACGGCTGTGACAAGCGACTCATTTATTATTGATTAGAAATACTCGGCACCTCACCGTATTTTACTAACGGCTATTTAAAAGCCTGGAGGGTTATTAACTGTTCAACAACCGACCGATTCTGAATTCCTGATGAATGAGATTATTCAAACCTGTACTTCCGCTCTTGAAACTTGAACCGGTAAATAAGTTCGTTGGTTAGTATCATTTTTCTTACTGGAGTGGAGCTTCAAACTTTTTTTTTTTTTTGGTTGACAGCACCCGGGCAACAATTAAAATTATGCAAAAATTTACCAACTAGATATTACATGATATTAAGGATCTTTAAAAGTATTTAATTGTAAAACAAATAAAAAAACACACAGAGGTGTGTACATTTCGTGGATACAAATTTGATCTTACTTGATTGTAATCGTAGAAGTCTAATAATTGTTTCCTCTTTACCCTTATTTATCTTGTTTCTCCGGCATACTACATCGAATCGTAGCCAAGAAAGCACTGAATCAAACCGGGAACTTAATCAACCGAATTGAACAGTCACCGCTTGTAGAAATGTAAAGCTGAAAAGACACTGAGTGAAACCGAACCAAAAACTAAATCAACCGTACCGAGACAATCAGTTCTCAGAGTAACCAAGAAAAGAGCTTCGACTAACTATGGAAAATAGGGGCCCAAATTGGTGTCATAATTGTCTTTAAAATCAGCAGAAACTTTGCACATTGGGCCGATTCTATTTCTGTTCATTCTATTGCTCTCTCTGAGCCCAAAGTCCCAAACGACTGACAAATGACAATAACATGACGACTTCACCACATCCGCCTGTGCGGATGTGCCACAAAAGAACCTACAGCAATGTATTGATTACCGGGCTGCGGACAGAGAATTAGCATCCTCTGAGATATCTCATATTTTGCGTAACTTTTTGGAAATTCTGAACCGTTCAAATACGTTCTGCGCGAAGCTCGAAGCTCGAAGCTCAAATAATGCTGGGCCCCTGCGCTAACCCGAATAGGCAGCGGACACGTCGGTCACGCAAAAGTTGAGATATCTCAGAGGATACGCTCTCTCGGACAGATGTGCCAACCTACAGCAATGCAATTATTAGCAGGCAGCGGACAGGACCTGTCGGACCCGAATCCGTTTCGATTGAACCAAGGTCGATGTCACAATAGCATAAATTGAGAACAAATAAAATAAAACGAAGGAAGTAGAGGAAGAATTAAATGATAAATTTGTAATTTCACGAGTACAATTATTTTCTTTCTCACGAACATAATACGATAGGCTCAACCACTTTAGCAAGTACATCTATTTATTTAAAAAATAATAGTGATTAATAAATAATAAATTATAGAAGAAGTTAATTTTTATTTTATTTTATGAAATGTCTTGTTCTCCTTTTCTTTTCTTAATTTTTTTCTCAGCACATACTAATTTGAGATTCAGATCATTATATTTAAATTTATATCAATTCAATTCAAGTTAAAATTTACAAAACTTCTTTACTATTCGTACAAATTTTAATGGGACACTCCTATACAAACTCAAAATGAGGAAATTTTTTTATCTATAGAAATTATTAAATTGAGACGTACATAAATAAAAAGAGTATCTCGTTTCCAACAAATATAGAAAAATCTGACTCATTGAGTTCGATCTTAGATTTCAGATCGAACTCAACAGTCCACATCCATTGTTAATTTTTCTTTTAATGATAGAAATGAGAATATGGGTGCCACATTTAATCAAGTTAGAAGTGGATCGAACTCAATTAGTCATTTCTACTGTTTTTGCAGAATTAAAAAAAAAAACAACTTGGATCTGATCCAATAAGGCAGATCCATTATCACTTGATGGTTCTGTGACGGCCATATTCTATATTTTTCCATCATCAGGTCTAATTTTTAAAAAAAAAAGAGGAAATAACAATGAATTCAAATCATCGAGTCCAATCTGAAATTTTTTTACAGTTTCAATAAATTAGATCTTTTTATATTTTGTTAGAAACAAGATACTCCCTTTTATTTTCATACGTCTTAATTTAATAATTTATATAGATAAAAAGTTTCTCAAAATCAGAGCTACTCGCAATCTGAATTCGGATCTCCTAAATTAAATTGAGTTTGCATCCGGACCGTCAATCCGATCCAATACAAGTTAGAATTCACGGGCCAATCCGGTTCAATCCGACCCGAAACGATAGAGCACCATTTCTTTCTTCAGTTCTCTTTGCTCCGCGCTCTGTGTCTGGAAGGAATTAGGAGTTGTGATCGGACCAAAATGGATGCGGAACTGTTGGAGCTCATGAGGCAGCTGGAGGAGGCGCAGCAGGCCAAGCCGAGCGTGCGCCTCTCGGAGAGGAACGTGGTGGAGTTGGTCCACAAGCTCCAGGAGCACCGGTTCTTCGATTTCGATCTGCTTCATACCGTTACTGGCAAAGAATACATCACCCCTGTAATTCCGCCCCGTATTTTTTTTTTAAACGGACCCCTGATCTTGTTAAAATTTAGTTTTATTTTGAACTGCCCGAATTTTTAGTTGCATTTCATCAGAAGCTCTAACTTATATTCAAAATAATTTTCAATTAACTATTTCAGTTCGGTAAAAAAATTCAATATTGGAAAAATTGGAAATATTGGGTAGCCTGGAGGTTTCTAAACTGAACTCAATCTTGCCAAGGAGAAGACATTTATTAATAATCCGGAAAGGTTTTCATAACTTGCCAAACCCGACTTTTTTGAAACGTACAAATGCAATTTAATAGATATAAAAGGAGGAGAAGTTGTTCAGAATGTGAGTATATTGAAAATGCCAATTTATGTACAAAAAAAAATATTATGTGGAAAATGCATAATTATGTAAGAATATATATATTAAAAATTCCAATTTATGTAGAAAAGCCACAATGCAGGAGGGAAATTGTTCAAATGCAAACCTTTGGAATACAATTCATAGAAATTAACCTTTTTTTTACCCTTTTATGATCACAGGATCAACTAAAGCAAGAAATGGAAAAAGAGATAAATCGATCTGGCCGAGTATCCTTAATTGATCTAGCTGATATAATAGGAGTTGATCTGTACTACATAGAGAGGCAAGCGGAGAGGATAATTGCCGAAGATGTGGGTCTAATGATGGTTCATGGAGAAATTATCTCTCAATCTTACTGGGATTCAGTTGCTGAAGAGATAAATGAAAAGTTGCAAGAGTGTAGTCAGATGTCTCTCGCTGAAATTGCGGCACAATTGCATATTGGTTCTGAGCTTGTTGCCTCGTTTCTCGAGCCTCGTCTTGGCACCATGGTGAGTAGTGTCCAATCCATTGCTCCATGAAGTTAAATTGTAAAACTAACTCATGTTTGCCCATATCTGTAGAAGAATAGTTATTTTTAATACTTCCCGGAAGCACACATTATTTAAATGTACAAGAACAATTTAACATAATACCATCTTTGCTTTGTAGTTTATTTTTTTTCCCAAAACATTGATAGTTTGTTTTCAGTTAAAGAAATTGTTAGATTAGGGTTTTACAGAAGATGAGGTGGAGAGTTTGAGGGAAAGAGTTTCTCGTTAAATTTTAGTGATTTTACAAATACTATATTAGTGGATGTGGATCTCTTTTGCAAAGTTCTGATATTTACTTTTGTGAACGGGGAAGGATTACTTTATATATATTATATTTTAAATCAGGTGAAAGGGAGGCTAGAAGGTGGGCAGATATATACACCAGCATATGTGCAAAGGATAACTGCCATGGTGCGTGGGGCAACCAGGGCGGTAACTGTCCCAACAAATTTGCCTATTGTTTGGAACTCTTTACAACAACTGCTTCAAGACATAGACGGTGCCAGTGGGGTATCAGTAGAAGGTACCTTCTTTCAATCCATTTTCAATGGGTTATTAAAGGATGGAGCTGTTCTTGGTTCGCTCCGAGCTGGTGTGCAGTGGACCCCAGCTGTAAGTGACAACTTTTTGTTCGTTTGTCCTGTCTGGAGTCAGCTTCTTCTTCTTCTTCTTGTTTTTTTTGTTGTACTACTGAAAAATGGTTGTTGTCAGGTTTTTGCACATGCCCAGAAGGAGTGCGTGGATTCCTTCTTCTCACAGGTATAAACAAATTTTAATTATTGTTTTTCGGAATCAAGCTTGTTTTATCCATTTTTTAATGCATTTTTTATGGATCGCAATCACAGAATTCCTACATCAGCTATGATGTGCTTCACAAGCTTTCTATCCCACAACCTAAACAGTACTTACAGGTAAACCATGAAATCCAACATATCCAGCTGTAGCGCTTCAAATCAAGACAAGTAGTATGGTATTTTTATAATTTTTATTTGATTTTTTTCAATGTAGATGAGATATCCAGACGGTATTCCACTGGAGGCTGTCTTTGTTCACCCATCTATGGTGGATATGTTAGATGCTGCTGTCAGTGATGCTGTAGATCACGGCAACTGGTATGAAAATTTTCTTGAATTAACTAAATCCAGTGCTGGTGGAAATGTTTGGTACTGTAGGGAACACTACTGTGATTTTTTTTTTTTTAGCAAGATTATTGACATTATTTCATGATAGGATCGATTGCCTTTCTGTGCTACCTTCATACATTGTGGATGCGGATGCTTCTAAGATTTTGTCTCTTTGTCCATCTCTACAGAAGGCGACCAAGGTGTTCTTTGTTCGTTCTTTCTTTAATTTGTGTCTTTGAATCTACTTTTATTGATGCTAATTATGGTTTTATGACAGTCTTCATCTGCAGTCATTCTAGGGGATTCATGTGTTTTCAGCAATGCTTTTATCAAAGTAAGGTCGCTATGTTAACTGTGATTTGATAAGACCAATATTTCTTGCAGAAAAATCTCTGTATGCAAATTAGAAATTACAATTTAAATTTGCCTTTTACAGGGAATTTTCGATCAACTAGAAAAGGAACTAGACTCGTTTATTTTTGCAACCAATCAAACCAAAAATCCCAAGACTGTGCCAATTTCACAACAACAAGCGGAGTCAAAAGATGTAGACGATGACGAGGGTAGCAATGCAAGTGTGCCTGAAAAGGGCAAAAAGAGAAGAGGCAAAACAGCAAAAGGTGGTAATCATGACAAGGACGAAGATGCACACGAAATTGTCCCTGCTAAAGGAAAGAAAAATCAGAGAAAAAGTAAAGATGTCGGTTCAACCGGTGGTAAAAAGGGTTCTGATAAAGTAAAAGAGGAGAATCCGAATGTTCCTGTAGAATGGGTTGCCGAGAAAATCACATCTCTTACGCCTGAGCTAGAGGAAATTGGAGGTCAGAAGAAAGTTTTATTTTTATTTTGAAGGCGATTTATGCTCTCTCTACTTTTGTCCTATGTTGAATTTGCTTTTAGATTTTTGAATTATATATTTGTATCATATATCTGACGTTTGCTAATCTAGTGCGAATGCACCTGACCTTCTCCCCACCTCAGCCAAATAATTGTTGGGTTTGTTTTTTGGTTGCTTAAGACTTTATAATTGGTAATTATTGGTAAAACCTGTAAACTTCTTTTCTAAGAATTTCTATATTGTGCATAGCTTATTGCATTGAAACCAAATTCAATTTACAAACTTCCATGTTTTATTAATGATTGGTCAACAGATTCGGAAGAGCTAATTAGGCAATTGGCCATGCACTTGAGACCGATGCTACTTGATTACTACAAAAGGAGGAAAAACACGTTATTATCTGAGAATGCTGAGAAGAGGAGGAGACTGCTTGATTCTCTACAAAAGCATCTCGATGAGGTACGTGTCCTCAGTAGGACCTTTCAATCGTTTAACTTGCCTCAGTATTCCTCCATGGGTGACACTTCATGTTTGGTTGTGGAGTAAGAGGTGGAGTAAACCCTTTACTCCACACTTGCGCTGCCAAACAAGAAGTAAAATAAAAGGATTAAGCTGGAGTAAGAGGTGAGTTAATCCGGAGCAAGTTGCTCCACCTCTACAGGTGAATTAACTTACTCCAAACTTACTCCTTCCGTAGGGCCCACTATCATGGGTAGAGATTTATTTTCCAACATCTTAGATAATTTAAGCCATGACTTAAGCTGCCAAATGAGATGTAAATGTGAGGAGTAAAATGGAGTAAGCAACTTAATCCTCCTTGAATTTGAGTAGCAACCAAGCATGATTGTGTTTTCTTTTAGCATGCTGATCCTCTCTCACATGGGCAATTTTTCCCTTAATTTTTGGGTCAAAGGATAGGTTCTCTAGAATCATTCTCACCATTTAACACTTGAATTTGCTCCATCTTATTAACTTTTTTATTTATGTGTTTTTGCAGGTTGTGCTAGATTTGCAAATGTACGAGAAAACACTTGACCTGTTTCAAGATGACCCCTCTACCTCTGTATACTGCACCATTCTCTATCTATTATTTAATTTATATGAATTTATCATTTTTAAACATGGAGATCTTATTTCCTCAAAGAAGATTATTTTAATGGAACCTGCAAATGATTGCACCCTTAAAAATGCCATGCATCATCATTTTGACTGGTTTATTAACAGTTACATGCTTTCTGGAAAAAAAAAAATCATAATAGTAACAATTAGATTTTCAATTAAATTTAACCTTATGTTGCATGCTATCTAATGTTAAAATTACAATTGGTTAAATAATGTAGGCTATCTTGCACAAGCATCTTTTAAAGACTATGGCTGCTCATGTTGCTGACCAACTCCTCCATACTCTGGTAATCTTTGTTTGTTTTATTTTTTATTTTATTTTTTTGCCTCCATAGTTGCTAAGAAATAATGTGAATCATTGATTCTTGTAGGATATGGACAATAAATTGAAGAATGGTGTAGAAGTAGACGACGGTCCAAATAAGACCTTGCAACTTAGCACTGCTGATCGTACTTCTCTGGTACATTTTTGCTCTTAATGCATTAGCTTCCGGTTCTTGGAAAATATCTGATTACTAAATTATTTGTTTGATACCTATTTTTAATGTGTAGGCAAAAACTTTGGCTGGTCCACTGTCAGCTAAGGTCCAATCCTTAGTGGAAGCATTAGAGGGAAAGGTTTGTTTATGCATCCCACAAAATTTTAATTCTCATGTTTCAAAATTTATATTACCTAAGAGGTTTTGTATTTATGTGACAGAGGGTTGATGCCTTTATGGATGCATTAAGAGCTGTAGCAGAAGAGAGGTATTTTCTCGACATTTTCCTTTGTTTTATTTGTTGGTGTCGAATTGACCTTCTTTTAAAAAAAAAATCTATCTTGTAGCGGTTTGCTTGTGAAAAAGCTTGATAAAAGAGTAGAAAGATCAATGCTGCATTCCTACCGTAAGGTATCTATTAATAAGTTAAAAAAATGAAAATTCATCATATTTTGCTTTTCTATTTGTGTCAAACCTGTAGCATGTATCTGTTATCTAACACGAGTTGTTAATTATAACTGTGAATTTTAGGATTTGACAACACAGGTTTCTTTGGAGACTGATAGCATTGCTCTCCTTCCAAAAGTTGTTGCCCTACTCTTTTTGCAGGTTTGTTTATTCTGTCTTTCCTGATGGTGTGTAATTTTATTTTAATATGTATAATTTAAATGTAATGTAATTATGTTTACATTTTTTTTAGGTACACAACAAGGCTATCCAAGCACCTGGAAGAGCTATATCTGCTTTAATTTCGCACCTGAAGGTAATGAAAATGGAAAAAAAAGGCTCCTTTTAGCTTTAGGCTTTAATTCTAGATTTGGTCTGGCACTAGGGATGTAAATAAAATACATGCTGTGCCATGACCACACATGTCGTGTCCAAATGTGATCTGGTCACATGTTAACTATTTTTTTTCGTAATTTAAGTTAGTTTATTCAAGATTTATCATTTAATCAAAGATCTAATGGTCCTGATCATGCGTGATGAGTTCACGTGCTATGTCGTGTTGTGCCAATTTTTTGAAGGATGGTCATGTCATGCGAATGGTCACGGCACATGTGTCGTACTGTGACGTATCTGGTCACGGTGTAACTTTTTTACATTCCTATCTGGCACTTGCCTGGATCAGAAACTTTCTCAAAGACTCCAGGCAGCAGTGAAGAAGGCAATGAGAAAGAGAGACAAAAATAACATGATAACATCAGAAAACAATGAGAAGATATCAAATTGAGGCCTGATCAGTAGCGCAGTTACATGTGGGCACAGTATTGGTTTTTGGAGACTGACATGCTCTCTCTGAAAATTTGTAACTTGACAATGACAGGAGAAGTTACCTGATACAACATGCAAGCTGTTAACAGACTACCACAATGCTACTGTGGCTCTCTTATCCTTGCAAGCTGCCGCAGCTGGAGCTGTGAGTTGAAAAACATATTATTTTTTAATCATCCATTTTTGGTGCCTTCACCGTGCCTCCATTTTTAAAACTTCAATAACATCAAATTTACAACTTAAATGTCAAAATAAACCATTAAATATGATCTTATATCATTTTCTCTATGCACATGTAAAAAATTATGATATTTTTACTTTGTTTTAATTATTATCAAGAGCTTGCAAAAAGACACTCATGTGGATAATTTCTAAGTATTGATTTTTCAACTTATTGATTTATATAAAAACAAAACTGAAAAGTGATAATTTTTTGTGTGTATACAGAGAAAATTATATTTTAATGATTTTATTTTAACATTTAAGTTTTCAAATTTTTGTTAGAAAATTAAAGGGTGGATGGATGGCACAGAAAATGAAGATATTTTAACCCTTCTCTTTTTGCAATTACATTAGAGTTCTTTAATGGTTTAATATTTGATTTTGTATTTTACAGGAAGGTGAAGATTGTTTGGATGATAGAATGCTGTCAAAAAAGGAACTTCTAGAAGAAAAGATGCCGGAGCTGAAATCACTGGTTTTGGGTTTGACAAACTCAGAAAACTAGGGTTGCACTGGAAAAATTTTGAAAATAAAAAAGTATTATGTATATTTTTTATGAGCAATTATAGGGGAGACTTGAAAGGTTGTAACAGCTCTTGTGGTGATTCTAACGACAGTTTTGTTGTGCTATTTAATTGAAGTTGATAAGAATGTTAGGCATTGAGAGTTTTGCAGCCCTAGTAATAATATATCTGTTTTACACTGAAATATAAATTTCATTTTCGGCCTAATAAGTTTACAGCAATTTCATTCTTTCTATAATAACTGAGTGGTGCTTAGAGCAAATGGTGTCATGTGATCTTGACCTTTTGTATGGAATTTTTTTTATAAACCATAATTAGAATTTTTTTTTTATTAAACCAACATGATTACTATTTTTTTTTTACAAAAACCATAAGAATTAAAATTGTCATTTCGGTCTCATTTTTTTTAGGACTGAAATGACATTTTGGTCTCAACCGTTTTCACATATTTCGAGGAGAAAATATGTTGAAAAATTGTAAAAACTACTTGGGACTGAAATGTCATTTCGGTCCTCAAAAAAAAAATTCAGGACCGAAATGCCATTTCGGTCCTTATAGTTTTTGTAAAAAAAAATAATCATGTTAAAATCTTTATTCCAGAGGGAAATTTGTATGGTTTATAAAAAAAAAAAAAAAATTGCATGTGTTCATTTTTTTCCCTTTTTTAGGGAAATGAAGACACTTGCATTTTTTATTCTAAATTTGAACTGTTAATTTGTTGTATTTGATGAATCAATGGTTTTAGTTCTGAATGTCTTGAAATTTTGAGCTTGTTTTGTATTAGACTGAGTAGTTGAAAAATGGAAATTATTAAAATTGAGCACACCAAAATAATTTATTATTCAACTTCTCGATCTTATACTACATGAACTTAGAAAATAAATAATTTCAAACACGGATGCTTTAATTGCCAAGTAGATCATGATTAAAAATTTAAATTGATCATTTGAGCTAAACATCACAGGTTCCTTTTGTTTAGCAAGTTCATTATAACTCGAGAGAACATCAGGGCAACTAAAAATGCGTTAAACACTGCATTGTTAATTCAATTTAATAAAATAAATTGAGAGGGTATATTTGCAACTTTTGAAAAAATATATTTGTTCATTGTCACAATATGGAGAATATTTTAACCAAAGGTGCGAATATAGAAATATATTTTAACCTAGGTTGCTCAGTTGCTCTTGCTCAACAGTCAACAAGGCATTTTCAATTTGGGAATTGGGACAGCAAGTAACCTCTCTTCTTTTTAACATTATCCTACACGCTCGTTGAGAGCGGGCCCCATCCTCTGTCTTTTTCTTTGCAGTTCGGATTTATTGTGTCGCGCTGTTAACTGAATAACGAAATGGATCGGTTCCTATCCGTTGCCTTTCCATTGTTCGACCTGTTGAACACTAGAGTTTTGATAATTAGTAAATCAACGGAGCTAAGAAGACAAGTGAAGGCATGAATATTGATAAAATTATGCAACTCCTAGAGGTTATCCGTAATAATGCTAGTAACTTCTTAACGTATCTACCGAAGCATCTATGGTAAAGATTTAAATAGCTTTATCGCGTTTCAGCAGAACGCTGAAAAAAATGATGTTATTGTCATATTACACCGCTATAGCGTACCAGTACTGATAGTGCCATAGCTTTTTGTGGTTCGAAAATGCTATAGTAGTGCTATAACGCGTTATTTAAAATTATAGTCTTTAGAATTATTTTATGTACTTTCAATAAATTTTTTTTCTTTAAGAAAAAAACTGAATAAACGTACATTAACACAATCATAAGTGCATATTGACATAACACTAAAATGTGCATTGAGCAATAGGTTCAAAAAATGAGTTTGAAAGAATAAGATAATTATTGACAGCTCTCTTATATTTTATAAGGGTGAGATAAGACTACGTTTGATTTGAAAATAAAATGTATTGATAACGAGATAATTATTATTTTCACTCTCATTTGGGAGTTATATAAAGTTAATAGATAAACAAATTATATTTTAGAGTGAGATAAAGTAAAGAGATAAGAAAACTCTTATCTTTAATAAGAGTGATAACAAGACTATGTTTGATTTGAGAATAATATGTACTTAAAATGAGATAATTATTATTTTTCACTACCACTTGAAGTCATATAAAGTGAATGGATGAAAAATATTTTTTATGACTTGTTAGAATTATGTTTAGGAGTGAGATAAAGTGAAAAGATAAGTAAATAACTCTTATCTTTAATAAGAGTGATAATAAGACTATGTTTGATTTGAGGATAATATGTACTTAAAATGAGATAATTCTTATTTATACTCTCACTTGAAATTATATAAATTGAATGGATGAAAAATATTTTTTATGACTTGTTAGAATTATGTTTGGAAGTAAGATAAAGTGAAGAGATAAGAAGATAACTCTTATCTTTAATAAGAGATAATAAAACCATGTTTGATTTGAGGATAATGTGTACTTAAAATGAGATAATTCTTATTTATATTCTCACTTGAAGTTATATAAAGCGAATGGATGAAAAATAATTTTTATGACTTGTTAGAATTATGTTTGGGAGTGAGATAAAGTGAAGCGTTGAGGAGACAACTCTTATATTTCAAAGTGATAATAACACTATGATTGGTTTGATGATAAAATGTAATGATACTGGGATAATTCTTAGTTTCAATCTCATTTGGGAGTTATATAAAACGAATGAATAATTTTTTTTTTATATCTTGTCAGAATTATGTTTAGAAGTGAGACAAAGTAAAAAGATAAGGATAAAACTCTTTTTTTATGAGAATAATGATAAAATTATACTTGATTTGAAAATAAAATGCACTGATAATGAGATAATTCTTATGTTTACTCTTATTTGAGAATTATATAAAGTGAATAAATAAATATATATTTTATGTCTAGTTAGAATTATGTTTGATAGTGAAATAAAGTGAACGAATAAAATATAACTCTTATTTTTTATGAGAGTGATGATAAGAGTTATCATCTTATCTTCACATTTATCTCCAATCAAATAAATTTTAACAAAAATATGTATTTCAGTTGAAAGTAATCTTAAAATTAACACAATAACAAATTTATGGAGATAAAATATTATGAAAACAGCTGATATAGTTTGTGGATTGATTTAAGAGGGGGGCTTTTTGGTGGCTGGACCAGAAATGCATATATCTAAAAAGTAGTGACTACAGACTAGTAATAGACTTGCAAAATTTTTTTTTTATATACTTATAAAAAGTTGAATACTTTATTTTTACTCCTAAAAAATAAACCGGCAAAGAAATAAATTGATTTACTTTTTATTTGAATTACAATAGAAGCAAATATTGTTTTGATAAATCTTAATATTACGCACAAGATTTATTAGACATTACTTTAAATTAATTTTACATTATAATATAATTAATCATAAATAATGTTTAAATATTAAAAAATCCATCAATTTCTCATAGAATATGCAAGCACCTGAACGGACGCTCGAAGGTAACGAGAACATTAATCTTAAGATTCACACACATCATCGGATCAGGTGCATAGGTGCATACGAATCTTGATGCAATTTTAAAGGAACCCTCCATAGACCGAAATTTTTATTAATAGAAAAAAAATATATTGACAATGAAGAAGTAATTTTCAGAAATTCAATATTTAAGAAAAACGTAATGGTCTATAACATTTATAATGTTTCGCTAATCTAAATTACTGCTCACTCTAATTAACAAAACAACTTAAAATAAATAAATAAATAAATTTGTGGACTTTATCGCTCTCAACGTCGAGCAATGTTTTAAAAATCGGTCTATTCGGTTGAATATTCGACCGAATATTCGTATTTAGTTGGAATCCGAATAGAAAATGAGTATATGGTTTTGAATATTCGGCCGCATATTCGACCAAATTGAAATCAATATATAAATATTTCAATATTTCATTTAGTATGAGATAAGAATCGATATTTTAACATTTTATTACCAGTTTAACATGTACAATCAGTCATAAATACTTTATTTTTATACAAATTAATATGAATTTTTATTTTAAAGTCTACATATATAAATCCGAATAAAAATTCTTATACGTAGTCGCAAACCGTATATGCAATACGAAATGACTTTTCAAATATAAGAACCAAATTTTTGCAACACTGACGTCAAGAGAGACCTTATTTATCTTCATTCTCTTCATCCCTTCCGCAGTCTAGACGTTATTGTTATCAACGTCCTAGGTTATTTTTTTTTATCGCATTATTTCGTTAATTAACAGTAATCTGATTTCGCTAATTAGAAAGTTACCATCAAAGTTACCATCTATACATTATAAATTATCACATTTTTCTTATATACTGTATTTTTAAAAATTACTTCTCCATTATGAATATATATATATATATTTTTTTTCTATATATAAAAATTTCGGTCCACTGGATAACGTGTCCTCTGATCTCGAAAACTTCACTAGAAGTTTCTATCTCCTCCTAAAATTACGTGTCCACTTCACTTTCCTGGCACTCGTTCTGTCTCGCTCGCTCACTTTGGTTTGATCGATGCTACTTAGCGCCAATTACCCTATTTTTGTTATTAAACAATAATCCCAGTTCAAATTGGTGGGTAATTTAATTGCTGAGTAAATCGGGATCAAATTGAATCGACAAATTAACTTGTATTAGTTTGTTTTAGAAGATGGAGAAGTCATCTGAAAATGCTGAGAAAAGGAGGAGGCTGCTAGATTCTCTACAAAATAATCTTGATGAGGTACCCCATTTCTCTCAGTATTTGCTTGCTAAAGTGGTTAATTTTGCCCCAATAATCCAGAACTGATACATTAGTGTTCTTTAACATGCTCATTAAACCCACTTATGGCAATGAAATAGGAGATATTGTGTGATTATTCTAATTTAACCTCAGTTCAGTTTTATAGTTGGCTAACAATAATCCCATTTTCCTCAGTATTTGATTGCAAAACTGGTGAATTTTGCCCCAGAAATCCAGAACTGGTACATTAGTGTTATTTAACATGCTCACTAAACCTAATTATGGCAATTAAATAGGAGGCAGTGTGTGATTATTCTAATTCTGTAGTGGACTAA
Organism: Carex rostrata; assembly: GCF_964058835.1. Lineage (NCBI taxonomy): Eukaryota > Viridiplantae > Streptophyta > Magnoliopsida > Poales > Cyperaceae > Carex > Carex rostrata. The sequence goes on from NC_135937.1 coordinate 5,951,412, forward strand.
TTACACTAAATTCAATTTTATTGAACAATTAACCTAATTTCTGTTACATCTGTCTTTTTCTTTAACAGGCCATGTTAGATTTGCAGATATATAAGAAAGCTCTTGCTCTATTTGAAGACGACCCTTCTACATCTGTATATTGCAAATTTACAAAAAATAATATTTTATTTTTTAAAATGATATTAATTTTCCCTTTTTAACATAGTCTTCTTATTTTCTCAAAAATAAAATATTTAATTTTAATTTAATTGGCTTCAAACAATGTCTAGACTGTCTTACACAAGCATCTCTTGGAAACTGTGGCTACTCCTATTACCGACAAGTTCCTTTACACTTTGGTAATCTTTTCTTTCTAAATCATTTTTGGTTGTGTATTATCAGGAAATGATGATAATTATTAATTCTTATAGGATATGAGTAACAAATTGAAAACTGGTGTTGAAATTGGAGATAATTCAAATGAGACCTTGGTACTTAGCACCGCTGATCGTGCTTCATTGGTATTGTTTTCTCTAAATGTATTAACTGGTAATTCTCGGTGAATATTATTATTTGGTTGGCACATAATGCAATGTCATTGTTTAATTTATATAGGCAAAAACTTTGCCTGAGCCACTATCAGTTAAGGCGCAATCCTTGGTAGAAGCACTAGCAGGAGAGGTTGTCTATATAACTCAATCTAAATTTTTAATTAGTTCTGATCTCTAAGTTTGTTATGAATTGCAATTTTTTTTTACAATTTATGTAACAGACTATAGATGCCTTTATGGATGCATTAAGAGCTTTAGCAGAGGAGAGGTATTGCCCATAATTTCTTTATTCGTTTATCTATCATATTAAGATTAAACTGATTTTTTGTGTTATTGTTTATTATAGTGGTTTGTCAGTGAAGAACTCTGATGAGAATTCGGAACTGTCAAAATTGCATGCCTACCATAAGGTATTCCCTAATAAATTAAAGTGATTTTTTATGGTCCTTTTTCTATTTGTTTTTAAGCATTAGCTAGTGCATATTCCGGAAATTTTATGCTCTACTAAGATGTGCAAATTGTTACTATGCACTGTAGGATTTGACAGCTCAGGTTGCTTCGGAGACTGATAAAATTGCTCTCCTTCCAAAAGTTATTGCTTTGCTCTTTTTGAAGGTTTGCATTTTTTAGATAACATGCATTTTTTGTCTATTTAAGAATAAAAGATGTGTATTTGCTTCCAACATTTACAAATTGTAAATATTTGTTTCACTTTCTTCAGGTTTACAACAAAGCTATCCTAGTACCTGAAAGGGCCATATCTGCCATAATTTCACGCTTGAAGGTAAAAATAAAAAGAAAGAAAATGGCAAAAAATAGTTTCATTTTGAACTTTTGATTCTCCAACAATTGTGTTTATTCTAGTTCTCTAAATGCCGGTCTGGCATCACTCTGACCAGTAACTTTCGTATATAAGCATGGATGAAGCAAATAAAAAATAAAATTGAACAGAACAGCAACAACTTGAAACAAAACATTAGCAAATTAACACCTGATTGGTACTTCACTAGTATGGGATTTTTTTTTTAGTAAATAAAAAGTTGGTCCTTTAGGTAAGGGGCTGATTTTTTTTTTTTTTAAAAAAAAATGACAAGTATCGAATCAAATTTTCAGTACACCCTTGGGGTACTGAAAATTTAATTCGGTACACCCCCTGTCACAACACTACACAAATGGCTGCATAGTTTGTATGCTCCCACCCTGTACCGAATCAAGTTTTCAGTACACCTAGGGGTGACCAAAAGTTTGATTTGGTACATCCCTTTTTTGAAAAAAAAAAACTATATTAAACGTTTGAAAAAAATACCACAAAATGGGTGTACCGGATATTTGATTCGGGACACCCCCCCTTTTTGGGTTTGCTGTGGTACAAGTGGTGTGCTGAATCAAATTTTTGGTACACAAGGGATGTATCGAAAATTTGATTTGATACTTGTTATTTTTGTAAAAAAAAACATTAACTCCTTTCGTGACAAACCATTTTTTTATTTACTAAAAATAAAAAATTCCTAGTATGGGGTGGTACATTCAGGTTCAATATTGGTCTCAGAGTATGCTCACCAGTAAAACTATGTAATGTAAAATTGCAGGGTAAATTATCGGATTCTGCATTCAAGTTGTTAACAGACTATCACAATGCTACTGTCACTCTCTCAGCCTTGCGGGCTGCTGCAACTGGAGCTGTGAGTCAAAGTGTATACAATTATTTACCCTTTTATTAACAATATGTTGCGTTTTTTGATATAACTGATTTTGTACTGCACAGGAAGACGAAGATTGCTTGGTCGATAGGATACTGACAAAAGAGGAGCATTTGGAAGAAATGATGCCAAAGCTCAAAGCACTGGCCTTGGGGAAACCAGAGAATTAGGGTTTAGCAGTAAACAGAGTTTAACTTCATGTTTCTGTGACCAAATAGAGTGGGGTTTGGAGTGTTTTAACAGCTAATGTGATATATCCAGTAAATTGTTGTACAACTTATTGAAGTGGAATTTGAAGTGAATGGAAGTTTTAAATATTTTATAGTGCAGTTTAAATATTCTGAACATCCTTTAACCATGCTTGTATATGAAAGAAATAGTGAAGGAAATTAGTCACACTATTACTGGTTCTGTCATGGCACATCATGAAACTGAGTGTCAATTACGTGACTTGTGTGTTACGTAACGTATTCATTCATATGATGTGTCTACCTTTTAACTAGAACTGGTACGTCATGCAAACTGATTTGGGTACATTACTACCAATTTTTCTATCATTATTTATTTATTTATTTATTTTACATTAGTTTCTTATTTGTTAGAATTTTTAATTTTCTTTTATAAACCAACTTAAAATCTGAAAAAAAAAAAAATCAAAGGTGACTATCGTTTGATCACGTCGACACATAATGGGATTGTGCTTCACCATTTTACATATTATTCACGTCATATTTTTTCTTCACTAAATTCCAATAATCTAGAAGTGCTAAGTTCAAATGCTTTAAAAGTTCATGAAAAAAGATTTTTTTTTGTTTCTTGTCGTCTATTCGTCCATCTACGTTCATGGGCCCTCCGACCGTTCTCGTTTTGCGGGCTTCAAATGGCTCGCCAATTAGGCGATCGGGTGTGTTGACAAAGGATTAAGTGGCCCTTAATTTCAAAGTAAGAGCCCGAACAATCAAACAAAAAACTAGGGAAATAAATGAACTGATAAAATAAAAAAGCGACCACAGTGGGAGTCGAACCCACGACCTTCTGATCCGAAGTCAGACGCGCTAATCCACTGCGCTATGCGGTCATTTATTGATATTTCTCTACCATTTTTAATTATATATACTTACTAACAACATTCTTCAAATCAACTTATGTACCAAGTATCATGTAGACGATAAATAACAAATTATTTTATGAACGAGAATATTTGTATCAAGTTTCATAATTTTTCATTTATATACTATATGATGTAGATCACGTTACAACCGTCTATGTTAAAATAATAAATACTTTTGACGGTAATCTAAATTATCAAATTACTTCATTGTGAATGAATCATTCCCTCTTACTATTCCATCATAAATTGTAAGCTTTTTTACCAATTAAAAAAAAATGAAAAATCATTCCCTCGTCTATAAAAAAATGAAGAATGTTCACCAATTTGGGCACTGTTTGTCTCTCCGCTCAGATAAAGTTTAGAACCCACTGCACTGTCACACTGTTTGTCTCCTAATTATGCTACGATTATAATAAATTAAGATATTTCAGGCTTTCAACTGTTGTTCTTGTTTCCACTAATTTTGTTTTGTTATTCTTGTTTACCACGCACTTGTTTTATTATATATATATATTTTTTGGGTTTGTGGCTGGTCTTGCATTGGTATTCTCTTTTGTCTCGTGTTTCGCTATATGCTACTGACTACTGAATTCCTGTTTCTCACTTTATAGAGGCTAAATTAAATTTTATATTTGAAATGTTTGAATGCGCATTATTTTCAAGAAATAATATAAGTTTGCCATTCAATTGAATTGGAGGCTGTTATACATGCAATGAAAGCTTTTGTGTTATTTCTAGCTTGGTATCAGTATTTTTAATCTCAACATGTGAGCCAACTTCATTCCAATGAAAATGTTATTTCTATACATTTTTTAATAATTTAAATGTTAAATTAGAGCTTGTTGATTTTGGAGAGGTCCCAAAAGGACATGGGTCCGGATCCCTTGATTAACTAAAAAAAATGAGTTTGAATTGGGACCGTCCGATCAGAATTCGAACTAATTCAATCCGAGGATGGATGCTAATGATTCCCAACTTTTATTTTTTATTTTGAAAAAAAGAATATTTGGAATAACTGATCAGGCGGTTTTAAAGTGTTATTTTTCTCAACCCAGAACAGACTAAAAAGGTACTTTGTACTTAAAAAGGATCAAAGAGGAACAGAAAAGAAGAACATTAATTTCAAAGCTCATTAAAAAAGTACATATGATCAGATTCAACTTCTCTATTCCAAATGACAGTACCAAACTTTAAATTAATTCCTCGCCCATGTAATTACTTGAAAGCCTGAAACACTGCATCATTGCTGCTCATTACTCAGCTTTTACAAACTTTGCACAGTGCATCCTTTTCATTTTTTTTGAAACTTGATCCTTGAACAACATCACCATACTACCATAGTAATTACTAATACATGTGTATGTTAAGATGAATATGATTAAAATGACACAGAGGCACGAGCTGGAGATGAATCCCAAAACTGAGAACTTTTAACCTTGGAAATACTGCTAAGCACACCTAAAGGTGTCACATCTCCTATTACCGTCACCTTTTTTGAAGCCAAATCTATATTAAATGATGTCACCCCTGTTTAATTATAACAATTAACAAATTAAGTACTGTCCAACAGTATAAATATGATACAAAAAAATCTGAATTATATTCTAAAACCCTTTTGAAAAAAGTGAAATGGTAGGTGTCATGTGATCAGCACTTGTGTAGAAGCAAACCGGTATAGCACAGGGAAAGATTTTGACATAGCAGTTTTTGCTTCATGCAGTGCACTATTCGTATGCAATGCTGTTTGTACTCTATTGCCCGTGCGCTGCATTAAGCAAAAACTGCTCTGTTAAAATAAAATCAACACAAACACACTTTCAAGAATTTTGTTTGTGGGGACTGGTACTTTATTTAAAAACATGGAACAAAATTTAAAATAGAACAATTTACATATATACCTTCCATCTTGGAAATGTACTTCTTAACCTTATCAGCACAGCCCTTGCAATGTAAAGAGACCCTTAATTCTACTATCTATATAAAATAGCCAACTCAAATATTAGTTAGAGATTTGTTTAGAGGAAAAAAAAAAGAGGAAATTAATGTTTAAATTGAACTGTACCTGTTCCTGCGTTCTAGTAGAACATGACCTCAACATAACTGGCTTATTTTCCATTTCTGACTGAACCTTGGTACAAGAACTAATCACCGGTACCAACTCAGACACTGGTACTGGTGCTGGCACGGGTAGACTCACGGGCCGGGGCTCTGGAAATATATCAATAAAAGAAGGCCTAGATTCATCAAATTGTAGCCGAGATGATTTCAGAAGATATCTAGAAGAGTTCACAGGACTGATGAACTTTTTGCTAGGTTTCATCAGATTTTGTGGTGGGTTTTTGGATATTTTGTTCGAGTCATCCGATTTTTTTCTTTTTGGGTCTCTTAAATGGGTCGAATGGCGAACTATGCTGTTGGAAATGGCAGCCGAGGCAGAGGAAGAACAAGAGAAGCTAACTCTTTTCATGTCTCTTAGGAGAACAAGCACCATTTTTATTTTCTCTAGTAGTTGAGTTTGAAAAGAGAATGCAGGCGCAAGAGAGAGAGAGAGAGAGAGAGAGAGAGAGAGAGAGAGGAGAAAGAGCTTTACTAAGTGGTATCAACAATTGGTGCTCTTTTTATAGTTGGATGATAGAGAGATAGTGGGGTCTAATTACCAATAGGTATCAAACTGTTCTTACATTAATTTATCCAATTATGGATATATAAAAATCTAGGCTCTTTTCTAAGGATAATCCTACCTTGTGTATTAACAAATTTAAATGCATGCACAGTGTGCTAATAAGTGATGGTTAAGAAGTTTGTCCTGCCAGAATAATACTATATAGAAGCTTCATGTCACTGTACCACACGTTGCGTCCATTTTGCTCATTTTCTGTTCATCTCTCGAAAACTGACAGGTTTAAAAGCTCCTCTTCATTTTGCTCATTTTCCTTGTGAATTTCATCCCACAATTTTTTTCACTGATGCTCATTTCCTAGTGAGCCTTTTTGCAAGATCACTTTTCCCTAGAGTCAACTTCAGAAGATTTTATAGTATTTTTTTTTATTTTGTATATGTTTGAACTAACAATATGGAGATAATTATTCTCTGACTGGAGGTGAAGCAAGAAAGAACTCATCGCAAGAACATATGAAGCCTCTTCTCTCATTGCACCTTCTGTTAATTGCTTTGGTAAGTTCGTCAGTATCAAGATCTTACACAGCACCGAGATATACAGCTCCTTTTAGTACCAGTTGTGTAATTGAAAAACACCCTTTTTGTTGCTATGAGGGCAACATAGTCACACTTTAATAAAATATACTAGTTAAAATCAAAAGTTACATCTAAACCTTCCTTCCCCTCCCCTACCCTCCCTCTCCAATATAATTTGTGGAGCACACCCTAATGTCAATGCTGGTTTAAAATTTGCCATGTTCGACATTGGATCTATAAAACACTTCATAGACAGATTAGACATATCATGCATATCTACCACTACTTTATCACATAAAAGAGAAAAAAATGAATCTGGTATGGTGGCATGTAGGCCCCAATAGAACAAAGAGCACATTGTCCAGTTCTTTGTCTCTTCCATCTAACATTTTATCTCTTAATTCTTCCCTTATTTGCAACAACAGTAAAAGGCCCATGATTCTTAAGACATGGATTTATATACAAAGCCCACTAAGTTTGGTATGATTTTTATCAGCTTATAAATAAACCTATAAACAAAACAAAAGGGGAAATGCCCATATTTAACAAAAATAAACAAAATTAAAGGGGCGCGAAAAGACAAAAGTCTAACTCCTAAGACGATCTTCATTTTGCCTTCCCTCCATCCTACTCAAAAGAAAGAGCAAAATAATTGCAAGAAAATAGTACTCAAGAGGGAAATGAGGGTCATTAGCCTCCTATTCTCCAGCTATATATTTATCTCGATATCTAACCTGGCACTAAATGGATGCTTACGCCAAAGCGGTTAAGCCTCAATCCATAACTACCCTTGCGTGGCCCCACCACCAAAGGGCTCACCAGCTGAACTGCTCTGTATCAAGCCCGGAAAACCTCCTCCGGTCGGGGATCCCACAGTGGGCCCCATTCCCAGCCCAAGAAAGTCCACAGTTGCAGGCTTCGACACAAAAAGTGATGACGGGACCATCATCAGATCTGGCAAGCTCATCACACTATTATCATAATGCAACCCAAGACCAAGCCCGGCTGAAAGCAATGGCACACTCTCAGGTTCCAGCTGCTGGCCCCACTGTTGAAACCCACTCTCTCTAATCCCTCGATCCTGGTGCTGTTCGCTTGCAGATGGTGATGATATGTCAAGGCCGAAACCTTTGAGGAAGGATGAACCAGAGGATGTGGCACCCATCTGTGCAGCCTTCTGCAGAAGAGCTGTTGCAGACATGTGCTGGGTGGGGATTGATGAAGTGAATGAACGGCGGTCTATTGGAGGTGGTTGTGGGAAAACTGAGGTTGTTGGGGCAGTTGAGAGGCAGAGGACAGGTGGCTCGGGAACATGACTAATCAGGTCAGTATATGACGTGGGTTGTGGGGTTGGCCCGGTGGGCGTGGCAGAGTTAAATAACCTCGCAAAACGACTTGGTGTTGTAGAGGTGGTAGTTCCACTGCTGCTGCTTAGCGTGCTTGTGCATTTACCAGTGGTGGTGGTGGTACGGGTTTGGTTGGTTGGGGTTGGAGGTGGCGGAGGCTGGGTCGAGGCAGCTATAGGGGGATGCTGTAGTACATTTGGTGGATTCTTAGCCTCTGCAAGGAAATAGAATACAATATAATATGTATAAGGGGTTGACAATTGAAAGTGAGATGATTCGCTTTATTGGGCATTGGGGATTAAACTAATTGAGAATTATGAGAAGTAAAATAGAAAGAGAAGTAAATCAGTAATCATTTATCAGATTAACACATTATCTTTCTCACCCTCATTTGAGGTTACAGAGGGATGGGAAACTAGCTTACAAGAGAGGGATAAAAGACAGATGGAAAGTCTAACTGAGAAAGGTCCTTTGAAATAAATCTCAGAAAAAAAGATTAAAAGGAACTCCAAATTCAAACCTCACAAAATGAAAAATCCTATAATTGAAATCAGGTTTAGTTTTTTTTTTTATTAGCCAGATATGACAAAACCTTGCTGAAATTTTCGCTCTTTCTCTTGAAACAAATCGCAGCTGAGTCCAAAACACAATCTAATCCCACACCAAATAAGAAAAACCAGAGAACTAAGTATCCTAAAAGACAATTAACATACCTTCTTCCTCAGTTGGCGCCACTTGTTGCAAAGGCATTGCCAATTCCACGCTTCCACAGGCAGGCGGCGGTGGTGGTGGTGGCGGCGACATCACTGGAACAAAGCTCTTCTCCTCTTTGGGCGGCTGACTCAGTGGTGCCACCACCACCTTGGCACTCTCCTCCGCCAGAGCATCACAAAAGGCCCTGTGCGTGATGAAGCTATCCCTCCTACGAAACCGGAAGAACTCCAAGAATCAACCAATGCCAAATTGGGTTACATCAGAAATAAAATTTAATCATAACTGTACCTGGAGAATAGAGTGCCACAGTCGCAGCGATACTCACGTGTCCCACATGTCTTAGTGTGAGCCTTCCAGTCAGACTGGACAGCATACCTTTTGGAACATTTCTCGCACTTCCATTTCTTCTCGCCATGCTTGCGGCAAAAGTGCTTCTTGATCCCGGTCAGGTCGCCAAGTGCCCGGGATGGGTCATGGTGCACACAGGTCGCCTCAGGACAGACATACACTCTCTTTCTCGGTTCCTTGCCAGTGCGCTGCCTCAGCTTCCATGGCAGATTGTGGCCTCTCCTGTGTAGCTGTAGATTCTGGTCACGTTGAAACCCCTTGTTGCATATCTCACATACAAATCGGTTTGTTGCTAGTAAGGTTTTTGGCGAGATTGCTATGACCTCTGCATCCGGATCTAAAAGAGCAAGAAAACATACGAACAAGTAAAACGATGCAATAATTGGGTTTAAATTGGGTGCAGGAGAGTTAATAGAAGAAAAAATTACCAGGCGTTCCAGGGAGATTTCTCTTTTTCTTTGCTGGGGGTCCAGTAGACAGTGGAACTGACGGAGAGGGGCCAGAGGAGGAGCCACTGACCTCGGCTGATCCAGAGTTGGAGGCGGTCATGGCTGAGGAATTCTCAACTTCCATAGGCATGGCGCACACTTCTAAAAGCTCTCTCACAACAGCAACAGGCTCGAGCTACTTTCTATCTTTCTTTCCGACTCCGATTCCAAACTAATCAGAGCTCATAAAATATTGGAGGATAAAGCGGGATTCCAAACTACTTTCAACCACTGGTCTACTCGCCGAATATCACTTCTTATTAGATCACCCGCATTTGCGACCCAAAAATCATTGATCGAGAAATACAGTTACATTCACTCACAAAGCTAAATTGTGAAGGTTCTCTGTCTCTTTCTCTCTATCTCTTTTCTGAAGTGATGAATATCCGAATAAGCCGAAGCAAAAGTGGACAAAAGACCGATATGGTATGCGGTGAGACAGTCGTCTTTTCCAAATTAGTGTCTTTAGTTGAGCGCGCTCTTCATTTTTCCGTAGCTTATTTTCTAAGATAATCAAAAGTTCATAGTTGGAATTAATTATAAGATAATTGAAACTAATGGGCAGATCAGCCTTTAAAAAGCATAAAAATACTGGGACCGGGAAAATACCCGAACATGGATTGTAAAACACATGGTGCTATCAGATATAAACTGTTGGGACAGCCATGTAAGGTAGAATGGTAGTTTGGACCTACTATTTCATTAATGTTCCTCTTCTACAAACTATCATATATATATTTTTTTCTTCACTTCTATGATTCTATCATAAAAATTTGCTGAATCATTCAAGTGTCAAACTAAATACAAGACACACGATAAGAAAAGATAAATAATAAAGCTTGCTTATTTGATCAATTAATATTCGTGACTCACTCACGCATTGGTGTTCATCCTTTTTTTGATTAAAAAGAAAAACATGAACTCTCTCTTTACCTTACCAGCCAGGTTCAATATCAGTATAATTTTGACATAGCAGTTAAAAGTTGAACCACAATTTGGAGCATACGGGAAAAAAATTAGAGAAACAAAATAATTAAGTTAAAGCAAAACAGTACTTATTGCTGCTGCTAATCGATCAACATACTGTGATTGTGTTGTAAATAGGAGCACCTGATAGGAGCTCAAAACTAATGGAACTACTAAAATAGATTGCCCGATGGTTGCAACTTAATAATTTTGCTCTAGCTACTTTTTATATAAATGAAATGCAACAGATTGTTCAGTCTAAAAAAAAGAAATTGAACAAAAATTGCAACCTAAGAGACGAACTAAGATCGATCAAAACAGCCTTATCAATTCAGAAGTGGTTTTAGAGAAATGTACAATTCTATGTTGTTAAAATCGCATCACAGATTCTACCATGTACGCATGCTAGGAGAAGAATCATTAGAAGTCGAATCAAGAGAAAGACCTGGATGGAGAAAAATAGCAGATGTCGATGAAACGAAGCAGGTCGCCGAAGCTGAAGCGCGAGAGGAGCCGTCGGTGGCACCAAACGGAAGGAGAGTGCGCGAGAGACGAAAAGGAAGACAAATCAGTGGCATAGAGAGAACATTGTAAAAAATGAGAGCTGTAACAAATGGAATTGGTATCCTCTGCATTAACTCAAAAAGAAATATTTTGAGTTAATACATCTAAACCGTCCAATAAACTTTAAGATTCGTTCATATTAGATCCGCACTAATATTAAAGCCATCTATTTAAAATCAGACGGCCAAGATGGATTAACTAAAAGATGCTCAATGCAGACGATACGGACTCGAAAGAAATGATAGAGATGGCAGCAGCAGCGCAAAAAGACAGAAACAACCAAAAAGCCGGCTAGCGTTTGGTCTACCCTTCGCCATCATTGTTCTCGTTGACTATTGCTTTGGCTTTATCTACTCCCTTATCATTTTTTAATATGGTTTAGTTCACTTAACACAACACTGCCGCTCTACGTTTTAAATGTTTTTTATTATGTAACTTGGTGGGCAGTCAAATTGATTTAATTGGCCGGGAGAGGTGAGAAATTTTGGAATTGTCTTATTAATCATGGCAGTTGTTAGATTTATTTTTTGAAATCAAATCCTCTGCCACCCGGGGGGCAGGAATTTCCTGCCCCCAGAGTCTATGCGCAGTGGGACCGGAGTGGGATCGTTACTGTTTAAGGGTTTAATTTTTGTTACTGTTTTTAAATGGGGTCCCACCCGCAGAGACTCTGGGGGCAGGAAATTCCTGCCCCCCGGGGGGCAGACGATTCGGTCTCTTATTTTTTACTTTGATGGTTTAATGATCACCGCTTAATTAAAATTAGAGCTTAAATAAAGCGCCAATTATTCAAGTTGATTGAATTTCATGTATACCCCTCAAAAACTTCAAAATTACGTATTGCCCTTCTAAATTTTAAAATTACATATTCCCCCTCTAAACTTCAAAAACTCATATATTTACCCATTTTATTATCTTTTATATTAAAACACATTTTAAATTTATAAAATAGCTATTTTACCCTTTTATTAAAAAGCATAAAATGCTCATCTGACTCCAAATTGAATTTGAAGGTTCCTCTACAATCCGAATTACTTTAAGATCCATGTGTGCTAGATTATCACGAATCTTGAAGCGAACACACAATAATCTTATTGCGATGCGTGCGAATTAGACGGTAGAGGAACCCTTCAGATTCAAATTTGAGTTCGATGGGGAGTTCTTTATACTTTTAATGAAGGGTAAAATAGATATTTTATAAATTTAGAATGAGTTTTAGTATAAAAGACAATAAAATGGGTAAATATGTGAGTTTTTGAAGTTTAGAGAGAAAATTACATAATTTTAAAATGAGGAGGGTTCAAATGCATCCAAATTTTTGTGCACCCAAATGCACCATATCTTTCAAATCTTTTTTCTCCGTTTTCAAAGTCCAAATAGTCAATCCGAACCGTTAGATGCGATCTATATATTAAGATGTGCTTGGAGACCAAATTTTACATTTTTTGGAATTTTTTTACTATTTATTAAACCACTTTGAAAATCGCTGATCCAATGATCCAGAAAATGTAAAATCAGCGATTTTCGAAGTGGCTTAATAAATAGTAAAACAATTCCAAAAAAATTTAAATTTGGTCTCCAAGCACATCTTAATATATAGATCGCATCTAACGGTTCGGATTGACTATTCGGACTTTGAAAACGGAGAAAAAAGATTTGAAAGATAGGATGCATTTGGGTGCATTTGAACTCTCCTCTTTTAAAATTTAGAGGGGAAAATACGTAATTTTGAAGTTTTTAAGGGTATACGTGAAATTCCCCCTAATTTTTTTTGGGGGAAAGAATCATCAGGATGCTATTTGTGGCTTTAATACTGTGTCACTCTTTGCTTGGAAGAAAGATTAGTTTGGTGTCTAATTGTCTATTTCAAAATACGGTAGCAGGTATGGAAATAAATCTGCTGTGATCCCAAATAATTGTAGAACCCTGCTATTTTAAATCAACTGTTAATCTGTTTTGAGATTCGTGCATTTAAAAAAAATTAACGGTTCAATTTAATATACCAGGATTCCTGCGCAGCGGGTATAGCTGTACAGGTAAGCTAATCGAGTCATACAAAGATCATGGATTTGTCTGGAAATAAAAAGACTTATAAAAGAAAACAGAAGTTATAGTTTTTTTTTTTTTTTAGAACTTGGAAGCGACTTCCAAGGTTATGTATTAAAATAAGAATCTTAGTACATCATCCCCATTAAAAAACAGAAAATAACAACAAATACAAATTATAGTTATTAAAAGAAAAAAAATTAGCCCGGGTAACCAAAATTTGATAAGTTTCCTCCGGTATTAGTCTTTCGAACATATTTATTCATGCTATTATAGATATAATGTGTCAATAATTTTAGTAGTTATTTCTCAATCAATTTCATATTATCTTCATTCTTATTTAATTTTAATGTAGGTGTAATTTCATATTATCTTCATTCTTAGTAAATTGGGTCTACTCTCAAATGAGAAAAATTGGGCCTGTAGTCCAATAGTACGTGCACCGGATTCACGAGGAAGAAAAAGGATGGATGGTTAATATACTTGTTTAATATTACAATCATCTTAATCTTATTTTACTACACCGCCAAGTATTATACAATTAACATTATAATAAGTGAATTAACTATTATTTTATTCTTACACTACTTGCTAAATAAAAAATGTTTGAGTGAGACTTGATATTAACATTGGTCAGTATGCATCTTTGTAACATTTATTTAGACTTTGTATTAATTTAGAGTAAAATGTGAGCCATAAATCTGGTGAAGATGATAATGAACTTCATCTCTCTACATACAAATGTATGTTTGATTTTTATCGGAGACTTAAATAAAATTCTTAGAAACAAAATCTAATTTTCGTCCAATTTTTTTTTCAACACATCGTTTTTTTTTTTTTTTTGGACAAAAATATGAAGATCTAGTCTCGAGAGGTTCAATTGATAAGGACGAGTGTGTGTCCCCTCGGGTATTGGATGGGTACAATAAAAAAAACAGACGACCCAGATTAATCTTAGCCGGACCAAACTCAATTTGGATGACACAAACTATTAAATTTCCAAACTTCAATAGTTTACTGAAGAACAAATCATAACATGGAATATGAGCAGTGTCTAACTCTAGACTTGAGTTCAAGCTGCAATAATTCATCAAAACATCCTAGAAAACCACAAAACATATCATTCTGTGAAGAGAAGAAGAGGCATGATGTTAGTGCTTCTATAATGGTGTCTAAATGCTGATGAAGTCCTTTTAACGCCATGTTACTTCATGTCGCTTTGTCCAGTATTCTCCTGACCACGGTAAATGTGGCGTGGGGCTCATCTTTATTGTTGAACCTTAGTCTCATGTTTGGTTGTAGAGTAACATTATAATTCCCTTACTCCACACTTAAACCATCCAATGAATAGTAAATATGAGTAAAATGGTGCAACCATCCAATGAATAGTAAATATGAGTAAAATGGTGCAAGAAGTGAGTTAATCCGGAATAAGTTATCTAGACAAATTAACTTGCTCTGCATATATAGCCCACTGTCACAGGCAAAGGTTAATTTTCCAACATCTTACTCCTCAATTTGAATTAATTTAAGTCACACTTAGACTACCTAATAAGGTATAAAATATGCATATTGAGGTGTTGCAAGCAATTTAATCCTCGTTTAAATTTACTCCGCAATCAAACATGACAAGAAGATTACTTAATTTAATACTTTCTGATAGAAGTGGCATTATCTTTAATTTAAATTGATTTAAAAAGTTTAAGAAAAATAAACTTTTTGAAAATCATATAAAACATGTAATTTGTAGATTATTTTTTTATATGAATCTCAACTCCAATTTATATTTGACAAGTAAAAGTGAAACATTTATATTATTTTTTCAAATAAAATAGCTGAACAAAATCAAACATTTGATTCAACTAGCTCAAAATAACTGTTAAGCCTCTAACATTAGTTAAATATTCAAAGATATCAACATTTAGAAACCATGAAGTATGAAGGAATGTTAAGCATAATGAATAGATGCATGTCATTGATCAGGTTTTGCAACAAAAGGTGACATTATTATGACTCGTTTTTAACTACATTATGAGAGGAAATAAAAAGTATTACCGAATTGTGATTGTTTACTAAATAAAGGCAAAAAAAAAGGTCAAGAAAGAGAGGGAATACAAAGACGGTATATAAAGCTATCTTTCCCTTTATTTAGAACTCCTGATTTGATTGATATTTTCCCTTCTTTTAGCTCCCATTCCTTCTTTAATTTTTTATTTTGGAGCAAACCTACGGACAATTAAATGCTACGATTTCTTGAGACAGTTTGGATTCAATTAATACAGAATTGACCTCGTCTCATCTTATGAAAATGACAAAAAGATCATAAACTTCCCGAGGCCAATGCCTATGTTTACCACTTCCTTGAAAGAGACTGGGATTAATTTTCTTTGCTCTTCAAATCAACATCTGGTTAGATTTGTGCCTAAAAAATCTTAAATGAAGTACTTTTGTGACAAGCCAGCAATTGTAATATCTTACCATTAGTACAACCATTTTGATTTGAGGATAAATTAGCTACTTTTGTGAGCAGGCCAGCAAATGTAATATCTTACCATTAGTCAACCATTTTGATTCGAGGCCAGAACCAACGCGCAGCGTGGAAAAAGTAGTCCAATTCACAGAACTCCAGTCTAGAAGATAAGGCATGGAGCAATTTGGTGGCATGAAAGGAAAATATGCACTATTAAATTATTTAGTAAGAATTATCTGGTATGTAATCACATATTCTATTCTAGAATGAATTCAATGCCACTATAGAAAGCTATGCAACCAAAATCAGACTCACATCCAAGGATAACCCTGCCTCAGTATAACCGTGTACCAGAAGTAGAACGAACCATGCAACCATGACGATACCAGTATCATTCAGTTTAGTACAACAGATCATGTTCAATAGTATCCTAGAAAAAGGCCAAGAGTTGTAAGAAACCGTAAATCTTAGGGTGCCATACTGATCAAAAGGTGTGTACCAGAGTGCCAACAAGCAAAGAACTTACCTTTGAAGAGGTTTTTGTATGTATTATACTGGCTGGTAACTAGCTATTTATACTAGAAGGTTAAGCTATCAATTACAATTTACAAATTTATACAAAATTTATACCTCCATTTATACTTATGTAAAAGAACGGTGCTTACAAATAAGATTCTTCTTCATTTCTTAATGTCAATGCTGGTTTAAAGTTTGCCATGTTCGACATTGGATCTATTAAACACTTCATAGACAGATTAGACATATCATGCATATCTATCACTATTCACTACTTTTTCACATAAAAGAGAGAGAAAAGAAACCTCCATGAATCTGGCATGGTGCATGCAGGCCCCAATAGAACAAAAGCACATTGGCCCGTCCTTTGTCTCTTCCATGTAACCTTTTATCTCCATCCCTCTCTTAATTTTTGACATATTTGCAACAGTAGTAAGAAGCCCATGATTATTGAGACATGGAGTTATATACAAAGCCCACTAAGTTTGGTATGATTTTATCAACTTATAAATAAACCTAGAAACAAAAAAAGAAGGGAAGTGCCCATAATTAACAAAATTAAAAGGGCGCAAAGAGAAAAGTTATAACTCCTAAGATCTGCATTTTGCCTTCCCTCCATCCTACTAAAAAGAACGAGCAAAATAATTGCAAGAAAATAGTACTCGAGAGGGAAATGAGGGTCAATAGCCTCCCATTCTACACCTATATATTTATCTTCAAATCTAACCTGGCACTAAATGGATGGTTACTGAAGCGGTGAAGCCTCAATCCATAACTACCCTTGCGTGGTCCCACCACCAAAGGGCTCACCAGCTGAACTGCTCTGTATCAAGCCCGGAAAACCTCCTCCGGTCGGGGATCCCACAGTGGGCCCCATTCCCAGCCCAAGAAAGTCCACAGTTGCAGGCTTCGACACAAAAAGTGATGAGGAGCCCATCATCAGATCTGGCAAGTTCATTGCGCTATTATCATAATGCAACCCCAGACCAAACCTGGCTGATAGCAATGGCAGACTCTCAGGTAGCTGCTGGCCCCACTGTTGAAACCCACTCTCTCTAATCCCTCGATCCTGGTGCTGTTCACTTGCGGATGGTGATGATATGTCAAGGCCGAAACCTTTGAGGAAGGATGAACCAGAGGATGTGGCACCCATCTGTGCAGCCTTCTGCAGAAGAGCTGTTGCAGACATGTGCTGGGTGGGGATTGATGAAGTGAATGAGCGACGGTCTGTTGGAGGTGGTTGCGGGAAAACTGAGGTTGTTGGGGCAGTTGAGAGGCAGAGGGCAGGTGGCTCGGGAACATGACTAATCAGGTTAGTATAAGACGTGGGTTGTGGGGTTGGCCCAGTAGGCGTGGCAGAGGTAAATAAACTCGCAAAACGACTTGGTGTTGTAGAGGTGGTAGTTCCACTGCTGCTGCTTAGAGTGCTTGTGGATTTACCAGTGGTGGCGGTGGTACGGGTTGGGTTGGTCAGGGTTGGAGGGGCAGGAGGTGGCGGAGGAGGGGCGGGGGCCGCGGCGAGGGCAGCTACAGGAGGATGCTGTAGTACATTTGGTGGATTCTCAGCATCTGCAAGGAAATAGAATACAATATAGAATATAATATGTATAAGGGGTTGAAAATTGAAAGTGAGATGATTCACTTTATTGGGCATTGGGGATTAAACTAATTGAGAATTATGAGAAGTGAAATAGAAAGAGAAATAATCATTTTTCAGAGTAACAAATTATCTTCCTCGCCCTCATTTGAGGTTGCAGAGGGATGGGAAAGCTAGCTTACAAGAGAGGGATAAAAGGCAGATGGAAGGTCTAACTGAGAGAGGTCCTTTGAAATATGTCTCAGAAAAAAATGATTAAAAGGAACTCCACATTCAAACCTCACAACAATGAAAAATCCTATAATTGAAATAAGGTCTAGTTTTTTTTATTGGCCAGATCCAACAAAACCTTGCTGAAATTTTTGCGCTTTCTCTTGATACAAATCGCAGCTTTAGTTCAAAACACAATCTAATCCCACGACAAATAAGACAAACAGTATCCTACAAGACAATTAACATACCTTCTTCCTCGGTTGGCGCCATTTGTTGCAAAGGCATTGCCAATTCCATGCCTCCACAGGCAGGTGGTGGTGGTGGTGGTGGTGGCGACATCACCGGAACTAAGATCCTCTCCTCTTTGGGCGGCTGACTCAGCGGTGCCACCACCACCTTGGCACTCTCCTCCGCCAGAGCATTACAATAGGCCCTATGCGTGACGAAGCTATCCCTCCTACGAAACCGGGAGAACTCCAAGAATCAACCAATGCCAAATTGGGTTACATCAGAAATAAAATTTAATCATAACTGTACCTGGAGAATAGAGTGCCACAGTCACACCGATACTCGCGGGACCCGCAGGTTTTAGTGTGGGCCTTCCAATCAGACCGGACAGCATACCTTTTGGAGCATTTCTCGCACATCCATTTCTTCTCGCCATGCTTGCGGCAAAAGTGCTTCTTGATCCCGGTCAGGTCGCCGAGTGCCCGGGATGGCTCATGGTGCACACATGTTGCCTCAGGACAGACATACACTCTCTTTCTTGGTTCCTTGCCCGTGCGCTGCCTCAGCTTCCATGGCAGATTGTGGCCTCTCCTGTGCAGCTGTAGATTCTGGTCACGTTGAAACCCCTTGTTGCATATCTCGCATACAAACCGGTTTGTTGCTAGTAGGGCTTTTGGCGAGAGTGCTATGACCTCTGCATCCGGATCTAAAAGAGCAAGGAAACATAAGAAAAAGTAAAAAGATGCAATAATTTGGTTTAAATTGGGTGCAGGAGTGTTAATAGAAGAAATACTTACCGGGCATGCCAGGGAGATTTCTCTTTTTCTTTGCTGGGGGACCAATAGGCAGTGGGACTGACAGGGGGGGCCCAGAGGAGGAACCACTGACCTCGGCTGAGCCGGAGTTGGAGTCGGTCATGGCTGAGGAATTCTCAACTTCCATAGGCATGACGTGCACAATTCTAAAAGCTCTCACAACAGCAACATGCTCAAGCTACTTTCAATCTTTCTTTCCAACTCTGATTCTCAACTTCTTAGATTGCCAGCAGTTGCGACCCAAAAATCTCCGATCGAGAATTCCAGTTAACATTCACTCGCAAAGCTAAATTGTGAAGGTTCTTGGTCTCTTTCTCTCTATCTCTTTTCTGAAGTGATGAATCTCTGAATAAGCCAAAGCAAAAACGGACAAGAGACTGATACGGTACACGGTGAGATGGTTGTCTTCTGCGGCTGGAAGAAAATTTCCTGGAAGGGAGAGAGAGAAACAAAAAATAAATAAATAAGGTGGTGTTTCGTTGTGGACTAAAGCTAATGAGGGCTAAGTTGGTTATTCCAACTTAGGTCGGCCTAAATTATTCATGTTTGGTTGATTTCTAAAGTTATACCTTGACTTAAACTATTTCTTGTTTGGTAGAAGTTCGGTGGCTCAAGGCATGACTTAATTTGTTTTTATAATGAAATTGCAACTATTAGACCCCTTATTTTCTAAAACCTTTACAAATTGGTCCCTACCATTTTCAAAACCAGTACCAGTACTTCGAGCTCTGGTACCGACCGGCACTAGTAACAATATGACTCTATCAATTACAAGGGGGTAATTTGGCACTGGTACAGTGCATTTCCCACTAGGGACAATCATCAAAATGGTAAATGAGAGGTACAAGGGGTAATCAGAGTTGAACCCGATAAGGTATAATTGTCCAAAATGCCCATTTCATTTAACTAAAATTGGTTAAATACAAAAGAAGGCGATTATGATATCCATCATGGAATCACATCGTTTGAATAGTAGATGTTTTAGGCCACAAAAACAGTAAACAGTTCATACAGCAACCATAGCAACACTAAAGCTAATGACCAAAAGTAATTGAGATTTGCTAATACTAAGCCACTCAGAATGGGGCTAAGGCTAACTAGTTGGTTATAACAAAATTTGTCTTCAGTCTTCATAGTCACTCTAAGGGAGCTCAGGGCTTGCCTCTGCTTTATGCATCTTTTAGTAGCTCAAGTTTGGAACCCTTGACTCCTTATTAAAAAGGGGAAACAAAAAAAAAAAAACTGAAGGTGAAGAGAAGAACTGAAACTATAAAGGACACATACTTTGAAGATCTTGAATTAGTGTCTTTAGTTGAGTGCGCTCTTCATTTTGCCGTAGCCTCTTTCCTAAGATAAACCAAAAGTTCATAGTTAGAATTAATTATAAAATAATTGAAATTAATGGGCAGATCAGCTTTTAAATGGCACAAAAATACTGGGACCAGGAAAATACCCAAAGCTTTCCTCGAACCTGGATTTTACAACACATGGTGGCATCAGATGTAAAATGTTGGGATGCAAGGTAGAATGGTAGTTTGGACCTTCTATTTCATTAATGTTCCTCTTCTACAAACTATCATATATACTTTCTTCTGCACTTCTATGATTCTATCATACCAATTTGCTGAATCATTCAAGTGCCAAACTGAATACAAGACACAAGATAAGAAAAAATAAAATAAATGATGTTAACTTCTAAAGCTACAATTATCTCCTGTTGCTTGTTTATTGATCAATTAATATTCGTGACTCACTCACGCATTGGTCTTCAGCCTTTTCCTGATTAAAAAGAAAAAACCATGCACTCTCTCTTTACGTTACCAGTTAGGTTCAGTATCAGTATAATTTTGACATAGCAGTTAAAAGTTGAACCACAATTTAGAGCATACGGGAAAAAAAATAGAGAAACGAAAATAATCAAGTTCAAGCAAACAGTACTTACTGCTGCTGCTAATCGATCAACATACTGCGATTGTGTTGCAAATAAGCGCACCTGATAGGAGTGGAACTACTAAATTAGATTGCACGATGGTTGCGACTTGATCGATTTGCTCTAACTAGTTTTTAGTCAAATGAAATGCAACAGATTGCTCAGTCTAAAAAAAAAAAAAAAAAAATTGAACAAATTGCAACCTAAGAGACGAACTAAGATCGATCAAAACATCCCAACTTATCGAAAATGTACAATTCTATGCTGTTAAAATCACATCACAAATTCTACCAAGTACGGATGCCAGGAGAAGAATCATAGAGAAGTCGAATCGAGAGAGAGAGAGAGACCTGGATGTAGATAAAAATAGCGGCTACAACGAGGAAAAGGAAGCTCGATGTATCGAAGCGTCAGGTCGCCGCCTCTGTCGCCGAAGCCGGAGTGCGAGAGGAGCCGTCGGTGGCGCCAAACGAATGGAAAGGGAGAGGACTTGTAATTACAGCGGTAGGATGAGGAGCATTAACTCGTGCTGAGGCCTACGGAGGTAAGTTTACCGGGATCCCGGGCCTGGACTGTTTTGGAATCTCCGTTGAACCTTCTTCTCTTGTCGTTTAGCTCTTGTCGTTTTGCGCTAGGCTACTTATTTATGCTGTTCTTTATTGTAAAGGTAACTTTTTTCAATCCCAAGTTCCCAACAGCATATTGTAAAAGGTAGAAATGTCTTTTTCACTTTTCACAGAGAGGGGCAGTTATGTAATTTGTTGACTGTGCTGTGCAATGGCAGGCTTTGTTGACACTTGACAGGCACCGACTTCAGCTAAATACCTAACCACTGTATTAATGTATTAATTGACAGTGTTTATTAATACATATAACGAGGTTAGCATGTTACTTCACGCAAGGTATTTATGGGTGAAAATTTTCAGGGGCTCCATGTCAGTTTGCTCTTGCTATTTTTTTTAATTTTGTCCTTTTCTAGTTATTTAATTACCCAGTTGTGTGGATAATTATATATCCGGACAGTAATATTTGTTCCTCTTTTGTAAACCAGTAGAAAAGAAGTTGGAATTAATTTTGTCGTCTCTTGAACTAACATAAATGTGTTTGTTATTTAATTTATTTTAGCGTGATAAAATAATATCTGGTATAATATTTCAATCAGTCAAAGTATTCCAAGCGACCGAGATTTTTATTTTTACCCAAAAAATAAATAATTTTATTATAAATAACCACATTTTTCGAAAAATTATATTTATGCCCAAACCGCATATATTCCTGGCGGACCGAATTTTTAATTCGGACCGCATATATTCTAGGCGGTCCGAATCGAATTTTTTTTTTTTTTCTTTTTTCTTCCTTAAGCACTATAACTAAAATGCAAGTTATCAATAGTTATGCCAATACACCAATTATTAAGGTTAGGAACTTTAAACTTCGAAGTAGATAGGTAATTATAATAGGTTAGTTAAATAAAACGCGTTTAATTTATCGTCTCACGAATAATTAGGGTGTTCTAGGATGAAACTTGGCAGTGTTGTTCTAGGATGTCGAGACTGTATGTCGGTAAATTTTCATGATTTTTGGAGATGTTTTGCTAAGGAAACCAGAGATGCAAAGTTGGACCCTGGATGAAACATTCATCGGTTGGGGCTATTTTTGCGAGCTTATATCTCCTGTTCTGTTCGGAGATTCTGCATGAAACTTGGCAGTGTTGTTCTAGAATGTCGAGACTATATGTCGGTATATTTGCATGATTTTTAGAGCTATTTTGCTAAGAAAACCAGAGGTGCAAAGTTGGACCCCGGATGAAACATTCATCGGTTGGGGCTATTTTTGCGAGCTTATATCTCCCGTTCTGTTCGGAGATTCTGCATGAAACTTGGCAGTGTTGTTCTAGGATGTCGAGACTATATGTCGGTAAATTTGCATGATTTTTAGATCTGTTTTGCTAAGAAAACCAGAGGTGCAAAGTTGGACCCCAGATGAAGCATTCATTGGTTGGGGCTATTTTTGCGAGCTTATATCTCCCTTTCTGTTCGGAGATTCTGCATGAAACTTGGCAGTGCTACAATTAGCTTAAAATTTTTATTATTTATATAAAAATATGATTTTGATAAGTTTCATGCAGAATCTCCGAACAGAATGGGAGATATAAGCTCGCAAAAATAGCCCCAACCGATGAATGTTTTATCCGGGATCCAACTTTGCACCTCTGGTTTCCTTAGCAAAAAAGCTCCAAAAATAATGAAAATGTACCGACATATAGTCTCGACATCCTAGAAC
Source organism: Carex rostrata (assembly GCF_964058835.1). NCBI lineage: Eukaryota > Viridiplantae > Streptophyta > Magnoliopsida > Poales > Cyperaceae > Carex > Carex rostrata. The sequence continues at coordinate 5,974,472 of NC_135937.1, forward strand.
AGTACTGCCAAGTTTCATGCAGAATATCCGAACAGAACGGGAGATATAAGCCCGCAAAAATAGCCCCAACCGATGAATGTTTCATCCGGGGTCCAACTTTGAACCTCTGGTTTTCTTAGCAAAACAGCTCTAAAAATCATGCAAATTTACCGACATACAGTCTCGACATCCTAGAACAACACTGCCAAGTTTCATCCTAGAACACCCTAATTATTCGTGAGACGATAAATTAAACGCGTTTTATTTAACTAACCTATTATAATTACCTATCTACTTCGAAGTTTAAAGTTCCTAACCTTAATAATTGGTGTATTGGCATAACTATTGTTAACTTGCATTTTAGTTATAGTGCTTAAGGAAGAAAAGAAAAGAAAAAAAAAAATTTTCGATTCGGACCGCCTAGAATATATGCGGTCCGAATTAAAAATTCGGCCCGCCAGGAATATATGCGGTTTGGACATAAATATAATTTTTCGGAAAAAGTGATTATTTATAATAAAATTATTTATTTTTTGAGTAAAAATAAAAATCTCGGTCCAAGCGATGTAAAGATATCATACAGACTGATGTGCCCAATACCAGTAGAATTTTCATTGAATAACTTTTTTTGGTCGTAGCTTGCTGACATTGCACCGTCATTTCCTAGAAATTTTTCTTTTTTCTAAACACATGGCTAAAGCTGAATGAAATGCGAGCGTGTTTGGAAACGTGCAAGTTTCTACCACCGACTGCAATAAATTTTGGATAACACGAAGTCACGAATCATCAACCATTGATTTTTTTTTTTTATTGTACGAAAAATTTACTGGTTGAAATTTACGCATGAAAAAATTTGAACAGTTAGAATCGAAATAGCAGAGTTATATAATTACCAATGAATAACAGCAGATTTATTTCCATAAATTTTGAAATAGTGGTGTGTTACACTTATAACGGGTCGCGTGATTGGGGTCATTAATTGCCCAGGTGCTCCGTATTTGGAGATAGCAAGGTATAAAAGAAGGGTGGGGTTTTTGTTCAAACAATTTTGGACAAAGTTACAAAGTCGAATTTAAACCATCTACTTTGTATTAAAATTTGTACAGATATTTAGAGATTTAAGAAGTCATTTAAATTTGTTAAGTTTTAAGTATATTTGCAAGAATCTCAATGCAAATCAAATATTTAAACTTGACTTTATATGATGCTTTGTCCAAAGTCCTTGGGACAAAATCCAATCCCATAAAAGAAAAGAGAAATTATAGTTATTGAACGAAAAAACTTAGCAATTAATTTTTGAATAATTATTTGAGTACCCTCACTCTAGTACTTCAAAATCTCCACATTCCATTTAAAGAAGTATGTACTATGATTCTCACTAATTATATGATCCACATTGATTATTATTCTAAAAAGATATTATATGATCTCCACTAATTATTATACTAAACTTCATGAAACACTCATCCTCTATGGTCCCTCCTTTTACAGTCCTCGCACTTATGCCCATGTCAACTTTCATAGATATAAATATTTAGAAGATGAGATAATAACACTTGAAAAATAAGATATTGATATTTCGATACGTAACTTAATTGTTATAATATTTTTTTTTTGCAGTCCCCCAATAGTCCCCGCATCAACCTTCTTCTAATGAAGTAGTGGAGATCTTTTATCATCGCATCAACCTCTCTAATCGTCCCCGCGTCAACCTTCCTCTACAAAAATAGTTGACCATACATGTATAAATACTTCAGTGTATAGGTATAAAAACTTGCAATACTTGATACTAATATTTTCAGACGTCATTCAGTGTTGTGTGTAAACAATGCTTGCAAGTATAAGTATAAATACTTACACGACAAGTTATAAATACTTGTGTGACAATGAGCCCCAAAATACGTCATCATGGATCTTATTTTAAAGAGAAAATTGCGTAGAGGTTTGTGGTTTTAGATTCACAAAATTCCTCATAGATAATTAAAAATATGAACGAGATTGAACGGAGAAAAAAAATCAACATCTAAAAATGTGTATGATCCCCCATATAGTTTGAGTGACCCCCTACGGATATTTATGATGCAAGTATGTTTGGGAGATTTTGTTGGAGAGAATTATTTACGTAAATATTGTTCACCTATTAGGTATAAATATTTTCATGCATAGATATAAATACTTCATTGCATTTGTATTAATATTTTAAAAAATAAAATCAATGCTAGAGTTTTTACAGTTCCCAGGTAATTCCAATAGTTGTGGAAGTTAAAATGCAAATCAACAATAAAATCAAATACAAGAGACATAGTATATCAACAAAAAAGAGAGATGAAAAAAATACACCTAGAGAGTCTCGCTCGGCCTCCAATGCGCCATCTCTACCCTTTGGCAAAATTTTGCCTTCTTCTTAAGCCTAATTCTATTCTCTAATGTATTTTACTATAATAATTAAGAGATTAATGAATACTCTAAACCTTATATATTTATAGGCTTCCATGTTTCTGTAGGGATGAAGAGATAAGTCATGATTCGTCTAGCAGTGTTAGTGAGCCGATTTTTTTATTTTTATCCAAAAATATAACTAAATTTCAAAAACTAACCGGTTTTTGCGTGTTTTTCAAATCCTACCCAAACCGGTTTAGGGTTAACCGGACCAAATTTCCGGTTAACCGTTAACCGGATACTTTTAAATGGGTCCGGTTAACAGTTAACCGGAAATTTGGTCCGGGTCCGGTTAACGGTTAACCGGGTAGTGGGTTCGGTTAGTTATGCACCGGAAAGAGTGGTCCGGTTATTGGTTAACCGAACCGAAATTTTTTTTTTTTTTTTTATATACGCGTGGGGGTCATGCTGGGGCGGCGTTGACACGTGGCAACGAATTCGTTGGTCCGGTTATTGGTTAACCGAACCAGGCCTTTTTTTTTTTTTTTTTTTTAGACGCGTGGGGGTCATCATGCAGGGAGTCGACACGTGGCAACCAACATTATTGATGTGCTGAAATTCAGCCGAATTTGAGTTTAGTTTGGCCATTTGCTCGGGCATCTGCGGGAAGGAAAGAAGAGAAGAGAAGAGAAGAGAAGAGAAGGGAAGAAGAGGAGATTTTTCAATCAGGTTTTTTTTTATTTAAAAAATATTAAAATAGTTTATGATATTAATTAGAATAGTTTAGAATTTTGATTAGATTGTTTAGAATTATTTGTTTAGATTGTTTGGAATTATTTGGAATATTGTTTGAAAAATTATTTGGAATATATTTCTTATTTGAAAAATTATTAGAATAATTATTTGGAAATAACAAAAATGCATGTCTATGTACCGAAAAGTGAAATTAAAACTTTTCTAATAATTATTTGGAATATTATTTGAAATTTATTTGTAATCTTTATTTTGAATATTATTTGAAATATTGTTTGGAATATTGAAAGATTGTTTAGAATTTGTTTGGAATATTATTTGGAATATTGTTTTGATTATTTTGAAATGGTTTAGTTCCGTTTAGAAAATTTTAAAATAGTAGCCTGAATAATTTAGAAAGTTGCAAAATAGTGTAGAATAATTTAGAAAGTTCCAAAATAGTATAGAATAATTTAGGAAGCTCCAAAATAGTATAGATTAATTTAGAAAATTTTAAAGTGGTGCCCGAATAGTTTAGAAACTTCCAAAATAGTGTAGAATAATTTAGAAATGTTAGAAAATAGTTTAGAGTAATTTGTAAAATACCAAAATGGTGAAAAATAATTTAGAAAGTTCAAAATAGTTTAGAATAATTTAGAAAAGTTCCAAAATGGTTTAGAGTAATTTGTAAAATTCCAAAAAGGTGAAAAATAATTTAAAAACTTCCAAAATAGTGTAGAATAATTTAGAAAAGTTCCAAAATAGTTTAGAGTAATTAGTAATTTGTAAAATACCAAAATGGTGAAAAATAAATTAGGAAGTTCTAAAATAGTGTAGAATAATTTAGAAAATTTTAAAATGGTGCCCGAATAATTATTTTTGTTCGAAAATAGTCGATAATAATTTAGAAAAGTTCAAAAATGATCTAGAATAATTTAGAAAATTTTAAAATAGTATAAAATAGTTTACCAAATTTAGGTAATCTAAATTGGTTTGGAAATAATTTGAAACATTCAAAACGGTTTAGATTAGTTTATAAATTTCAAAAACAATGGATTAACTTTGAATTAATTTTGTAGCATGGCAGACGAAATCAATGATGAAGTACCTATGGCGCGGGATACTTTTAGTGATCTGTTGTGGATACCGCATAGCAGTCACAGGGTGTGTCAGGCTTCTGAGGAGGTAAGCAATTACTTATTTCTTTTTTTCTGACTTTTTCAGAAATATCATCTTGTTTTAATTTCTCATTTTTATTTTCGGTAATGTAGAAAAAGGAGGTTATAAACGTGAAGAACTACCGTTGCATGACCGCGTACCACGCTGCATACGCGCCATTCTTGATTCGATTGGGTTTATACCAGATCGCAGTCATGCCGGGAGGAAAAATCGATGCGGGGCTGATACATGGACTTGTGGAGCGGTGGCGTCCTGAGACACACACCTTTCATCTTCCCTTCGGAGAGATGACCGGTATTAACTTTGAAACTATTTCAAATAAATCTGTTCTTTGTGTTAATTTACTGACAATTCAAATGAAGAAATTTATATTTTTTTTATTTGATAAATTACAGTTACTTTGGAGGATGTGAGCTGTTTATGGGGTTTGCCCATTACGGGAGTCCCAGTGACGGGGAGTACAGACGGGAGGAATGCAAAAGGCAGGCTCTTCGAATTGTTAGGAATCAAAGAGCATGAGCAGAGTGAACTTTTCAAAAAACGGGGGTCTGAGAGAAATGAAAGAAGCATGGAGTTGACATTCCTGAAATCTAAGTTTCGTGAACGATTTGGGAAGCTACCGGAAGATCGCGACGAGCAGATCCTGAAGTGGTAAGTATATATATATATATATATATCAATTTATTCGTTCTTTAGCCTATCAATAATGTACTCACCTTGTCTTGAATTTTGCTAGGTATGTCCGTGCATATATCTTAGACCTGATGTCGTCCAATTTGTACCCAGACAGTGGCGGGGATGGGATACCATTGTGGTATCTCGATCTAATTGTGGATTTGGACACGCCGGTACAGTACAATTGGGGTGGAGCAGTTCTTGCATATCTGTATCGGCATCTATGTCTCGCTACCGAGCCCGGGAGAGGATCTATGTATGGTCCGGTGATGCTTCTGCAGCACTGGTCATGGACCCGCTTTCCAGTTCTCCGGCCTGAGCCGCAAACTAAAAATTGGGAACCTATCTGGGGCGCTCCATCGCTTGATGCATGCGCATCTTTTGCGTACAAATGGTGTTGTGCGCACAAATACGTGGCATCCTCCCACTACAAGACCCAGGGTGCACGTATCCCGCGGGGCCAGTTTCAGAGTTTGACTGAGGATCATGTGAATTGGGAGCCGTACGGGAGGGTCTACAGCAAGCTTCCGACAGTGACCCAGCAGGGAAGGGTATGTTTCAATCTATTTATTTATTTAGTTATATGTTACCGTATTTATAAATTATAACTCACATTCTTGCTAAATTTATCAGCCATACTACTTGTATCGCGGTCCACTGATATTTTATTGGATCATTGAGCATACCTATCCGGATCGCTGCATGCGCCAATTCAGATTGTTTCAAGAGATTCCGGTGCCAGAACCACTGAATAGACACACGCAATTGGTTTTCGGCATCGTACATACATGCCATCAGCAGCCTTCCCTGGTACCGTCCCGACATGAAACATGCATCGATACTAATCACTGGTCTGAGGAACGGTATCGCTGCAATACAAGCTCCAAATGCCCATGCCGCTCTGTGGAAAAGCCTGTCAGTTTTTCCATCAATCGGGGTCGAGATCACACAATACTTGGTTCCGGGATTGTTTCTTTTGATGGCTTCTAATAGTGGAATAAGCAAGTTGTACGAGTTCTCCCAACTCCCAAACAGATTTGCAATAGCAAGTTCACGGCCTCTCCATAATTTATTGTACTTGGGGGTTACCTTATTATATTTCTGCATTACGATATCTCGGATATGATTTATAGGAGAGCACACATCCCTTCTAATAGTCTTATCAATTGCAAGGGCAACCATCTCTGCTGTTAGCTGACAATGATCAGTACGCGTTGCTGATACTCTGCACGTATGAGGATACACTTGTTTGGTAATAATCCAAGATTCTGAAAGACCGTTTTGCTTGGCGCATAACTTAAATTTACAAAAAACATCTCTGCACACCACCTCGTAACGTTTGGGTTCGCTTCTAAGAATCTTGCACTCACAGTTCTTATCGAGATGGAACTCATTGATTGCTATCCTTAGAGCCGTTTTTGACTCATAAACAACACCTTTAGCCAACGGATTATCAAATGTTTTTTTTGAGCTGCCGAAAAAATCGACATCCGCAGGCCGAAAACCGGATATGTCATTGAAACTATCAACCGGATGTGTCATATTTTCTCGACCGGTTATCGGGTACTGTGATTGACGGGATTGTGTTTGACGAGACTTTGATTGCGACTGGCTAAGCGGTTCAATATCATCGTCGGAACCCAATGACTCATCTGAGAGCATCTCATCTCCACTTTCCAAACTGTCAGAATCAATTGCATCCACAGGTACATGCGAATAATCACGTACCTGTCTACGGACCCGACTGGTACTGGGTCGGGGTCTAACCGGTAAATCCACAGAGTTTCGACTGGTACTGAGTCGGGGTATAACTGGTTGATCCACATAGTTGCTACCGATACTGGGTCGGTGTCTCATTGGTACATCCACAGAGTGCCGACCGGTACTGGGTCGGGATCTAACTGGTACTGGGTCGGGATCCACAGGATTTCGACTTGTACTGGGTCGGGATCTAACTGGTACTGGGTCGGGATCCACAGGATTTCGACTTGTACTGGGTCGGGATCGAGGTTCAGGAATCTGACTGGTACAGTTCGGTTCCAATTCTACATATAACTCGAGAATCGGTAACCTTTGTGAAAAAGACGACACAACTCCTAACATGAATTCGAACGATGGTTGGTCCATTAGCGGTACTAATTGATAGTCACGTTGTCCATCGGTGGACATATTAAACCTGGCTTGAATTTCCAGATTTGCTTGACTAGCATTGTACCCAACAAATTTATAAATCTCATTCTGAAGATAATCAAAATTGTGGTTCGCGGTTAGCGGTATTGAGTATTTTGCTCGGGTACTGTAAAAGACCCCGTCACCATTGTATTTGATTTCTCCTCCGATAAAAATTTTCGCACAAATGGTTGTCATTTTTAGTTTCGATTGGTCTGGCAATTTAAAAAATAACAACATGTAAGTAATTAAAACTTGTCTAGACCTCTAAAAATTATTCTATATCATTTTATATTTTTCTAAATTATTCTAGACCATTTTGGATATTTCTAAATTATTCTACACCATTTTGGAATGTTCTAAAAAATTCTAAATTATTTCGACAATATTCTCAACCGTTTAAAATGAACTAATTAATTATATTATCAATTAAAATAAATAAAAATAAAAAATACCTGAATCGAAGCGCCGATTTATCAGACAGTCAGAGCTCCGTAAGGATTCCTAACACAATTCTAAATCATTTTAGAATTTTTTTTGTCATATTCTAAACTATTTTGGAACCTTGGTAGCAACTACCAACTTTTCAAAAAAAAAGAATCCGAAATTTGTTATTAATTTTGAGTATTTATAAAAAAATCAATATTCTTAATCTGTTTTGACTATTTTATGAATTAAATAAAATTGATTATAAAAAAATAATAAACTACTCTTTTACAATAAACTAAATAATAAGTAACATTCTTTCTCCATTACTTTTGATTTATATTTTTTATAACAATAATGAACAATTTGTCAATTTATTTTATTTATAACAAGTTGGTAAAAAAAAAAAGTCTGTACATATTGAATAACAGTAATATATGCAAATATTACGGTTATAATATGTTGTATTTTGGTTGGAGATCATATTTTAATTTTTTCTTCTCAAAATTTTTTTTTCCAAAAATCAATAGTTAAAAAAATAACTTATATAATTTACAAATTAACTATAAAAAAAATTTACCTTTTTTTCTCTTCTTTTCTTCCGTTTGTATCTCAAACAGCGTTTTTTCTTCTTCTTTCTTTTCTTCCGTTCGTCTCTCAAAATGACTGATGCTTCATATTTATAGAATTTGTGATAAAATTTATCCGGTATACCAAGAACCGAACCAAAAAAACGGGTCCGTTTAACCACTAACCGGACCAGTCTTTCCGGTTCATCCATAACCGAACCCATTGGTCCGGTAAGCAGCTAACCGAACCCATACCCTTGGTCCGGTTAACGGTTAACCGAACCATTGGTTCGCTAAATGGTTAACCGAACCAGGTCCGGTTAACCGTTAACCGGTTTGGGTACAAATCGAGAATTACGCACAGAACGGTTAGTTTTTCAAATTTAATTATATTTTTGGATAAAAATAAAAAAATCGGGTTAGTGAGACTAGGAGATCAAGTAACTTCAATAACTGCTGGAACTTGACGATTGATGTGCGGTTTGGGAGAGGCGAATCAGTGAACCGTATGGATTTCTTGACTTGGCGATTTCCTCAGCTGCTAAGTTTATTCAGTTGCTTGCTCTATTTGCATGCGGTTCGTGACCAAACCACATGAAAATCCTACTCGACCAGAATGCTTCATTTTTATCTGTTTTTGCTCTTAAAAATACTTAAATTCTGCAATTATGCAAAATCACAAGTTTAAAACAAAAATAACATGATTCTACCTAAAATTATAGATTAAGATATGATAATTGATCATTTCATGATAGGGTGAAATGGTATAGTTTCATTCTTTATCATTGATCTCGTACGAAATAGCTGTGGAACCTCTCCGTTGTTTCTATACGTATTACTTTTGGACCTGATAATAATTAAGATTTTATGAACAAACTGGTTGAATGATTTATTTACTTTTAAAACATGTTAAAAAAATCAGATTGTACGGTACATATTATCTATATTGTTTGAGTTTTAATAATATATTTCGCTAGGTGTATTTTATAACATATGAAATTAAAAGAAGTTATGATCTCATTGTCAACACAATGTGGATTTCATAGTCATACCTTAAAAATGAATTAATTAGAGAAATTAATTTTAGTTTCATGACATACGACTATCTAACTAAATAATTTAGTGATGACAATTTGATCATTGATCAAAGAGACTCGTCCTATTTAAATCCATCCAACTGTAAACTATAAGCCCGAGATATCGTTAATTGCATAGTAAAAATAAGTTAGAATAGTCAAATTAAAAATAACTATTAATTGTCTTATTAAAATATTTAAATCTCAAATTTTTTAAAAATAATCTATTCTAATATGATAAAATATTTGAATTTCCTATTCTAACTATTTTAATTCAATTAAACATCGAATAAGCTATGAATAGTCAGGTTAAATTTCACTAGAGGTCACTAACTTTGTCATTGGTTACGAATTGATCAGTGAAGTTTGATTTGTCCATTTTTAGTCACTCAACTTTGTTATTTGTTTCAATCAAGTCACTCTATATTTTTACATTTAAAATACTAACATAATATACTCATTTGTTAGTTTTTTTGCACAGAATGAGTATATTTCATTAATATTTTGGACGGAATGAGAATATTCCATTAAGATTTTGAATAAAAAAAAATATAGAGCGACTTGATTATAATAAATGACAAAATTAAATAATTAAAAAAAGACAAATCAAACTTAAGTGACAAATTCGTGACAAACAACATAATAACCTCTAGCGAAATTTACCTATAATATAATTATAGAAATAACTTATTATCCATTCAACCAAACCTACATAATTTTTTTATAAATCATAATTAGAAAAAAAGATTTTTATAAAATCAACATGATGATTTTTTTTTACAAAAACCATAATAGCCGAAATGTCATTTCGGTCCCAGATATTTTTACAATTTTTCAACATATTTTTTTTCGAAATCTATGAAAACGGCTGAGACAGAAATGCCATTTCGGTCTAAAAAAAGGACCGAAATGATGTTTCGTTCCTTATGATTTTTGTAAAAAAAAAAATTATGTTGGTTTCAGATTTTTTTTTTCCTAATTATGGTTTATAAAAAAAATTCAAACCTAACCCCGTATATTCAATATCGGAATGAGATCTGATGTTTTTCTTTCCATGCTATTTCCGTGCTCTTCTTTCTATCTCTCTCTTACTTTGAGGCCCCGTGATTCACTTTCTCTCTCTTCTCTTCTTTAAAGAGAGATATAAAGAGAAAATAGAGAGCAGCCGACTGCTTTTCTACTGAGAAAAGCAGATATGGATACATTCAATATCAGGCCTACGGGTTTTTATTGATAAAAATAGATATATCACATATTCTCTCTCTCGCTCTTGTCGTCACCCTTTCTCCCGTCTATCTAGTTTGGCTTAGCGCGAACCCGCACACCTCCGCCCGTGAGACACCTTCAAAGTCGAAAACCCTAAATCCGACTAACGATTCGTCGTTTTGCGATATTACATTCTCGAATCTCATTCTCTTCTCTTACTAAAGGTTAGTCTCTCTAGATGTTTATTTAGTGTTTTTGAGTTTGTTGTCAGGTGTAGATGGGTTGCGAATGAACCATAGTTACACAGAGGTTCTTCAATCCCATTTAGGTGTCAAAGGTGAAAATGGGTTCTCATGTGATTAGATTATCTTTAAATTATCAAGGCTTGGATCCTAATTACTGTTCACTACGAATTCAACTTTAGAAAAAAAAAATTAGACAAAAATTAAGAAAATTTTAGTATTACAGTAATACAATAACTTACATTTTTAATTGGGAAAAAAGAAGATTTCTCGTATGAAGCACAACCATCTCTCAAATGAGCTACGTCACAGCAAAGATTTGGTATTTCAATTCAATTAATTGTGCTCAAGTTTCACTACTAATCAAAGTCCAACAAGCCTTCGAGATGTCATGCATATGAATTGCTTAAGTTTATTATTTTAGGCTAGAATATTTCAATTAACTAGTAAAAAATGTTTGCATAAACAAAGCATTCAGATATGACTAATCTACCAAATTGAGTAAACTACATGTTATAAAATTCAGTGAAGAAATTATTTTAGGTGAGAATATTTCCATTAAATAGAAACCGATGTTTGCATAAGCAAAGCATTGAGATATGACCACCAAATTGAGCAAACTACCTGTTATGAAATTCAGTGAAGAAACCATTTCTTGTTCCTCTATTCAATTTAATATTCTGCAACATTGAATTGTTGATGAACTGCTTCTTCACTGTAATTTAATAGTTATGAGCTTTTGGGTTTTTGCAAACAGGGTGAGTGCCTGCTTAAAATGGCCAGCATTGACAGCATAAGCAACCTACCTGATTCTTTGCTTCTCCACATAATGTCTTTCTTAGACTCCCAAAAGGCTGTGCAGTCATGTGTGCTGTCAAAAAGATGGAAGAACTTGTGGGCTTCTTTGCAACGTTTGCACCTTGACCAATCAAAATTTAAGACCACAAGTGAGTTAAAAGGCGAGAGATTCACATATTTTGTCAACACCTTGCTATTACTGCGTGATACCTCAGATCTGCAGAAGTTTCATCTAAGATGTTCTTACAATGATGATTCAATCATGTCATGGATTCTTTATGCCATCAAGTGTAATGCTAAAGTGATCAAGATAAAGATAGATGTTATGGACTACAAAAGGTTGCCTCCGTTCATGTTCAATTCTGCATCTCTTGAGGAGTTAAATCTGTGCATTTATAACATAGACAAAGGTATTGGGTTTAGGGCAATCAATCTTCCTAGACTAAAAAAACTAAAACTTCGTGTACGTTCAAATGATAGTAATATTTTGAATAAGCTCGCTCTAGGTTGCCCTGCACTCGAAGATCTCTACTTGAGTGATTGCATCATGAATATACGTGTTGTTTCCTTTCCCAAACTGAAATATCTAAAAATTCGCTCTTGGAAGGAGGACATGTTTGTCGAGTTCATTAGAGCTCCCAATCTTGTATCACTTGTGTTAGTTGGATTGGCACAACCCTATGGAGAAATTTCTTTTGAGAAAATGCCATCACTAATGAATGCAACTATTTCTCTATGGAGTCGGAGTTGCTACAGCTTTGATGCAAAAAAGTGTAATCTGCTCCGTGCTGTTGCCAATGTCCAAAAACTTGATCTATCTGGAAAAACAATTCAGGTAAATGCTTCATATTAGGGATTAATTCCCAAGATTCTGTGCTATTGATAAATGATAGGGCATGAGTTTTGTTGGCGGCTGGTATTTTTTTCAGTAACACCTGATGTTTGCTAGTATGATACCTGTACAAAACATGATAGCCAAGACATCTGGTATTTAGTACATCGATTATGCTTTATTGATAGAGTCATAGAACTACTTCCTCAAGAAAATCTCTTAATTTTTCCTTTTATATTATTTTTGTCAAAGCTAAGCTCATTTCTTTTAAATGCAGGCTTTGTTTCAAATAGAATTGCCTACATGCCCTACTTTCTTTAACCTGACAACTATGCTACTTCGCCATTTTTGTATGATTTGTCATTCTAATGAGGTCGGTGACATCTTATAGCACACACCTAATTTGAAGAAGCTAACTTTATGCAAAAACAATGATGATAAGGTACTTAGTTTTCTTACATAATTTTTTCTCTGGTCTGACAAAAGTACTGTTTATTTATAAGATGCAATGTGTCAACACTTTCTTATTCTCCAGGAAAGTGTACATCAAAGTCACACATGTCAGTTGTTGTGGTCAATTTCTGTAAAAATGCCCTTATTGAAATTCTCTGGGGACTATTTAGAACAATGAGAACTTGTGTGTCAACATTGGAATCTCACAGACCAAAATATTTTAGACTTGAATGAACTTTAAGAATGTATAATACCAACTATTCAATAAATCCAACTAAGCATCAGAGCTGTTATGAACATGTGTTCAGAACTTCTTGTTTGGTATATTCTCTTGGTTTGTGCAGCAACAAACTTGTTGTAGTGCCTACTTAATGATACCTTTAAAATAGAACTGATACTAGGTTAAACAATGCACAAGATATTATGAGACCTTATTAGAATAATGAGTGGCCTTCATTGTTTTCCAAGAAATCTGAAGATATCCTGGATAACTTGGAAAAATAAGATTCTAGTATAATCAAAGATTACAAGTGAAGAACTATATTAAATTTTGGTTTAGGGCAATCTAGGAACAAGGGCATGTTGCCATGTCAGCCTTCTTTTGACCGTCATTTTGTAATCCGGGTCATGTTCTTTGCTAATGTTAGTAGTGATCTAGCATGATTCCTGACAATGCATGATGTTTGGCTATGATGAAGTGTGGGAACTATGTTGTATTAATTAAAATTCTCTCTTATTTGTGGTTTTATCTTTCTTCTTCCCTTGAACTGCCAGCATGAATGTGACATGGAAGCAAACCAAGGAAGAAGCAACTCGGTCAAGAATGCATTATTCCAGTGCAAAAACCTAGATGAAATAGAGGTTGAGTTGAAGTTCATAAATGTCGGAACAAAGCAATTGGTGAATACACTGGTGGAGAGTCTAGCTGAGCTAAAGACAACACATCTTATACTATCCTTCCACCGCATCATGTATATTAGCCCCTCTTCAGCCAAGTTTCATAAATTTTGTCTTTCCATGGTTCAAGGAAAACATGTACTCAGCTTACTTCGTGGCAACAAATTTATTGTTTGGTCCAAATGAGTAATTCATTAATGTCAGGTTAATTATGTTTTAATGTCTTAATTTTGTGTCTCTGATTTTCTTTAGCAATTTTTTAATTGCATAGTCGTGGGCTTATGTTGATTTCATCTTTTGCTTTGCTGTAGAATCATTTTATGACTCCCGTTGTTTTCATTACATCCTCTGTTGCTAAATTTATCCCTAATCTGAACACCTTGAACTATTTTCTGATGTTTTAGCAGTGGTTTAACTAGTAGCTATGGACATCATGCGGTGTTGAATAATCTCTTTATTTTGTTAAAATAATAGTGATATCAATACAATTATTGTTGATTTTTTTTATAGTTTTATTAATGTCATGTCAGAACAAAGAAATTGGTGAATTACACTTGAATTAGAAAGAATTTGTTTTTTTGAAGTTTTATCATTACACTTGAAGTAGCGCACAAATGTTAAAACAACGCACACAGTTTCGTGTAGACATCCAGGGGCGGAACTAGGATTTGAATTGGGAAGTGAAATTTTTTTTTTTTTTTTCGGGGGGGGGGGGGGGTTGCATCTGCCGGGTTTTATTAATAGAGCCGAAATTTTTTTGGAGGATGCATACACAAGTTTATTAATAGATACACATACAACTAAACATGCAAATAAACAAAATCCCCATGCAAATAAACAAAATCCCCCTGGTTCCACATGCATACACAAGTTGTTGGAGGGTGCCTGGCCCCCTCTTGTACACCCTTGGTTCCGCCCTTGTAGACATCATACCGATTTGGGTTTCATGTCTAGAAGTCTGTTTATCTTTCTCAAAGGATACTTGGAGAGGGAATCTTTGCTGCACTTGTGTTGGAAATGATTTCAAGCGGATTCAAAATGATGCCACATTTTATAATAAAGAGTTTTGATTTTTATTTCTTGTCAATTATAATTCCCAGAAGATGAGTGCATGTTATGTGCCTTCATATAAAATCCAAAAAGGTCACCTATTGGCCCTAGAATACTTTAAAAAGATCTAATTATAACTAATAACTCGCATGAATATCATGATGTTCTTTAAATGTTGTGACCTTGGAATATTAGAATTTTTTCATTTGATAACATTAAAATTTCAAATTCCGTTTAACATCCTTCCAATTTTTCGATTTTCCAAAATATATGAATATTCCGTTCTTTCTATTTTTCTTCTGTTAGCTTTCTGGTTCCTAAAAAATGGAACTTTAGACACCAACGTCATCAAATAAAAAATTTATTCGGCTGAAATACCCCATTTTGACAGAATAGTTACATTTCATGGGAAGTATTATCACTAGCTGAAAACATGGAAGACACCTCGAGGCTATTAAGTAATAAACGATATTTATAGAATGACAGAAAAATACAAAATTGAGGGAATTGGGTAGTAATTCAGGAGTCCGCATCTTCTGCATTAACTCAAAAAGAGCATCTTTTGAGTTGAATACATCTCAGCCGTCTGAGATCAGAGCCAATCCAGTCCGCGCCTTTAACGCACGACTTACTTTCTGTTACAATTTTTTTTTATGTTAGTAGCTCTACAAGAAACTCCATTCAGTAAAATTATTGTATTAATAATGTGATAAAATCAAATCAAATGTACAATAAACATCAAGCTTTGTCCATGTATAAGTCTTCATATATTTGAATAGAATTTTTTTTTTCAAACAAACCACACTTATACCTTCAAGGCTTTAAGATAATACATTAATCCATACCGACTTTCTTTTTGGCAGCAGGTGGTTAATGGTTGATACATGGAACTTGGTTTTTATGTAAGACCCAATCATATGAAGCATTAATGCTTCATCTCGAATTCACAAATTCAAGCCGTGGTCATTTTTCTTTGGTTAGCAAGCATTAACTCAATAATTATCCAATCAGCTGCCAATACTGCAAGTGCTGTAAACTTAATGAGTATATTGTTGTCCCATTGAACTTTATTAGTTCGTTAAAAGTATCTAATTGTATGAATTTCCAAAAATGCTCTTTTAGAAGGAAGTTTTTATTAATATATTGAAATCTTAAAAGTTTTTATTAATATATTAAAAGTTTTTCTTCAGGCTCCACAAAAGCATTGTGATGGTTCTACGGTTGAGCAACAAACATAAAAGTTAGCCTGTAACATTTTGGTGGGTTGAGAGACAGAGAGTGTGTGTGACAGGGAGAGAGAGCCTAAAGAGAGGATACGATTGAGGGAGTACAGAGGCGGTTGTTGAAGAAGCCAATACATACCGTATTAAAATAGCTATGTTTGTTTATCTCACTTTCAAACACAAAATTTAAAACTCTCATAGGTGGTACCAACTATACAATAAATGTACTATATTTTATTTTTGTTTTTGTTGTTCCATATGCAACCCATTACTTGCATGATCTCTACCGCATTTTGCAAATCATTACCGAAGCAAAGCGAGGTTGTCTTCTAGTAGTGTATATAAAAGAAGAAATTGTTTTTATTAATGAATAGAAAGCAGGAGGGCAAGAGCCTTTGATTTGGAATCATGCAATATAGGTACAAACTGCAAAGTATTATTTATACAAGAAACATGTAATAAAGGACACCTACTGAGACTGATACAGGCTCTGGGTTTTCCTTGAGTAGTTTTTAATATATATATATATATATATTTACTTTGGTCTTTAATTGTATGGTTCTTTTTATTTAATGGAAGGGCATTTATTCCAATTTTCAAAAAAAAAATGTAATAAAGGACAAATAGAAATTACAAATGTTCATATGTTAAAAGAGGAGGAATCCAATTACATCTTTTTTGATGACACCAAATTATACTCTATATTTTCAAAGTTCAAACAATCGATCCAAACCGTTCAACATGATGAATATGTTAAAATGTGCTTGCAGATCAAATTTTATATTTTTTTGAATTTTTGTACTATTTATTAAGATAGGTACAAAAATTCAACGGTCTAAATATAGCGATTTTGTTAAATACTTATAATAAATAGTAAAAAAATTTCAAAAAATGTAAAATTTGATCTGCAAGCACATTTTAATATATCTATTATGTTGAACGGTTTGGATCGACTATTTGAACTTTGATAACTTTTAAAATCGAGAATGTAATTCGGTGTCATAAAAAAATGTGTAATTGGATCCCTCCTCATGTTAAAAATAAATTATCAAATATATATTTCCTTAATTATGTTTCTTTATTAATTTTCTATTATCAATTAAAAATAAATATATAATTTGAGTTCTATGACCTTGGGAACCAAATTGTTTCCCTACTAATCCTCTCATGTGCCTCTATATTCATACACGACATTTCATATTGTAATATTTCCACCTGATGGTAATGCAAAGCCCACGAGCATGATTACTTAAAGAGAGAGAGAGTGTGTTAGTATTTGATATATATTTCGGTGGAGGGAAGAGAGACACAATTCTCACAACAACTCTTTTATTATTCAAACTATCTTTTTGTATTTTCTCTCTTACATTCTTACAAGAGAATACAAGTCTATTTATAGCCTTAGACATGACTCTTAAAATTCGTGCAGTAATTAAAACAAAACAGAATTCAAAACAACTCAAAACAGAAAACAGTGCAGCACAGTAAATTCCGACACTTTAGTACTAAAACTGTCATAACTTATTATAGGGAACTCCAAACGACTTGAGACTTGAACCATTAGAAACTAGACTCCAAGACACGTCAAATAGACTTCTCATTTGCCCAGAATGATCTAGAATTGCCCTTTCAAATTATCATTTAAAAACATCCTTAAATCTGTCCACTATGCAGTCACGAATTTAATGACAAATTAAGTTTATTCATCAACACCCCTCCTTAAACTTAATTCTCTTCTGTCCTTCATGCCGAGTAGATTTCTCATTTTCTCAAATAGTCTTGTGGACAGTGGCTTTGTAAAGATGTCAGCTGCTTGGTCTTCACTTTTCACATGCACCAGTTCTATCTCCTTTTTACCCGTGTCATTCAAACCTGATCCATTATCAACCTGATTACCATTACCATATTTGAAATCCACCTTCTCATCCTCTGCACCATTTTTCTCATGTGGAGGCTCACTCTTTGCCATTTTACTCTCCTCCTCTTCTTCCTTTGCATCTCCATTCTCCCCTTCTTGTTTGACATTATCATCTGATTCTTCCTCTTTGCACCTATGAAAAGACTCTTCTTCCTCCATTTTTGGTTTCTCAATTTCTACATCTAACATGGGATTTGCTTCCTCAGGCATTTCTCAGGCTTTCTCTACAATCACCACCTTCTTGAGCTGAGAACTCAACTCATCTATCCTTTCTTTAGCCTTTGACTGACGAGCCCGTAGCACTTCATTCTTTTGTGTTATACTCTGAAACTCGTTTTCCTTATCCAACAACCTCTCCTTCAATTGCAAGCTCTCTGTTCTTGCCTCTTCAATTGCCTTATTTGCCACATTTACTTGCAACTCTACTTGATGCAACTTCTCCAGCAGCTGCTCCTCCTCCTTCGCAGCTTGAATCTTCATTTTCTCTTTCAAGGTATAAATTTCAATTTCTCTCTCATGCAACAGTGTCTCCTTCTCCTGTAGTTGTTGAATGGTTGAGGCAAGGGATTTTGTCTTGCACTTCTCTGATTCGTGCACCTCCTCAAGTCGGATCTCCAGTTCCTTTGCTTTTCCCCTCCATTCATCCACCAAACTGGAAAGCTGCTCAGCCTTCTCCATGTTGACTTGCAAACACTTTTCTCGCACATTTCTTAAGTTCAGTTTGAACATTCAATTCTTGGCCATCTCTACATGTGCAAGCAACCGGCCTTTTTTGTCCTTCAAGTTCAACATCCGGTCTTTCATGAAAACCGAATATCCCTTCTCCAATAATTGTCCCATGCTAATGATATTACTCTTCAAATCAGGAACATAATAAACATCCTCAATCAACCCTTCTTTACCATTTTTTAGAGAAAAACATATTTTACCTTGGCCCTTTACTTGAACCTCCGATGCGTCTCCAAATGACACGTGTCCATCTTCAACCTCTCGCATCTCCTTGAATAGGTGCTTGTGCCCGCACATGTGGTTGCTAGCGCCGGTGTCGAGATACCAAACCGTGTCACTGTCAGGAACGGTATTTTTATAGGCCATCATGAGAACACCATCTTCTCTTGTCTCCTCTTCTGCGACTAGATTCGCGTTTTCTTCTACCTTTTTCTCGGAATAGCACTCATTTGCATAGTGCCCATACTTACCACAATTATAGCACTCGACATTCGATTTGCACTCTTTTGCATAGTGTCCATGCTTGCCGCAGTTGTAGCACTCGATATTTGAATAATTTGACCGGCCGCCTCTTCCATGACCACGTCCTCTACCTCGCCAATTTTGTTGGCTTGACTGCCTCTTTTCTTCATAATTGTTTCCATGTCCACGACCTTCACCACCACGACCATTGCTGCGACCTCCACGACCGCCCCCTCTACCTCGAAAGTTTTGAGTATAGAGTATTTTTTCGTCTTTGATAGACACCTTGGCTTGCAGTGCTTCCTCAAGCGACTCGTTCTTCTTTTTCTTCTTGCGTTGCTCATGTGCCTCTAGCGACCCAGCGAGATCGTTGATAGTTAGCTCCTCCAGGTCCTTCGACTCTTCAATAGCGCATATGACATTCTCGAAATTATCAGTTAATGACCGCAAAATTTTCTCCACAACCCTCGAGTCCTTTAGAGTTTCACCGTTGCACTTGAGCTGATTTACCACGGTTTGCACACGCGTGATATAGTAGGATACACCTTCCGACTCCATCTTCATACCCTCCAACTCGCCGCGTAGAATTTGGAGTCTTACTTGCTTTACTCGGTCAGCCCCCTTGAATACTTTTTGCAACGTATCCCATGCTTCCTTGCCAGTTGTCGCGCTTGCTATCTTTTCAAAGTCCGACTCGTCAACCACTTGAAACAGCATGTATAGCGCTGTCTTTTCCTTCATTCGTGTATTTTTCAATGTCTTGATTTCATTTACTGTCATATCTTCGGTATTCTCTGGTTCGGTGAAACCGTTCTCGACTACTTCCCATGCATATTGGGCCCCGAATAGTGCTTGCATTTGAATGCTCCAGTTGTTGTAGTTGGCTTTCGTCAGTCGTGGTAGTGGCATACCCGACAATTTCCCATAATTTGCCATTGGCCCTGATACCAATTTGTTAGTATTTGATATATATTTTGGTGGAGGGAAGAGAGACACAATTCTCACAACAACTCTTTTATTATTCAAACTATCTTTTTGTATTTTCTCTCTTACATTCTTACAAGAGAATACAAGTCTATTTATAACCTTAGACATGACTCTTAAAATTCGTGCAGTAATTAAAACAAAACAGAATTCAAAACAACTCAAAACAGAAAACAGTGTAGCACAGTAAATTCTGACCTTTCGGTACTAAAACTGTCATAACTTATTATAGGGAACTCCAAACGACTTGAGACTTGAACCATCAGAAACTAGACTCCAAGACACGTCAAATAGACTTCTCATTTGCCCAGAATGATCTAGAATTGCCCTTTCAAATTATCATTTAAAAACAGCCTTAAATTTGTCCACTGTGCAGTCACGAATTTAATGACAAATTAAGTTTATTCATCAACAGAGAGAACTTTTTAATATATAATTGAGTTCGATAAGCATGGGACCAAATTGCTTCCTTACTAGTATGTATAATGCTCTCTATTTCCACCTGATGGTAATGCAGAGCTCACGAGCAAGATTTCCAAAAAAAAAAAAATAGAGAGAAAGAAAGAACTGGACTTTTTAATTTAATCCTCAGATTTTTTTTTATTTATTTATTAAAAATAGGATGAATATGTTAGTTCAAGTTCAATGATCATATTAAGCGAGGATAATTAATTAATATGTTAGTTCATATTTTCTATTTCGTAGACATGTATGTTATTTGAACTATCGTGTGCATGCTTATGTTGTCAAAATATTTGATAGCTGAAAAATTGCTCGAAGATTATTGGAAGGAGAGTCTTTCTTTTCTTTTTAGTGAACAAAGAGAATTTATGCATTTTGGGTTTTATTACCAACTAAAGAATAAACGTATAGTCAGCTTGAAACTTGCTCATTCTCTTAAATAGAAAAAAAGATATTAGTCTTAATATACAAATCACAATAAATTTTGTGTTAATTGATATAAATATATTTTCTAGAGAACTACGTTAGTCTAATAATAACTTTTATAGAGAATTATAAAAAGTACACATGCAAATCATAATAAATGTTTGTGTTAATTTATATAACTACATTTAAGCCGATGATTTTACCAGTGAAATATGAATCCGAAGCTTTCAGATCAATATCTGGTCCGATTTATGAATCCATGATCTATCACACTCAAGGCACTGGGTGCATGCTTTGTCGCTGACTAGCAGCCAACAGTCCATGATTTGCATTTGAAAGAATTGGGCTAGCGATTATCTCGATATTATATTTTATTTTATGTAGGAAGTCATATTTGGATCTATCAATCCTGTGTTCATATTCCCAATCAGAGTCCGTTCTTCAATTACGACTAAATTTGGGCTTCATTGGGCCTGAAACTGTCTCTTCAATCTTGTGAATTTTCATGCATTTATGCTGTTAGGCCACAAATAAATTTTTACAATTTCACTATTTAACATTTGTAAAGTTGCAAAGCCAGATCCTGTATTGATTTCTGAGCAAAATCTTTGTTACATCTGTAGGACTGTTATTTAAGCAATTCGTAGTGCTAATATCTTATACTTCCTGTTCGTTGCACTTTTTTATTTTAGTAATTAGACAACAAATTACAAAATCACCAAATGAAGCTATTTATCCTTCCTGTTTGTCACACTTTTTTTATTTTACAAAGTCGGATAAAGAATTACATAATCCTCTAATAACTACGAACCAGGCAGCACACCATGTTAGGACTCTTTGAATGTGTCCCAGGAGAAGAGTGAT
Organism: Carex rostrata; assembly: GCF_964058835.1. Lineage (NCBI taxonomy): Eukaryota > Viridiplantae > Streptophyta > Magnoliopsida > Poales > Cyperaceae > Carex > Carex rostrata. Next base: position 5,996,202 of record NC_135937.1, read on the forward strand.
TTCCATCTATTTTCTCCATCAGTATTTTACCTCATTTTTTTATTATTATTATTTTTTTACTAAATTGATGACCTTCACTACATATAGCTAGTCTACAACTGGACTGATTCATCACTCAGTTTGAAAATTATTTTGCGTTATCAGTCGTATAATTCTGCATGTTTAGAGCTCCTTACGACTGCCAATCAGATAGCACCGCCATTTAAATATCATGATACAAAACCAAAAACTGAGCACATATCAGTAAAAAAAACCGTGTCATTAGAAATAGTTCAGTTCTAGCTGAATTAAATTGACAACGGCATATGCTACTAATGTCATAACAACTAAAAGACTAGCCAAGCTCGATTTATCACAGAAAACATAAAAAGAAGAAAAATTAAATGTGCTCTGATGCAATAATCTCTATACCCCTTATTTGTGTACTCCTTGGAAGCACAGCCTTGTTGATTTCATGGGCTCTAATATAATCTTTCGAAAGTTTGATTTCAACATGCTTCAGATTCTTGCATCCATATAAGTATCGAAGTAAGTACCTCCACATTAAATGATCCATTTTTTTGTGGATGCCAGTTACTTCCACACGACAATGTCTTGCACACATGTATAAAGTGATCTTTTGTAGATTAGGTGTTTGCTGAAGGAACAATGCAACTGGACTTAAATTACAAGTCATGCACCAACTACCAAGACACAAATCTATTAGGTTATGGAACTCTCCGAGATTTGGTATGGCTGCTCCTGAGATATGCTGCACAGAACAGAGGAGAATATGTTCAGAAGATTCAAGGTACATGTCGAGATTCATCTCCGACATTTATAATACACAGGTCAGAGATCAATATCATTGGCCCATGTTCTTGAAGCATAGATATTTTCTAAATTGCTAAATATTTTTCCTAATTTAAAATATCATCAAAAGTTTAATTTATTTTTTAAATCATGATCTATCTAATATTCTAGAGAATTCACTTCACCTCTATAACCACCTACAAATAGAGGTGTCATTCAAAAATTGAGACTTAACCTCTCAAGTAAGAATGCACAAATGAGTGTGTGAGGTGATTCTTTCCATGTGTATAGAAAGATGAGGTATGTTGTTTGAGTAATTTTATAATGTTTGAGTGTTAGTTGTGTGATACACTAGTGTTTTGATAATAAAAATGTGTTTTTCATACTAAAGTTTTATGATGTCAAGACCAAGAGTACAAAGTTACAAAATGACAACAGTTTATATTAAAATTGCATACCTACCTTCGTGTCTTTGATATGTAACTTGAGAACTACCACATCTGAAAAGCCACCTATATTGTCATCGAAATCAAAATAACGGAAAACATTCTGCATGAAAGAAAAAGTGTTACCCACTGCAATTGTACCTAGACTTTTCCACATGAACTCTACATGAAAAGGATAACCGATAATCACTGAGTTGACTGCATCCCCAAGGAGGCAAGAGTCTACAGACATTAATTTAAAACCATGCAGAAAAACACAATGACGGAGAGATAAGTACTTTAGCTTCTGGCTGAAAATGCATGAAAATTCACCAGAGCAATGTTCCAATGACACGTCTTCAAGAACAGGACACCCTGAGAAAAGCCTGGTGATGCATCCATTATCAAGTCTAGTTCTTGTAAGCTGTAACCTTCTTATGCGAGGAAGATTTACAAAGTCTGGTATTCTATGAGGATAATTACTACTTTTTCTCAAGAAGAGTTCCTCTATTGATTCACAAGAGAAAATGGGTCCAGATATATCTGTGTGGAAGAATGGAGCCTCCACAGAAAAAACTCGAGGATTAACATTCATGGTATAGCTGACACATGTGCGAACAAGGTCAAAGCAACCATATTGGTCTAAGATTTTAATCTGGAAAGTGTCCAAGAAGGATGTCTCATGACGGGATAAGAACATCTCAACAAATTCCTTAAACTTTGCATCAAGTCCTATTTGCTTGTCCTTGGTACTGAGACGATATTCATCCTCTAAAACAAATTCATGTGGATCAAAATTGAGATGAGACAAGGAGGTCCAAAGGTTCACCCATCTCTTTGATACTACGCTCGTCTGAACTGCCTGTCGTATCCCTAAGAAGGACAAAATATGTTGGAGCACTTCATCTGGCAAACTACTTATCCTGTCATACTTGTCATTCGGCATGCATATACACTTGTTGGTGTTATTCATTGTTCATGCCTTGAAGTTAACACCTATGAACAGAACAATGTAAAAGAAGAAGAAAAATCAGCTATAATACCAGGACAAAATCACTTAAGAAAACAACTTCTAAGGATGATTTTTATATCCCCTTTGCTATTGTCATTATGCATACGAAGTCATTTTCAATTGAGATTATCTAATTCAAAAAGAAAATATCACTTAAATTAAACAATACCCATAAATAATAGAAGATTGGGAATTTAATAGATCTGAAACACACGACTGGCTTTCGCAACAGAGGCGCCATGCCATAACCCATATATGACGCCATGACATAACCCATATATGAAAGCAACATGTAACAATTTTCCAAAACATGAGATGTCGTTCTTACTTCTTAGATCCATAGTCTGTGCACAAACGCCATCTCTTTCAATTGATAATTACAGTAAAAGTCATTAACCTTATGTGTGTTACTTGGTTTTATATTACCATCAGGCATCCACACAACTTATTCAAATAATGAGATAAATTAATGCTATAAAAAGTGCAAGATACACATCACTAACATAGGAGTTCCGAGATGGATTACCTTGAAAATTGAAAGAGTACTAGAGGATGTTGGACAAGCAGAGCAGGTCCAAAGGAGGAGGGAAGAGATCAGAGAGAGAAAAATATCTATTGTTTGAAGAGGAAGAAAAGAAAAAAATCGAACAAAACCTAATTAATAGGGTTGAGATCCATGCACATTTATTTCAAGCACAACATGGCTTGCATCACAAATAGATTGCTTAACTTTTTTTTTCCTCCCATAAAGCACTGAACTTCATTTTGTCCCGGTCAGATAACATTCTCTCGTCAGTCAAAGAAGCAAACAGAATGAACATTTTCCTTTCTACTCGGCTCACTCTACGTTTTTCTTTTCTCTTCTCCTTCAACCAATAGATGAGGAAAATGAATAGTAGGAGTACAGTGAAGAAGTGAAGAGGAAGGATAGAATAAATGTTTAGAATTAATCATTCATTTTTTCAGACAAAAAAGGGATGGAGTGACGTCGCTAAGGAATATGAGAGTCAACCAACAGACAAATCAAAGTTCATTGCCTATTCATGACATGTGTAAGCTATAGTGATTTCTGGAGAGAGAGAGAGAGAGAGAGAGAGAGAGAGAGAGAGAGAAACCTTGTCGAGTGTAAGGTTGACAAGGAGGAGTGAGAAATGCATGTGCCATGTATATGTCTAGGTCTTTAGCTGTCAATGTTTGAATGGTCCCCTACACCAAAAGAAATAAAGGTGAATAAAAGAAGAAATTATAGTGTGTACCATTATTTATGCAAAATAAGGAATATAGAAAGAAAAGAATTTCTCTTTCAAGTGGTATAATGCCCGGGGAACATAAAAATGCGTTCAATTACAAAAAAGAAAGGGCCCTAAAACATATGGGTACCAAAATATTAGGACCATTCATTACACTGCAAAAAAAAACACCCTAAAGGCCCCAACCAAGCAACCAACTCATGCAAAGTAGCATCTTGTGGTTTTGAAAATAATAATATGTTTGTTGTCGGTTCTCAATAATTAACTAGCATAATACCATTTCCATTTCTAAATTAGTTCTCGAGGGAAAAATAATATATGATATATCGTTGAGCTTACTATCAATCTGGAATGTACTGGTTTGATGTCAAAGAAAACAAAATTAAGAACAAAGAAGTCAGAGTAAATTCTGTAATCTCTACATATGAATGAGCTGGGGGGTCTTTACAAATGTACTGGTTTGATGTCAAAGAGTAATCTCTACATATGAATCAATGCTAATTGAAGTTTCAGAAAACAATCCTTGCAACAAAGAAAAAGTAAAAGAAGATCAAAGTCGTTAATACATAAATCCATACCTACAAGCAAAATATGTGTTGGAAATAATAAGTTAATAGTGTTGTAAATAATAATATGTTTGCTGTTGGGACAGATATTTGCTGTAAATAATAAGTTAATAGTGTTGGTCTGTTGGATAGTAGAGTAAAATATGGGATAGTACTTTGTATCAGTTTTTGGATACATATGAATTGTCATATTGGGATACAGTACCAACACAGTGTATCTAACTATTACAACCACAATTTTCAAGTTCTAATCCTAAACATACATGCAGTGTTTATAAATCTTTATTGATCACAGCGTCAAATGTATACTGTCTAGTAACTATAGCTGAGTTTTCTTTAATACGGAAAGTTTTTACAGTTCTAAAATAAAAACTTCAAAAACTTTTTATCTTGTTGAAAAGAGGAATAAATTACTGAACACCTAACTTTAAAATTTACAGAAAAACCAAATAATTTGTGCCAATTTTGAAAGAAAGACAACAATTTACTGAATTGCTAAAACCCTAACTAATTTGTTCTTTGTCGATATTGCAATTAGAGAGAGGAAAAGCGACACAAAAGGATTTCTTTACTGTCATTTCTCATTGTTAATCTGTATCGGGCAAAACGATAGAGAGAAACTTACGTGTACTAAGGGTTCCTTCCACAAAAGGATTTATTTTCTGTTTTTTGTCATTGCTAATCTTTATCGGGCAAAGCGAGAGAGAGAAACTTACGTGTACTTAGGGTTCCTTCCACGGGGGAGAAACAGAGATTGACACCGGAGCAAGCGTTGGTGAAGCTGTCTCGAGAACGAGCGAGAGGGAGAGCGCCGGTTCAGAAAGCGACGGATAAAAGAAGCAGAGAGCGGAGATAGATGGCGAGAGAAAGGTGAAGATTTTATTTTCCAATCGGAGAGAGGGCCGGTTTTTTTATTTATAGAAATAATAATAAATAAATAAAATATCAAAGACAAGTAGGATTTGATAAAATCTAAAAATATATTAGGATAAACTCTAACTAATTTTATTCTGCACGAGATAGTGCATTCCGTTCAGGACTGTTCAATTTTTTTTTTATTTCATTTGAACAATTTATCATAAAAGAACAGAATTGGACATGCAAAAAAATTGAAATTCTAGACAGAATGAACTATTCTGTCCAGTGTCGGTTTTTTTTTTTTTCTAGACGGAACAAACCATCCCGTTCTTTATCAAGAGTGCATTATTCTAGTGCAAGAACCTAGATGAAATTGAGGTTGAGTTGAAGTGCATAAATGTGGGAACAAAGCAATTGGTGAATACATTGGTGGGGAGTCTAGCTGAGCTAAAGACAACACATCTTATATTATCCTTCCAGTGCACGAGTTCTACTAGCCCCTTTCGAACCGAGCTTCATCAGTTATGTCTTTTCATGGTTCAAGGAAAACATGTCCTCACCTTATTTCATGGGGCAACAAATTTATTGTTTGGTCCAAGTGAGTAATTCATTAATGTTAGCTTAATTATGTGTTAATGTCTAAATTTTGTGTCTTATTTTCTTTAGCAACTTTTTAATTGCATACTCGTGGGCTTATGCTGCTTTTATCTTTTGCTCTGGAGTAGAATCATTTTATGACTCCTGTTGTTTTTGTGACTTGCTCTGCTACTAGATTTATTGCATGTTTTTTGTAAAAGAACAACACCTTGAGCTATTTTTTCAAGTTTTATCAGTGGTTTAACTAGTAGCTATGTACATCATGTGGTGTTGAATAATCTCTTTATTTTGTTAAAATAATATAAATATGAGATTACTTAATTTTTACGAGGAAACACCATATCGTAACCTGTGATGGATAAAAAATTCAAATTAGAAATATTGTGTTCCATTTAATACATGAATATATTTTTACGTTAACCAACTGAAAAAGGTGGTTATAAAAAGAGGCATTCAATCTTATCTTATTAATAGCCCGGGAAAAGTTTTGTACGTTTGTGGGCCTTTGATCAAACTTGAATTTGGAGAGGATAAAAAACAAAGCCCAAAAAACACTTGAATTTGGAGAGCATTTTTTTTCTCTCATCTTATTTGTTCAGGATTTACTTTGTGTTTAGTTAGCGAAGAAAAAGAATATACTAGTTTAGCTACAAGCACTTCACAAAATTAAATATGCTTATATTTTAATCAAGTACTTGTTAGCGGCATAGAAATTGTCAAATTTCTATGGACATATTTGATTGCTACTCTAAATATTTATGAAGGATTAAACTGTTTTCTCGTTTGACAACTTCAAGTGTGGAGTAAACTCGTCTAAAAGCTTAAGATGTTGTGAAATAAACATTTGTCTGTGACAGTCGTTTAATCCCAATATAATCTGGACTGGTGAGTAAAATCCCGAATCATCTAGGGAGACTTAATCTATGCTAAGGTGATCATGTTTGATTGTCTTGAGAAGACTTAACCCGCAAATAGAAGATAAGAAGATTTAATTCAAAGTGGAGATATATATTAAGACCTGACAGGGATTAACATGTTGACCAAAAGCAGGCTAACGAAGGTGATATTGACTGGTGTATAAAAATATTAAGTGACTAAGAAAGCTAAAGGAGACTAAAGAATGTATTGTCGACGTAGTACTAGATTTTATATTCTCTAGTGCATCCGGTGTAATTAATCCCAGCTGAACCGATAAAAAATTCGAACATGTTTAAATTCACGAGACAGTTTAAAATTCGTGTTGAGACAACCAACAATCCGGATCAGGTTCCTTGGAGGATCTGAATTCAATCATTTAAATAGAAAAACATATTTTACATTCCGAAATCCAATAAATTGAGTTCCCATTTTCTTGAAAAAATGTATTTTTTGATCAATTAAGTAAGTAATGTCTTCAGTGACAATGTTCATCTCTTTTCCAGAAATTTTTCCTTAGTAGAGGAAAATTCTCGAATAGGTTTGTTTTGTGGCATTATATCTCCATGGCATTGGTTAGCTGTATGAGTTTTGTAGTCCATACAGAGGAAAGAGATAAAAATGCCCAAGCTGGTTAGATCATTTGGAGATGATGTGATGGGAAACAGAGTAGGTCCGATGGGCATCGGACCTACTTTGGTTTCAACGGGTTTATTCACCGTCGGATTGGCTTTAGGATTCTCGTCAGAACTTTCGCGTCTGCTTTAATATTCGTGCGCACTAATTTTAAAGAAAATTAGACGATAAATCTGTCCATCGGAACCAAACTAGGTCCAATGGGCATCAGACCTACACCTTTCCCGATGTGATGATATGTTGTTCTTCAAAAAGGCGACAAAAGTAAAGGGGGTTTGTCTAATTTTATGTCTGGAAAAGAAGGCCATTTCACGAAAGATTGTAGAAATTGTCTGGCCTGTATAAGCTTATATATAAGCTCCTAATTAATTAGGTTCCATAATTCAGAGTTCGCATCTTAAGAAAAAATAATATAATAAGGTTACTTTCTGCTTCGGCCGAAAAATATTTCTTTGCACCGAATTTCAATTAACATTAAGGCCCATTTACATTGGAGGTAGTTGACATGTTTGAAATCAATTAATCTTGAATAATTTTGGGGGTCAGAAACTTGATTAGTATGTTGAGTAAAGCTAGTGTGTGCTATGTTTATTAAGAGATTTGTTTGGTGGACATAGTTTAAAAATCTATCGAATTGATTTTAAACAGTGTTCTAAATAGCTAGCTATAGCTACGCTATAGCTTTTCCAGACTATAAACGCTAAGCTATGAGATAAAAGTGTGCTAACTCAGCTACGACCGCTATAGCTATAATAGCTGACCGCTATTACCGCTATATGCAACCCGCTATAGCTACCGCTATGTTACATGGGCTTTTTTTTGCAATTTATACGGGCTTCTGTACTTCTATTCTTATTTCTAATGCTACACGGTCTTCTATAATAAGTATGCTAAACCAAACTATGTGTTTCTGTTTATTTGTGATTTATTCTGTCATTCTATATTGAGAAATATTCAAATATTAATTCTTCATTTTGATTGCTCTTTGCATAGTGTTCATTTGTAAAATTATTATCGTTCATTTCAATTGAAAACTGATTTTGATTATTATTATAATATATAAAATGTTTAAATATGTATATTGACTTCATTTACCTTATAAAATTAATCGTTTTTTGTCTATTATAATATATAATACTATGAAGTATGAACTATTAAATAATGTTACTTTTTAGATTTTTTTTCCTTCTTATTTGCGTAATTGATAAAAAGTATAGACTTAGTTGTCATTTAGTTGTTATATCAATTCTCTAATATTAATTATGTTGATAATTAGTAAAAATATAGAATATAAAATTTGAAAAGGGAAAATCGCTATGTATGATAACTTCTGCTATAACTACGCTATTTGCAATAGCTTTTTTTTTTTTTTGTCTCCCCGCTATGCCGCTATAATCGCTATTTAGAACCTTGATTTTAAACGATGTATTCAAACTATTGAAACCGGTCTACTTGGCGAGTGGTGTGTGTACAATTTTGAGATTTTCGAATTTATTTAGTATAAAGTCAAATAGTAAAATTGATTTCAAAAGTCAAATAGTAAAACAAATGGTGTATTATAAGTTATTTTATTGCATTTAGTTTTCATCATTTTTTTACTGCTTGACTTTGTATTAATTGAATTCGAAAATTGTAAAATGTTGCATGTATATGCATTACTTGTGCAATAAATCGGTTTCAATGATTTGAATTTGTTATTTGAGACTAAGCTGATAAATTTTAGAGTTGCACTCATCAAGCTCTCTTAGTGAACATAACAAAAGCTAGCTTTGTTGTGGTACGTTGGTTCAATTCAAAACATTATTGTTATACTCAGATGCGGAGGCACACATTGTAAATGGGGTCAATTGACCCCCATTTTTTTTATTGGTAAATTTCTATATATTTTAGCAGAAAATGCTATGGAATTGTCAAACTGATCCCCATTCGCAGTATAAAAATTTTCTATGCTTGACCTCTATTCATATTTGACTATCCATAGTCTAAAGGTCTGGCTCTGCCCCTGGCTATACTCAGATAATTATAGTGTATATCTAATTTTTATGTTATATTTCAACTCTTATGGTACATATAGTTGTAAACAATATTAGTTAAATAATAAAAAATGTAATGTATTTTCAATTTTATATTATATAAGATATGTCTCAAATTTGAGTCAATTAAAAATTTAATTAATTATTTATTTAAATTTTTTAATGGTTACTCAGTGGGATAATTATAGCATACATCTTACTTTTATGTTACCCTAAAAAACATTTTCTGTGAAACAAGAACAACAGGAGCTCAGTAACACATAACGAAACACGAGACAAAGAGAATACCTAAGTTACTGTTTCCACTAATTTTGTTTTCTTATTCTTGTTTACCACACACTTGTTTTATTATACATATTATTTGGTTTTGTGTCTGGTCTTGCATTGGTATTATTTTTGTCTCGTGTTTCGTTATATGTTACTTAGTTCCTGTTCCTCATGACTTTATATGGGCTAAATTAAATTTTACTTTTGAAAAGTTTGAATGCGCATTTTCAAGAAATAATGCAACTTTTGCATTCAATATTTGAATTAAAAGGTGTACTCTGTCTGTTATTCCTAGCTTGTTATCAGTGTTTTAGTCTCAATGTGTGAGCCAATATCATTCCAATAAAAATGTTACTTTAAAACATTTCTAGCTTGGTATCAGTAGTTCAGTACCTTTACAGTTTACACATTCTTAGGGGTGCTCTTTACCTCACCAAGTTATTTGGTGAACTAAATTTCAAAACCTATTGAAATTATGTTTGAATCTAAACGGTTAAAGTCGGTCTACTTCACGAAAAATGCATTTACATGTCAATTTTTAAAATTTTCAACTTATTTTAGTATAATATCAAGCGGTTAAAAAAATAATATTTATAAGTTAATTTTTAATGCATTCATTTTTCATTATTTCTTTATATTAAAATTAACTTGAAAATTTATAAATTTGATTTATAAACGCATCACTCGTGAAAAATATACCAGTTTCAACGTTTTAAATTTGATGTTTGAAATCATTTCAATAAATTTTCAAGTTAAATTTACAAAGAACTTAATGAGATTAAAGAGCACACTGCACCCTAAGTTGTACTAATTTAAATGCTAAATTAGAGTTTGTTGATTTTGGAGAGGCCCAGAGGAAATGCACTCTGAGGGTCTGTTCGGCCGAATCACTATTCACGTGGGAAAAAAAAAATTCAGTTCAACTGAATTTTTTTTCTCTCACAAAAACAGTGTTTTTCAGTTCAAATCCCATGCCCGCGCCCATTCCCATTTGTCGGCCGAACAGGCCCTGAGTTGAGAGGGGACAGGGTTTGGTGGTACCGGATATTTTTTTATTTTATTATCATATTTTGTATGAATATGTTTTCTTAATGAATGGATGCTAATGATTCCCAACTTTTTATTTATTATTTAAATAAAAATATTATTTAGTGGGTTCTTTTCCCTCAACCCAGAACAGACTAAAAAGGTACTTTGTACTTGAATAGAACCAAAGAGGAACTGAAAAGAAGAACATTAATTTCACAGTTCATTAAAAAAGTACATATGATCATATTCAATTTCTCTATTCCAAATGACAGTACCAAACTTTAAATTAATTTCTCCATATGTAAATCTCCTAAATAAACCACTTGCTCCAGCCCAATTCACATTTCTCAATCTTACCCTTTCTGACAATGCATCATTGATGCTCATGCTCATCAGCTTTTACTAACTTTGCTTAGTGCATCTTTTTCATTTTTTTTTTTTGGAACTTGAACCTTCAAACAACATCACCATAGTACTAGTAGTAGTACATTTGTATGTTAAAATGAATATGATTAAAATGACACAGAGGCACGAGCTGGAGATGAATCCCAAAACTGAGAACTTTTAACCTTGGAAATACTGCTAAGCACACCTAAAGGTGTCACATCTCCTATTACAGTCACCTTTTTTGAAGCCAAATCGATATTAAATGATGTCACCCCTGTTTAATGTACAACAATTAACAAATTATGTACTGTCAAAAAGAATTAAGATACAAAAAAGCAGAATTATATTCTAAAACAGTATTTTTTTTTTTTGTTCTAAAACCCTATTAAACAAAGTGAAATAGTAGGTGTCATGTGATCAGTACTTGTGGAGAAACAAACCAGTATTGTAAGGGGAAATATTTTGACACAGCAGTTTTTGCTTCATGCAGTGCTGTATTGACTCTATTATCCGTGTGCTGCATTAAGCACAAACTGCTCTGTTAAAATCTTTACCATTAATGCATGGTACAGAAAAAACCCAAAAAGCAAAATTTAAAATAGAATTGTATTTGGGGCATTGTAGAAACATGGAAACAAAATTTAAAATAGAATAATTTGCATATATATATATACCTTCCATCTTGGCAATGTGCTTCTTAACCTTATCAGCACAGCCCTTGCAATGTAAAGAGACCCTTAATTCTACTATCTATATAAAATAGCCAACTCAAATATCAGTTAAAGATTTGTTTAGAGAAAAATAAAATAAAATGTAATGCATTTTAATTGAACTTTACCTGATCCTGCGTTCTAGTAGAACATGACCTTAACATAACTGGCTTATTTCCCATTTCTGACTGAACCTTGGTACAAGAACTCGGTGCCGGTACCAAATCAGACACTGGTATCGGTGCTGGCACCGCTAGATTCACTGCTCGGGGCTCTGGAGATACATCAATAAAAGAAGGCGCCGATTCATCGAATTGTAGCCGAGATGATTTCAAAAGATATCTAGAAGAGTTCACAGGACTGATCAACTTTTTGCTAATACTTGTCAAATTTTGTGGCGGGCTTTTGTTTTTTTTGTTTGAGTTATCAGATTTTTTTCTTTTGGGGTTTCTTAAATGAGTCGCATGGCGAACGATGCTGTCAGAAATGGCGGCCGAGGCAGAGGAAGAACAAGAGAAGCTAACTCTTTTCATGTCTCTAAGGAGAACAAGCACCATTTTCTTTTTCTTTAGTAGTTCAGTTTGAAAAGAGAATGCTGGCGAAAGAGAGAGAGAGAGAGAGAGAGAGAGAGGAGAAAGAGCTTTACTAAGAGGTATCAACAATTGGTGCTCTTTTTATACTTGAACGATAGAGAGATAGTGGGGTCTAATTACCAATAGGAATCAAACTGTTCTTTAATTAATCTATCCAATTATGGATATATAAAAATCTAGGCTCCTTTCTAAGGATAATCCCACAATTTTAAATGCATGCGGTCTGCGAATAAGTGATAGTTAAGAAGTTTGTCATGTTAGAATAACACTATAGAAGCTTCATGTCAGTGTGGCACATGTTGCATTAATCTGGGCGAAACTAAAAATTTAGAATTAGAGTTTGAAATGTGAAATACATAATGTGTGTGTAACACATAAGATTTAAATCAAGGAATCAAATCACCTGTCTTCATGTGGCCAGAAAATTCCTGCACACAAATTTAATTAATTCATCAATTTAATTAATTTCTGCACACAAACGCACTAATGTGGATAATTTCTAGACGTTGATTTTTGAACTTATTAATTCACATAAAAACAAAATTGAAATGTGATAATTTTTTATGAGCACGTTGAGAAAATAATATAGATCATATCTAACGGGTTTTCTTTTGACTTTTAAGTTTTAAATTTTGAGTTATTAAAGTTTTAAAAAATGGAGACATGATGGAGGCACAAAAAATGGAGGCATTTGAAGCTTCCTCCCAAGGATATACACCCTATAAAAACTTGGAAAATAATTAAATTAAATTTTAATATGTATGATTAACTCTTTTTTTTTAATTATGCAGATGACTAAGTACATTTTGACTTAACTAAAAATTCGCTTTTGACGTCGATCATGTACTTAAAACATTTTTCATTGTTGCCTACAAAGTACAAACCGTTGCCTTGGGCAAAATTGAAGGAGGAATTTCATGTATACCCCTCAAAAACTTCAAATTTACATATTTCTCTCTCTAAACTTTGAAATTATGTATTTTCCCTCTAAACTTCGAAATTACGTATTCCCCCTCTAAACTTCAAAAACTTACAAATTTACCCATTTTATTATTTTTTTATATTAAAACTCATTTAAAATTTATAAAATACCCATTTTGTCTTTTATTAAAAGCATAAAAATCCATCATACTCAAATTTGAGTTTGATAGGTTCCTCTACCATCCGACCCGTTTTAAGATATGTGCGCTCTATATCATCACAAATCTTCAAGTAAACATGCACATATATTAAAACGGCACACACAAATCTTAAAGCAGATCAGACGGTAGAGGAACCCATCAGACTCAGATTTGAGTCTAATAAGCATCGGACGCAACCTGTTCCTATACCTAAATGTCACCGTGTATTCGTCAGAAGTAGAGCTGCTCATGAGCCGAGTTGAGTCCGAGTTGCTAATCCAGTTTTGAATCAGAAACCCAACTTGAATTCAACTCCCAAACAACTCAAGTTGACTCGTGACTCATAGATAGTACATAGCTTATCAAATAAAAAATACCAAAACAAAGTCTAACAAAATAAATAGTACATAGTTTATTAAAATAGTCCACAATTTAAAACTATATATAATGAAATAGTGACAAATACATCATTAAATAGTACAAAGTTTACCAAATTACTAAATATTACAAAATATAATAAAGCATCACATAGTTTACCAAGTCAATGAGTCAACTGAGTTGGGGGCAACTTGGATTCAACTCATGAGACAACCGAGTTAATGAACTCAAGTCAGTTTCAACTCGAGTTGTTAGCGAGTTGAATCCGAATTGATTCCGAACGAGTTATGAGTTATGAATTTTTTTTTGTGCACCCCTAGTCAGAAGTAAAAAAAATAAAAATAAACCATTTGCTCTAAAAAATCGATCAAATATAAGACAAACATTTTTCTTAAACAGACTACAAATTTTTTATGCTTTTAATAGAGGAAAAAATGGGTATTTTATAAATTTGAAATGAGTTTTAATATAAAAATAATAAATGGATAAATTTTTGAAGTTTAGAGGTGGAAATACGTAATTTTAAAGTTTAGAGGAGGGAATATGTAATTTTGAAGTTTTGAGGGGTATACATGAAATTCCCCCAAAAATCAAAAGTGATAAGACGGGAAAGCTTTCAAATTATCCTAAGTTCAAACGTACAATTTTTCCTTAAAAAAAATAATATCTTGACCATTATGTTAGATATGATTTTCAAATTATCCCTGCCTGATTTGCTTGTCCGATTTCAACATATCAGAAGAATTACTTATTTTCAAATTTTTTATAATCTCTATATCAGTTCATACTTCTTTAAAATCACCTTTTATAGACAAGTTTGATTAATTTTAATTCCATATAGGTCCCAGTAACGGATTTGAAAAAATAAAGAACAATATAGGTCCCACAGTTCATGAAATTCATGGAAAAGAAATTAAAAAAAAAAATTCAACTATTTTTTGACCCCAGCAAAAGAGCAGCTCTGGAAACTTTCGGCATTCTGTGCCATTTTTCAATGTAACTTTGGATCAAGGTCTTTAATCTTACCCCATATCATCATTAGAGCTTAGCCTTTTGCTAACTTAATTATCAATTTATGAATTTGATTGATTTTTTTTTAATATTGTTCATTTTTTTGTTGGCCTCATAAGAAAATGAATTAAGCTTCCATTATATGTATTAGGGTTCTATAATCACAATAAAATTAATCTAAAAATTATGTATTTCTATCTTCGTGTTCTACTCATTTTGATTCCTTAAAAATAATATTAAAATAGAATGTACTGAAATGGTCAGAAACAAAACCATAATTTTTTTAGTACATAAGTAGAAATGAAATGTTATATTGAGGATTTTAAAGTTATTATTCCGTATTTTGAAATTATTGAATAAAAAACTTAACAGAAATATTTTAGCTTCATGCAATGCAATACATAATTAATAAAGATAAAATAAAATAACTGATCAAACTTATATAAAAAAAAAGGTGAAAGACGATCAAATTTGGTTTATGTGATTGTAATTTTATATTAACTGTTCGGCCCCTGCTTTAAGCCTTGATCAAATTAATTAAGCCAAAGAGCTTTTTAGTTGTTTCTTTCTACTTTTTTTTTTTTTTTGACGGCTTCCTCTAGTTTCCCATTTTTGTACAGGAAAGCGTTCAAACACCTCTCCAGTAAGACAAAAACTGGAGACACATAATTACGTCAATTAGACAATTAATTGATTATTTATTTAATTTTGACATGAAATTTGCGGTACGGATGATTTTGTTAATATAGTTTAGCGTCAATTCAATATGAAAATTAAACTTGATAACAATTAAAAAGAAATAATTTAATCGCCAAAAACAAAAATTCGTTAGATTTTTTTTCCCTTGAGCCAATCACAAATCGTCGAAATTTTTATTAATACCATTTAAAAAAAATAAAAAATAAACCAAAACACTCTGAAATTGGAAAATTTCAAAAATATTCGGGCCGCCAATACAATATGTGGTCCCATTTTTATTGGGGGGGGGGGGGGGGGGGGGGGGCGGGGGGTAGATTGAATTGGAGGCCCATCAAAAACCTAAATTTCATTATATTATAATGCATTTTTGGGTTTAGGGAAGCCTCCAATTCAATCTGTGGCATTTTAAGAATGAAGCCGCATATTGAATTAGCAGCACATCATGTATTTTTAGAATTCTCCAAAAAAAAACATGGGTTTTTATTTTTTTTTTGTATTGAAATATGGTATAAATAAAAATTTCGGCACAAATCGTTCCAAAAGAACTGATGCATCATTAGCACGTGAACTATATGTGTGTGTGTGTGTGTGTGGTCAACGAGGAAATAAAGTTGGAGCAGTTAGTGGTTTTGTTTTATCTTTTATTATACTTGATTTCTACTAGTAAAACAATCACCTCACATGATACCCACAACAGCCAAGAGGCACTTTAGTTGATTTGTCTCAAATCTGATTGCAACTTCCAGCCTCTCTTCAAAGGCCACTTTTCTTTTTAAAAAAAATTGATAGCAACCTCTAGGTCTGGTATTGGCTATATTAGAGACTCTAAAACAAACTAAAATAAGTAAATTAACATAGTTGATTTAATTCACTGTACTAGATTGAACTGCCCACTAATATATGTTTCACTTAAAAAGTATGAAAATAAATATTGGGGCCCTTTAATTATCATACGGTGCAGCTTGTTTTGTAAGTTTTTCAATGTATAAATATGCAATTTTCTTCTGCCAAGCTTACATTAACTAATTTTCTTCGGCCCCAACAAATAAAGGAAAGAGATTCAAAACTTGAGCTGAAGTTTTCGATTAAGGTTTTTCTAATTTTCAATTTTGTACTACTTTATGAAGTTATTTATTTTGTACTACTTTTTTTTCTCAAGCGTTGTTCATAGAAATGTATAAAGTTTCAGATCTAGGAGTTTTTTTTTTGTTGTATTTTCATTTTTAGTTATAATGTTATTCATGTAACTAATAATATGTGATATTTTTTTCTTAGACATTGTTTATGTAAATGTATGAAGTCTCAAATCTAGAGTTTTTTTTGTTAGATTTTCAATTTTTTTAGTTCAAATGTTATTCATGTAAATAATTTCATTTGAAATTTAGTTTATTATTTTTGATATTTAGATTTAGGATATGTTATAAAAAAAATTATTTTGAGATTTAGATGAGCGTTTTATCAAAAATTTAGTTTAGTGTTTTCATTTTGAGATTTTAAAAAAAAAAAAAAAAAAAAGTAGAACCTTCCAAAATTCTGGCGGTTCAGAAAAAAATAGTACCGTAGGAATTTCTGACGGCCAGGGCATTTTAAAAAAAAACACTAAACTTCTTTTAAGACCTTTATCATGTTTCATCAAAGGCTAACAAAGAATATTTCCATGAACTTTCCTATAACAAAATCCTTCTTTTCAACGACTTGATTGTATGAAAGACTTGAAGGGGGCTACAAGCAATGAATGATGGCTGTGTAAATTACTTTATATTCTTCAGATTCTTTCACATAATGGAAAGAGAACCATAGTTAAAGAAGGTTGCCAATTTTAATTTCTAGATTCACACTCTTTTAAAGGTTAAATCTTTCAGTTCACGATTAGAATTAGATGCTTCTTTCAGATTTTAGCCCCGTTTCTTTGACTAGCTGGGTCAACCTAGTGATGTAAGAAGTTATCTTGTGATCTAACGCATTATGGTTCTGATATTGGATGGCATGAATCATGTGACATGATTCTTATGTCACTGTGTTGCGATTATTTTTAAAAATAAATAGTATATCATCAGAATAGAATTTAGAATTTTCGTCTAGAGGAAAAAAAAGATATTGAATTGAGTTTAAATAGCTGATTAAATTTAAATCATTAACTAATTAGACACTCAATAAAAAATAATAATTTAATTTATACTTTTCAATACTCTTACTTGTAATTTCTAACTCTCTAATCTATAATTTTAATTACCAATCATAATTAAAAAAATAATTTTAATTTTAATCCTAAATTTAACCCGAATTACAAATCAAACATTCAGAGGAGGGGCAAAAAAAATTTAAAAAGGGCAAAGTCGATCGAAACGTCCCAACTTCTACTAAAATTCAAAATTCAGAGAGGCAACTGTCCCACCCCCACCCCGCGTCCGGACTATGTGGGTCCGCCCCTGCACATCATGATACACAAACTAGTAAGGTCATGATATAACACAACATAAGACACGACACAAAATATGAGTAAGCGTGACTACACGTGATCAAAATAACTTAAATTTATGTCATTATTTATCCGAAATAACACTTCAAATTCTGAATAATATATTTATTTTATGCATAGTTATTTTACAACATTGTTTCCTCCTTAGCTTATAATGATTATTACAATTCCTTATTTTCATTTTATGTTTTATTTTTATCACGCCACGTTTAATTATAACATGACTAACACGTTACACGTTCATTCTCATAATTTTAATCATGAAAAAAATACAAATATGACTCAAATAACGACAAAACACGACACAAAATGGAACGACACGAATTTACATACCCTCTCTATTTGTTTCTTTTGTCCCTTTTGACAACAGATCCCTTCGATTTTTTTTTAAATAGAATTACTCTAAAATAATTAAACAGAACCAGCCTCGTAGAACTTGATTTTCGGAAAATAGCCTCCACCGATCCGTAGGATCGGTGTAGAAAAAAAAAATCCATTCTACACCGGTCTTAGGAACCAGTGGAGCATCTTTTTACCTTTTTTTTCAACCGGTAGAACATTACTACAAAGAATCTGAATTTTTTCTACACCGATCCGTAGGATCAGTGGAGGATTGTTTTGCAAAAATGGGACCGACGGGGTCCTTCCTTCTCCTTCCTCTTCCTCTTCTTCCTTCCAGCACCATTTGAACTCTTTTTTTTTTTTTATCCTCTCAATATATTCTTTGAAGTAATACAACAGATATTGAAGTAATTACCAAAAAGAGCAACCATGTCTTTGAAAGAGAGGCCTTGAGCAGCAAATTTAGAGATGAGATTGCTGAGGCTAGATGTTGGAGGACGAATGTCATTGTTTGCCTTCGTAAGGCTTGCGGTTTTCGTGTCTCTCCTTCCTAGTTTCACATTCCAATTTGGACCTCCCAACTACAAAATTGAAAGAAATTAAATCAAAATTTGAATTTGAATTATTATTGAGGCCCTGCTATAATTTTGTAATTTCAGTTTTTTACTACAAATTAATAATAATCAGCAAAACTATTATAACATTCTCTCCTACATTTTTCTTTAGATGGAAATGATGACCAGTCATTTTTTTTTATCACATAATCATAAAATTAATTTTGGAATTGTTGACGGAGCTTAATTTGTAGATTAAACTTAGTGACAACACTATCTCTTGCGGTAATTGCCAGAATATCAGCACATGAAACGACACCAGGGCACGCCTTCTCAACTGCAGATTTTATCTGATCAATTACTTCAAATCCTACGGAGGAGAAGGAAGAAGAGGAAGAAGAGGAAGGAGAAGGAAGGACCCTGTCGGTACCATTTTTGCAAAACAACCCTCCACCGATCCGTAGGATCGGTGTAGAAAAAATTCAGATTTTCTGCGGCAATATTCTACCGGGTGCAAAAAAGGTAAAAAGATGCTCCATTGGTCCCTAGGACCGGTGTAGAATGGATTTTTTTTTTCTACACCGATCCTAAGGATCGGTGGAGGCTATTTTTCGAAAATCAAGTTCTACAAGGCTGGTTCTGTTTAATTATTTTAGAGTAATTCTATTTTAAAAAAAAAATCGATCCCTTCGTAATAATCAAGTGGGCAGAAATATTGGGCTCTATATTGTTTTTATTGGGCCAATTGATATTTATTGAATGGGAAGTCTCAATCAAACAATAAAAAATTTATGAAGAAACAGAATAAAATAGTGAATTAATTATTCAAGGAGTTCTTCCTTTAGTTTTAAAAAATAAAATAGTCAATTAAAATAAAAAATGCAGGCTTAATCAATAATTATTAGCCCCTGTTTTAATGCTGAGCCATGATCTTAACTGACCCATTAAATGGGTAATGCGTGCAATTAAATGCTGGATTTGTGCGTCACGGATGATCACAATTCCATGTTCTTGTGCGAAACTATCCTATGGTGCCAATTGCGTTGCTGAAGTTATGAGCTGGTAAAGTGGTAAGTAGGGGTGAAAACAGTATGGATAATATCCGATTTGTATCCGATTCGTATTAAAAAAACTTAGAGGTGGATATCTGATATCCGAATATCCGTGTGAATAAGGATACTGATATGATTTACGTTTCAATTATCTATATCTGAATAGTAAATATATACCATATATTTTAATATATATTATGAAAAATTTTATGTTATTCACCATTATAATTAGAAAAATATTATGAATTTTAATATTTTTTTATATTATTTAATATTATTTTAATAAATATCCGATCCGATCTGGATCCCTATCTATATCGGTCTGATATGTCTCATATTCACTCATTATCTGTATCCAGAAAATAAAAAATGATATAAATATGATTTTACCACTATCCGCTCCGTTTTCACCCCTAATGATAAGGCATTTGATTAAAATTTCTAGTCAACTGAATTTGTTGACGAGTAATCTGGAGAAAAAATGTAATTCACTACTTCTTTCTCTAATTTGATTTTTGATGCACAAATACAAATATTTATGGAGAACTTAAAAGGAAAGAGAAATATCGGGTACTGGAAGATAATGATTTTATTTTATATCATTAACTAACAAACTACTATATTAAAATTTGAATTTATAACTTCTCCCTCCTAAAGAAAGAGAAAATTTGTATCCATATTTCGGTTCTTATTTCATAATTTAATAGATCCAGAATAGGCGACAAAGAATAGAGCCGTAATAGATCTGGAGTCACGATTCACTTTACTGACCGGTAGTCCGGAACTAACAAAATATAATATTTACACATTGTCCATACAACAATGATTCCCTGACAGTGGGATTAAAATTTCAATGGTTTACAAGACCGGATCTACTCAACTCTTCCGATTTCCTAGAGACCTTAGAAAAGGTCTTCTGATTCCCTTTCCGAAACAGACCCTTCAGCAAATACATGATCTAGGTTCATTATTTAATAAACGAGCCGTGTCAAATTTTCGCACAAGCTGAGAAATTGAAGACTCACTTTCCAGAGTTTACAAAATTAAATGATGCTCCAGATGCAAGTTGATTCACCCAAACCAAAGCTATAAATACACAACTATTCTATTCTCCCCCGTTACTGCTTTAAACCTCTCAAAATTAATTAAACACAACGTAAAAAAAATTACGAAACAGTCCTTCATCTTCTCAAAGGAAACAACAATGGTGGTGGAAGTTTTGGTTAAGGCAGCTCATGGCGCTCCTGACAAACTCGGGGACTGTATGCTCTCTTCTTTACTGCTTTATATCATTTCTTTGATTATTGATCAATTTTTTTGCTAGTCATATTTTTTAAATTATGAATTTATTTGTAAAATATGGTCTAGGTCCATTTTGTCACAAAATTCTTTTGATGCTTGAGGAGAAGAATGTGCCGTACCAGATGAAACTGGTAAATCTCAGCGACAAGCCTGACTGGTACGATATAATTGTTTCAATTAGCAATGTTTAAAGACTATTTTTTTTATAAAGACAAGTATGTGTTAGAATATGAAATACAATTTGAGATGGAATTTGAAGAGGAAATATTTCATTGATAGGAAGGATTTTTATATGCTAATTAGCTATATATTATGTTTGTTTAATTTGCTACTAGCCAGGGGCGGACCCATGTGGTTTCGGGGGGGGGGGGGGGGGGGGGGGGGTTTGGGGGGGGGGGGGGGGGGGGGGGGGGGTGGGGGGGGGGGGGGGGGCGAGTTTTAGTGGAGATCGGGACGTTTCGATTGACTTTGTCCTCCTGAAATTTTTTTGCCCCCTTCTGGATGTTTAATTTGTAATTCTGGTTAAATTTAGGGTTAATATAAAAATAAATTTCTTAGATTATGATTGGTAATTAGAATTATAGTTAGAGAATCATAAATTACAAAGAGGAGGGATCAAGTTACAACAAAGTTACAACATCATTTTTTTTCATTTTCAAAGTCCAAATCGTCGATCCAAACCGTTAGATATTCAATCTATATTAAAATGTGCTTGCAGACCAAATTTTACATTTTTTGAAATTTTTTTGCTATTTATTAAGATGGGTACAAAATCGCTGTTTTTATTAAAATTCTGCACCATTAAAAACAGCAATTTTGTACCCATCTTAATAAATAGCAAAAAAATTTCAAAAAATGTAAAATTTGGTCTGTAAGCACATTTTAATATAGATTGAATATATAACGGTTTGGATCGACGATTTGGACTTTGAAAATAAAAAAAAATGATGTTGTAACTTTGTTGTAACTTTCAAGTGTTGTAACTTGATCCCTCCTCAATTACAAATCAGAGTATTGAAAAATATAAGTTAAACCATTGTTTTTTATCGAGTACCTAATTAGTTAATGGGTTTAAATCCGATTCGATACTCCCGACAAAAATCCTGGGTCCACCCCTGCTACTAGCCGTTGTAGGCTTTCCTAATTACACAAATCCTAATTGATCTGATACTCATTTTTTAAAATTTCTATATAATTTAGAGTAAAGTAGTATGATATTGTAAAATTAACACCCGTTCTCTATAGAAAAAATTTATATGATTGACCCCATAGTTCGAAAGTCTGGTTCTGCCTCTGCCTAAGATAGCATCTCCAATTTGTGTATTTCAACAGTATGCTAATTTCTGCTCTCATTTGAGAATATTGCAAGTTTATTTAAATAGCCTTCAAGTAATTTGGCCCTTGGCTATCTTCATTTCTATTTTTTGTCATAATCATTATGGAAAAGTATCTAATGAAAACTCAGGTTTCTGGAGATAAACCCGGAGGGAAAAGTGCCAATGTACAAGGATGCCAATGGAAAGTGGGTCCCAGATTCAGACGTGATTGCACAAATAATTGAAGAAAAATACCCCGAGCCGTCCCTTGTTACTTCTCCTGAGTACTCCACTGTGTATGATGCTCCCTTTTCCTTTTTTTTTCAATTGTAATAATATTTTTTTTTGGGATTTCAAAAGAAGTAAAAATCATTTTTTTCTTTTCCGACAACAATAATTGGTATTATATTAGGTGTTCTGAGTGATTTTAGAGTTTCAATAATATGACTATATATGTGTATTAGCAATGTGAGGCATGATATGTGTTGAAGGCCAGACAACATACTTTTTCCTCATTAAATCAGTTTATTTGTTTTGGTAGATATCATATCATACATTGATGATTGTATATTAATTCTCCTTTGTTTCAATTATAAGTTATTTATTTCTTTAAATGAGCACATAAAAGGGAATTCAATGAGCAAATTTAAAAAATTGAACTTTATTTGGTATCAGGGGCTCAAAGATATTTTCTGGCTTCATCAATTTCTTTAAAAGCAAGGATTCTACTGATGGATCAGAGCAGGCATTACTGGATGAGTTGCGCTCGTTTGATGAACATCTGAAAGAACATGTGCACATTTATATTTTTTCTTCCATCCTAATTTATTTTACTGTAATTTAAGATTTTTTTTTTTCCCTTTCTAATTCAAGGTTATTTTTCTTTTGAAAGGAAGAGAGGTTTAATCATTTTTCCTGTTTCAATTCCAAACCACAAATTAAATTATGAGGCACAAAAGAAATTCTTACAGGTTATTGAAATTATTACACTTTTCCAGGGGCCATATGTAAATGGGGACAAGATTTCTGCAGTAGACCTAAACATTGCACCAAAGCTTTACCATATGGAGGTTGCATTGGGCCATTTCAAAGGCTGGAAGGTACCAGAGAGCTTTGCAAATTATCATACCTATACAAAGGTATTATACCTTATCTGACATGTATATAAATAGAAATTCAGGCTAGTGTACTGTATACACTACAGAGTATCGATCCGTATTATTGACTCGTATCTTTTCTCAAAGTTAAACAGTCGATATGAATTGCTCTACATGATCTTCATATGAAATGTATTTAGAGATCAAATTTTATATTTTAAATAGATACTGACCATAAAAGGTTGTGATTTTCTACCTATCTAATAAAATAGTAAGAAATTCTAAATTTTAATAAAATTTGAGCTCTAAATACATTTTCGATCATATTGAGCAGTTTAGATGGACCGTTTGAACTTCAAAAATGAAAATATAGATTCATAGTATGAAGTGTGAACCGATCTGGCTGTGCATAGCACGCTGTAGCCTCTTTATATATAGAAGTATTCTCTTTATATAACAGAGTCCGGCTAGTATAACATCGGTGTCATATGACACTAACTTCAAAATCAATTAAATAGACTTCAAACGACTAATCCAAACCGTTCAAACCAATTTACTTTATGAGTGATGCGTTTACATACAATTTTTTTTATATTTTCGAGTTATTTTAGTATCAAATCAAGCGGTAAAAATGTTGGAAAATGAATGTATTAAAATTAACTTAAAAACTCACACATTTGACCGCTTGACTTGATGCTAAATAAATTCAAAAAATTATAAATTTTGATGTAAACGTACAACTAATAAAGTAGATCGGTTTAGATTCACCATTTGAAGTCGATTCGATAGGTTTTGGAGTTGGTGTTATATAGGCTGAAATGACACTGATATTATACTAGCCATACTCTATATAACAATATGATGTGTATTTTTTTATCTATATACATATGAAGTGTTGCTTTTTGTTTCATGCTGATAGTATTTATATTGTAATTTCAGCTTATTTTCAGTAGAGAATCTTTCACAAAGACAAAGGCAGCTGAGGAGTATATGATCGCCGGATGGGCTACAAAGCTAAGTTCTTGATTATAATATCAATTATTCAATTGATGGTATATGGAAATAATTAGCTCTTCTCCATTGTTATTATCGTTC
Source organism: Carex rostrata (assembly GCF_964058835.1). Taxonomy (NCBI): domain Eukaryota; kingdom Viridiplantae; phylum Streptophyta; class Magnoliopsida; order Poales; family Cyperaceae; genus Carex; species Carex rostrata. Next base: position 6,020,718 of record NC_135937.1, read on the forward strand.
CAATTTGTCATGAATACATTATATATCTGCATTTTCTTTTGTGTGTATGTAATAATATCAACATGAATTAGTGTGGTTTTTCAATCATGATGTACCGTTATTGTCACTAAATTTCTAATACATGAAGTGCTTGTGATAAATTGCTTCATCTCTTTCACTTATATTGCAATATTGGCCTGGGTTCCAATGCCTCATTTTTTTCATACCTCATATTTTATATCTCCGTTTTCAAAGTTTAAATTGTCGATCCGAACCGTTCAACATAATATTTATACTAAAATATGCATGAATATGAATATATTTTTTGGAATTTTTTTTACTATTTTTTAAGATGGGTACAAAATCACTTTTTTGAACCATTCAAAAAACAATGATTTTCTACCCATCTTAAAAATTAGTAAAAAAATTTCAAAAATTATAAAATTTCATCTCAAACCATATTTTAGTATATATATATCATGTTGAACGGCTCGGATCGACAATTTGAACTTTGAAAACGAAGATATAAAATATGAGATATGAAAGACACGAGGCATTAGAACCATTCTCATTGGCCAAATAAGCTTAATTGAATTTTGTATGGTACATGAAAGGGGCGCCATACTGGCAAGCGTGAAATCAGAAAATTAAAATTATAATTTGGATAAATATGTGTCATGTAATTTTATTTTATAAGGAAGGTTAATATTAATATATTTTGTAAAAACCAATTTTAAAGAAAAAAAATAAAAATTTCAATTTATAGTGGAGGCAGAAAATTTTAAGATAAACAGAATATATATATACCCGTAGATTAATTGTATAGGTCTCTTAAATTTAGAAATATGAGGGTCACGGTAAGTAAATTTAATTATAACATAAATTAGTTCTTCAAGTTTGAAAAAATGAATGTTACCATATATATATTCATATAGTGTAGATATGCTCATGGCGTCACGAGATTCACTTAATATAACCGGAAGAAAATATAATACAAAACCTTAATTTGGTGCAAGATAATTGGAGATGGTTAGAAAATTTTAATAATTGTTAAATGTTGTTTGCTTCAGTGTATAATAACCTTAATTCAGTTAAATGCAGTTCATAAATCGATAATATTCCAGAATATAAATACGTTATATTTGGTACTATTTTCAGCCAATGTCAATTTTTATTCTGTTTCATCTTTTTTTTTCCACCTTTACGAATTATCTTTTTGTCTTTTTTAATTAGCTCGTTTGATATCTCAATAGCTGGCATTCAAGATTCTGGTAAGAAAACACAAATTATGACAAGACAACAGTTGATGAAAAGGCAAACAATATGACACAAAACACCTACTCAAATTTATATATAACACAAATTTCTTATCAATTTTGCACCAATATTTTTTATTTGTTTACATAAATCTGACCATGCCAGAAGTTCAGAAGCCTAGTTTAATTCCATCAATCAAAGTTCCTCATACTCCCAATCATCAACTATTAAAGGGCATTTTTTATTAGTTATAAGAAGCAAAATAATTGAGGTATGCTTCAATTTTTAATGCAGGGTTGATTTCTGTGGTGGTGTCGACGGTCCCGGTGGTGGAACACGACCTCTTGGTAGCATGGGAAATCTAATATGTTCTTTCTCATGCAGTGTTGATTTTAGTGGATTAGATGGACCCGATGGTGGAACGCGATCTCTTGGCAACATGGGAAATCTAACATGTTCTTTCTCATGCAGCGTTGATTTTGATGGGTTAGACGGACCTGATGGTGGAACACGATCACCTTTTGGCAACATAGAGAATCTAACATGTTCTTTCTCATACAGTGCTGATTTCGGTGGGTTAGACGGGCCTGATGGTGGTACACGAGCACCTCTTGGCAACATGGGAAATTTAACATGTTCTGTCTCATGCAGTGTTAATTTCGGTGGGTTAGACGGACCTGATGGTGGAACGTGACCTCTTGGCAGCATGGGGAATCTAACATGTTCTTTCTCATACAATGCTGATTCCAGTGGGTTAGACGGGCCTGATGGTGGTACACGAGCACCTCTTGACAACATGGGAAATCTAACATATTATGTCTCATGCAGTGTTAATTTCGATGGGTTAGACGGACCTGATGGTGGAACGCGGCCTCTTGACAGCATGGGGAATCTAACATGTTCTTTCTCATGCACAAATGTCGGTTCACTATCATGACCAGTGACAAAAGAAGTGGTAGGCTTTGCGGTAAGTATGTTTCGCCGTGCCGAGACAGAAAGAGAACACAACATCAGTAATATTGCAATCACCACAAAAAAAATTACAATTATTGAGAGAAACCAGTAACGCCATTTTTTGTTTCTTTTCTTCAAAGGAGATTTTTTTTTTTTTGGGTATTTTAGCTCTATTTTTTTTTTTAAAGGGAAGATTATACAGAGTATTCGCAAGCAAACGCTTATTTATAGGAAAGGGAAGGGTGCTAAACAAAAGATGAGCTGTCAGAGAATTTTTTGTTAATTATCAAGATATGTTACATGCAAAATTATTAATATTGCGTTCATTGATAATACAATCTTTGTTGTTATCTTTTGAAAAGATTTTTTTTGAGTGAAATTTTATACATTTAAAATTTAGATATATCTTGAATAGATTTGGTCCAATTGTGTATCCTTGAACGTTCATTTTAAAAAAAAAATTCCAAAATATGATCCATTTCAAATTAATTAACCGTCATTTTTTTTGTGCGTGTAAATACTGATAGTTATCCATAACTATTTCCATTTGTTTTCGGAAATCATTTAACTGTCAAATAACCATAATTATTCAAAAGAGGAAATTTTATTGTCCCCGGAATTTTCGTTCTAGGAGTACTGTTAACAAAATCTTTTTACTCGTTTATTCTACTTGTATCGTATCCGATAAGATAAATATGAAAAATATTTCTTTCTTCATTAACCTAACATATAAGGGTATGAATAAAAAAAGAAATCATTTAATTTAGTATGTAAAGTATTTTGAGTAATTGATAAATGTAAAGGTAATTAAATTGATTTTGTATCTGTTATTTTATAGAGTAATTGATAAATATAAATTATATATATATATCAACATTTTTGTCCGTACGTATAACTATACAATGTTTATTATTATGATTAAATTGATTTATATAATATTTCATTTTTTATTTAGGAAAGTTTTATATCATTTATTAGTATATAGTTTTTAAATTGAAAATTTATGACAAAATTGATTTATATAAAATTTTATATCGTTTATTTAATTATAACTTATATTTTTCAAAATAATGAGATCAATGATTAAATTTTATGTTTTATGATGTATTTAATATATATATTTATTTGTTTGTTATATATTTTAGGCTAACTATATAAGTCGTCAATTTATTCGATAACTACACATCATTTGAACGTTATCCGTTAAATCTTAATGGATATATAAGAATATTTAATAGATAAATACGCAGGATATATGGATATTAATATCTGTTATAATATTTAATAGATAAATCTCGTTCTTCCCTCGAAAATGAACTGGGAACAAATTTTATCTTTCTTTTTTGCTACAAGTTTCATCATCTCATAATGACCACGAAAATGGATAGTAAAAAGATTAAAAAAAAAAAAGTGCTTAATATTATTCTTGCAATGAGGAATGGACTGAGCCAGCTCGAATTGACTTGAGGTAAGCTTGTTCAAGTCTAAATAAGTCAGAACCCAGCGAGCTCTTTTGATCTTCGTAGCAATGCAATGTTGTAAATAATGGTATGTGGTTATCGGACAGACAAGATATCGTCAAGTGATTAATCGGAAATAATTGGCCGTAATCAGAAATAATTGGTCAATTAATTGGAAAATCCGTAACATTTTAATTATTGCCAACGACTAATCGGTCTAAACAGACATTTTTTACAACACTGATTCATGGTGTTCTAAATCAGCTTCATTAATTCCTCTTATGTTTGATATTTATTTTCTGATCTAGCATTTACATTTTTTTTCTTAGTTTTTTGTCATATGCTTACTAGCAAGGCGTTGATCGATCTCTGTTTAGCTTTATTATAGAAATTAATTTGATTTGTACTTGTATTTCGTAAGCATAACATTGTACTTTCTCTAATATGTATTATTGTTGAAGATTAACAAACAAAATACAAAAATTACAAAAATTAGAGATAATATCTTAGATAAACCAAATAAAATTTAAAGGTGAAATTTTACAAAATACCTTCTAACTTTTTTTCTATTTTTACCGAATTTATCATTTATGAATATTTTTCCAACAATACTACTGTACACTATACTTTATATTTTTATTTCCTCTCTAACGACTATAAACCTCTGTATCACTATGAGTAAAACTAGAGCGTGATGCTCATCAAGAGAGTTTGGTGAGCACAACTCCAAAAGTATATCGGATTGACTTCAAACAACAAATCTAAACCGTTGAAATCTATGTACTTCATAAGTGATGCATGTACATGTAAAATTTTGAAAGTTTGGAATTCATTTGCTACAAGGTCAAGCGGTCAAAGAAATGATTTTTTTTATAAATTATTTTATGAGTTGTTTTATATATTCATTTTTCATCATTTTTTGACCGCTTGACATTGTATCAAATTGATTCGAAACTTTCAAAATTTTGCATGTACATGCATCACTCATGAAGTACACAAACTTCAACTGTTTGGATTCGCCGTATGAAGACAATCCGATATAGTTTTGGAGTTATGCTCACCAAACCTTGTTGGTAAGCACATCACACCTTGCTTTGCTCGTATCACTATATGTAGGCTGATAAGCCCTTGTAAGAATGTATGATCGATTAATAAAATATTCCATCTTTAATTCTAATAATTCTAAATATGTGCTGGATCTTATCATAAATTAGTATAAATAACATGGATTTACCTCTTCTATTAAATATTTATATTCTTATAATTATAGTATATTTTCTGTGCTTACTGGTAAGTTATTATTATTAATTACTTCTTTATTTATTGATCGATTTGTGTAAACTCTTAATTATTCTTTCTCTGATATGTTTTCTTGATCTATGATTGATCTAGTCATTAAAGTCATTGATTAATTATATATTGTTTATATTTTGTTGGTTGGTTAATATCAAGAAGACCAGGAGAAGGAGTGTTTATATTTTGCTGGTAGGTTATTACCATTAATTCCCGATCCTGACTGATACTATAAACACTAGAAATTAAGTTGAAAATATAAATCTCTGTTACACTAACTTCATTGGAGATGAGGTTTCATTCTAGCATTTGTAGTGTACTATAGACACCAGAAATTGAGATATAAACATCAAAATCGAAAGTATATAAACCTGTTATAGTCACCGGGATATAAAAACCAGAGTTTGATATAGTATAATTTTATTTTGAGTACTACCTTATCCATATATTGATCGAATAAAAAAAATCTTATACTTGTGTTAGAGCATCTACATCCCAGCAACTCATTGATATCAAACATTTATCCCATAACCGTACTAGTGTAAATCACCAACTGATTGATATCAAACATTGATAAAACTTGAAGAAACAATTCAAGAATATGGTTCGAAATAAAGAGATTATTCAACACCATATGATGTCCATAGCTACCAATTAAATCACTGATAAAATTTGAAAAAATAGCTTTATCATGAAACATCCAATAAATTTAGTAGCAGAGCAAGTCACGAAAATGAGTCATAAAATGGTTCTACTGCAAAGCAAAAGATGCAAGCAGCATAAAATAAGCCCACAAATTACTAAAGAAAATCAGAGATAAAAAATTCATACAATAACACCTAACTAACCTGACATTAATAGACTATTCAAGTAACTCAACTGGACCAAACAATAAATTTGTTGCCACCAAGTAAGGAGAGGATATGTTTTTTTTGAACCATGGAAAGACAGAATTAATGAAACACAGTGGAAGGATAATATAAGATGTGTTGTCTTTAGCTCAGCTAGACTCTTCTCCACCAGTGTATTCACCAATTGCTTTGTTCTGAAATTTATGCACTTTTAACTCAACCTCAATTTCATCTTGCTTCTTGATCGAGTTGCTTCTTTCTTCGTGTTCTTTCATGTCGCATTCAATCTGCCAGTTCAAGGGAAGAAAAAACATCATACCACAAATAATTAAGAGAGAATTTTAATAAATGCAACATAGTTCCTACACTTTCATCAAACACCTTGCATGGTCGGGATCATGCCAGATCACTACTAACCATTAGCAAGTAACAAAACCCGGATTACAAGTTTATGACAGTCAAAACAAGGCTGGTTCGTAGATTGCCTTAAAACAAAATTTAATATATATAGTTCTTCACCTGTAATCTTTGATTAAGCTAGAATCTTATTTTACCAAGTTACCTGGAAAATCTTCAGATTTCTCGAAGAACAGTGAAGACCAAACCAACTATGAAACCCATTATCATAATATGGTCTCTTAGTGTCTCGTGCATTGTTTAACCTAGTGTCAACTCTATTTTGGACTTTTTGTTTCTAAAATGTTTTAATCTATTAGTTATTTTTTATTAATATATTTTATCTATAAAGAAATACTAGTTTTATTTTTAACTTTAAGATAGTTAAAATATATAGTCGTTATGACTGTACATTTTTAATACTAAAGTAGTTACTTTAATAAAAAAATATTATATTTATAACACTTAATTAGTTTTTTTTTAATGTTTAGTACTTTTTTAAGGCCTTTATAGTAATAATTTCCAATGTGAGTTTGATAAACAGCTTCAGATTTGTATATCTAAAATCCAACAAAAAAAAAAAGTGTATATATATGCTTTTGAATTGTCTAGTTAAAACTTTCATGTCCAAAAATGAAAAATACACATGAAATGAAATGAATGTTATTTATTTCATGTTAGAAAAATTATTTGTTTTGATTTTGAAATTTACAAAAGCAGTGTATTATATAACTTTTACTTATGTTAAGGCCTATTTTAGATAGGGTGCAACCGTTAAATCGAAGAAATTTTGTGTATTTCTATAGTTTGACATTAGAATTGTAGTTCTCCAAAACCCTAACAGACAACAGCCGTACCTGATTGTTTAAACTTTGAAGCCTGATTAAAGTTAGTCGACCTCTTCCAACTTCTGACAGAGTCTTGCGAGAATGATGGGTAATGCTACATCAGGCTTTTTTTGGAGCATCTCCACCATCTCTAGGCCCTGCTCGCCATAAAGAATTTCAATGCACCTTCTGTTTTGCGCTATTTAAGAAGAGGCAAAAAATATTAATTAGTCAAAAAGTCGACAAAATTTGTAACAAATATAAAGTGATAAACATGCCTGAAAAATAGTTCTCCATAAGCTTGCCCGAGCCACAGTTCATGTCGTTTATCCATACCTCCACCTTCTTTATCGTGGCTCGGACAATCTCTAAATACATGTCAAGTTCAAACCTATTTCAGGGAAAGAAATTACACATTAATTTAGGTAAAATATGGAAGTGTGGATGATATGAAAGCAGGGGCAGAGCCAAGCTTCCTAACTATAGGGGTCAAACACATAATGGGGGGCAATCATATAAAATTTTCATGCTAAGAATGGGGGTCAATTTACAGTACCATGATATTTTACTCTAAATTATATAGAAAATTATACATAAATACAAAAAAATCCAAAAAAAATGGGGGTCAATTGATGCCCATTCACATAACTTACATCAGCCCCAAAATGAGAGCAAAATAAAAGGGCCTACCTCATGTCTTCATTGTGGAGGAGATCTTTTTCGTGGTTACTGAGTTTTCTGTGGTAAGTAATAGGTCGGCGTACCAACCTAACTTTGTCATTTAACACAGACCGTTCCAGGTCAGTTCGGTTTGTTGAAGGAGGCTCCTTAATTTTACAAAAAAAATAAAAGTCAATGTAAAAATATATTAGCATACAGATACACTTAATTTCTGTGGAGACAGTTTACTATTTGTTGTTCTACATGTAATAATTAAGTGCACTGAGGAGCCCATTCATACAAGTGTAGCAGCAGTAGGGGTGAAAACGGATAGAATACGGATCAGATAATGATAAAACCATATTCGTATCCGTTTTTATTTTCCGGATACGGATACGAATCGGATATTAATCGGATACGAATACGGATCGGATATTAATCGGATACGAATACGAATCGAATATTAGTCGAATACAAATACGAATACGGATATAAATCGAATTTCTAATTCGGATATATATATATTACAACAAGATTGTAACATCAGTGGAGTGAATTAAAATTTTTAATTGTAAAACAACAAGTATCCACATTTGAAATCAGAACAAAACTAATTAACTAATGTGTTATTTAATAAAAATATATCCGAAAAATTCAAAAATCCAGATATCCGAAAAATTATCCGATTATCCGAAAAATATATCCGAAAAATGAAAAATTCGGATATTCGAAAAATCAACGTATCCGGATTCGGATAATTATCCGAATCCGTATCCGTATTCGCTTCCGAAATTAAACCGAATTCATATCCGGATAATTCGTATCCGGATAAATCATATCCGTATTCCGTATTCATATCCGCAAATTATCCGTATCCGACTATCCGAATCCGAAAAATTCGAATACGAATCCGAATTCGTCGGATAATATCCGACCCGTTTTCACCCCTGCTGCAGCAGATCTAATACAAAAAATAAGCACATTAAAAGCACCAAAAAAAAAGAAAAGGAAACCAATAAATTTGGTAAGGGCATCAAGTCATTATAGTTTCACGTGGTGCATGATTGGGATTCATATCAAATCAATCAGGTGGAAGATTTGGGTTATCGGTCTCTCAAGTTTATTTTGGAGTAGTGGATCGAACTGCCATGTCAGCAAGGTCATGTGATATATGGTTCTGGACTATTGGGAACTGGCTAGGTGAGGTCTTCACGCAGGTATGGTTGGGTCTCATTCGTCCTGCTCTATCCAGGTTGTGTAATGTGTACAGGTCAAGGTCTAGTTAAAAATAGGTCAGTTCGGATGATCCAGGATTCCAGGTTGGGTAATGTGTTCAGGATGTAGGTAGATCAGTTCTGATTGAGTTCAAGAAAGTGTATGGGTCGGGTGATCCATCAAGGTTGGGTAAGAGTTTGAGAACTGCAGTTGGGTAAGAGTTTATGAATCTGCCATCACTATATATGTCATGAGTACACCAGAAGTGTACCAGTTCTTTTGGAGACAGTTGTCTCAAAATCATGCACTGCTGGGAAAAGGCAGGCTCATGGTTGGATTAAAGTTGCGGATTGATCTGGTTTAGTGTAGGTAGGGTCCAGTTCATGGATAAGAGTTTATGAATCTGCCGTCACTATATATGTCATGAGTATACGAGAAGTGTACCTATTCTATTGGAAACAGTTGTCTCAAAATCTGCCGTCACTATATATAGTGTAGGTAGGGTCCAGTTCATGGGTAAGAGTTTATGAATCTGCCGTCACTATATATGTCATGAGTACACGAGAAGTGTACCTATTCTATTGGAGACAGTTGTCTCAAAATCTGCCGTCACTATATATGTCATGAGTACACGAGAAGTGTACATCAGTACATCTGATTCAGGTCAAAATCTGCCGTCACTATATATGTCATGAGTACACGAGAAGTGTACATTGGTACATCTGATTCAGGTCAGGTAAGACACACAAGTCAGGTGTCAATGGTCGAGTCGTCCTTCAAGGTCAGATTAGAGCTTTTCACCTCCAGTGGCAGTACACACAACGCACAAAATTTTTTATAGCATGGCACACAAGAAGTGTACCTGTTCTTTTGGAAACAATATACTCAAGAGTTCATCAGTATATTAACAACTAGCGATCCAAATCAACAAGTGTACCTGTTCTTTTCAATGCCATAGTACACAAGAAGTGTACCCGTAAGACTTAAACTTGCCTGAATTGAAACATAATCACATCCAGATAAGAAACATCCTACCGACCAAATTTAAACTGATAGACTTGACTAGACCAAACATATGTCACATTTCAAATTGCATCAATTCGAGTGTAATCAGTACTTTTCTTATATGACTTTTAGTAACACATGTAGTTGATAATCATGAAACCCAATATTATTAAATAGTAATAAACCCAATTATAATTGTATTACTGGTAAAATCCCAGCATTCACTTTCCCCACAATCATGAAATTGAGATAAGTAATACTTATCTAAGAGCAATCATTCACACAACAGTAATCATAAAACTGGAGAGATTAGATACAATAACTGACCTCGACAGGCAGAGTGCAGTAACTAGGCGTGAGATAAGCATCATGCACTGGTTTCGCCCATTTCAAAAACTCAGTACATCAATAAAATCAAAGAATACATAAAAAAATTTGGAAAGTGGAAAGTGGAGAGTTCAGGGCTCACCTTGTTGGGAATTGTCCGGTTCCTTGTTTTGAAGGAAAGGAATTCTCACAATTAACTTGGATCTCTTCATTTTCTCTCCCTCTTTTCCTCTCTCCTCCCTTTCCCTGACCTCTTTTCTCACAGCCATCCAAGATTCTGCACATTTCACCCATTTCAAAAGAACTCGGTGCATCAATAAAATCAAATAGTAAATAAGAAATTTGGAAAGTGGAAAGTGGAGAGTTCAGGTCTCACCTTGTTGGGAATTGTCCGGTTCCTTGTTTTCAAGGAGAGGCATTCGCACAGTTAATTTGGATCTCTTCATTTCCTCTCCCTCTTTTCCTCTCTCCTCCCTTTCCCTCGCCTCTTTTCTCAGAGCCATCCAAGATTCTGCACATTTCACTCATTTCAAAAGAACTCGGTGCATCAGTAAAATCAAATAGTAAATAAGAAATTTGGAAAGTGGAAAGTTAAGTGCTCACCTTTTTTGCAATTGGCCGGTGCATTGTTTTCTTTCCCATCAACACCGTCTGTGGCCATCTCAGCCCCGTGCTTTTCAAGGAGAGGGATCCTCACAATTAAATGAGTCGGCTTGACAGAAAGAGGGAGAGGGAGCGCCTTCCTCTTCTTAGACTTCTTCACGGGTGACAAAAGTTGCTCGACCTCGGCAGCCTCCAGTGCCTTTTGAGTTTTTCTAGTCAAACGCTTTGTGCGCTTGTCCACTGGTGTCCTCTCTGCAATAAAAGCTAATTCTTGAAATTACCAACAGAGGTAATAGTACTTAATCAAAAGGACCGAACAATGTACCATTTCTGTGTATTTTGAACTACTTGACAAAGTCGACAATAACAGACAAAGCTAATAGTGTTCATTGCTATAATTGTAAAAGAGACTCTGGAGTTCATGCAGTACCTTGTTCAGACAGCTTTGGATCTAAGCCAAGCCGCAGCATCGCATCCTCGGTCTGTTTTACATTCAGCTTTGCATTTTCACCTAGATTTAACATGGTTTCGGAAGTTTGTATTTGCTCTGGGGTAGGCACAAACTGGTAACAAAGAGTTCAAAATAATTGATTTTCTTACTATAGAATCTCATGAGTCAAGAGTACAAAATGCTAACAAGACTAAACGGACAGTACCGGTACTAGTTCAACTTACAACGCAAGACTAAACAGACAGTACCAGTACTGATTTTAGGCATTGTACAGTTCTTGTTTTACAAAAAAATAAGACCGCTTGCTGCCTTACTACTGCTTTTTAGATTCAAGTCTTGAAGGCACATATACGAAATTGTAAGTTAAACTAAACAAATTGTAACAATAAGAACGCTTGCTACTTTACATCCCCTCCCAAAATTATTATAACATCAACCAACTCAGATGTGACATTGTTAAGCCTAAGATTTCAGTTCACAGATAGGCAGTATATTAATGTATATGCATCTCATCTTTCTTGAAGATTTATAATTGCTAAAGCTACTAATCACGTAAAACATCAAGAGCAACCCATATTTTTATAAGATAACAAGCAATCAGTTAATAAGCAATTCAAGCAACCCCTCAAACAAATCAAGCAATTCAAACTAAGCGAACAACCAACTTAAGCGACATTTCGAACTAAGCGAACAATTCACAGTTCAAGAATAATGGATGTTCTGCATGCATGGGCTGTGCAAGAAAGGTGTGAAATTGAGAAGTCAATGGATTTCTACATGTCATGATTAATAAAAAGCATCAGCCTGATACTGTAATTTCTCAATTTCACCTTTGTTTTTATTCTCAATTTCTAGAGGGCATCGCCCCTGCCCCTTTCTACATTTCTCAATTTTACCTTTATCGTCTAATAAAGGGCATGTTAGAAATTTCACCTCTGCTTATCTGGTGCGTTTCTACGCGAGAGCGGGCGACGCGATTCTGTCTGAGTCGAATGGGTTTTTCTCTCGTCTCTGACGAAGATTCTTTCTTTTATTCTTCATCTGATGTGGCTTCCGTGGGTGGAAAAGATATCCTCTGAGATATCTCATATTTTGCGTGACTTAATGGAAAATCTCAATCGTTCAAATACGTTCTGCACGAATCACATGGTTTATATATAAAAGGAAATATTCTATTACCTCAGAGTATATACACTCGACAAAAAGCTGAATTTTTTCATAAACCATAATTAATAAAACGAATTTTACGGAACCAATATGATTGGTTTTTTTTTTCAAAAACCATAAGGACCGTATGGTCCATACGATCTCCAAAATTGTATTTTTTTTTTTTAGACCATACGGTCTTACCATTTTTTTTTTTAAAACAAAAATTTTTTAAATTTTTTTATTTTTTATATTAAAATATTATAAATATTGAATATATTTCTTTAAAAATAGATGAAATATAATATAATTTGATTTATTAGAAAGACCGCAACAAATAACCCGGATCAATATTTTTCAGATCGGATTTTTCACGGCTGTAAGAAAAATTAATATATTTCTTTATGTGCCGTTCAACATGATATTCATACTAAAATATGGTTAGGGATGAAATTTTATAATTTTTGGAAAAAATTTACTATTTTCTAAGATGGGTAGAAAATCACTGTTTTTTTAACGGTTCAAAAACAGTGATTTTGTACCTATCTTAAAAAATAGAAAAAAAAATTTCATATCTATGCATATTTTAGTATAAATATTTTATTGAACGGTTTGGATCGACAATTTGGACTTTGAAAACGAAAATATGAAATATGAGGTATGATGAGGTATGAAAAAAATGAGGCATTGGAACCCTCCTCAAATAATATAGATTACATCTAATTTCTCTTTTATTATGTGAATTTTAAAATATTTTATAAGAACTAAACATAAAATGCACGATTCACTTGCAATAAAGAATCCAACTAGTAGACAACATACAAATCAAGTAAATTTCACCATTTCAAGATTTGCTATTTTTAGTCTTCAATTTTGATGTGCAATAATTCTACATATGCAACATATATATTTTCATCATGTTGTTATCAGATTTGCTTTCTATAACAACAAAAGGTATTATGCATACTTTTGACATATGTGTTTAGATTACTAATCCAAGTAGATTGGACAGCTGTAGAACAGTCACCAACTATCCATCTTTCTGTTTTCTAATAACACACTCCTTTGTCAAACTTTTCTATTAATATACTTACTCTTTTTATATACTAATTAATACTATAGATGTATTACACAACCACTGTTCTTGTCTTATTAAATGATGGGGTCAACAGAAAATTTGGAAACTATTCTGGATAATGACATATATATTCAATAACATATTGTTTAAGATATTTGCATAAAAGTGATTCCTTCAAATTTTATCACTAATTTCTATTGCGCCTAAGAAGTCTATAAATATATCTTAGATAAAGGGTTTCTATATATCTTTTAATTTAACAAAATTAGGATTAATTTAAGAGCAATTTGGGGGTAGATATCTGCAAAAGACACAAAAAACTCATTGAAGATCAAGACAGACTCTCTAGGTGTATTCCTTCCATCTTTGTATCTTCTATTAAGTTGTATTGTCTTTTTTATTCGTTTTCACTATTAATTTACTTGTGAAAAACTAAACAACTCGTCCTCAGAATTATGGCTTGTAAACCAGAATTCTTATTATAGTTTAATTAGTCAAAAACACTTTTTATATTATCTTTTGTGCTTAATTTGTTTTTTTTTCTGTATTTTACTTTGTATTATTGTTTAATTTGGAGTGTTCTAACCTTGTCCACGTTGGTGGTAGTCACACCATGTACTTAGACATTTAGGGTTGACCAAATTAGGGTTAGGATACATGAATCTAGACCTAGAGTTGATAGGCTGAAGGGAAGAAACTCTTTGTTGAAACAAATTTTGAAAACTTAGGAGTAATGAATATTCTCATGCTTTACTAATAGAGACACTTTAATTATCCCAAATATGGGAGTAAAAAGAAAGTACGTAACTGTGAACTTATAACCTTAAGGTCATGTTTGGTTGTAGAGTAAAGTTAAACCGGATTAAATTTCTTATTCCAAGCTAAACCGGAGTAAGTTAATCATGTTTGGTGGAGTAAGCTAAATCACCTCTCTAGGTGGTGTAAGTTAATCCGGTTTAGCTCAAATCTTACTCCATCTTAAACCGCCTATGTTACCCCTCGTTTAACTCCTTAAGCGTGGAGTAAGGGGTTTACTCCACCTCTTGCTCCACAACCAAACATGGCCTTATAGTTTTAGTAATTGCGCCAATTATATTTACTCCTTGTAATTGGTTAAGATAAAATTTGAGTATCATTTTCTTACCAGTCTTGATGATTAGGGTATTGTAACACGAAAGTGAGCATTAGTGTATCAGAATTAGAAACTCTCAAATTTGCATACAAATATTATCCACATTTTGTTTTTACGTATGCATACAAGTGTTGTAAATAACGGTATGCGCTCGTCGGACGGATAAGGTACCGCTAAGCGATTAATCGGAAATAATCGGCCATAATGAGAAATAATCGGTCAATTAGTCGGAATTTTTTTTAATAGTTTAGTTGCCGCCAATGACTAATTGGCCGATTAATCGATCTAAACGACAGTTTTTTACAACACTGACGCATACATAATTATGTCAAAACTTCTGTTTAATTTAGCAACAAGAGCTCTAAAGAATACATCGATGTGAACTTATTAATTATTTAAATTAATGGTTCCCATTGTATTAAATCGAAATATTATAATTTTTTATACTTATGTGAAAAAAATTTAATATAGATTATATATTTTAAAATATTTTATAAAGGATAAAAAATTGAATGCGTGATAGAGTTATGAATTGGCAAATGGATCATCTGTAACTTTAAAGAATTAAAAAAATGATTGCTTTGATTCACTTGCAATAAATAATCCAACTATTTAGTTAATACATTTTTTTTTTTACGATTGTTTCTATTATTTTTAGAATAAAATAATTTAAGATGTAAAGGGTTAAAACTTGTTATTGATATTACAAAACAATTGTATGCATGTGATTTTTCAATATATTATTGAAATTAGTTATTTTTTGTTGAAATGATCCAGGCATGCTTATGAGTAATGATATAATACATCTCAGGTTTAAAATTAATTTTGAATTTTTTTATGCATTTTAGAATTTAGAATTTTCATTGATGCTAATTCTGATACTATAATGATCTCTACAGTAACAAAATCTGTAGCAATCGGATCAATGCTCAGATCTTTGGAAGAGGCGGTCCACGATACACCGTGAGCAACGACGTGTCAATGAGTGGAATGTGGGGGATTCCCAGGAGGGAGCGCTCCGATGGGGATAGGAGTGCGTATCCTCTGAGATATCTCAACATTTGCGTGACCGACGTGTCCGGTGCCTATTCGGGGGTGATGTAGGGTCAGTATTATGTGTGCTTTGAGATTCGTGCAGAACGTATTTAAACGGTTGGAATTTTCCATAGAGTCACGCAAATTTTGAGATATCTCAGAGGATACGAATGCTGGGGATAGGAACCAAGTTCGGTCCTGTGCCCGTAACCGTTGGATCTGGCATCATGATGTAGATGCAGGCAGGTGATAATTGTTTGTTTATATAACTGGCCGTTATAATTTAGAAGCCACTGCTGTCTGCTCCTGTCTCCCTCTTCCTCTCTTCTCCTTCGACCTTCCCAAATATGCCCCCGCACAAATTGCCAATTTCCATCCATGCCCTCCTCTTCCTCTTCCTGCTCTGCCTCCTCGCGTCCACCTCGCATGGTCGCCGAATCTCAGTTACGCGCTCTAACAGTAACACCTCAAGTGCTGTGTACCTCTGGCCGCTGCCCAAGCATTTCACCCACGGTGAGCAGACCCTTTCAGTTTCCCCTGATCTCACTCTCAACTTACAGGGAGTAGCCCATAATTCCAGTATAGTACAAGAGGCATTTGAGAGATATCGAGATCTAATCTTCAAGTCCTGGGCCCATGCGGGGTCCACTTCAGACTATGACGTCAGCACGTTGAATGTGCTCGTTTCTTCCGATAATGAGACGGTATGTGCAATGGCCAATGTGCTAGTTCGATTTTGGAGAATTTTGCATTGGCAATTGTCTAGGCTATTGGATTTGAAAATTGAAATCAAATCAGTATGTCTTGTTTTCTGATACTTCAACTTGCTTCTTACTTGAATTTACTTTTATTAGCTACAATTGGGAGTGGATGAGAGCTATACACTTTATTTGGGTAGAAAGCAGAGTGGATCTATTGTTGATGGAGCTACAATTGAGGTATTATTCTCTGTTGCTTCTGCTTATTTTTCTATTTATTGCCTCTCTTAAAAGATCATTTAAAATTATAGTACCTGGAATTTGTCAATTAATTTTTTTCTGGGTTTCTTATCTCGGTCACAGTATGTTGCATTAATAATCTTATGTTATGTTCTTTGTAAAAACTTTTTTTGTTGTTTTTAACAAAATACAACTTCTCTTCACAAAAAAATAATAAGAAGAAAAAAATACTTTATTCTACTTTTTTTCCAATTTTAAACAATATTGCTCTTCTTCACGCAGTTTCTAAAGAATTATTCAATATAGTAAACTTTTGTAGCTTTTATTTTCGTACTTGAATTCTTATATTTCTGTAATTTTCAGGCAAATACTGTTTATGGAGCACTTCGGGGACTGGAGGTATGCATGTGACCCTCTATTTGTTAAACTTGTCGTTGTTCTTTCATTTATCCTATATGTTTTCATTTTTTGGTCTAATTTTATAATTTAATCGTACCAGACATTCAGTCAATTGTGTGTTTTTAATTATGACACTAAAGCTGTCGAAGTATATAATGCTCCATGGTACATACAAGATGAACCACGCTTTGCTTTTCGTGGATTAATGCTTGGTATGTGAGGTTTCAACTTTTCTTTTGAATAATTTTAATTATGCACTTACAAACATAGAAATACAATGTACATCCCTTACAAAAAAAAAATAATCTCATTTGCCCTATCCTGGTTTATGTAGAGTAGTAGATATACAATCTTCACCCGTTATGCTTTCTAATGCAACATAATTTTAATGTTACCCACGAAGTTTAACATCATATTTGTGCTTCTTGGTGTGCATGATGTTTCTCACTTTTCAAATTATACGTGATAATTCCAAATTTTGTAGCAGTGTACTTAAAAATGAACCACTCACTTTTATAAGAAACTCTTATCAGAACATGACATAGCAGTTTGCAATATATTGATTTCATTTTCAGATACCTCACGGCACTATCTTCCAATACATGTGATTAAGGAAGTGATCGAAGCCATGTCGTACACCAAACTGGTAAAAAACTGTTTATACCAAGTATTGATTTTCAGATTTTGGTCTTGAATCTGATATGGTGACGTGTGTCCAGTAGAATGTTCTTCACTGGCATATAATAGACGAACAGTCATTCCCTTTGGAAGTGCCATCATATCCCAAATTGTGGAAAGCCTCATACACTAAGCAGGAGAGATATGCAGTAGAGGATGCATACGACATTGTTGAGTAAGTGCATTTATTAAAAAAAAATTCTTTCTTTTGCCAAATCTTTTTGTCATGCATTAACGCTTTGTTTTCTCTAACTGGTGTTTTATTGCATTGAATTCTTATGGTGAAAAGCTTTGCCAAGAAACGAGGTACACTTGTCAACTATTGTCATATTTCTTGTTATTAATTTTTAAATTATGTTGTTGTACAAGCACTGACATATTTTATATATCACTTCCATTATATGATTAATGGAGAAGCTCACGAATCTCATATCCATAAGTTCTGTAACCATACTTTGTGCCCATTTATCAGGTGCATATATAATCATGTTGCCTTTTTGGTTGTATAGGTATACACGTTATGGCGGAGACTGATGTGCCTGGTCATGCAGAGTCATGGTATATAAATTATTTATCTACCAATTACACCTTATATTATACTTGTGTTGCAATGAGAAGCAATCTCTCTCTTGCAATTATCAGCTTAATGTCTTGATCTCTAGAAACCCAACAGTTGAAATGCAATAAAATTAAAAAGCTTATGACCAAATCAACTATTTGCTTGATTGTGTTAAATCCGGGCTTACTACAACATTACCAGAATTTCTCATTCAGAAATAAAAGAGAAAACTGTAAAATATCAAGTAATATACACCTGGTCCAATTATATCACTAGTGGCTGAGGATGTTAATTACAAAATGTGACCACTCTTTGTCAGAAATAGTAAAAGAAAGAATGAAAACTAAGATACTGGGAGTTAGAAAACCTTACAATTACTGAGATGATTGAAATAAAGCTTTCTGTATTATTTTCACAGGGGAGTTGGATACCCTGATCTATGGACTTCTGAGAATTGCACAATGCCGCTAGATGTTTCGAAAGACTTCACTTTTGAAGTTATCTCTTCCATTCTTTCTGGTCTCTCTCTATCTCTCTCTCTCTCTCTCTCTCACACACACACATGCACAAAACAAATTTCATGCACATTTTTCTTAGACTGTTTAACGTAATGTGAATATCCTTGTGAAATTTCAGATATGAGAAAAATATTCCCTTTTGAGATGTTTCACTTGGGTGGTGACGAAGTCAACACAGGTCAGATTATATCTTCTTTTCCTCTACTTATGTAATGCACTTGTGGTCATCGTAGGATTATCGTGTGTTATTGGGCTTGAATATTTGCTTTGTTATAGAAGACTGTATCTTGAGGTTTAAGCCTCAATTTGGTTAAACTTGAGCCTTGATAAAGCCTTTGATAAGCATTTTTAATCAAAAGGAAGTGCAAAAGGGAAATTTGAGCGACCTAAATGATATATAATGAAGAGGAAAACAATAGCAGTTTAGTGCAAAAGGGTAATTTGAGCAACCTGACAGTTGTAGAGTACACCTGAACCATAATTAAAGAACTTAAATCAGGCTTGTTTAATGTGTGCAATTTTCCCATATTAAGAAGTGCCATTTGTCTGTTTACATTCATATGTCCATCAATTTATAGTTTTTTTTTTTTTTGGGAACGCCTTTTAGATTGCTGGCAGAATACAGCACATGTGAAGGAGTGGTATGCTTTCTTTTTTCTAATCATAATTATTATGAAACTATTGTAAAATCAATTCACATATTTTGTTAGAATGAATATTTAATATCAGACATAAGCTAATGACTTTTTTTTCTTTTCTTGAAACAGGCTTACTGAACATGACCTGACTACAGAAGGTGCTTATCAGTACTTTGTGCTGAAGGCTCAACAAATTGCTATCGACCTTAACTGGACCCCTGTCAATTGGTAAAGTATTATACTGTTATCTTTACCAATGGCGGCCGAATTAAAAGTTGATTAAATACATTTGAGAGACTTAATGTTTATTCATCTCTGGCATTGCAGGGAAGAAACCTTTGACAACTTTGGAGAGAACCTCAATCCTCAAACAGTGGTACATAACTGGTATGTTTTCTATGGAAATGAGCAACTAATTGTAGTACATGACTCATTTATGTAAAATTGAGACTTCTACTGATGTTTTGGTGAACCATTGATTTACTTTTCTTACCTTTTTGCAACAAAGAAGAGATCCTTGAATGTTAAACGAACCGTTCAAAAGAAAATCATTTAAGACACACCGACCATAAAATTAAATATAAAATCTAGGGAAAGTATCATATAGAAGAGAATGAAGAGAAATAAAAAAAACTAACTAGTTCAGAAGATAGTTCCAAATGAGCACAAAATAGCTTATAGAATAAACAAAATATTTTACTGTTATACTAATTAATGGCATAAGTGCATTTTTCTATACCCACTACTCAGATTTAACCTGAGAAATGCTTTACGGAATCTTGCTGCTGTGCTGTCCAGGTCCTGTACTTGCACATTCAACTAGTTCTCAATCTGTATCAAAACTCCAGACCTATAAAAATATTTTGTTCTCAATCCTGTACTTGCACTTTTCCTTGGGATCTCATCTCTTACCCCTTTGGTATAGTCTTGTACATGCATGAGTTAGTTCTACCAAAACTCCAGACCTATAAAAATATGAGTGTCAAGTATCATATACCTTAGTGAAGAGTCCGGCTACTATGTTATCGGCAGCATTTAAGCCTAGGTGCCACCGGCTCCAAAATCTATCGGATAGGGTTCAAATGACAAATCTAAATCGTTCAAACCGATCTCCTTAACAAGTTATATGTTTACATGCGAAATTTATAAATTTTTGAATTCATTTAGTATCAAGTCAAGCGGTCAAAGAGAAAAAGGTGGTTTATGAGTTAATTTTAATGCACTCATTTTTCATTGTTTTTTATTGCTTGACTTGCTACTAAATACCATCAAAATGTATAAATTTTGCATGTAAATGCATCAATCGTGAAGTATAACAGTTTGGATTCGTAGTTCGAAACCTATTTGATAGATTTTTGGAGTTCTGTGACACTTAGGCTGAAATTCCACAGATGGCATAGTAGCTGGACTTCCTTACAGGGGTGGAAATAGAAAATTTAGTTAGGGGGGTTGAAACTTAAAATGCATAAATATTAATTTGTGGTTAGTGTTGAACCCAAGACCTCCCAAAAACAAAATAGAGTCTTAACCACTAGACTACAAATACACATCTAACATTTTATGAGGGGGGCTAAACTACATAAAAACTTAAAAGGAATAAAAAATCAATTAAATTTCAACATACGTGATTAAAATTTTCAAAATCATGAAGTGGCTTAGCACCCCCTTGGCATAGTGTAGATCCGCCCCTGCTCCCTTATCGAAATGCTTACTCTATGGAAGTATGCATATAGTTAAGCAAATAAATAACCCAACAAATAGTTATATGTTTGTCATGCCGGTAAATTACAGGTTGGGTCCCGGAGTCTGTCCAAAAGCAGTAGAGAAAGGATTTAAGTGCATTGTGAGTAACCAAGGCGTGTGGTACCTCGACCATCTCGACATACCATGGGAAAAGTTCTACACGAGTGAACCATTAGAAGGAATAAACAACACAGAACATCACAAACTGGTGCTCGGTGGGGAGGTTTGCATGTGGAGTGAAACAGCTGATACCTCTGATGTTCAACAAACTATTTGGCCTCGTGCTGCTGCCGCTGCTGGTATGGTCACACATTTTAATTCTATTATTTGAGTGAAACTACGGTACTTTGCATAGTGCGGATTGGTCCGTACCATGGGTCGATATTTTCGTTTTCAAAGTTCAAACAATCAATGTGAACAATTCAACATGATCTTTTTAGGAAAATACTTGTAGGTCAGTCAAATTTTATATTTTTTAGAATTTTTTTTAAAGGTAGAAAATCACTTTATTTAAAGATTCTTGACTATTCAAAAGTAGTGATTTTCTACCTATGTAAAAAAAAAACTAAAGAAAAAACTAAAAAATGTAATATTTAGTGTACATTTCATATGAAAATCATGCTGAACGGTTCTTAGATTTTAGATTGACTACTTGGACTTTGAAAACAAAAATATCGATATGTACTAGGCACCATATGCGCTACGCATAGTACCATATCCTCCTGTTATTAATGGCAAAAAAGTTTCTTGTATACTGTTAGAAAACCTCAAGAATGACACTAGACCCTTGAAAGACGAGAAAAAAAGAGTCAGTCAGTAACATAATAATTACAACTATATCCATCCTAGTTTTTAATAAATTCCCAGAGGTTTGAGACTGCCCCTCACTTCTCCCACATTCTACTAGAGAGAAGTAACGGAGGTAAAAGGACAATTTTATGAAGGGCGCATACAAGTGGTAAACCTTACCAAGGGCATTAGTGAAAATTTCTTTTGATCAAGAAGTTTCATTATATTTAATTTGTTTTTCAGCCGACCCCTTTGGAAGAGCATTAATGAATTTTGCTTTTGAATGACAAGTTTCACTATATCCAGTCTGTTTTTAGACCAACTCAAATCGTCTTTGGGCTATCCGTTACTAAGGCTCACATCATAATTATTTCACTAGGGCAATCCTTTGCAGTTTGTTATGAATTTACTACAGTGCTAGTTCCTTGCTTAATCAGTGTCCAATCCATCCATTGGTTCCAAATAAGCGCACACAGTCACACACAAGTACAATCAAATGAAAAGGCCATTGTACATTTACTGGGGACCCTTTTTCTTTGAAGAAGAAGAATCTGAGAACCTTATTTATTATTTACTGTTTTTGTAGAGAAATTATGGAGTCCATTGGAGGCCACTGCAGTATATGACCTGAACCAAACCGTATTGCCAAGGTTTCAGTATTTCAGATGTCTCCTCAACAATCGCGGCATTGCTGCAGCACCTGTCACCAACTTCTATGCAAGGAGGCCACCAATTGGGCCTGGTTCATGTTTCGAGCAGTAGTGCCAAGTGTTTGTCAAAATTTGGTTTTCATGAGGTCTGAGATGAGAGGTTTTTTCAGTTTGTTCCATTTCAAAGCAATTGCAATTCCCATTAGTAAGTTCCATGTAATTAATTGAAACAATAAATGGTCTGTTATTTATAATTTATATAGTGCTTTGCTCTAATTTATACTTGTCCTTTTTAAGTGATGCCTTGCTCTAATTAGTAATTACTGTTCTAGTTGTGAAGGTAGGCAACTGATTGGGTATCATTGCTTAGGTCTAGTGCCAGGTCAGCAGCAGTTTGCACCAGCTGAGGAATTGGAGGTGGTCCAATGCCAGGTTGGAGCACGTGGGATCCGTCCGATCCGCATCAAGATTTGTGTGGATGAAATGCACACAAATCTTGATGCAGATCGGATGGATCCCACGTGCATCGGACCACCCTTCACTCCAGTGTTGATACCATGCTGGTTGCTCCCCTGTTTGACTTGAGTTAGTTCATTATTTTTCAAAAGTTTTTATTTTTTGTCACTTGTACTAATAAGGTTTCAAAGAATAAGTTATTTTCTTTATAAAACATCAAGTTACTTTTTTATTACACTCAGTATACCCAAATTACAAATTTTACTTTGCCGAATAAATTTTCGAATCACAAACTTGTTACTATGCTAGTACGTAGTGCCAGTATAGTGCGAGGACAGGCTGATGAAGCCAATTTATTGTTCTGTGCAAACAACATTAGATGAAGCACCATCAAGTGGCATCAACTTCGGCAGATGCACGGAACAAATCTTGAGCTGTACAGGTGGCAAATTGCTGAATCTAACTAGATCAGGCTGTGGTGACTTCAGATTTGGGTCATATTTTTTAAATGCTGGTAAAGGCTTTCCAAGAAAGTGACAAGGGGAAAAGGAAAATTCAAACTGGAGGCATTTCGACAAAAACGTTAGATGAAAATTTGAGCGGAGCAAAGGGAAAGTTTTTTTTTAGAAATCATAAATAAAAAAAATAGATTTTAACCAAACCAACTTGATTTTTTTTTTTTTTTACAAAAACCATAAGAACAGAGATGTCATTTATGTCTCTCATTTTTTTTTTTGACCGAATTGTCATTTCAGTCCTAGCCTTTTTCACAGATTTCGAGAAAAAAATACGCTGAAAAATTATGAAAATATCTTGGACCGAATTGTCATTTCAGTCCCCGGAAAAAAAAAATTCAAACCGAAATGGCATTTCAGTTATTATGGTTTTTATAAAAAAAAAATTAATCATGTTGGTTTCATAATTTTTTTTTGGTTTCATAATTTTTTTTTTAATATGGTTTATAAAAAAAAATTCGAGCAAAGGAGCATTTTCAAATTAATTTGCTTGATTTACATATAGGCATATAGCCCATAGGCTAGGGTATCTCCTTGATTTGGTAACTGCGGTTGTTATGGGAATATGCTATATCGGTACAGTAGTTTTATTCTCACGGGGCAGTTGTACCAACTCCTACGGCTGATGTAGTAAGGTTGAATATGACGTGATATACAACAAAAGAAAGCACGCAGTCAATGGGTTTGGTCTAAAATCGGTACTTCATAAGACGTGCATCGTTTTGTAACCCAAGTCTTTCTTTCTTTATTTATTTATTTATTTATTTTGGTAGATTTGGTTGTTCTTGTGGTACCCAAGCTTTAGCATAAACTCCTAATTCTATAAGAATTTTAATCAGGTTTAAAATTCGTAATTTGAATATAATATTAATATCATTTGAATAGAATATAATTCGTTATTTAGATTAAAAAAAAAATTGAGAGTTTGAGGTAACTCAAAATTTGAGTTTGGATCTGACCGATCAAAATCCAGATCAATTTGATACGAGATGATATGCATATGATTCTTTTAATATTCATGCCAAAGTAGATTGGACAGTCCGGATCAAACTCAAAATTTTGAATTACCTTATTTGAGTTTGGGACTTGCAAAACAAATAAAAAGTTTCTTAAGTTTATGAATTTATAAAATAAAAAAAATCCAGTAAGATGCTAAAAAGACTAATTTTTTTTATTAGTTTATCTCTGTTTGTAAATAATGACAAACTTGTAGCATTTTTATTAGGATAATGTATCTAGAAAAAAGAATTAAGTTTTTATGAAATTAAAAACTATTTAAGGTGAAATGCAAAAGTTGTTCTAGACGGAAGTCTGTTGGCACACGATCTTTAAAATTAAAATTCAATCTAGTTTTCGCTGGAATTTAATTCTTAATTTTTACGGCAAAAAAAAAAGATAAATTACAAAAATTGTCCCTAAATAGGTTTTGTGGATTTGAAAATCACAAATTGCACGGCTTTGAAGTTATCGAGCCAGTAGTTTTAGATAGACATTGAAATCTTCAAAAGTTGAAAATTATGAGTAGTAAAAATATTGACAGTGTTGTTTTGATTTTATACAATATACAAGTAATAAATTCAAAATAAAAAAATATATGAGTCGTGCATTGTATAAAGTCAAAATAACATTGTCAATGTCTTTACGTAATTATAATATTACAGGTTAAAATGAGAGATCAAATTGTTAAAATCAATTATGTGTTACAAATATATACATTTCGGAGAAGACATGAGGGAAAAGAAGGAGAAAAAAAGCGAGCGTTGCGTAAAATTTAAATACAACTTTAACAATTTTGTAATTCCAATTTGAGATCTAGATAAGATGAACTCGTTGTCTTCACCCCCTCCCTCCTTTTTTTTTCAAAAAACGATTCAAATCTCATTTATAAGGTGCAATATCTCACTGAATCTGAATTCACTCTTCCATTTCGGAACAAATTTAAAAAACATGTTAATTTGTTTAAATATTTTGCAATAAAAAAAAACCTCTCGAGATTATGCTGAACTGATGAAACATGCACACAAATTTTGGTACGGAAACTAATGCAGAGGTATAAACAAGCACAAAGAATTGTATTTTGGGGCAGTATATCTAAACTGCTCAAAAAATTTAATTCCTACATTTTTTATAAGAAATAATAGGAAAACATGAACAAGTACAGTTATTATTTTTTAAATTCCTACAGTTGGGATATGGAAATAATAGAGAAACATGAACAAGTACAATGTTTATTTATTTTTTAAAATCTAATGAAGGCCGGTTCCTTCCAACTATCAAAATATTCAATTCTGACAAATTATTTTCCTCGCTTAAAATTTGACAATTACTTCCACGTTTGAAAAAATTATCCCTCTTAACCTTTGTACTTGAAAATCATAAGTATTTTTTTATATAAAAAGGTGGAGATCTCGTCTAACAATTTTTATTTAATTTTTATTTAATGTTTATAAAACACCCTCCATTCGAATTCCACACAGAGAGTGTTGTTCTTTACCACTACATAAAGGCTGATTCTTAAAAATCACCGGTATTGAAATTATAAATCACCATAATGCCTCTTATAATGTTAATTGTTTTAAAAATTCTCATAAACTTTAATAACTTATGTTTTTCATTATCAATTTAATAGGAGAATAATAAATTTGATTGGTTAAAATTTCTGTTGTGAAACACTAAATTGCATCCTAATAAAAGGCACCATATCTGCTATAAATAATAATATAAGAAACATTCAAGTGCTGCATTTCATGCATATATTACTAGAAACAAAAAAAAGCCTACAATATTAAGTAGAGTGATTATGGATGCAAACAATTTAAATACATATTGAATAGTGATAAAATTATATCTGTATCAACGGATATAAAATAATACAGATATAGATAATTATCTGTATCAAGGTTCTAAATAGCGATTATAGCGGCATAGCGGGGAGACCAAAAAAAAAGCTATTGCGAATAGCCTAGCTATAGCAGAAGCTATCACATATAGCGATTTTCCCTTTTCAAACTTTATATTCTATATTTCTACTAATTATCAACATAATCAATATTAGAGAATTGATGTAACAACTAAATGACAACTAATCTAAGTCTATACTTTTTATCAATTATGCAAATAAGAAGGAAAAAAATCTAAAAAGTAACATTATTTAATAGTTTATACTTCATGGTATTACATATTGTAATAGACAAAGAGCAATTAATTTTATAAGGTAAATGAAGTCAATATACATATTTAAATATTTTATAATTATAATAATAATCAAAATCAGCTTTCAATTGAAACGAACGAACGATAATAATTTTACAAATGAATACTATAAAAAGAGTAATCAAAATGAAGAATTAGTATTTGAATATTTCTCGATATAGAATGATAGAATAAATTACAAATAAAAATAGAAGCATATAGTTTGGTTTAGTTACTTATCGTAGAAGACCATGTAGCATTAGAAATAAGAATAGAAGTACAGAAGTCCATATAAATTGCAAACAAAAAAACCATGTAGCATAACGGTAGCTATAGCGGGTCTCATATAGCGGTAATAGCGGTTAGCTATTATAGCTATAGCGGTCGTAGCTGAGTTAGCGCAATTTTATCTCATAGCTTAGCATTTATGGTCCGGAAAAGCTATAGCTAGCTATTTAGAATCCTGATCTGTATCCATATTCGTTAATTATCTGTATCTAAATATCATAATTCGTAAAAATTTAAATACAGACATATAATATCCGATCTGTTTTCAGTTTTCACCTTGGAATTATCAATGATAAGGACATCATGAATTGCAATTCAGAATTTTTTGTGGGTGTAGATGCATTATCCCTTTTAATAATAACAGGGTTTGTTTTGTCCTCGCTGTCTTTGTCACTGTCTCGGTCTAACATTGCAACTTTGTTAAAAATCCAATCTAATCAATTTACTTGACTCTTCTAATACAAGCAGTCCGAAAAAAACAAACATAAGAAATTATTGAAAATTCCAACGCAATTTTCCTCGCTGGAGATGGAGAAAGGCTTGGAATTGGTATTTCATGGATTGCGAGTTTCTTTAGAAACCCAATTAATTGTGTGCTCTGTTATGAATAAAAGGAAAGGGGAGGAGATTATAAGTTTTTCTCCATGTATTTCTTTTATAAAAAAAATTGGAGGTAAAAATAACTAGCAGAGTGGGTTAACTATTTTTCTCTTGACAACATAAATTAGACCGAATTTTTTTTTTGTACCATACTAAAAAAAGAAAAAAACTACGTTTTCTGGATAATTTCAAAAATATCAGGGTTGCCAATTCAATCTACGATTCCATTCTTGGGGTCGCAGATTGAATTAAAAGCCTCCAAAAAATCCAAAAAATCCACTATAATATACTGATATAGGTTTTTAGGGGGCCTCCAATTTAATCCGTGGCCCCCTAAGAATGGAGCCGCATATTGTATTGTAGGTCTTGGTATTTTTTGAATTCCCCAATTTTAGAGGTATTTTGATTTTTTTAAATGGTATTAATAAAAATTTCCGTAAATTAGAAGGGTAAATTTTATTTCTAGATAAGTAGATAGAGATGCATGTTATTCATTGTGGTTGTGTTTTAATAATGGTACGTATTCAACTCGAAGAAATTATTAGTCAATAGAGATGCACAATTTTTAGATATCCTTTTGTAGAGATGTTGGAATAATGAATAACTAAAACAATAAAATAAAATAAAATAAAAATATAATTAAGTCTAGTTTTAAAATTTGTACTCGTTTAATTCTAAAAAAAAAAAAATTTGCTTGCAATTTAATGTTGATTATATGTACTTGAAAAAAAATGCTTTATTCTAGCTTGCAGATCCTAAAATAGTAACGAAAATATCATGTGTTTTTTCTATTTTATAAATTTGCAGATTTTAAACGATTTTTTTTTTATATTTGATCTTCAATACTGATCCAAGGAAACGAAAAAAAAAAATGTTTAAAAGCTACTTTTTTTTCTCGATATATAGATCCTGAAATTAGTTGTATGTTATTTTTGAAATGACTTATATTTTGCATCTTAGATTGAGATGATAAGAATATTTTTTAGATTTGAGATAATGATCTGAAATCCCAACTTTTTTCTTAAAGTAGGCGATGGAATCACAGTATTTATAAATAAATGACACCTATATTATTTATTGATGGCTCGTAGTTATTTTCTTCTTATTATACAGAGGAGGGTTCAAATACCTTCATTTTTGGTGCCTTCGTTGTATCTCTATTTTAAAAAAATTTAATAACTCAAAATTTAAAATTTAATAGTCAAAATAAAACCATTAGATTTGATCTATGCGCTTAAAGAAAATTATCACATTTCAATTTTCTTTTTATGTGAATCAATAAGTTAAAAATCAATATTTAGAAATTATCCACATTAGTACGTTTTTACAAACTCTTGATGACAACCAAAATAAAGTTGAAATGTCAAATTTTTTTTATACGTATATAGATAAAATAGCATAGATCACATCTAACGATTTTATTTTGACTTTTAAATTTTAAATTTTGAGTTATTAAAGTTTTTAAAAATAAAATATGATGGACACACTAAAAAATAAATGCATTTGAACCAACTCTATTTTAAAATATGTTTCTGTAAAATTTACGGAAATTAAACATTTACTTTTTGTCTTTTTCTTAAAAAATCATCATTATGTGTATTAGACTAGAATTCTGATTTTACCTCTAGTTTTGCTCTTGACACGTTGCTTCCAATATTCGAAAATGCAAATAAAAAAAAAAAAAGTTTGTTCAAAGCGGTAAAAGTATCGAATAAAAATTGTTATGAATATAAGAGTCGGGTTGTAATTTAGCAGAACGGTTAAAAGAACGATGATATATCCATATTGCATTGATATGATGTGCCATAGTACATTATAGTGCGCTATATCAGCACAATAATAGTGTTGTAGCGTGCTATTTAGAACTCTGATTTTAGTCTAAATACCATTACTTTCAAAACATATGAGACATGCTCCAAACAACAATTCTAAACTATTCAAATCAATCCATTTCACAAGTAATGTGTTTACATGAAAAAATTATAAATTTTCAAATTCATGTGCGTTTGAATGAAGGCTTAAATTAGTGAGAATAGTGAGCTAATTCAAATTTGAGATAGCGAGTAAAATAGCATACTAACTCACAAAAGATAAACAAATAATAGTCAATTTCTGCTAATTTAAACATATCAAGCGATTAAAAAATAGTAGTTTGGAATAATCGCTATTTTGGATTAGTACTATTCTTTACCTCAAGTGTTTAAAAAATAAAAAAAATGAACACTTTAAAATTAACTAATTTTTTTTTTACCGTTTAATTTCATATTAAATATAAATTCGAAAATTATAAATTACATTAAACGTTAAATTTAAAAATTAATTGTGTTATGTTTACTGGACTTAATAAAAATTAATCCTTTATATTACAGCCTTTTTCTTTTAGTTATAAAAGTCACTTGAAAAAGATTTCTGTTCCCTAAACTAAACACACGAGGAGTGAGTGAAGGTGCAGGGTTGGTTAGTACACCCAGTGCATTTACTAGTTCACTTCACTATGCCAATCCTCTACTGGGGACCACAGTACCGCTCTTCCCGTCCAAAACGAAGACCAGTCAACATCCGGTTCCGGTCAAAGAAGGGACCCACTTACCAGTCAAAGCAAGTTGCCCGCTCCTCTCCCCTTCTTTAGCTGTCTCAGCCATCCAATCTTTTTCCCCACGATTAACCGTCAGATCACGCCTTTTCAACCCACTGTGAAGTAGGGATTCATTACGGACGGTTACGATTTGACCTCATGAGATTCTCATACAGTTGGAGTTACGGTGTGTGAGTATGACTCTGGATTTCCTAAAGTAACTCAAATTTTGAATTTAGATCAGGACCGTCCGATAAGAATCTGGACCAATCCGGACCGAGGTGGAATGTACCGGGCCCTTTAATATTCTTGCCAAAATAGATCTGACGGTTTCGAACTAAACTCAAAATTTAAGTTACTTTCGGTGTGACGAATTCGTGTAACCCACCGAACCACAGTTAAAGAAATAAGATAAAATGAAATCTCCGCTCTTTATCTTCGTCAATAAACTCTCCCTCTCTCTCTCTCTGATCTGCGCAAGTCTAACCTTACTCTTAGCTAGCCTCTTATTTTTCAGCTTTCTTTATGCCAACAAGAGGGGAATTAAATTCGACGTGCTCATAGTAAAAGGTGAGAATTCGATTCCTTTCCCCTTTGCGGCCTTTTATATTTTTATATTTTTTGTGTTTTATAGCCTTTTTACTTAATGAAATAAGGTTTTTTTTTTCTGCTTTAGTAACGACCTAAGATTGCTTCTTTTAGCCTTGCTTACTGTTGTGCTTTACTTCATTGGATTTTTGTTGCTTCGATGCAGGTTTAGGTTGTCCGATCTAGGGTTTGATCGAGTGAGCACTCGAGGTAGGATTACTTGTTTTGCTGCTTATTCCAGTTCTGTTACTTAATCTTCTTTAGGAGTAGCTAAATTTCATTTTCTTTTTATGTTAAACTTTTTGTTGATTTGTTAGGTTCTACTCATACCTCGCTCCCAAAGCAGATAATTTGTTGTGATCTATTTTTTCATTGATCCTCTCCAGTGAGCTTAGCACGGTATTGTCCTCTTAGCACGGTATTTTTTCATTGATCTATTTATTATTTTGAAGCACCTTAAGTTCATCTGTCATCTCTTTGTGCCACTTTGCTATATAGGTAAACATCTGAGAAATGAATTGACGATCCTTGAATTTCCTTGCTAAATCTAATAGTTCTGTAACTAATGGTGGGTGAAGAGAACAGCGCTTCTGCGACTCCCCCTGTTAGTTCCCGTAAAACCTACTGGAGATCAGCATCATGGTCTTCATCCCGCACCTCTGATCCACACAACCAGTCAGAGGACAACAGGTGTCTACCTGTTGGACCTGGCAACTCGCGTCGATGTCCCGGCCCGCCTCTGACGCCCCGTTCTCTTAGTGCCAAAGTAAGGCCCCTGCCCCCTTTACAACCGCTCTCAATTGCTCCCCGTAGCCTTGATGAATGGCCAAGAGCTGGTTCTGATGACCTTGGTGAGTGGCCCAACCCACCAACACCCAGTGCGACCAATGGTGGTGCTCCACGTGGAGGTGATGGCCTGAAACTTGATCTGTCCTCTATTCCCCGCCCCTCTCATGGGGGCAAAAAGGAGCAAATTGCATTCTTCGACAAAGAGTGTTCCAAAGTGGCTGACCACATATACTTGGGTGGTGACTGGGTTGCCAAAAACCGAGAAGTTCTCAAACAAAATGGCATCACTCATATCTTAAATTGTGTAGGTTTTGTGTGTTCTGAGTATTTCAAATCTGACTTTGTTTACAGAACCCTTTGGTTGCAAGATAGCCCAAGTGAAGATATAACGAGTATTCTGTATGATGTTTTTGATTATTTTGAGGATGTGAGGGAACAAGGAGGTAGGGTTTTCGTGCATTGTTGCCAAGGGGTATCCAGGTCCACTTCATTGGTTATTGCATATTTGATGTGGAGAAAAGCACAGAGCTTTGATGATGCATTCGAGTATGTCAAGGCTGCGAGAGGCATTGCAAACCCTAATATGGGTTTCGCTTGCCAACTCCTCCAGTGTCAGAAGCGGGTTCATGCAATCCCACTTAGCCCCAACTCGGTGTTGAGGATGTATCGGATGGCGCCACACTCTCCATACAACCCACTACATCTTGTGCCAAAAATGCTGAACGAGCCTCTAGCAGAAGCTCTGGATTCAAGGGGCGCTTTTATTGTGCACTTTCTCTCTTCTATTTACGTCTGGATTGGAAGAAACTGTAACCCGACTATGGCTAATGATGCCAAGACTGCAGCAATTCAAGTGGTGCGGTATGAAAAGGTACAGGGACCGTTTGTTGTGATGATAGAAGGGGAGGAGCCAGGGGAGTTTTGGGAGGCCTTTTCCAGCCCAGAACCCATTAACCCTGATGCTGTCGGTAAAAGGATAGTGGACGCATACAACTCTGATTTTGAAGTTTTTTACAAGGCAGTTTCTGGTGGTGTGGTCCCACCATTCTGTTCATCAGATTCCACAGGTCAGAATGAGACTCGGTTACCTACCAGAGAGAGTGAATGGAGTGCTCTACGCCGCAAGTTCATACCCGATTCGTTACTCTGGGCTTATTCTGAGTCTGCGCTTAGAACAGACATATGCAAACGCAGACAACCAATAGCAATCTCCCCTCCCTTTTTATCTCCTAGTTCTATCTCTTCTGATTCCAGCGCTAGTTCAAAGTACAGTTCTGACTCACCAACTGACTCGCCTTGTACCAGTTCGCCTCCTTCATTAATACCGTCACCTGTTCTGGGTTCAGTACTAGACCCATTACTGGTGGTACCTTCCTCTAGATCCCCTTTGCAAAAATCTAGTAGTTGCAAAGAGGGCAGTTTTTCTCCTTTGAAGATCTTATCTTCTAGTTCAATTGCTGAGAGGAGAGGTGGCTTTTCACTGATGAAATTGGCAGCACTGGGTAAAGAATCTACCAAGGGTATTTCGGTCAATTCTAGTCAATCCGGAATAAACACTAATGGCTCAGTGAATAATAATGTAGAAACTGTAATCTACCGGTGGCCTGATATGGAGGAAGTAGTGGAACATTCAAGGGATGATCTTGACCTGAAATCAGTTTATATAATTTTAGTTAGTAATGGTAGTAAAGGAGATGTGGTTGAGAGGAAAGTATATTTGTGTATAGGAAGAGAGTTTGCACGTACTAGAAAGGAGACTGACTCAGCAGGTGTTTTTGACTGGTATAAGATTGCTCGTGATTTTCTTGATTCTAAAGGTCTCTCTTCTGACCTTCAAATCGAGGTACATAGTAAAAGTCTCTTGCATATTTTTTTTTTCCTTTTGGGGCATTTGAATTTATATTCTAATGCTTTTGTGTATGTTTCCTTTTGAATGTTTGTAACAGGTTGTGAAGGATGTGGAGATGCCAAATCTTCTTGAAATTTTGAATGCTAAAGTTTTATAGTG
The DNA here is from genome assembly GCF_964058835.1 of Carex rostrata. NCBI lineage: Eukaryota > Viridiplantae > Streptophyta > Magnoliopsida > Poales > Cyperaceae > Carex > Carex rostrata. Next base: position 6,054,310 of record NC_135937.1, read on the forward strand.
GTACCATTGTTGTGTCTATCTAATTTTTTGTTTTGAAGCAAGGATATAAAATCAGCTAGTGTTCTAACTCAGTTGGAATCAGTGAGGTATGACCATCAAACCCAATGTATATTTTATTGTTTTCCTTATATTATTTTTATCTTGTAATGAGGTAATGCATATCCCGTGTAAATATCACACATACCTTTGCAGAGAGATGACATAATCAACCTAATTCCTGTTTACAGCCAAACTCAAGTGTAATTTTATTTAAACACGGGGAAAAATAATATTTCTTTCTTGAGTAGGGTTCAAGTGCCTTCATTTTGTGTGCTTTCATTAAGCCTTCGTTTTTATTTAATAGAACTTGAGAATAAAATTATAAAACTGAAAAGTAACATATTAAACTATTAGATCTGACCTAATGTCATTTTATCTGCATGTGATTAAAAGACAATGGTATTTTGGCTGTCTTGATGGGTATGAAGAGGTTTGTAGAAATCAACTGATGTGGTTGGTTTCTATGCATTGTTTTTCATGCTACTGTTGCTCATCAAATTAAGCCAATATACAACTTTTTGCATGCACATAAAGTGGTATAGATCATATCTAGGAGTTCTATTTTGTTACTTCTGAGTTGTATACTTTTAAATTACAATTTACTTTTTCGGAAGTTGAGACATGAATAAGGCACCAAAGATGAAGCATCTCCCACATTTTGTAGCTGTTCACCAAATTTTCAGGGCAATATTGAAATTTATGTTTGTTGATATTTTCATTTCCATTTTATTTTACTACATTTATTCAGTTGAAGCATCTCCCACAATATTAGGTAGCCGCATTAAATTGAGAAATATAATTCATGCATGTAAAAAAAATGCCTCTGGAGTCCCGTTCTATTATACTCAGAAACTTTTAATTTTTCATTCCCTATGTCAACGAGTTGGATATTGTTGTTTGAGGAGTTTGCAAAAAAAAACCTTGTCATCTGTTTAATTATAGAGGCTTCATTAAAGGAAGAAGCCAATGATTTTTTTCTAAAAAATTCAAGATAGTCCCACCCTTCTCCGTCCTTCAACAGAGTTTGATAAGTCACTGATATGACATAAAGAGTAAAATTGTAGTACGAATTCAGATTAGCACTCGTCTCCTTTAAGCCGATATACTAACAGCTGTTAAAAGTTAAAACTGTGTATAGAGTTTACATTTCAATCAAAACCCAGCTAGTAGTTGAACTGTTGAAGTGGTAAGCTATAGGATGACTTTCTAGCGGTCTTGAGTTCAAGTCCCTATGGGCACAGCATGGAATTCAGATCCAGTGCAATAACCTGACTGTGTAGAATGAGATCTGAAATGTACATTTTAATCTGGCACGAATCTCAAAACGGACCCCTTTATTCTAATTGGACTCCGAATTGATTTTCGCCAGAATGTTGAGTATTCTATCCTCTGCGGTACCACAGGAGGGGATATTCACTCCACAGTATGGTGATGTAGGAATTGTGCTTACCCAATCAGACTGATCTAGTTTGTGGTGGTGGGCCCAGCAAATCGAAGAGGTGACTGGAGAGGGTTCTTCTCTAGTGGGGTCCAGATGGGGATGGTGGGGGAGGGGTGGGTGTGGTTGGTAAACGAGGCAAAAAAGGGGGAAGAGAGTAGAACATATAGTGGATAAGTTAAAAGAGTTAGGTGGGAATTTGAGGGTGACGGAAGGGGTACTGATAAGAACAGACAGGGCTTATCCCTTTCAAGAATAAGTAGATTAATATCTGTTGAAGGATTTATAATAGCATCACTTATCCTTTTCAAGAACAAGTAGATTAATCTCTGTTGAAGGATTAATAGACCTATCCTTTGAATCTCCTGAAGGAAATATGAATCTTTTTGCAATTTTCTGTAAAATAGTGCATGCTTTTAGCATATAAATGTAGAGGTTCTTTTGCATATATTCTGATGTTTGCATGCATGAAATTATTCTTATAATTACTCATTTTTTGTTTTATTTTTTTAGGAGATTGCCGGAAACATTTGATTGTTGATGAACCGATAGTCTTAGGAACGGCTGGATAGGATATAAGACATCTTATCTGCTCCCCTGTTTATGGCATCTTATTGGACAAGTAGAAATTTTATGTTTCTTGGTGTTTTTTCTTTTCTTTTTCCATTAAACCCTTTGTAAATGATCAGAAACTGATTTAGACGATATTTAGTTATGCTAGATAAGTGGGGTTTATGGGAAATTTGTTTGTAGTTCTGGTTTCAGTATATTTCTGAGGGTTTATTATTAAGTGCTTCGTACTACATGTTTGTGCTGTACGTGTGCCTAGCTGATTCTTGCAATTATAAAGGGTATACACTGGTCTATTATTTTTATAGGTTAAAATACAAATGTAGTTTATGTAACGTACAAGTGGTGACTTGCAATTATAAAGGGTGTATAACGGTCTATTGTTTCTTCTATTTTTTTCACGTTGAAGTATAAATGTAGTTAATGTAACACACACACAAAATTAAAATGGAACCAGCATGTTGATTCTTTTGTAGGTCGTCAGAAAACAGAGACAGATGACGGTCAAGCTCTGGTTTGTATCAAAATTTGCTTGTAATTGATCGGTACAAATCTTAAAGTTGGTTGTGCGCATCTTGATGTGAATTGGATAGTTTTGATTTTTGACCTAGGTTGATGCCATTGAATTGTTGGCACTTGTATATACGGTGCTATTTCTGAGAGAGAAAATAGGCTACATTTTTTGCAGTTTAATACAAATTTATTTTTTAGGTCAAACAAATGTTCATTATGCTGACATCGTAATATGTATTTAGAAAAATAGTTCGGTAAAAAAATCGTTATATATAAATAGCTAGGGGTGAGTATCCGTGTAAAATAAGTGAATAACTTTCAGCCCCGTCTATATAATTTCAGTGTCTATTTGAATTATAGGAGTCTGCTTTGAGATTCGAGCAAGGATAAAACTGACAGTGTAGATCTCATTTTACACGGTAGGGTACAGCACTAGATCTGAACTCAATAGCTAGCGCACTCAGTAGTAAATCTCAAAAAATAAGATCAAATGAACGAAAGCAGGGCTGGATAACAAAAAGGGACAGGCAAGTCGATGCTTTTGGAATTTAAAAACAATTCTCAACAAACTGGCATGCTTTTGACAATTGTGGATTGTATTCTTTAGCAAATAAATTTACATCAAACTAGTCGCACTCATAAAAGTATGCAAAAGGAATTTCTTTGTTTATGAACGAACAACCTACAATAGTAGTTGTGATCACAAAAATAGTTCATTCTCCAAAGGGTTCCGGCGGCAGATCAAACCGATGAAACGAAGGACATCGCAGTGACATTTCATCATCACCACGTAACCAGCTCAAATTTCTTGCATCTTCTTTCATCAAGAAATCATAGCGAGTGCTCTCGAAAATATCTGAAAGAGGCCTCACTGATCCTTCCTCTGAAATGGCTCGCTCTGACGATGTACTGTCGTCAGTAGGAACTATTTTTCCACTAGACCGAGATGTGATTTCGGTTCGGTTTCTTGTTGCTGGCAACCGACTGCTGTTGCTTCGAGGATATATTGTTGTTCTTCGATGGTCCCCACCTCCTTGTTGAGTATCCTGTAATAGTGAGACATCTTTTTCTGAGCACACAAAATCAGCTAAATCATATATTCACCTGAATTTTATTCAAGTTGTATTTCTTTTGAGAAAAAAAAAAAAAAAAAACTTACTGTTTGTTTTGTATTGGCTTCAAGTGATTTATTTGACCTTGTCTTACTGATGGCTCTCTGATCAATCGCCGGTACATGTTTCATGGATGGCTTTAGTGTTCTATTATCTGTCGGTAAACCTGTTTTCCTGCCCTGAGACGTACCGCCAAGCCGGCTCTTTCCCAAATTCTCACCGAATTGACTTTTAGCCATATTTTTTCTTGGAGTTGTCACTGGTGAAGTAGCCGGTCTTTGATTCATGCTCGCACTTGGTCTTGCACCCACTAGCCGTTGCTTGGCGGTTGACACTGGCCTTTCAGGTGGTTTAGTAGTTTTCGTACTTTTTGTTTCGTGTGATGGAAGCCGGTTAAGAGAGCTGGAACGATGTATAGGAGGCTGTTTAGCTGCTGATGACATGGCACGACGTGGCGGCGTCAGTGGCCTGGGGCTACTTGTGGTCCTTGGTGTGGGGACAGTAGTAGCATTTGATGATGAATTCGGTCTTTCCGGAAATGGGGTCTGGTTGGTTCTTGGGTTTCTAGTTTTTGCTGGACTAGGGAGGCGGGAAGCCCCGGGTCGAGACGGAAGCTTGGAATTGGATGCAGTTGAGCTGGAAGTAAGAGAGGACTTTGCGGCATTTAGAGAAGATCGGTTGGTGGAGAGTGTACCTGAGCTGGACGAGCGAATCATGATGGTGTTGGGTAGCGAGGAGCGCCTTACATTGTTCAACATTGAATTGGTGGATACTGCAGAGCGAGTAACCGAGCTGCTTCTTGACATTTTTGTGGTACCAGTTGAGTTGCTGGTTTCTTGAGATAGCTGTGAGAATTTTAGTCAGGAGTACCAGAGAATATATGGTTGTTTGTTGAAAGGTACAACCTAACAGCCACTAATTGAGGGCTGAGGTTTATAGTGAACTTAATATACATTGAGATAATATAAATTAAGACCATGTCCATAAAAAATAGCAGTTATAATCAGTATTTATGAGATTAATAGACCAGTTTGGTCAATTGGAATACTGGCCTATATATGCTTTACCAGTATACCAGGCAATTGTTAATTTGCTTTCATGTTTTAGAGTTAAATGCAAATCATGGGTAAAGAATTTAACAGAGTATTTTTGGCTACATGCAGTGCTTGGACTATATAATCAAAACAGCTATGCATATGGTTTATGCGCTGCATGAAGCTCAAATCGCTCTGTTAAAATCTTTACCACCAATCAATAATCAGGTAATTAATGCGTATGGTGCAATGTTTCAATCGTACTAATTATGAATAGGTAATGATAATAATACTCAGCTGTATAATTAAAGTATCAAATTTGAAAATGTGACATTAACATACTCGTGATGGTCTAGAAGCAGAGACGGATCGAGGTTTGATTTTCGTAGTACTTTCTTTTTCTTTCTTAACAGTTGAAGAAGGTAGTTGGTAAATTGGATGGAGAGGAGATGCTGGTGGTGTCATTAGCCTGCTCCAATTTCAAAATTTTAACCAAATGTAGCTAATTTGCAAACTATAGACAACATAATATTTGAAAAAAATTGAAACTTGAAACTAAAAAAATCAAAGGAATCAGTTACCAATTGAACTCATTCTTTCCAACCTCTGGAGAAAGTAGATCATCTGTTTCGAACTTTCCATTCGATGCACGCTTCGTCTTACCCTGTACTACACCTAATAACCAACTTGTAAGCACTTTCTCAAAACATCACCTGATTTTTGTACCGTTTCTCGTCATGATTGGTACCAGAAAGTTCGACATGCAAGTGCAATTTTCTTGCGTGACTTGTGCCTCATTAATCACGTTAATCAACTTACACAAACTCAAAAACTGTCGTTAAATTGCAAAAACTATATTGCAATCAAACACAAGATAATCTATAAAATGAAAAAGAGATGCAAAATTTTATATCTCACCTTTTTGACTTGTTACATTGTCATTTGAGGGTTGTACCGGGTTGGGACTTTTTCGGAGCCAAGAGAAGAGATCCAAGCTCTCATCATTAATTCCTTTTCCTTGTAGAATCCGAGAAGCAAATGACGGCTTTCTTTCACGCATCGGTGATTGTCTCGAACCCCGATTTCGACTCATTTCTTCTGAATATATCAACAGAAATTATATATCCTCTTTGTTATAATTGAAAATGTCTTATTTTGATCTTGACTATGTTGGCGTTGGAGAACAAGAATTGAGGGTCTTCCTTTGGGATGAGATAGATAAAAAGATAGAGAAAGAGAGAGAGAAAAAGAGATGTATTAAATGAAACAATGGTATGAGTTGAAAAGAAAAGAAGACTTCAACCGTTACTGCCTCTCTGCTTTCACAGTTAAATTTATGATACCTTCAGGCTTCATGTTTTCTTTCTCTTTTTATATCTCTCTTTTTAATTTCTACTGTTCCATTTATATCCGGATCCGCTGCAACTCTTTGACAATGCACAAGTCTGTCCTTACCCAATCCACAACATCCACTTATAACATGAGGACCGAATCTGATTATTTAAAATAAATATATATATATATATATATATATATATATATATATATATAGAGTACGGCTAATGCGCTTCCTCTAGCATATGGGCCGAAATGCTTCCGGTGGAAATTTGAAATTTCAAAATCCAAAAAGTCGATCTGAACCGTTCATCTTCTTCTCCATATTAATATCTGATTGGAGACCAAATTTTACATTTTTCTGAAATTTTTTACTATTTATTAAGCCACTTTGAAAATCGCTGATCCAATGGTTTTACTGTTTTGTTAAGCCACTGTTGGATCAGCGATTTTCAAAGTGGCTTAATAAATAGTAAAAAATTTCAGAAAAATGTAAAATTTGGTCTCCAAGCAGATATTAATATGGAGAAGGAGATGAACGGTTCAGATCGACTTTTTAGATTTTGAAATTTCAAATTTCCACCGGAAGTATTTCGGCCCATATGCTAGAAGAAGCGCGTTAGCCGTACTCTATATATATATATATATATATATATATATATATATTATTTAAGGCACTGAAGCATCAGTCTTCAATGTTGTAAATTCCTGCCTTATTTTGTACAAATCACATATTGACAATCCAATTTTTATTTTATGTAGCACACAAGTTACAATGTTTTCAACTCTATTGTATGTGCGCTGCATGAAATCAAAAGTGCGTTGTCACTATTTTTATCCTAACTCTTAAGAAATATCTTCAATATTGTATTGACTAGGACATAAAACAACATGGTCATACAAATGTAAAATTTGCTAGGAATTTACAAAATTAAAGAGGGATGTAAAATATTTGCCAGAAATTTATGACATTGAACAGGGGTAATTTTGTAAATATTACCTTCATTAAAAAAAATTCCCCCTTTTTGCTCTTTTCTTCTTAGCCATGCTTTTGCATTAGAGGAATAAGCTCGTACGAATATTAAATGTAACGTGCAGAGACTGAATCCCATTTCCTTTCAAAAAGGAAAAAAAATTCAGATTACATCGCCTTTTAAATTTGGATATGCCAAAAAAATACTAATTAAATATATAAAAAGTAAAACATTCAGGCCCGCAAAACAAAAGACAAGTGCAATAGAATTTTCGACGTGGCAACCATGACCTTCGCAAGGTACGATTATTTGATTATTTCCCTTAGTTATGAAAATGATGTAATTAAAAATATCTCATAGACTTGTCTTTCCATTTGGCTATTCTTAAATTATTACTAAATTCTCCTTTAATTTCAGATACTGACAGAACTAGTTTTGATTTTTACAGGCACTAACAATAGAGTCAAAATGAAACAAATATATGATTGATGTACTGTACAAAGTCAAACCAGGTCTACCAATATCTTTACCCAAAATACACCAGAGGAAAAGGAGGTTAAAAATTGGAAATTGTCAAATTAAAAATGTTGGTAAGTAGTGGGGCCCATGTAACAAATTTAATTCTTGCTACATGATAGTAACCCAATAGGATCTTACCTTTGATTCATCCTGGGCCTAAAAATCACGGCCCATTTTCTTTAGAATTATGGGCCTATTAAAGGAAGCTTAAAAGGAGAGTAGAAATAATCAAAATTCCGGCCTCAATTAGTTTCCTTCTCATTTTCCTCTTTTCTTAGTCTGTGAAATTTTGGACGATCATCGAAACCGCTAAAACGATTTATTTCATGGGCCGAAATTTATTTATTTTCTTGAAAACGCTATATATCTTCGGTTTTTAAGATTTGTAATGACTGAAATATGTGGGTAATCACTTGTTGCTGATATCGCTTAAGGTGTAGTAGGGTAAGAGTACTTGTTTTCAATTTCTATGCTGTAATGTGACTTTGTAATTTCAATGAAATACACCTACAAATTTGAATCGAAAAAAGAAAAAGAAAAAAGAAAAAACATGCACTGATGCACCTATTCCTTTGGAAGGGAAAATGTTCCAGACTTGCTATGACTTTTTGTGGGGCCCATCAGATTTTTCGTGGCCATAAGTGTATATTATAAACGAGTAAGGCTTAGCTGTCATAGTAACAAGACTCGTGATTTATTTGCGTTTCATTCGTTTTTTTGACGTTTTCGAATCGAACTCCGAATAAATGCAAAAAAAACATATAATACGTTTTATACACGTATAAAACGCGAGTCACGTATTATTCGCGAGAAAAACGTGAAAAAAATGTCAATTTTTTTTTGCTGGAGTTTCATTGGGTTTTTTTTTTGCTTACTTATTGTACTGAATCATTCCCGAATTATACTTGAATCACACATTTTTGAACTCGCCGAACGGAACCCGAACTTTTCGTTTGTCACTATGTTAGCTGCTATGGATAGCATAAGGCTTTCCATGCTATTGTCTTAAAAATCTATCGTATAAACTTTAAATTTCGATCTAAGTAGCTCATTAAATTGGTTATATAATGAACTTATAGAATACTATTTTTTACTATTTTTTGAACATTTTACTATATTCTATGATTTATGAAATATGACAAAAAATGACCTAAAATATTGATAATTTTCTTTTATTTTTAAGCTATTTTTTGCCATATTTTATAAATCATATAAAATTGTAAAAACATTTTAATCAATATAGCTAATTTGCTAACTATAAACAACATAATAATTGCAAAAATTGAAACTTGAAACTAAAAATCAAAGGAATCAGTTATCAATTGAACTCATTCTTTCCAGCCTCTGGAGAAAGTAGATCATCTGTTTTGAACTTTCTCGTTCGATGAACTCTTCGTCTTACCCCGTATTACATCTAATAATCAACTTGTAAACACTTTTTCAAAATATCACCTGATATACTATATAGTTTAATATATATTATGAAAAAAATTATGTTATTCACTATAATAAAAAGTGAATATTCATATCCGTATTCGTTTAATATTCAATTCATATCCGATTCGTTTTGCATCCTAGTTGAGATTAGTCAATAACTGGAACGTTCGTTCGTATTGAATTTTACATGCTGAAATGAGATTCCATAATTTTACATGGATTAAACAAATCAAAATGAAAAAAAAAAAGATGGAGAAACTATGTACTAGCATTTTTCTTCCGACTAGCCTTTTTCAATTAGAGAAAGAGAAAGGAGATAAAGAAATGGCAAAGATTGAAATAAATTATTGTGCATCCAAATGCACTCTATTTTTCAAATCATTTTTTTCCGTTTTCAAAGTCCGAATAGTCAATCCGAACCGTTAGATGCGATCTATATATTAAGATGTGCTTGGAGGGCAAATTTTATATTTTTTGAAATTTTTTTACTATTTATTAAGCCACTTTGAAAATCGCTGATTTTGCATTTTCTGGACCATTGGATCAGCAATTTTCAAAGTGGCTTAATAAATAGTAAAAAAATTCCAAAAAATATAAAATTTGGTCTCCAAACACATCTTAATATATAGATTGCATCTAACGGTTCGGATTGACTATTCGGACTTTGAAAACAGAGAAAAAAATAGAGTACATTTGGGTGCACAAAAATTTGGGTGCATTTGAACCCTCCTCAAATAATAATAAGGAACTTGTCAAATTGCTTGTTCCTCCAAATTAATTTAAAATTGATGAATAGTCAATAGTCATGCAATGACTATGTACATGTTTTTCATCATGTTGTTTTTGAGACATTTAATTAGGGAAATTTGACCTCTTATAATAAATGGTCCGTATATTAACACAATAAATGATTGGATCAACCATTAATTATCGTCAAATTTAACAGCATAATATTTAACTTTCTACTAGCAAATATTCACCAGCACATAGAATATACCAAATATTCAATGCATGAAATTAATTACTTGACCTCTTATAATAAATGGTCCGTATATTAACACAATAAATGATTGGATCAACCATTAATTATCGTCAAATTTAACAGCATAATATTTAACTTTCTACTAGCAAATATTCACCAGCACATAGAATATACCAAATATTCAATGCATGAAATTAATTACTTGACCTCTTATAATAAATGGTCCGTATATTAACACAATAAATGATTGGGTTCGTCCGGGGAATTTTTTCCTTGCTGGCTAGAAATAAGCGATTCCAGTGTGTATTAGGTCGAAAAGTGTTTTAATCAGGTTTCAATAGATAATTGAGGCTAAAGCTATTAGATAATCGGATACTAGATTAGACTGTCTAAAGAGAGAGAAAGAGCTACAAGTTGTCAGATGTCGACAGTATATTTCTCCTACTTTTTTTTGCGTTCTTTAATCAATTAATGAGCCAAAAGTCTATAACAATTGAGATTTTTCAAAAAGTCACACAACTATGAGATATCACACAGGATGCGAATTGGATTTTAATTGGGTTATCTGTTATATAATATACAAATTTTGATATACAATGAGCTATCTCTTCTAATTGGGTTGTTCAAACAAATTTGGGTTATTCAGAATATGACAATATCAATTTCTAGGATAGAGTAAAAATCCAAAATTCAGTCTTTGTAAATTAGTTTTGAATTTCGATAGTAGAGTAGAGCTCTACCCTGCACTACAGTAGACCCGTCCCTACTTGTAAGGCATATCAATTCGTTAAAAAAAAAAAATCGAGTAGTTGAGAATTATCTATTTTATTTGCTCATAATTATTCATCAATTGATATCCGTGAAAATGGTTGAGCTTTAAAACCCCCGATATGTCAAATCATAAGTATTTCCGATTATTGGATCAATCATTAATTATCGTCAAATTTAATCGTATAATATTTAACTTTCTACTAACAAATATTCACCAGCACATAGAATATACCAAATATCCAATGTATGAAATTAATTACTTTATTATGTAATCATCTATCAAAATGTTTATATATTTTTTGACGTTGTGTTTTATTTGACAATACTTGTCTAAATTTAATTATTTCCAATATATATTTTATTTTATTTGGAGACGAAGTTCCAACAATAATTATAGTTTCTGTAAATTTTACACTTATCATAATAATTTATATAATTATACTCAATTTTATATAAATTATACTGTTTTTTTTAGGTCAAAATTATACTGTTAAACAAATGAATCTTTTCCGACCTATTACTAACTAAACAGTATATTTAAACTTTTTTAATGTTATATGACACAATAAAATAAGGAAAAAGAAAAGAAAACTTCTAAGCAAGACATGCATGTTAGATTTCTTATTGGAGCCCTCTCTTGATATCAAGTAAAAATATTAACGGATTCAATTTGACTTCACACAACATATCACTTATGTATTTAGTTATCTTAGGAGTGAGGCTATAGTACTGTGTGCATAGTATGGATTGGTCTATACTATAATTGTTTATTTTTTTCAAAATTCTAATTGTCGATTTGAACCGTTTTATATAATATTCATATGAATATATAATAGTAAACTAAAATTTACATTTTTTTAGAAACTCTTTAAATGAATAGAAATTCAATGGTTTTGGATGATCCTGAATTTTCAGTTCAAGTGGTTTTCTACCAATTTAAAAAAAATAGTAAAAGAAATTCTGAATTTTTTTTTTTTTATAAATATATATTTATATAGAGATCATTTTGAACGGTTCAAATTAATAGTAACAACTTTTAAACTGAAAATTTAAATCCATAATGCAAGCCAATATGCATTGTGCATAGTATCATTAGTCATAAGCTCACTCTTATTTTAATTATATTGCTGATTTGTTGTATACTTGTATAAACTCAAATAAATTCTACCAATATCTTTTACCCCCAAAATCGTACTTCCCATTTGTACTACTCGTTTGTGCGTTGATTCATCCGACCAAACCCGGTGTTTACTCTTTAAAGACTCGAACTAGCTGGTCGTCGACTCGTCGGCTCGTCGCTGCTTGAAAGCGGTTTCTCAAAACCAGGTTCCTCTTAATTACGAGGAAAAAAAATAATGCAAAGAAAGCAGAAACGAAAAGAAAAGAAAAAGAAAAACCAGGGGCTCTTCTGACGGAGGCGTGCGTGGCCTCCGCCTAACTACAGGCGCCAAAATACCGCGTTCCCCTTCTCTTCTGTGAGCTAAATATCTCTCTCTTTCTCTCTCTGTCGCATTTTATTTTCCTGACGCATTTAATTAATACAGGGACCGCATTTAATTAATATTGGATAATTAAAATCAGGGTAGGGTTTATTCCATCGAATCTCTCGATTTGTCTCCTTTCGAAGGATTTTGATAGGGGGAAGCTGCTGTTATTCGATTCAATTTCGGGTGCTGAGCGTTTGGGAGCTGAGATTCGGGTAATTATTTATGACGCGTTTTCTTTTATTTCGTGATTTGATTTGAGAATATGACTTGAAATTGTGCGAATTAGCCTCTTTTTTTTTAAGTTCTGCTTTCAATCTTGCGCTAATTTTTTGTAAGATTCAATAAATGATAAATACACGATGAGTCGCTAATGCTCTAGTACCTTATCTTTCAGCTCTTTAACTGGAAGAAGTACAATTGCTGAGATCTTGTTATGCGCCTGATCCTGTGCTCTGACACTGCAACCAATCCGAGGTCTTAGACCATAATCAGAAAAATACGTGAATTTTTCTTCTATATGCTAAGATAATGCTGAGATCACACAACTAATGAGATCACACAGAGATAAATGGCTCTAAGAATCGGATCAATTCTTCTTTGCACATACCTACTATTACTAACTGACACTGCTCTTTCAAAGTCAGACATCAAAAACCCACAAATTACCCAAACTGCCCCTCACAGAGACCTAGAAAACAGAATTAGGGATGGCACTGTTACAACCGAGCTCAAAGATTATGCTGATACTATAGGAGTAGGTGGGACCACCGGCAGGGTGTCCGTAATTACAGTTGCATGGCTTACACTTGCAATGGCGGCCGCAACTGGACTTGGTGCAATTCCTTTCTTTTTTGTAGAATTGGAGGCCCAGTGGGCTGGGGTTTGTAATGGACTTGCGTCCGGTGTTATGTTGGCCGCAAGTTTTGATCTGATACAAGAGGGGCAGGAGCATGGCAGTGGCAGTTGGGTTGTGATTGGGATTTTATGTGGCGGGATTTTCATCTTGCTGTGTAAGAAGGTACCTATTGCTGGAATCTTGCGTCATTTTACTGTTTCATTATTTTTTGTCTGGGAATTGCATTCAATGTACTTGTAGTACTTGCACGTAATGTATGAAAGTTAACACAAAATTGCAAGCAAAATACCAATACCAGTGTTTAATTGCAATTAATACTGAACCACAAGGTTAATTTTATTTTACAAATTATCCAAAGTCGGAGTTTGTTGGCTTATTCAACTTGTGTTGACTTTAGTGCAAGTTTAGCTTAGAAAAGAGAGAGCTTATCAGGGTAAATAAAATATTGTAGACATTTATTGCCCGTTGCTTCTTTTACATTTTTGTATAGTTGGTTTGTAATCAATTCAGTAAAATAAGCAAATTACCCTGATACAGTTCAAATTTGCAACAGACTAGAGACAGCTTTTCCTAGGGATGCTTTCATATCCATAGAATAATTGAACAGTACTGTAAGTATTTATTATCGAAATAATAATCTTCTGCAGATTCTAATTAATAGTCTTCACTTGTAGTTTCTTGAGCAATACGGGGAAATGAGCATGCTGGACATAAAAGGCGCTGAAGCCAGTAAAGCAATACTTGTTGTGGGCATAATGACACTTCATTCCTTTGGAGAGGGGTCAGGGGTAGGAGTGTCATTTGCTGGCACAAAGGGGCTATCGCAAGGTATTTTAATCACCCTTGCAATTGCCGTGCACAACATACCGGAAGGTCTGGCTGTTAGCATGGTTCTCGCATCTAGAGGGGTTTCACCACAAAACGCCATGCTTTGGAGTTTTATTACATCTCTGCCCCAGGTATCTCCACACTTTATCTCTTGTTTTACTTCCCACATGGTACTTCTAAGTTATTACCATGTTTTCCCTGCAATGTTGCAAATGGCAGTAAAACATCATGGGTACCAATAGGGACAAGGGAAAATATCCCAATTTTTTTATCGGTGGCATAAAAGAAAAAGAAAATTAAACCCATAACATCTTATTCAGCAAATGTCGTTTAATACCAGGGCCGCTGATTTGCTGAATAATCAGCGGTTGAAAATTGTGCTATCATTTTCGAAAAAACCAGCTCTCCATAACTAAGATTTCAACTGCTAAATTATTCAGCAGGCCTGGTAGTAAACGAAATTTGTTGGATTGATGGTATGAGTTTAATTTAATTATTTTTTTATGCTACCAATAAAAAAATCGGGAAAATATCTCTCATAACTGATTAAAGAGCATAAAAAGTGTCCTTGGTATGGATACTGTCCTCTTTTACTTTTAAAAATATTCTGAATTGCCCCTCCATTTTTCCTGTTATGGCTTCAACAAATAATGAGGAAACACTGCTAAAGAGGGATTATATCTGAAGTTCTGAGAGGACGGATGTTTGAATTTTTTTTTTTTATTTGGGTAGGTATGATAATTCCAACTTCAAGGACATGCATACTCTTATTTATTTAAATATATAATGGTGAATTTGGTCCTTTGTGAAATGTAGCCAATTGTGGCTGTTCCAGCTTTTCTCTGTGCGGATGCATTCAATAAGGTACTTCCCTTTTGTACTGGCTTTGCTGCTGGATGTATGATTTGGATGGTTATTGCTGAGGTTCTTCCTGATGCCTTCAAGGTAACTACTTTATTTGAGTGAGGCTATGGTACTATGCATAGCGCAGATTGGTCTGTACTATGGATCAATATTTTTGTTTTCAAAGGCCAAATAATTGATCTGAACATTTCAACATGATTTCAGATTAAAATGTACTTGCAGATTAAATTGTATATTTTTTAGAATTTTTTTTCTATTTTCTACCCACCCAAAAAGATAGTAAAAAAATTCTAAAAAATGTAAAATTTGATCTACAAGTGCATTTTCATATGGAGATCATGTTTAACGATTCAGGGTTGTTTGTTTCAACTTTGAAAAGGGAGATACCTATCCGTAGTATGGACCAATATGTGCTTTGCATAGTACCATAGCCTCCCTGCATTTTTATATTTTGATGCCATCGTCCTGTATAATGTCTCAAGAGTTCATTCAAATTTTTGTTGTGCTTGTTAATTTACAGGAAGCAAATCCATCTCAAGTTGCTTCTGCTGGTACGATTGCGGTTGCATTCATGGAATTGTTGAGTACTGTACTTCTCGGATTTAGTAACGGATTCACGTAAACTCCAAATTCTTATATTGACTTTTTTTTAATCTATCCTCATTAGAGATGGGCTAATGTACATCGCGAATTAAAGCCCATGTTTTACTTTGCGTTAATAATTCTGATTTCAATGTTCAAACAATTGATCCGAACCGTTCAACATGATCTTCATTTTGAAATGTGTTTAGAGACTAAATTTTACATTTTTTGGAAACTTTTTACTATTTTTTTTAGAAAATTTAACCATAAAAAGTAGTGATTTTGTACCTATCTAAAAAAATAGTAAAAAATTTCTAAATAATGTAAAATTTGGTCTCCAATCACAATTTAATATGGAGAGCACGATGAGTGGTTCAGATCAGATGTTTGGACCTAGAAATGGCAAAATATGGGCGTGAACTAAAACAACTGCTTTAATTCGCAATGTACATTAGCCCATCATCTCATCCTCATTATACCAGTTCTTAAAAAGACAAAAAATGAAGTAATTTTTAAATATTCCATGAATGTACAGCTCAGAGGGCGCATCAGGGTTTGTGGTCTCTCTCTTATTCGGCCTGGGCCCACTTCTCGGTGGTTCCATCTTAGTTCTCTTTTACACCACCTTCTCCTTGCCGCAACCTCTTCTAACAGGAATAGCATCTGGCATTGCTTTGAAACTCGCCGTATGGCGGCCTACCCAACTACTCATTTCCTCCAAAATCGGTCTATTTCCCCTTTTATTCATCCTTCTTCTTGGCTCAGCAACCTACCATGTCATCATCACCAGCTTCCTAAACCTGGTTCAGCGCAAAAGGGGATCCGCCCATAGCCACCTCAGCTCACCATCTACTCTCTCTGTAAGCAACTTGACTCTCCAGTCTTTCTTGGCCTGTGGAGGAGTGTTTTTACACGGCTTTGCCGAAGGCCTTGCACTAGGGGTTGCAGCCCCAAAAGCCTACGGCCTCGGCCGTCACATGGTGCTTCCCGTGTCACTCCACGGACTGCCACGTGGTGCAGCTGTAGCAAGTTGTGTACTGGGTGCAACTGACAGCTGGCGGTGGGCCCTTGCTGCTGCAACTCTTACCGGGTTTGCGGGTCCCATGGCAGCAATTGGGGCAATTTTTACGGGAATTGGGTACAATGGGTTGGATTATTGGATGGTTTTTGCGTGTGGGTTGTTGCTGCCAGGTTTTGTCCGGGTGTTTAGGCGGGCACTGAGATTGGATATGAAGAAGGGTATTTATGGTTTGTTGATGGGTTTCGGGTTTGCTTCAGTTTGCTTAATGTCAACCCGGCTGGTTTGCTTGCATACTTCTTACTGCAATTCGGCACCTGAGGCCGTGACATAAAAAAGAAGAAAAATTTCAAAGGTGTCGGTTGGTTTATTTGTTGTACCACTAATACATGCGTATTTGCAAAGGAATAGGGGGGCATGATGAAATAAGAAAGCATGTTTAGCCTTTTTAATATGCTATTACATATTATAATATACAAATCGTGTATGTAGGTATGTTTTTTCAAAACAGAACTATCAGGTTTGATTAATTTAGATCATAGATGTCAAGATGTGTCAGGTCAATTCTTTTTAATTTAATGTTCGATGACATTCAATTGCATTTATAGTTAATGCATTCGATCATTAACGTTGCATCAGCTAAATCCATGAATTCATGCTTTATTTATGGGCGTGGCACGCAGCATTTGACGTTCAACAACCCCAGAAAATGATTGATTAAATGGTAATGATGATAACAACTCGAGAAGGGGGTCATGATCTTGGTTATATCGCTCTCTTTTTCTTCCAATTTTCTTAATCTTGGAAGAAGAAAAAAGAAAACGCAGCGTTTTCCGGTTATAGTTGTGGGACCTTGTGTGTACTTTTGGAATTGTGCGTGTTTAAATTATTGACAGCTTTTAGTAGGGGAATATACTTGAAAGAGGTAACAAGAGATTTCTTATGATGCGTTTAAATGCTGTTGCTTTTCTACTTTCTAGTAACATTCGTTGAAAATGCTCGGTATTGTTTTAAATTTTCCTTATAAAATTCAATTTTTAAGTTCGTACCATCAAGAAGCTATCATAATTGTAATATTCCCAAGTTTGAAGGACCTGATGGAAAGAAGACCATCATCTAAACATGAGAATGTCGTTATCACTTGCCTTGTAAGTCAGCGCTGAGAACAGTGTGCATCAATAATTAATAATTTGTTTCTTCTAAAATTTGGATGCTGTCCACATTGGTTATAAATAATGCAAATCATGATATAGTCTCCGTATTTAATTTGACAATTAATTTATTATTAGGACATCGTCCTTGAGATTCAATTTGATTTACGTTGTTCAATAAAGAAACACAAGAAATTAATAAAATGAAAAAGGCAAACAATTTATAAGATAATTTTGATAGATATAATAAAATCATAACTTTTTTTGCAATTAGAACACAAACAATCCATAATTCGTAATTTCAAAATAAAATATTAAAATAACAAACAAATTTAAATCTTATAGTTCTGAAATAACGACATCGTTAGGTGGAAGTGTAAATACTGATTATCAATTTTTTTTTTCTGACGTGATGATGAAAACTTTAGGTGTTTTTCTTTTAGAACTCTTTTAGTAAAATTAGTGCACGAAGTTTTTCAAGACGTGTGCGTCCGAATAAGAGAAGAAATATTTAGTAGCTCTGAGGCAACCTTTGGAACCCGTATATTTTATATATATAGCAATCTAAATTTTTTCATAAAAAATTCAGATATTTTTTTATTAATTGTATAATTAAAATTGATGTACAATAATAACATAAATCACGTAATAAATAAAAACTGACAAATTTTACTCTTCCGTTCTTCTCTTGCTTTTAGCAATTTAACTCCGTCAAATAGATACCAAAAAAAAAAAACTCCGTCAAATATTAAAATACTCCAGTGCGTACAAAAGCATTGATATATATAAAATTATCAACTCCACATAAACAAAAACGGTATACTGTTGCTGACATGCACTTGTAAGAACTAGAGCATGTTCATGTCGTGCACTTGTAACAGCAATGATTTCACATGTTCATTATTCATTGCGTGCAATGGTTTTACACTGTTGCTGTAGTTATTTGTTTGTAACCTGATGTAAGTGATTTTGAGTAAAGTAATAAAGGCCTACGGGCATGAAAGTTTGCAAAAAAAAAAAAAAAAAGTTATTTGTTTTGCTAAATTAATGTTGTGTCGGATTCATACGATCAGCATCAAGATCTGTATGCATTTGATCCGAACAAACCTTAAAGTTGTATGCACGAATCTTAGTGTAGATTAGACGGTTGCTACCAGACATCGAACCGAATTTGGTCCGATAGACCGATACCCATCAGGCTGTCCCCGATTCCATTTGGCAGACATCATAATACAATTGCAACAAAATTTCACAAGTAGAGAACATCAACTAGTATGTATTCAAGTACACTTGCTATAGTTGAGGTTTGTTTTATGTTATACGCTTGCTGTAGTTGTGGAAAAAATGGGGTGCCGATTAAGCAAAAGCAATCTCGATTTCGCTGTATCTAAATTTTAACGACACCAGTAAGAATACATCTTGCTCAGCAAACAGAATTTCCCCTTTATTTAAAATACATGAGATTGTTACTTTTAAGACATCCTTTCCAAATAATTACTCTAAAAGATTAGACGTTGATGATTTATTTTATTTTGATAAAAAAATAAAATTTTAAAAAATATTCCTTTAATTATTACAAAGTCGCGTAGATTAGGTCTATGCAGTGTAGTCAATTATTTCTCTGTCTATTTCAGTTTTTCTGAATCAGTCTATGCACCAGACACCAGTGCACCATTATACGGGCAAATATTTTAACAGATCAAATTTGGCTTCATACAGCGCACGAACTATAAAACTAAAGCAACGCTTCATATGGTTTTGGCGCTGCATAAAACTAAAACTACTCTGTATACAACGAGTCCATGACAAAAATAAATTGCAAAGAGATAGCAAATAGCAATAGGCAATAGCTACCCTTTCTCCTCATTCCTCAACCTCCCCCGTTCGTTTAATTACCTCCATTAACCACCAAAAGATAATTTAAACCAGAATCAAGATTTAATCTTAAAAACAAAGCCAAAATTTCCAGTTCCAGTTCCCCACATTTGCTGATTTGCCTCTCCCATTTCTTTCAAACCTACTGCGCTGGATCCTCAAGGCCTCAATTAGGGTTTCCCTTCCTCTTCCCTACCCCATCGGAGAAGCTTTCTCCTAAAGATGGAACCTTTGGATCGGTCCGGTGCAGGCGGTACCAATAGGCGTTATGGGTTTCCCTTCTCCGCCTCGAATATCATTCAAGCGCCACTCGTCGCCTTGTTGGAATACTCCGGGATCTTACGGGTTCGTCCGATCCAGCGCCAGGAACCCGACCCACAATCCAACAACCCGGTTCGGATCGGAAGCGATTCGTCTAGTCCGGAGGTTTCGATCAGAATTGTGGGAAGCGGCGATCAGGATGCCCTTTTGAGAGATCATGCCAGTGGAGATTCAATAGAGGTTACTGATACGAGACATGGAGGAGGAGAAGTCAGCGAAGCGGGCGGGGAGGCCTTAACGGGTTTGAGTTCGCCAGGTTTGAATTCCCCTGTGGGTTCGTCAGGTTCCTCATCTATCGGGTCGGATGTGGAGGGGAGTGGAACGGCCAATGCTACCGGTGACAGGACGTACCAGCGGTACGATATACACCATGTCGCCAGGTGGATCGAACAGATATTGCCTTTTTCGTTGCTACTTTTGGTGGTCTTTATCCGCCAGCACTTGCAAGGTATAGTACTGGTGCTGTTTAGCAATTCTTTCAGCCTTTAATCTTGTGATTATTGTGCCTGTTTTGTGAAATGTAGATCACTTAGGATTGTGGATCATGGTTTACTATTATTTTTAGGTAATTTTGGTGTGTCTTGAACCTAAGCTGTAATAATATTTAATTATTGTTTCTTTTGAAATTATATTTATTCTTGAACTAAAACTATTAAGTCGGATGATCTGCTTTGCTCAATTTGTGTTGTTGGTATTATTACTATTGCTAGAAATAGTAAAATTTTGGTACTCTACAAGATTTTGAAGTGCAGAATGCATTGAGCAATTTGAATCGACTGTTTAAACATGAGCCAAAATACAAAATTTGTAGAATACCCTAATGCATTATTGTTATTCTTAACAAATTACAACATGTAATGATACTTTGATATAGGTTTTTTCGTCACTATATGGGTTGCAGCTATTATGTTCAAGTCCAATGATATTTTAAAGAAGCAAACTGCTCTGAAGGTGCCATATTTATCTTCTCCTTTTATGTAGAACTAATACATGCAATTTTTACAAGTGCTTTTTCTTTGTAGTCAAATAAAAAGCAAATGAAGAGAATATTTAATGCTAGTTTTTACTTTTTGTTTTTTGGTGACTGCAGGGTGAAAGAAAAGTCTCGGTGCTAACGGGCATTACAATTCTATTCACATTGCATGTTTTTGGTATATATTGGTGGTACCGAAAGGAAGACCTTAGTAAACCGTTGATCATGATACCTCCCGAACAAATACCCCCCTTCTGGCATGCAATTTTTATTATTATGGTCAACGGTAATAACCTTTTTTTTTTTTCTCTTAAAACATTCATTTTAAAATTTCTGTTGAAGATACATTACCCAAAATTTTCAAATTTATTTTTCTTTTGATGATATTTCTAATTTTATTAGTAATGCCTTGCAGATATTATGGTGCGGCAAGCAGCTATGGCTGCTAAGTGCCTCCTCCTAATATACTACAAAAATAGCCGTGGCCGTAACTACCGTAGGCAGGTATATTGTTTTTTTTTTTTAAATGATTTTTAGTCTGATTTATTCAAGGGATTGTAAATTGTTACCACTACGAATAAATTGTTAATTCTCTTTATGTCTTGATAGGGTCAAATGTTAACTCTAATAGAGTATCTTTTACTTCTTTACCGGGCTCTGTTGCCAGCGCCGGTTTGGTATCGCTTCTTTCTCAACAAAGAATACGGAAGCCTCTTTTCTTCTCTCACTACTGGGCTGTACCTTACTTTCAAGTTGACGTCAGTTGTAGAAAAGGTACATTCATTAAAAAGACACACTACAAGTTAACTAAAGGACAGTTAGTTGTATGTACAAATCGAAGTCAAAATGTTAGGAATATCTCTAAAAAGTGAGGCTATGGTACTTTGCACAGTGCGGATCAGTCCATGCTATGAATCCATATCTTCATGTCTCCATATCGGTCGATACGAACTGCTCAACGTGATTTCCATATCAATATGTACTTGGAGACCAAATCATACATTTTTTAGAATTATTTTACTATTTTTTTAAATAGGTTGAAAACCACTACTTTCGGATGATTCAAAATCTTTAGATCAGGTGATTTTTTATGTATCTAACAAAATAGTAAAAGAAGTTCCAAAAATGTTAAATTTGGTCTTCAAGTACATTTTTATACGAAGATCATTTGAATGGTTCAGATGGAATGTTTGAACTTTTAAAACGGAGATATTGATCCATAGCACGATCCGCGCTTTGCAAAGTACCGTTGCCTCACTCTTCTACAAATATATTGTTTACTCTATCAGTGAAAATTGCTTTGTTCTGAGTGGTTGGATGAAATGCTGAAATAACTAGTATATATATAGTATCCTAATCTTGATTGAACTTTTGTGGTGACATTCAGGTCCAGTCATTTTTAGCCGCGTTTAAGGCATTGTCACGTAAAGAAGTGCATTATGGCTCTTATGCAACAGCAGAGCAGGTATGTAACTTACTGGAAGTGTACCAATTTCAGAAGTCATGCATACAATTCATTTTGTCCCATTTACTTTCAATTTTCCAGCATATTATTTTGACATTATTTTGTGAATTTTGCAGGTACTATCGGTTGGAGATATGTGTGCGATATGTCAGGAAAAGATGCACACACCCGTTCTTCTTCGGTGTAAACACATATTCTGTGAAGATTGCGTCTCCGAATGGTAACCCCTCCCCAACCCACTCTTATGGTTCCCTTTATTTTGTGGGTTATGCAGATCAATGAGCTAAGTTAGGCATTGCTGAATTTTTTTTATTCACAAACTAGAGATGTCAATGGGTCAAGATAGGGTTTTCATGCTGAGACCCACCATAAACCACACACCTTTAGTTCAGATCGTTACTAGGTTGGGTTCAGTCAAGTCTGTGTGGAATCTATGGATACTCCATTTCCATTGACTTTAATAGAATTTATTTACTGTAACTTCCTATTGATTTAAACAATGGTTATTTTGACAATCTTGACAGCCATAAAAAAAATTATATTGTTTTCATGAAGCCCATCAGTACATATCTAACAGCTTTTGATGAAATATCAAATGACAGTCAAATTGATGCAAATTTATAATGTCTACACTTTTTTTTTTCTATTTATTAAAATAATTTTGGTTTGATGTGAGAATGTTGCCAAGGTTGTCAAGTTAATATGTAGTGAATCCCAACCCTTTTATAAATTCTGAAAAGGTAAGAATAGAATTTCTACCATCTTTGTCCATGAGTATTGTGATTCTGAAATAACAATATATATGTAGCAAGGGATAGGTCAGGTTTTCAGTGCCTTGCCTTTAGTCAGGGACCACACATCAGATTTGGCCTTTTATATTGAATTTATCGTGTTTATCAAGGTACGTGTTTGTATTACAGGTTTGAAAGAGAGCGGACGTGTCCATTGTGCCGAGCTCTTGTAAAACCAGCAGATATTCGATCATTTGGTGATGGCTCAACTAGTGTATTCTTCCAGCTATTTTAGAATATACAAGAGAAAAAAAAGCTTGTTAGATTTAGCCAAGGTTAAATGCGTTGGTTAACATATTGCCTTCAATCAATTAGGAAATGCATTACGGATCATTTTTCTCTTCTCTTCTATCTTCCCTGGAGCAAATGAATTGGTGCTACTTGTGCGCACGCAGGATCCATCAGTTGAAAAGAAATTGGTACAAGTTTGGAATTGTTTATACAGAATCTGTTACTTGCACTATATGAGGACCATAATTTAATAGGTCCAGCAATATATAGTTAGTTTTTTAAAAGAGGATTTGCCCGAATTTGTACAGATGTGAAAATACAGTCTTGAGCTTCTGTTGTAGAAAGCTTTTGCAATTCATGAATGAAGATACTGTAAAATGAAAACAGCTTTAACTCAGGACCCTTTTTTTTATTTTGCTCTAAAAAACCAAGTTTAATAATTACTCGAATTCCGTAACTTTAAATCAAACGAAGAGGCGCCAGCAAAGATGTGTCAGAACAGGAATAATACTGAAATAAGACATGCCTATTCTAAGAATTATGCCTCCAATCCCATTCTATTCCAACTTGTTAAAAAATGAAAAAAAAAATTCTCTATTTCAGAAATCAACATCTATTATTTTCTTATTAGTTATTACCCAAACCTTTTTTTATTCCCGAATAAAACTCTCCATTCCAGGTCTGTTCCTCTCTATTCCAGATTTAAACCCACTATTCCATCCTCCTATACTCAGAATAAACAGATCTCTCCTCCTGTTCCCTCTATTCTCCATCACCCTCCTTGAACAAAAAGAGGAATGACAGCTCAGCAGAGAAGCCCAATCGCCGGTCACCCCTGCAACACACACCGATACACACGTACATAATGCCTATGTTTATACTACTAGGCATGAATCATTTGAAAAAACAATGTATTTGCACTAATTATATAGCATAAAGAAATTATGATACTAAAGAAAAACATTTCAAACTATTTTTATTTCTCCTTGATAAAAGTTGAGCTGCAGTTGTTGTCTACAACTACATATGGGGGGCAGTCAGCAGACGATAAACAAACAAAATAGCTCTCGTCCCCGGAAAGCTATGATAATTAAACCACCAAGTAACAATACAACAACAATAAGCACGGCGATGACATGCATTCTTACAAATTACAGGATATACTGTAGCATGAGAGATGCACAAGCACATTATACATGACATTCAGATTTCCCAAACACAAACTACAATGCATCTTTCGGTGAGGTAGGTACAACGGGGCAATCATCTGATACAACCAAGGGTGTGGGTTGGCCCTTTTGACCCCTTTTAGATGCATTTGGGGTAACAGGGGGTAACACTTGAGTGGGATAAACCTCAGTGACCTCTTCTATACCTTCATCAACATAGATAACATCTTGCATCGTGAGTTGGTGGTATTCCACTATTTCTCTAAGGAATCGGTTCTCTCGTGCATATACCGAGTTTTCGTGAGCAAGTCTCGATTTTTCGGCTAGTAAAGTCTCCAGTTGAAGCCGTATCTGCAATGAGATGAACTTTTTACTAAATCTGAAAGTAAAATTTAATAACAAAAAACAAACACAATCTGACGGTGCACCCACAATATCTCAATGCGCCATAGGTCATTATTTAGAACTATCATCTAGCTTTCATTGTATCTCTCCATAAGTATAGCTTAACTACCAAGAGCATATCGAAAGGAGCATAGCTGAATTTCTGAACTTTGTCAAGGAATATGAATTATTTATCAGCTTGCAGGGTATGCATGAGGTTTTAAGGTATTATTTACCAGATCATCATCTTCAGGACCACCTCCTTTGTCATGTGATTCACGCAATATTTTATTTTCGTCTTCAAGTTGAGCACACCTTTCCTTCGCAAATGCCAAGTCGGCCTTCACCGTCTTGAGCTCCCTCAACAGAAGCTTTGCTTTGGCAGCCATTGCATTAGCAACCTAGTGTTTTCACAATCACGCATGATTATCTAACAGAATTGAAAAACAATATGAGCTGCAGTTGCTTCAACAAATAGACCTGAAGAACTGTACTAACTTGACAGATAAAATTAATGGAAGGCCCTTGCAAAAGAGCTACATTTTTTTTCCCCTTGGGAGTATCTACATCTTTCAAATTGTAAAAATAACCTTTTTGCCACATCAGCAATTTTAGCATTGCTCAACAAATTTCATGTTATCTCCATTCATGCAATTAGTTCTAATATCTCTGTGTTAGTAATTATGCAATTTTAAGTTGTACATTCCTGCAAATGTTAATTGAAACTTAGAGTGAGGCTATGGTACTATGGATTAATATCTCCATTTTTAAAGTCCAAGAAATCAATCTGAACTGTCCAACATTATCTCCGTATGAAAATGTACTTGTAGAACAAATTTTACATTTTTCAGATTGTTTTTACTATTTTTTTAGATAGGTAGAAAATCACTTGATCTGAAAATTCTAGGCCATTCAAAAGTATTGATTTTTTTACCTATGTAAAAAAATAGTAAACAGATTCTAAAAAATATGAAAATAAGTCTACAAGTATATTTTTGTATGGAAATCATGTTGAACGGTTTTGATCAACTATTTGGACTTTAAAAACAAAAATATTGATCCGTAGTACAGACCAATCTGCACTATGCATAGTTACATAGCTTCACTCTTGAAACTAATTGCAAGATGATGTAACAACACTTTTAGCAATATTTCTAAATTAGCAATCGCTCCACATTTCTGCAATTGAAATTGTAATTGCCACATCAGCATTTCATATTGCTTTGCAGGTGGAACAAAGATGCTCTTAATCACACAGAAACACAAAACTGTTCGGTGTTTTGGTAACTCAAAAGAAAGAAAGGACATGCTAAGAGGGCACCTTACGTCGCGAGATGCCTTGAGTTGAGTCTCATAGTCGGTTTGGGTGCGGGGAATATATGGTTGGCCCCATTTTCCTGTGGCCTCATTTTGCTGATTTGAATTTGAATTTGACCCGCTTCCTTTTCTCCTAATATTCAACTTCCTTGTTTCTTGGATAATATCTTGTGTTGTGCTCCCCACAATTGTTTTTCCCTCCTGTACAAATAAATCATTATAATTTGCATAATGCTTGCAACAATGATATGGAAAAGAATTCCTCTGCAAATATTCACAAATTTGGTAGCATGTACAGTATAATTTTAGGATCCCATCAGTTTTGGAAGGCACCTGGAAGTTAAATGTTACAAATTGTTACAAAAAAAATGTTAGGATCGATGAAAGAAATCTATACCTCAAAAGCATTCTTCAATGTGCCACCGATGTAACTGAGGGATGAAGCAATTGCTTCTGTGCTCTTCTTCTGAACTGGTGGTGTCTCACTTTTTGGTAGTTGATATGTATGATTGAACTACATTTTCAGAAACAAGAAATAATATCAAGAGACAAAGCTACTTGGAAATTGATCTAACTTTGTTACATTATAAAGTAATAAGTACGCTGAAAAATGTAAATATCTCATATGCATCCTTTCTAAAAGAATATCATGTATAAGATACAAAACATATGGAACACCACATGCATTGAATGTCCTACAGAACCTTGTTTCTCACTGTGATGTGGGTTTGGACATGATTTATATGAAAATCTGTTCATTTGATAACTCAATATAATCTCACCTTGTTATTGCCGGTCGAAGTGCTTTCAGTGCGTGAATCTATCGGTTCAAATGGCTTCGGTAAATTTTCTTCATCAAGAAAAGCCTTTGCTTTTCTAGCCAGATTTCCAAAGAACCCGTATTTTGACTCATTAAGGTTCTTCATTGATGTATACTCATGAGAATTATTTAACTCCTACAGTTCAAAAATTGAAAAATATTCATGTTTGTATTTATAAGTTCTTATGATAAATAAAGGATTATTATTGACCCAGTTTACTGACTCTGTTCCTCTCTCCCTTCATATTAACTGGTCTTCTCTCCAAAGTTTAAGTGCCTTAATTTGTATATAGTCTGCTTTGAAATGGCAAATTACACTTAACTTTGCTATGAAATGCCTGAAATCACCTCCAATTTCATAAACTGAGATTTAGGACAACTAAGGATAAATTCTACCAACAAGTGAAGATCTATTTTTCACAATAGTTCAACCTTGGATCCAACAAAAATTAACTCAACCCAAAGAAAAAAAGAACAAACAAACAAACTCTTCGACTCTCAGATCCCCCTCCTCCCCCACAAGCCCCCACCCGGTATCAAATCTCACCGATTCCACAGAAAATAAGAAACAGGTTAAAACAGATAAAAGCAACTAACCCGAGAGCGACGAGAGGAAGAGACAGTGGCGCGACCAGAATCATGGTGAAAAACGACGGAGTCGCCATATGCGGAGGAGAGAGAGGAATCGCGGTGCGCAGCGGAGGCTCGGATCGCCTGAGCTGCCAGAGACGGTGCTTCACCCTCCTCCGGCGCCGTCCCCACCGCCGGAGGAGGAGGTGAGGCTAAGGAAAAAGGAGACTCGAAGGAAGAAGGTCCGGTCGTCGGGACCTGTTTCCTCCGATATGCCATGTGGCACGCGCGGATTGGCGCCTCAACGGCTGCACAAGAGTTTGGTCTGATCTGGTGAGGTGCTTTTGTTTGCAAATAATTGCTTGCGAAATGTGAAATGTATCAGCGGAGTTGGTCGACAGAGTGGAGAAACGATCTGGGAATGGGGTTAAATTCAGACTTGGAAAGGAGAGAGGAACGGGAATTTAAATCCCCTTAGTTAACTCAAATTTTGAGTGTAGATATTAACCGTCCGATCTTTTTAGGCACGAATATTGAAGGATTTCATGCATTTCATCTAGGGTCGGATTGTCCTAAATTCTGATTGAACGGTCCATATTAAAATTGAAAATTTGAGTTACTTCAGAGGAACGAACTCGAGGAACGGCGGCCGGCGGGGTCTTATTGCACAAACTGTTTATATTGCGAGTAACAATCCAGTCTGGTCCTTTGTGGCGCCAAACCATCTAACTGCTCAGTGGCTATACAGTTAGTTTATCCGTTTTCTGTTTTGAGAGAAAGATACGAAATAATATCTGTATTTAGTATTTATGAACCTCTAGTCAAATGAATAAATAACATAATTTACAAATCTCTAAAGTAGAGCCAAGGCTGAGCTAACTCGCAGTTGTAAAAGTAAAATATCAGAACTTGTTAAAAACCATGTTCTTATTATATTATTGAAACTATAAGAGCAGCAATACAATGATGATATATATACCTTCAATGCTAATGAAAATCGGAATAATTATTATTTGCAATTGCTTAAAGCTAGATAATTTTGTTATCTAATATAAAAATATGATAGAAATTATCAATATGACTATCATCACTTTCGTATATTATAATTTTTCTATGACTATGTTATTTTGACTGCTCAACATGCCACAACATCTACCACACATACAGCGCCGCAGAAAATGTTATAACTCGGCGAACATGGCCCGAAATGAGGAAAACAAGTTTTATTTTAAGGAAATTAGCCGAAGTCAGGAAGTTCGCAGTCTTTGCAAGTTTCTTAATTGCGATTTAACCCCTCCGACCCTTCTATAATTTTATTTTACCAAGTATTTGGAACAAGAGAAATGGGTAAGAGTACCTTCGTTTGTTTACATGAAATGGAGAAGACCTAAACTCACACTTTTATATGGAATTTATAATCCGTCATGAGTCATGACCTCACCACAAAACAATAGGCTATTAGTTAATCAGTGTGCAGTACTTGCGTGTTGCTTAACATTTGTATGACCAATTAACTTCACGTTTATTGGACATACATTATCATATCTGGATATTTGAAAGATCCTAAACAAGCAAACATATTACATACAAACAGTCAATCTGAACTGTTCAACATGATCTCCATATGAAAATGTACTTGCAGACCAAATTTTATATTTTTTTGGAATTCTTAGATGAAAATCACTTGGTCTAAAGCTTGTATGTCATTCAAAAATAATAATTTTCTATCTATCTAAAAAACTGTACAAATATTTTTAAAAAAATAAAATTTAGTCTGCAACGGTTCAGATTGACTCTCTGAATCAATTTCTCATGGACCAACGTACACTATGCATAGCTCCATTGCCTCACTCTACAAAAAAAAAAGTCCTACAAGTACAACACATAAATGACTTATTCAACCAATAAACCAGTATCAGTGCTTAAAATCTGTTATTTATATAATAATAGTATTTTTTTTTTTTAGCACATTTTACTGGCACCTAGGACAACTCAGTGTCTTATTAGATTAACGCAGTTGCCAGGTAAAATTAATTGAACCTAAAGTTTCGCTTTTGGGGGTGTACCCATGACAAGCATGACCTTTCCTAGCACCTTCCTATCTTTCAATGTAGCAAAAGCAAGATTTGCCTACACAAAAAACGAAGGTAATATACATGTCAGCATTTAGTAGCTATTGGCAAAAAGAAAAGAAAAATATAGCAGTTTAAATTCAGAGATGTTACTTATCATACTAATATACATATTAGCTTGCCATTAACATGTAAATCAAACAAAATAAGGTTTTGTGCAAATCCAAACTTTATTCGTAAAATTGCAAGGTAATCATAGGTCTATAATTCTTTATGATCAAAATAAATAAATAAATAAAAGAGTAGTGTTTAAAAAAGAGAATGGGAACGCATTGTATTTCTTTCAAGACTGACAACTCACATTTCTCACACCTAATTAAAAAAAATATAAGCTCAACTTACATAAACAGCCATTACATGCGCTTGACCCAAAAAAAATAGTTCTTTGACTCTCTCTTTTTTTTTAAGTGGTAATGTAAGGTCAAAAGAAACAAGAGACATACACATTTCACATAGTCAATTTTTGATATACAATTGATATAAACGCATGATGGCAGCACTAATTAAGGAGGCATTTGATCTTTTTTCTATAATAAAGCAAATGGAGTGTATCTGTTTTAATAGAATATGCAATGACTTGAAAAATATTCCGATCATGTTTGAACAACACTAAATTTATTGGTAAACTGCATTTGACTACAATTACATTTAATGAAAAGAATTTGAAGTTTACCTTGGATAAAGGATAGGAGTGAGAAATATTAACAGAAATCACTCCCTTTGACAGCCATTGAAGCAGTTCATTGAGTGAGTCAATAAGAACATGAGGCTGATGAATTCTATGGCTACCCCAATAAAGCCCATGGACCGTCCAGTTCTACGGTGCATAAAACAAGAACATATGATGAATGCTAAATTAATAAAAGAGGCAACATCACACATCCCTCAACTACCAAAAGTTGGTAATGATGGCATTGATTAATAATCCGCTCATACCACTTCAAAACCATCTATCTACTTTTTGTAAGCAATGCTACCCTGACATTACATTTTTATTCATTTGAAGTTTCTGTTCACCTCATTATTTATTAATTCAGTATATGATTAGAAACATTAATTGCTTTTAATGAATATTCTAATTCAACAAGGATATTTTAGCCATTACTGGCATATATTATAAAAGTATAAAGGATGCTAAACTGCTTATTGGTACTACTAGACCATTGAGATTGTGTTTTTCTTTCTGAAACAACGCATAAAAGCTTTGAATTATTTAAACAGTACCTTGACAAGAGCAATATTTGCTGGTATAACAGGCACTTCACCACTAGCAAATCCAATGATTAGTATATGAGCACCCCAATTTAAGACCTTCATGCTTTCCTTGGTCAACTTGCCTCCGACAGGATCGTACAATACATCAACCCCCGCAAGTTTTCTTGTTTTAAGAAAGCTCTTTACACTATCTATAACACTCTCTTTGCTTGAGTCAACAATATGGTCAACCCCCATTGACTTGAGAAATTGTAGCTTTTCCGTTCCCCTAGATGGTAAAATATAATTAAATTTCACAGCCTTACTCCATTTTTATAAAAATAGAAATAAAAATTAATGAAGTCAGAGTTTTTGAAAAGTACTGGCCGGAGCAAAACCCATTACATACATAATTTCATAGCAATTGCGCTTTCTATTGCTTACCTTTGGCTTTTCTTGTCTGGTAAAAATATTTACCTGACCTGGTACAGCTACTGCCTCGCAAATCAGAAAAATTTCAAACTTAAGTGCATTACCTTGCAACAGCAATAACCACAGCTCCACATACTTTTCCAATTTGTATGGCCGAGAGACCAACACCACCAGCTGCACCAAGAACTAGTAAAACCTGCATATATGGTTTTTAAATATAAATCAATTGAAGCAACCAGGGTCCAATTTAATCAAGCCATGATGTTGCAAAATCGAGATGTTTAAAATTAATTAAAAATGGCAGCGGAGAATGGAGAGGTGACGCACTTGACCAGCCTTGAGCTGGGCTCTATGAACCAGAGCCACATGTGAAGTGCCAAATGCCACTGGTAAGGCTCCAGCAGCAACTAGATCACAGCCGTCAGGCACCAAAAACCTTGTTCAAGAAAAAAAAAAAAAATTAAACAGCCATTTTTATTAGGGCTTATTAGGGAGGTGTCAGCATGCAAGTTTTTTTATTTCTTCTTGAAATTGGTATTCGAGGATATCATGCTAAGAATTCTTGATGAAATGTTTTTTAAATGCTATCCTTGATTAAAAAAATGAATCTTATTGACAATTTATATTTTCATCTACTACAGAAAAGTGCTATTGTTAAGTTCAAGGGGCAACTTGAAGAAAGATTAAATTACTACAGTAATAGGATTTACTTCATGAATTGCACCAATTACAATTTTATTGTAAGCATCGTAATTTTTAGCAAAGCCAAAGATATGCTTACTTATACGATATTTTGATTTCATGTTTGAACAAAATAGGAACATGTATTGAAACTAAACATGGGAAATTGTTTTGGGAATAGAAAAATAAAATGAAAAAAAAAAGTGGGGAAATGCTCACAGGTTCTTCTGATCAGTAACAACAAATTCAGCAAACGAACCGACATCTGCAAGAGAGCAAACTCTGTCCCCAACCTGAAAAGAATTCACTGAATCCCCAACAGCATCAACTATACCCGAGTAATCCGAGCCTGGAACAAATGGAAGAGGTACCTTCTCTTGGTATTTCCCTAGAATTTGCAAGTAATTCGCGAAATTTAGGCTAGTCGCAACAACGCGAACCCTAACTGAGGTAGCGGAGGTCAGAGGCGGGATGGGGTGGGAAGAAGAGACGATGATTGGCGCGTCTTCATGAGTCAAGGGAAGAGTCGGATCGCCTAGCTTCGTGCATACAACTGCCTCCATAGTCATAGATACAGGCGAAGATACCAAGGATTGGGATCTACGAGTGCAAAGGATTGAATAAAGAAGAAGGACAATGAACAGGGCCAACTGTTCTGATTTACTTTTACAGTTTTACTGTTTTACTGTTTAACTGTTCATGCAATTGCAAAATATAATTGCATAAAATATTCTTGACGTCAATAACTTTAACAATTATTTATTAATTAATTTTAAATTATTATATCATATAATGTAATTATAATGAGTCCGATTAGTATGACATCGGCGTCACATAACACTAACTTCAAAATTGATTTAATAGACTTCAAACAACTAATCCAAACCGTTTGACTCACACATTTGACCGCTTACATGCAAACTTTTTATATTTTCGAGTTATTTTAATATCAAATCAAGAGGTAAAAAAATTGAAAAATAAATGTATTAAAATTAACTTAAAAACTCACACATTTGACCGCTTGACTTGATATCAAATAAATTCAAAAAATTATAAATTTTACATGTAAACGCACAACTAATAAAGTAGATCGGTTTGAACGATTTGAATTTACTGTTTGAAGTCGATTCGATAGGTTTTGCAGTTGGTGTTATATAGACTGAAATGACACTGATGTTATGATGTTATATTAGTCATACTCAATTATAATACCTTAATTTTTAATGGAACGTTTGTTGTGGTTTTGATGTTTGTCTGGTGCTGAGTGAAGGCAGAACTGTAGATGTAATGTAATTCGACAGTCACTGTCAAATCTTTCAAAACAAAATATGAACAATTTTATTTCGTGATTTTCTGTGCGACATAATTTGACAGCCACTTTCAACATCAAGCTAACATCCACGCACAGCAGCTCCATAACGGTTGCGGCGTAACCGCAACATGAAGCACCTAGTTCATATCCACCTTTCAATAAGCGGGTACAAATACGGATAATAAACGGATGTTAAAATTCAAAATTAAATTCATCTTAAACGGATACGAATATGAAGCGGATAATCCATGAATACAGATTCAAATACAAATACGAAACGAATATTAGATGGATAATTGAGTTATACGAACTTTAAAATACAAATTCTAATTAATAATATTCACCTTGATGTAATTTGTAATTTTTTGCGAGTTTATGTAGTCTCATACTTATGAGGTCTGCTGAGCTTTGTAGACCAGCACAAGCTGTTCTTCTTTTTTATAAGGCTAGTGGCAAATTGGCATCTAACAATTGTATTAAAAAAGCAAACTATTTACAAGAATCCAGGGGCACCTGGTTTTCTTCACAAAGAGTTGAAAATAAAATGCTGTAAGAGCTCGAAAAATCACAATCTAATCTAGACCTCAGTTCTGTAAGCCTTTCACAAGCTGTTCTTAGAATCCATCTATATTTTTACCAAGTAACACAATCCGTATATTATTTCCTTCAGTCCGATAATTTAAAAACTTCACTGGAATATCCAGATCATGAGCAACGAAATGCTATACTCCAAAAATGCACAAGAATTGTTCAGAAAACAGAGGTTTAGGTAAATTTGAGTGCTAGGCAGTTTACAGTACTTATTTATTTATCAAGTCAACAAAGAAAGCACAAAAAGAACGAGAGAAGAAACCGGCTGGGATGTCCAACAAAGTATTAATTAAATAAAAATGCTACAAGTAAACCTAAATTATCTGGTGCAAACAACACTACAACGGGAGCGAATAACCCCTAAGATACCTAGAGTCAACACCAGACTCGCGAACAAGAGCAACCCGACCCGTTCTTGCCACCTGCAAAAATAAAACATATCACATTCAAGACTTAAAAAAAATAATAATAATAATAATTAAACTGCATAAGTTTTAAAGAGCAACAAAGGACATAATTTTCCTTTGGAGGACAGCCAATAGGGGTGTTCAAACAGTTTGGTTTATTTGGTTTTCAACCGAACCGAAAAATTTCGGTTTAAATGGTTTGGTTTTTCGGTTTTAATGGGTCGGTTCGGTTGACCTTTTGAATTATTTCGGTTTAAATAAATCGGTTCGGTTTAGACTTTTCAAAACCAACTAAACCCAACCGGCCAAATTATATTGGTTCAAGTATGGATTATATTTTGTTTGGTTCAATCATTGCTTCCTTTCTTTCATTTTAGTTTAAATATTTTAGAACATCTACATATTTTGTATGGAATTGAACAATTTGCGTATGAACATGTGTAATTTTCATTAATAATGACACCAATAGGTTTACTTTGGTTTGAATCGAACAAACTGAAATTTACTTCGGTTTGTTCGGTTCGGTTCTTAATCGGTTTGGTTCGGTTCTATTTTTGAAAACCGAAGAAAAGTTTGGTTTGATTATTTTAGTTCGGTTTCAACCGAACCGACCGTTTGAACACCCCTAACAGCCAAGAATATAAATCCAGAAAACTAACCTCACAGATACCATATGGCTCCAATAACCTCTGTAATGCTACCATCTTATCAAAATCACCAGTAAGCTGCATACAATAAAAAATATTACAATTTGCATACTTCAAAATACCAGGTAAAGAGAGGGCTCTCTTTTTTCAGTCTGGGAGTGGGGAACCTGAAGAGTGACAGTGTGGTCAGAGACATCGATTGCCTTGGCTCGAAAAATGTCAGCAATGTCTAAGATATCTCTCCTTGCAGACGTGTTTACTGCCACCTTTATTAGCATTAGTTCTCGCTCAGCAAATGGCAAGTGTGTTAGGTCCTGAACCTGATGACCAGGCATGTAAAGTAATTAACTTCAATTCAACATTATTAAGCCGTGGTGCTGGATCACAAGTGACAAACATGTAGCATACCTCGTAAACATCAACAAGTTTGTAAAGCTGTTGCACCAACTTCCCCACTGATTCCTCAGTTCCTGGTACAACTGTAGTTATACGAGATATTCCTTCTTTCTCGGCAGGGCCAACAGCAAGACTCTGACAGGATTAACAAGTAAGATGTTGCCTTTCATAGGATACATACTAAGCTCGTGAAGAGCCTCAAACAAAATTAAAGAGGTGATGAAATAAGGACGTTCATCACAAGAGCAAATATGAAACATCAAGCTTTAGAAAAGAAACCTGAATGTTGTACCCCCTACGAGAAAATACACCAGTAACAATGTTCAGCACACCTGGTGAGTCGTTGACAAGGATTGACAGAGTGTGCGAGCATAGGCCAGTTGGCTACAAAAACCAACCAATAGAACTTAATCATCAAAAGAATGCACCTTGCATTCATTTGAAAAGGTAGCATCAACTTTTGCAAAACAATATACTAAATAAAGAAAGTCCACATTATACAATAAATCGCATTGTCATAGGCAAAATGGCAGTAATTCCATATGAAAATGGTAGCATTATGTATTAAGTTGGTAGGAATGATTTTGAGTAGCTCTTTGGTGGGCCAGTGAATGCCATCACTCTTTGAGAAAATTATTAAACTCACATCTTCGTCATTAAGAACACCCCAGTTAGCATCGAGCACTTGGTTCATGGAGAAGCTTTCATATGGCTCGACTGGATATACATCTCCCTTAAAAATTAAGCAGACAAGCAAATTAATAATATTATAAGCTTACTTCAAAACCTTTCTGGTATTTTCAGTTCCGCTGTTCAAAATTGAGACCATAAGCACTTACTCCAGATGACGATTCAATGGTTCCATTGAATGTATTATCAACAGAACCAAGAATTGGCTTTTCCAGGTTAGGTGTCCCAAGATCCGGGTAAGAGGCTGCAGAAAACCTCCAAAAGGGTGCACTTTCACCTATTCTCTCCCGTCTCAGAGCAATCTTAATGCAAACAAAGATAGATAAACAGAAAATAGTTGACAAATCATATTAATTGCATGAAAGATCAATAAGTAAAAGAAAAAAAAAAAAGTTAACTAATTACCTTGCCAGTTCTGGCAACCTCTTTAATTCCAAATTTGCTCAAATTCCTGTGCAGTGCTTCAATTTTCCCAGGATCTCCTGTTACCTGTAAAATGACAGTCATCAGACACATTCAGTAGAAAACAGGAAACAGAAAATAGAAATGAAAAAAAGGAATTCATTCAATTATTACCTCTACGGTTAGTGTTTGCTCTGAGGTGTCAACTACTTTTGCTCTGAAAATGTCAATGAGAACCATAACCTAAAATGAATAAAAAGAAATGTTGGAAAACAGGTCACATAAATATTAATTGTCTGAAATAAAAGAGAAAAATAATGGACATATCCCTGAAGATAAAAATGATACCTTACTTCATTTCATTCTTGTTAGAAATCTTACCTTACTGCATTTAATTATTCTCATTCGGTTTTGCTTCAGAGTACATTTTATAAATCTTTAACTTTTTTTTTATGTTGGGACCATGCCATTTTGTACAAAAGAGATTACTTATGACTTGAACTTACCTCAGCACGCATATCGGGATTTACATTAAGCTTAATGAGCATTAGCTCCCTTTCCACCTGAGGCTCTCTTGATAAATCCTCAACCTATCATCAAACAAGTTTTATTTTAGTTCTTCTTTATTTGCAGAGCTCTTGGGCACAAAAACAGGAAATATCAGGGGTGCAGCCTGAATGCAGAATAGGTTGG
Organism: Carex rostrata; assembly: GCF_964058835.1. NCBI lineage: Eukaryota > Viridiplantae > Streptophyta > Magnoliopsida > Poales > Cyperaceae > Carex > Carex rostrata. The sequence goes on from NC_135937.1 coordinate 6,091,313, forward strand.
GGCATAATACAATATTTATTTTCAAGTTCAAGCATACTTTTGATTTTTTTTTGTGTTGAGAAGTATAGTTTCCAGAGCGTATTTTGCAAAAAAACTTTCATCGGGGTTGTGTGTGTGTGTGTGGGGGGGGGGGGGGCAAGTGTCCTTCTCTTGGTCTGCATGTGGCTCCACCACAGGCCAATATGCTATCAAATTAGCAAAAACACCTAAAACTTCACATGTTTTAAGGAGCTCATATAGATCAGCTGCTATATGACCAGTACCATCCATGAGTCCAGTGCTATTCGTATATTCCATTAAACTTTGAGGAGATTACCTCTGACACGTTCTTATTCCAAATGCAAGTTGGCAAACCATTGAGCGAAATGCATTTAAATTTTGGGTTAAAAGATACCATGATCTTGTTAAATAGACTTTGTTGATTTGATGCAGAAAGCTAAGGGAGTTAGTGTTTTTTGCTTGACTAGACATTGGTTTTCACCATCGGTGTAATTTGCAAATAACTTCAAAGTGTCGGCTGTTAGTTTCAATCACAATGAAATGTTGGGGTGCACAAAAAGCCAGTTTACAGTTCAATATTCATAATAAAAATTAAAGAAACAACCTTGATGACATTCACAAGCTTATGAAGTTGTTCAATGACTTGTTTAAGCACTCGGGCAGTACCGGAAACAACAATGGTGAAGAGTGCCTTGTCTTTGTTCAAACCAACAGCAAGTGATTCTATATTGTATCCTCTCCTTGCAAATACCCCTGCAATTCGGTTTATCATGCCACTCTCGTCTCCAACAAATACTGAAATTGTGTGCCTCCTTATACTACATGACCAATTTAAAAACGAAAAGGAAATAAGCAATGTCAAATTGTCAACAACCACACTGTGATTTATCAAAATTTCCCTTAAGAAAGATTTATTGAAGTTGTAGTGGATTTTTTTTTTTTAAAAGTAGTAGGCAAACTAAAATTTTGTTAAATCAAATTAAAAATGTCTACAGGAAAAATTGGAGGAAGAAAATCCAACAAAAAATAAAACAGATACGAGCACACTTCATCCCATTAAAACCAAACAAAATTCTAAAACCCCTAATTGTATGCATCCGTCGCCTTGCTTGCTTCGCCAATTAATTAGGAAATCCAATTCTCGACTGCATGAATATAGATAGCATTGGTTCCAAAATAGTTATTGAACAAGGATATGTGTATTACATTGAAACAGAATCCCGGACTCAAATTTGCAAAACTAACATAGAAACATCATTTACTGCAAAGAACTGTTGGGGCCAACAAAACTTTGCTAGAAAAAGGTAGATAAAACCTATATCGAAAGAGAAATACAAAATGTAGATGTTCATAAAGCTAAGCATTGTTCTGGCATTTCGAAAAGAAAAAGGGAATTAAAAAAAAAAAAAAAAAACACAGAGACAGGAAATAAAGGAAATTCAGTACGGATCTCTGGTTTGGGAAGGAGAAGCGACTGTCACCGAAGCGGCCGCACCGGCGGACTCATCTGAAGCTTTACACACTATCCAACCGGCGACGGCTCCGCCACGGCGGGGCCATGAGGCAGACGAAACGGTTCTAGGAAGGCATACAGTGCTGGAGAGAGCCGGAATTTGAGAACTGGAGAAAAGGTTTGGACGAGAGAAGAAGGTTGATGAAATAGTGGTGGCAGGAGTGGTAACCATGGCTCGAGAAGAAGGTCGAGGTAGGGGTCAGTGCGTAGGGTTTTGTGGTACGAGAAATTAATTACTGGAGAGGATTCAAGTAATCGCACGCAGTAGAGGGTTTTGTGCGTAGGGTTTTGTCTATAGTACAGGAAAATTAGTTTGGCTATAATACAGTAATTAGTTTTAATTGAAATCTGACCTTTAGTCTCTGTTTCCAACTTTTTAAGTTGTTTAGGGTAAAACTGTCTTTTTTTTCCGTCTCCGTTATCTCTTTTCCACAACACCGTTAATCTCTTCCTCGATCTCATCCCAAAAATAGAAGAGAGGAGATGATTTTCTATTAACTTCTCATCGTTAATTTTCTGTTATCTCTTCCTCTCATATACCGCAAATTTTATGTTCTCTCTTCCTCTCATTTTCCGTTATCTCTTCCTCTCATTGTTAATTTTCTGTTAACTCTTCCTCTCATTTTCCGTTCTCTCTTCCTCTCATCGTTAATTTTCTGTTAACTTCTCGTATATGGATTTTGTAAGAGCATCTTCATCATACCTGCAAAAGAATTGTAAATACTTGTGTCAATTGAAATTCAATTGTAAGGATGTAAAATACTTGCTATTTTAGCAATTTTGTTAGAGCATTTCTATTTTTATAGAAGGTGTGGAAAATCAGAGCCCCACCAAGGATTATAATTTTAGTTGGTTGGCAATTAAAAACAAAATCCTGACACATGAGAATCTTCAGAAGCGAGGATGGATGATCGCGAGCATGTGTATTATGTGTAGATCAAGCTTGGAAACAACACATCATTTGTTCCAGGAATGCCCCTTCACACTTCAGTTGTACAACATTCTGACTGCAAATAGACTGTGCCGAGGATGGCCACACAAACCAGCAATAGAAGTAAAAAATGCAAGCAAGGTCGACACAAATGATGTGGAATCACGGAATGAGATTCGGTGCTCTTCAAATCTCTGTTATTCTCTCTATCTCTCTCCCACGTGATTCCCTTTCTCTCTCTACTCTTCTTTGAAGAGAGAGATAGAGAGTAAAGAATAGCAAAAACCTGCTTTTCTAACAAGAAAAGCAGCGGATATGGATCCTGGAATCACACCAGGTATCTCGCCCTGCAGCTCCTGTGACAAAATGAGTAGCTTTTTTTTTCTTCGAGGCCCATTTAGTATAATAATCTTTGACTATTCTTCTTCAATTAGGAACTATGTTCATGTTATTTCAAGTCTATAGTACATCTGTTCTGGTGCTACAGTGTGTTTAGTCTATTGTGGCTCTAATTTCTTTTTATTCCAGTAATTTTGTTTAGGTCATGGTGCCATGCTTCTGGGTTGAAGAATTCCATTTATGGTTCATATTCATCTCATATTCTCATTTCAAACCCATAGCGTGGTGACTTCTGTGCTACACCTTTTGCATCTTACTATTTTAGCTTTAATTCTCTCTTTTTTTTATTAAAAATGCTATGTTTAAATTATAATGATTGTTAGTTGGTGGCTTAAAATTAGAAATTTGTGCCATTTCAAGCGATTGGCTTTTGTCTGGTCAGATTAACAAGTTTAGGAAACAGCAAACAGCATGAGCCGAGATCAGAAAACAGCACTGTTAATTATGCAATTCACAATATGGAGAGAACGATATGCACGTTGCTTCACAGAGTCTGCTAAAACTGCCGAAAATCTCTTGCAAGAAATTAAGTGGCAACTGCAATTCTACGAGAAAATGGAGCAACATCCGAACCAGGAGTAATCCGCGAACCCGATAAGCATTTTTCAGACAAGAAAATAACTATACTGGTAAAAAAATAATTGGAGTCCAATCGTTATTTACACATGAAAGGGAGGTCAGACAAGAAAATAACTTCACTGGTAAAAAAAAATGGGTCCGATCGGTATTTACACAAGAAAGGGTAGTCTGGTACCATACTGGTACAAACAAGAGACGAGACAGGAAGTAGTGGCTATTTGGCAGTAAAATCGCAAATCACCCACTTCTGGCAACAATAGACTTAATTCAGCTTTAATTTATTTTCTGCAAAATAAATTGTTTTATTTTGTCTTTATTTTTATTGTTTTGGTTTTTCTTATTTACTTTATAGCTCAACTGTTTGAGCACCTTTTTCTTATTTAACTTTTTCAATCCTGTGGGAACAATCTCTGTAACCGCAAGTATTAATGAAATTTGGTCATGAGTCATGACCCATATTTTTTTTGCAAAAAATTAGATGTTTTGTTGCTTTTGCATGGCGATGAAGCTTTAAAAAAACAATCAAGTCATATTATTTTATTCCATGGTGCTCAAGTTCTTATCTCTCTTATTTGGAATCCTGATGTTCTGTAGTGAAATTGGACAACATAATTTTGGGTCAAAAAAATATGGTGTAAAGGTTTGTATTGTATTCATCTCATGGTTCATTCAACATTATTCAGTTTTTAAGTAATGAGGTATACAATATAAAGGAGATGAACATAAGCAGAGGCCTCTTTTCTCTGTTGTATAGTCATCAGTAAGGCCTCCATGATTAAAGAGAATAAACTATGGTGATAACTTTTAGCAAGCAAACAATAAGATATGGAATCGAGTAAATTCCCATTAGTTTTTCCGCACTGCCATACAGAGTTCACACAACAAAAAGAAAAGGGAAGAAAGAGAAAACAAACCCTACAACCAAAAAGAGTTTACACAACAAAAGAAAAAAGAAAAAGTAACATGTGGAGTTTTAGTTTTCTTATTTATAGTGTATGTCAAAAAGATTGTTAACATTGGCAAACTTTTCTAAACCCCTTGATTTGATTGTCAAATACTAAGTTTTTTTTATTGGTCCTAATTTCTTTCCATTTTTAAGTGTCATTTAAGAAATATTTGGATTGATTGATAATTTGTTTACCATCTAATTTACATTTGACAAACATTTTCAGTTCAAATAACTCGCTATTTCATTTTTTTTTTGCTATCCCAATGATTGCCAAATGAGCTCTTATACAGAAATATCACAAGTACCTTCCTAATTATGTAAAATTAAATATCAAAGTATTTAATTTAAAGAACGTTGCATGAAACCTATATATACAGTCTACAAAATATTAATGCACAAAATTAAGATTTATTATATTTCAAATAAGATGATTAAAAGATAGCTACTCAAAGTAGGGTAAACAAATTAAACATACATAAATTTCATTTATTTTGAATATTCTACTACGACCTAAAATATGATTATTATGGCCGTAACTTTACCACTCAAAGATCATCACTTAATTAATTTACTTCCAATACAGCTTTACACAACAACTTGATTAATTTTTGTGAGATTTCATCTAGTTTCCTCAATGACTTGATAGTTATAAACAGTTAAAATTTAAATTAAAAATTAAAGCAACTAACATGGTACAAACTCGGATATATATTTCTTTTTGGTAAAATTAAGACCGAATGAAGAAATTCAAACATTGACAATATACAAAATGAATATAAGAAAGAAATTATCTTTTTTTCATCACGACATATGTAATTATAACAGTTGAAATATACGAGCTATATATTTCCAATTTTTTTATTAATGCCCTAAAAAATATAGAAAATATCAAATCTGTCCTCTGAATTTTTTTTTTTAGTTTTCTTGTTTATGGTGTATGTCAAAAAGATAATTAGGTTGCCTTATTTTTTTGACATACACCATAAACAAGAAAACTTAAACTCCATAAAATTATTTAGATGAAAATATTAAGATCTCTATATATGTGTGTGTGTGTGTGTGTGTTATATATATATATATATATATATATATATATATAGGGATGGGCTACAGTGAGCCATGGAGTAAAACGCGTTTGTGCTCCATGGCACTATATTTTTATTTTGAAAATCTAAACAACCGATCCGAACCGCTCAACATGATCTCCATATTGAAATGTGCTTGGAGAGTGGAGACCAAATTTTACATTGTTTGGAATTTGTTTACTATTTATTAAGCATTTTTTAAAATTGCTGATCTGATGGTCCAGAAAATTTTACTGTTCACAACAAAACAACAATTTTCAAAAATGCTTAATAAATAGTAAAAAAATTCCAAAAAATGTAAAATTTAGTCTCCAAGCACATTTCAATATAAAGATCACATCTAACGGTTCGGATCGGTCATTTGGATTTTCAAAATGAAAATACGGCGTGGAGTACAAATACGTTTTACTCCATGGCTCACCGTAGCCCATCCCTATATATATATATTACTGTAGCTGACCACCCCACTCCTGGGCAGTTTGATAAAAAATAAAAAGGAAAGGGAGGTTGAACGCCCCAACGCGGGGGAGTTTGGTAGAAAAAACTGACCGCCTCACTTTAGAGCAGTCAAAACATTTAAAAAAAGAAGAAGAATTCAGAGGGTAGATTTGATATCTTTTATTTTTTAGAGTATTAATAAAAAAATTCAGTGTAAATATTGTAAGTTTCGGATATATGGATAAATTATATTAGTCCATAAGTTTTTAAATATTTTATTCTTATTCTCTTCATTAAGATCAAATATGGACCGTCCAGTTAGAATTTGGGACCAATCAGGTCCAAATCTATAATGCATGAGATTTATAATACATGACGAACAAAAAAAAATTCAAATTCACTGTCCGAGGTACCTTGTGTGATATGAATTTGGTTGGATCTGGGGTTCGAGATACTAGTACTACAGGTATCTCCAAAATTGATCATATGGATATCAGACCACTATGCTCCTACATGATTAGGGGGTTCAGATCTGGATTCGTATTCTCTCATATACCCGTAGACGATTTTTCTTACTTTACGGTTTGAGATTAAATCCCAACTGATTTGGAATTCGAGCTAGCGCAGGACAGTATCATTGGACTTTGAGATTTCTGTTTTCAGGTAATGGAGAGGATGTGAATTCTCTAGATCCCATAAAGTAACTCAAAATTTGAGTTTGGATTCAGACCGTCCGATTAGAATTCAGATCAATTTGATTTCAGATAGAATTCATGAGGTCCTTTATTTGATATATGTTCATATTCTTATCCGACGGTCAAGATTCAAACTCAAAACTTTAAGATACACCAGAGGATTTAAATTCCAGGATCAGTAGTATCACTGTTATTCATAAACAATCAATGCCAAAGTGATGTAAAACTTATTAGTCTCGCTTGGTTATTTCAGTGCTCATAGCTCTTATGATTCATCAATCCATCATGTTAATATGTTAACATTACTTCCAAAAATCTTTCTGGGAATGCCACATTTGCCATTGTGGAACTAGGTTCTAGGAATAATCAATCTCAAAATTAAGTATCCAGGTGTTGAATAAGTTGGTTGATGCCACGTATAACTTTGTTGTTTAGTTGACCACCTAATTAAAAAACCTCTGCATGTGTTAGTTCCCTGTTATATTGTTCTTAGCCGATCCTCCTCCCTCCAGCGCAAACAAACGAAGACAACAAGTAAAGAAAAACAACTCCAAATATCTTCAGCCGTGTCATTTAATGTCTTCGACTTCTAATTTTGTAATAATTGAACTCCATATTGTAACTTTTGATGAACAGATACTGAGAATTCAGCAATCAAAACTTTCTTTTTCCCAATAAACAAAGACAGATTTAACAGACAAATGAGAACCAACCCATATTGCCCATGGATCCAATTCATAGCTCCATTTAGGCCCAATTGACAGAATGCAAATCCATTTAGGCCCGATTTCTACAATGCAAATCCGGAACCGCGTGAAGTAGGAATTAATCCCATCGTTCAAATATTTTCTTAGGATTATTGGGCCATAATTTATTGACCTCTTGGATTTCCTAATATAAAATAATTTATTTACACGAGGGGTACAATAGAATTCACATCCCCTCATGTTACCTGACTGAGTAAAATTAAATCGGACGGTGTGAAATTGGAACGTTTAAATTTGCACGAATTTCAAAGCAAAAATAATACTGCCCGTCTGCCCCCTACGCCATCCCAAGTAGCCAGTAGGCACCGGCTGAAATTAAATCTGGGCCGTCCATTTCAATTGTGTTGAGTCAAATACCTGGGAGGATACAGATCCGGGTACAATATCTGTTGTGTACCACATGCTGACAAGCTTCAAAAGTTTCTATATTAAGATGCCGGAGTGGGGCGGTCCGATGCAAATCTGCATCAAGAGCCGTGCACATTTTATCATCACTAATTCTTAATTTGTATGCACAAATTTTAATGGGGTTGGACGACTCTGGCTTTCTAATTCGTGTGCACTTAATCCTCACCAATATTGAAGTTGTAGGCGTTAATCTTGATGTGGATCAAACGACTTCAACATGACATTAGACTGATGCCCGATCGAAACGGTCTGACTCATATCAAGATTCGTACGCACTTGAACCTCACCGATTGTAAAGTTATATGCACTAATCTTGATGCAACCAAATGAATCTGATCTGAAATCAGACTGAATTTAATGTTATGGCACTTGAACCTGTAACAGATGTTCTTCCCAAAAAAGATGTAAATTCCTTTTATGGGCTGCTATATTGAAAGTTCACATAAGTTTTTGTCTAATCCCCCAGTTCCGCATTTCATTTGCAAGAAATGTAAATTTTTTTTTTTCTTTCTTTCTTTCTGATGAATTGCTCGCTCATAGGGCAATCTGATGGATACTTTCTCTTATTTATTGATTATTGCATGCTGAAGTTATGTTGGCACGTTACCCATACATTGATAACATATCAAAGATTTAACACAAAATAAATAATTAGCATGTTCAGATAACTCGTCACGCAGAGAATTGTTACTTTATTAGAATGTCTACATATCTATAGTTGTAAATGATGATATTTTCTTTTGAGGAAGGATTCAGTTACAACATCTTACAACAATTTGATTTTGTGATTTTTGAAGTCCAAATAGTTGATCCAAACAGTTAGCGTGATCTCTATATTAAAATGTGCTTTGAGATCAAATTTACATATTTTTTAAATATATTTTTACTATTTATTAAGTATTTTACAAAATTGTTGTTTTGCAGTAGTCCAAAATAATCTAAAAATAGCAGTTTTGTAAAATACTTAATAAATAGTAAAAATATATTTAAAAAATATGTAAATTTGATTTCAAAGCACATTTTAATATAGAGATCACGCTAACTGTTTGGATCAACTATTTGGACTTCAAAAATCACAAAATCAAATTGTTGTAAGATGTTGTAACTTTCAAATGTTGTGAGTGGATCCCTCCTATTTTTTTTTTCGGTTACATCTGCAATTTTTAACATTCCATTATAAAATAATTTGTTATCATCTTTATTATGGGACTCCTATTTTCAATTTTGAAACACTAAATATTTAAATCTTTTTTTTTCATTTTTGTTGAGTCATTTTGAAGCCAAGTCGCATGAAACCAGGTTGTAATGTTGCATGCTCACAGATTTTGCACCTCATTATGAAGCCAAGCATTAAATTGTTAAAGGGTCACATTGGATGCATCATTATGTTGAAGAAATATGACTTGGATCAATCTGTCAACGAATAATAAAGTCTCTAAAATAATATATGTTTTCAATTATGCCTCTTTTGAAGTTTTGGTATTAGTTAGTTCAATTTGCTCCTTTTACTTTGTTTTAAGAACCAAGGCATGTATCCTATTTCATTACTGAATTACTTAAATACATCAGAGAAATTGCTCCTTTTAGTTAACAAATCATAATTAAGTTATTGTGATCATTGATTTCTACAATAGGATGAAATTTTTGGTGTCATCAAATTTAAGTAATGAATTCATGATTAAGTAATTTTGCACGGCATAACATTAAACATAATTGCATTTCATATAATGAGAATTAAATTGTAGAATTAACTAATTAGTGTTAAATGATTTGGAAAAGTATACAGTAATGTGCCTAATGTACACAATAGTACAATACACATTCTTTCTTTCTTTCTTTTTAAAAAAAAATTACAAAATAGGTTATAATAAAACACGTGAAGATCGCCACAAATCTTATTTTAAAGAAAATAATTGTAAATAGTAAATACTATGGTTTAGAAAATTTGAAATTCAATTTGCCATGCATCAAGCTGTTGAATCTTTATAAATATCAGTGTTCTAAATAGCACGCTATAGCGTTTTTGGACTCTAAACGCTAAGCTATAGCATTAACACACGCTATTTGAGCTACGGACGCTATAGCGGTAATAGCGGTCCGCTATAGCGCATAGCGTATAGCGCAAATGGCGCGCACTATGCAACATGAGCTGTTTTTTTTTTTCAATTTATATGGGCTTTAAAATAAATAAATGGTGAAGATATTGTTTAATTTTGATGAATATTACATTATATCAAATTCAGGTCCGCTATAATAATTTTTTCATTTTGCTCTTGGTTTTTTTTTAACTGATGATAAATCAAATAAATAATTGCTAAATTATGGAAATTTTAGGGACTAACAAGAATTTCTTCAAGGATCATCTGTTTATTTTACTAGAAGTATAAATTTTTTTTCTTTTCAATTTATAGGTTATTTTGAAATTTAAATAGAAAAAAGATAAATTATATTATGATGTTGAAGATATTTTGAATAGAAAAAGATCGATAGTTTATGATATTAGTATTACTATGGATCTTTTGAGTCTCAATTTGGACTTTGTATTGATTCAATATGAATATTATAATTTTTTAATCAATTTGGTATTATTTATTGTTCTATGGGACTAAATAATGTTGATATTCAGTACAAATATATAATATAATTTTTATAAATATAAAAAAAAAACGCTATGTGACATAGCTTTCGCTGTAGCTTTTTTTGGAAGCTCCCCGCTATAACGCGATAAACGCTATTTATAACCTTGATAAATATCAAATATATCTATAGTTTTGTATTATATTTTTAATAAGCTCTGACTTGACGATGGGCTGTCAGATGTCCCTTCTCTTTACTTGGTACATTCCCTTAAATGTATAATTCGATAGAAATCACAAAAAAAGTATTGTGGGTTCAAATAGTAGATCCAACTATCTTTATATGAAAAAAAATACTTAGAAGTTAGAAATCTATTTTTATATTATTTTATCTTTTACAATCTTTTTCTTCTTATTTTTTATAATAGATAAAAAAGTTAGTCCAGAATCTTTACATCAAGCGATTTTCCATCTAACTAAAAAAATAGTAAAAAAAAATACAAAAGTTGACATTCAAATACAATTTCATATAAATATCATATTAAACCGTTCAAATCAACTATTTCAACTCCAAAAATAAAAATATAAAAAGAGTACGGATCGTGCGCTATGCATAAGACCACCGTGGCTTCACTTTGTAATACATATTTGATATTTCACAAAGCAAATTATTTATTATACGCAAAAGAAAGTTGCTCTATATGTGCTGATGTTTATTATTCGGTTATATACTTATACTAGTAATCGTGCCCGTACACAGCAACAGGAGTAAATTATTTAGTAGAAAACATTAAGTTCCTTAATAAAGAGGAGAAATAATTTAAATCAAATTTGTAGAGAAAAATAGTTAAATACTATATTTATCTACAAGATAACACATGTGAACTCTAGTGTAGTGGTAAGAATTTTGGCATCAACAGAACTCAATTGGGTTCGAATCCCGTCTTCAGTAGAAAAAAAAAAGGACGTGCGGTGCACAGGCTCGGTCCGCAGGTGCCGTGCGTGGTTCAGAGGCGCGTTCCACGGGTGCGGCGTGCGGTCTACGGGCACTGGAATCATATGCGGCGCGACCAATGCATACTTAAGTGTTGAAGCTCATAATTTGAAAAATTCATTAAGTTCCTTAATAAGGATGAGAGATGTGACCTCTTCGGTAGATAAACGACAGTATGGCCCACCAAAAATCATTATCCCTGAATTATTTGCATTCTCTAAAGATATTCGTCGATGTGGAATATAAAAGTTTTATTTGATTGGCGAAATCTTCCCCTGTAAAAGTTGAATTTGATTGGAGAAATCTTGCCCAAAATTTTCATCAAAACGGAAAAGTATATTATCAGGACTCAGGAGATTAAATCCATAAGCTGGAAGATTCCATCACTAGCTACTTGGCCAAATGGAATCGTGATAAAAGAATCTTGATTTTCTGTGGCTGTTAACCCTATCACTTCATGTTGTGTATTTATTAATAATAAATTTCAAAAATACCATCTAACATAATTTATTCGCTCTTCTTAGATGTTATTTTCTACAAATTCAATAATACCAAATTTATTGTTAATGTGCAATCGATAGAGCATTAATAAGAATACATAATTTTTAAAAAGGCAATAATGATTATAGTATGAATCATGCACATCAGCATTATGTGTATATCAAGGATGGATTTATGCGTAGAACTTGTGATATATATTCACTTGATGCGTTTGGCAACATCAATCATTAAAACTTACATTTTTAAAGTATAAACATGAGTTCTGTTATTTAAATATAATGTGATATCAAATTTGAACTAGTTTAAATATCTCTTAATTTGAAAAATTGGCAATAAATGTGAAAAATGTCAAAAATATCAAACATATTTACACGTACCAAATGCTCCTTTTTTATAATGTAAATTTGAAATGTTGTATGTTCAGATTTGTTGTAAAACAGCTTTTACCTTATTCTCCATTAGAGATGTCATACTTGAATTTGCTCTTTGTTTTGATTGCATTGATACCGTGAATGTTCCTTCATAAAAGATTTACACTGATTTTGATACGGTATTTACATGTATTCTGCCACAGATAACCTCATGGTAGTTCATGGTTGATGACTTTGATATGTTTGCTGGTGGCCTGGTGGGTCTCCATTACAGAAAACCGCGTAGTTTAGATTTTTATTTTTTATTCTTTTATACATCGACATCTCTCTTTGTTCCAATCGTGGCACGCGGTTTGCTGTTCCTTCTATTACGCGGTACCAACGTCTCTTGATAAGGCTTTTTATTTATAGAAATCAATTCAAAAATATAGAAAAATGGATAGATAGTAGCGATATTTCAATGTCATAGAAAGAATTTGATCATTGATGTTTCTTTAGACAAATAACTAAATTATTAATTTAATGTATCGCTTCAGTTCTCATATATTTTTTTTTTCTGATAATAAAGCATAAAGGAGATAAATAAGGGACAATACTTAATACTGCGATGTTGACAAAAAAAAAAAACAATTTGTGACTTGTGATTATGTTTCTGCAACGGATGAAAAAAATAGTACTGCAGTTTGTATATGAGTATAATGTGATAGTTTGAATTTCTAGGGTTTGTTGTACGTATATAGCTTTGCATGAGTAGGTGGAGTACGTGCATGGATCTGTATTGGGTTTTCAATTCAATAATTGCAACCTAGTAGCTTCTACTATGTACATGAGAGGATGCAGGATTTCGACCATAGTAGGACAATAAATTATTGAATCAGATTTAAATAGATAATCGGATCTAAACCCATTAGATAATTAAATCTATCAATCAATTAGAATTTAAAGACCTAAATTTAATCTAAAAGTTAAAATCCTAATTTGCAATTTCATAGGATTCAAAAATCTAAAGAAAAAAGAGAAGTTTAAATTACCACATAAAAAGAGAGGCAAGGTATTTGATTATTCTTTCTGGTCAGCAGAGCAAGAGTAGTCAGGAGATTTTTGTGTTTTTTTTTCTTTTATCTGTGTGTTTTTTTTTGTCTCGAGCCAGAGACAAAGGGGCAAGTTTTGGTGCGCGGAGAATTGGTATTTTTTTATTTTTTGGCATTTCGTTCGACAAATAGAGACGGAGAGAGAGCTACAGATGTATCACATTTTTCCTTTTTTTATTGAGCGTTTTTTAATCAATCAATGGGCTAGTCGGTTGAGTTTTTCCAAAAAACTACACAAGATATAAGATATCTCAGAGGATGCAAATTGGATTTTAATTGGACCATTCTTATATAATTTTCAAAATTTAATATACAACGGACCAACTATGTTAATTGAGCTATTCAAGGTAGGGCAGTATCAATTTTCAAGGTAGGGCAAATGCCCAAAATTCAATCATTGTAAATTAGTTTTGGATTTTCAGGGTAGAGCAACTGTCCCACCTTGCGCTATAGTAGGTCCGCCCCTGTCTATGTATTTATATAAGTCTAATTAAAGTCGGTTATAGAGTTTTCTAGATCTTACAAGTTTATTTCAACCGACTTTGCTAAAGTCAGTTTTTGCTTCTTCTAGATTGTACTCTAGATTATACATGATACACATCTCTATACATTTCTAGTACATTCATATACTTTTGACTTTTATAGGCTAATAATCTAGATGATGATTTGAGGTTGGGCTGTCCGAATAGTAATTGGAATCTACCTTCAAAGTTAGTATTGTAACTTCAACAAAAACTTATGTCAATTTTATTGCGCCACACAAGTGGATGTTGTGGATGCCCATTCCATTGTGCTCTTATTTTATTTTAAATAAATAAAAATAAATAATTTGATTTCTTCTATGGAAGAAAAACTTCTAGACAATTTATCTATGTCTGTATATTACTTTTTTTGAATTTCTATAAGTAAAAAAGTTGTTTGTTCATTCATCACATTAATTAATTAATTAATCGATTATTTTAGTGAGATAATAGTAGTAATCGATGTAATTGGATAATCCTTCCACGTAATATAATAGATATAGCAGTTGATAAGCACAATATCATACGATAATTTTATATCAATTATTTAATATCATGATGTTTATAATTATAGTGATATTGATCAATAAGACATGATATGATTTTGTTCAATTAGTAATTTATATTTTGTAAATAATGAGACCAATGAATATTTTTATTTTATTTTACAAAATTATGTATATGTTGTGCTCAAAGTAGTAAATTTCATTATTTTTATTAATTTGGACTAGATCATATATTTTACTATTTAATTAATAAATTACTCGGTATTGTTAAGACACTAATCTTAAGAGTAAAAATAATCTAAGTTCTTAATAAATGAGAATAAAATATATATATTAGAAATTTTAAATGGATACAAATATGAAAACTTCCATCCAATTATCTGCTGAATATAAATGAAAAAGATAATAGAAGATGGATAATGCTGACTTGGCATGAATAAAATAAGTAGGCGGACTATGTAAGAGCCAAGAGCCCCAAAAAAAATATATTGTTTCCTTTTTGCGAATTTCTCTGTCTATGAAACGTCGTGGGGTCCATTTCTTTCATTGAACTGGATTGGACAGTATATATCGTACATCGTACTCCACACGGACAATACTAATTGTCCCGTGTCCGATTCTATTCGCGTGTCAATAAGTCATGGAAACAAAATCTTCTGTGGCAGATACTGTCTTAAAAGCGTATAACGAGTCTATGACATAGTTACCTCCACCTCGAAGCAGCTTCCAGCAACTGGGACTGGACCCATCTTACAGTATCGTTACATTTTTCTCGTATAGTCAATATTAAGAAGTTTTTTCTATCCCGCGTCTACTCCGCGGCTGGACAGATGTACCAGCAGCTGTCGCTCACCATTGACCTGTCTAGAAGTAAAATAGAGTAAAAAAGTCAATTGTTGTCTTTCTATGGTTAAGAAAAATTTAATTCGCTTTCTTTGATTGAGTTTGGTTTGGACTTTGGAACCAAACCATGTGCTTCCGTCCATCATATGCCATGAATTTTTTTGTTTTTGTTTTTTTTTTTTTACATGAATGGAATTTTTCTTTCCCGGACTAATCTGCTTTGACATTTAATTGTTATAAAATAGCGATTGCCTTGTAACAATTATTGACGATTATAGGAAATATTGCTGCTTTTATCTTCTTATGTTATAAAATGAAGCTTTTGATAAATTCAAAATATTAAAGCGGAGTTTGAAAATCAATTGTAGAAATTATAAAGGTTATTAGATCTGATTTATACCTCAAAATAATTTAATATATTTGTGAAGAAATCCACAATTTAATGAAATGAAATCTAAATTCTTGTTTCTAAAGTCACTAACATGTGGATTCAAAGTGGATCGTAAGACATAACTCACTTTGGATCTACATGTCAGTGACTTTAGAGACAGAAATTTCCTATCCACATAGGACAGGTGATCTGGTTTGCAATCTAATGATGCTGTCACTGCATATAACACAATATAGTATGTCACATATCAATTTTTATAGTTGCAGTAAAAACATGGAGTCACTTAAGTGTACTGTACTCTTAAGTTTAGGCCATTCAATTTCTTTAAAAGTCGTGCAGATTCTTTAAAAGTCGTGAAAGCACGACTTTTAAAGAAATCGAACGGCCTAAACTTAAGAGTACAGTACACTTAAGTGTATATTAGCTTTACTCAAAAACATGACATCATGATTTGCCAAAATTAAAATAAATAAATTACGAATGTGTTCTTTATTATTAACTTCTAGATTGTGTATGGAACTTAACTACAAATGGAGAATTGTTTGGAAATTGCTTTGATGTTGACCACTAACTGTTAATTTGTTCAATTTGTTGCTGTCCCATTATGTATTAATTTGGACATTTTACATCCTGTTTGGATGGAGAGTAAGGAAAGGAATAAAAGGTATATAATAGAAGGGAATGAAATATAATAGAAAGTAAGATTAACATATTTAATCTGTTCGTGTTTGGATAATTAATAAGAGAAAATAAATTTAACTTTTATTTTTGTTTTATTTCTTGCTTAGTTGATTAAAATTTAGGAGTTAATGAGAAATTCGGTGACTGTTGTAGGTTTGAGAAAAAAATATTGTATGAGAATTATATATGTAAGATATAGGGTTAAGCATTTGTGTCATTTTAAAAAAAAATATTTGTAATAACATTTATTTTCATCAGTTACACTTAAATTTGAAAGGAAAACTGATTCTACCTTTCACCTCTTGTACTCTTGGCCTCTGACATAATTTTATCAGCCAAATACGATTCAACGGAAATTTTTTGTTCCTTTCCATTCCCTCCCTCCCTCTACTCTCCATCCAAACAAGGTGTTAGGGGCATCCGGTGTCTTTAGGTCCTTAATCCTTACCAGTGTTGTAAAAAACGTCCGTTTAGGCCGATTAGTCGTTGGCGGTGACCAAACCGTCATGAATTTTCCCGACTAATCGTCCGATTATTTCCGATTATTTTCAATTAATCGCTTGGCGGTACCCTGTTCGTCCGACGACTACATGCCGTTGTTTACACTGATCCTCACTGATGATGTTCTTCACTGGATTTTCTGTGGTAACGACTCTAATGGCTAGTGTGCATTGGGTGGAGTATGGAACTATGGATTGCTTGATAGTTGATATGATATTAATAGGTATAACAGTTATTCACTTTTGTTTCACGAATGTGCGCACAGTTGCTGCATTGGCATTGAATTGAAAAAAGATAGAAATAATTCGATAGTCCCCTTGAAAATTAAATTTTGAACACAGCTCTTGTTCGCTTTTCACTTGTTATTTCATTTTGCTTGGAGGACCTTCGAATGTTCTTATTTTTGAAAAGAAATTTCCAATTTAATTTTTTTTATTCAAAGGTACCACTAACCTTTACAAACAAAACAATACAATAGAAAAATATTTGTAACCTCCTTCATAATATTTTCGAAACATTTTTAATTTATCCCTATAAATATGAATAAGGGCTGTTATGTATTGAATTTATTTATGCATCAACTTTTCTATTTCTAAAAAGTTGTAGATTAAGAAGAAAAATGATCGAGATTTTCATTGCTTTATATTATCAAAATAAAAATGCAACGTACTCTTCCTCAATTTTTTTACAAGAACAAAAAAAAAATATTACGGTACTAATTCTAGAAACAAACAATGCAGTCAATGCTGAACTTTAATTCCCAGGAGCCACTTCCGCATGCAGCTAGCTGCCACTTATTTCAAAGCTAAGTTTTAAAACCTCGCTTTTATGTTGATTTTAGGATCGATTCTCTTTAATTCCTGAAAGTCGGAAAGAATGTTGACCGTTCTCAAATGAATTAATCCGCAAATGTTTGCTGGAATCTAGGACTGTTAGGTAAAGTTTGATTGGCAAATTATCAAAGTAAACAAAGAATGCTCTGCTTTTCATTTCTGTAAGGAATTGCAACCAAATAAATATTCTGTTAGTCAAATCAATATAATGCTTCAAACAATTGCGCCGTTTTAGCAATGAAAACATGATTTAGTTTGTTATTGATAGGGCTAGCAAAGAAATTCGTAGCTAGTATAGTTCGTTTGAAATCATCCCGAAATACTTGTAATTGGATTGGTCAATTCTGATATCAATTCATCATTAGAGAGTTCAAACTTGATCGAGCTCAGGTCATATATCAACTTGTTATAATAAGAAGATGAAATTAATTTTTTGGAACTTTTACTATCACTTTATGTGCTCAACATGATAAAATGAAGCTTAAATGAAATTGTCTATGCACACTAAAAATATCAAATTGACAAAAATCTTTAATTTATGCTTTGGCTTAATTTCCTTTGTATTTCTTCTTTCAACGCTGTTTTTGCCTTCTTTCACTTTATTTCACGTTTTTTCACATGGGTGCACGCAACCAAATTGTAATTTTTACAAGTAAGCCGACTTTAATTATAAATAAAAAGGAACAAATCGTAATTATTTGCAATTATTGCAACACCGTAGGATGCATGTGGTGTATCTGGTTCGATTTACGCGGAGTTGGAAGGGTTTCATTGCGATGGCCTACCTATTCGCTGTAAATAATTACAAATTAATTACAGTGACCTGAATGCTGAAGTCTACTTTTACAACAAATGACTATTCTACTTTCTAGAGAAACTTGTCCCCGTGTTCATCTCTTATATCATTCTAGAAAGGATTTTTTTTTGTCCAAATAGTTTTGGACGAAGTTTTATCAAAAGTAGAATCTAAACCATCCGATCAGTAACAAAATTCATGCCAAGGCTTTTAGATTTTCACGAAGCCCCCCTCCGCACTAATCGTAATGCAAATGGAACCGTTATATTATGATTATGGATAAAATTTGTACAAAACCTTTGGATGAAACCAAATTCCATTAGAAAAGTCCATTCAACGCCTTGAATTCTCATCCACTGACATATCTTATATTTTGCGTGACTTTTTGGAAAATATCAACCGTTGAAACACGTTATACACGAATCTCAAAGCTAAAATAATACTGGCCCCTGCACTATCCCCGAATAGACACCGGACACGTCGGTCACGCATCTCAGAGGATACGCACTCCAACGCCTTCCCTCCTCTCTCCCATTTCCTATAAAAACCATCCCAAGCTCCTCCCAATTTATTAAACACACAATCCATTTCTATTCCAACGGTATAGTTACAAAAATGGTGTCTGACGAGATAAACCTAAGTGCCAAGCCATCCTCCTCCTTCCGCCTCCGAAACGACAGCCTGAACGCAGTGCGCCTGAGACGTGTCTTCGACCTCTTTGACCGCAATGGCGATGGTGAGCTGACAGCTGAAGAGATCGCCTCAGCACTCGATCGCCTCGGCCTCGGTGGCGAGCAATCTGAAATTGTGTCGGCTGTTTCATCCTTTGTTCCAGAGGGCCGTACTGGTCTCCTGTTCGAGGATTTTGAACGGCTCCACCGCTCTTTCGGCGATTCTCTTTTCGGAGGTGCAGATGTGGAGGCATCCAGTGAAGAAACCGATCAGGAGGATATGAAGGAGGCGTTCAAGGTGTTTGATGAAGATGGCGATGGCTTCATTTCAGCGGCCGAGTTGCAGTCGGTGCTTTCCAAATTGGGGATTGCCGAGGCGAAGAGCATGGCCCGGATAAAGGAGATGATCTCCTCGGTCGACCAGAATGCCGACGGCCGGGTTGATTTTAGTGAGTTCAAAGTCATGATGCAGGGCATTGCTGTTCAAATGTAAAATGAAATGTTAAGTAATTAGACTTCAATTTGTATATTTGTGAAGTTTGTTCGTCTTTTGTTGATCATGACATGGATTGCAGCAGGGATGATGCCACAGAGCATCTGTGGTTGGGTTATAGCTAGGTATGTGTTTGATACTTTGATTTCTTAATTTAGGAGGGGAATTTTTTTTCTTTCTTTGCCAACTTTTTTCTTGACTGGTTGTAAAATTATTAGCTCACCGCTGTTATAATGTAATTGCTTTTCTTTTTCTTTTTAGCATACTTTTCTAAAAAAAAATGAAAATAAAGAAGGTCCTTGCTTTCAACCTTTTTCTTCGTTATGCCTAATTTTTATTTATTTTTAATACAAAATTATAAAACTTAATTATATGTCAAAATAAAAATGCCATAGATATGATTTATATTATTTTTATGAAATAATAAGTTAAAACATCAAACTTCCGTAAATTATTTGTGTCTGTGTAACTTTGCAAGCTCTTGATACTAATTAAAATAAAATTGAAATGTTATATCTTTTACATGTGCATAGTGAAAGTAATATATATTAGAGGGTTCAAATGCACCCAAATTTTTGTGCACCCAAATGCACCCTATCTTTCAATTTTTTTTTTCCGTTTTCAAAGTCCGAATAGTCAATCCGAACCGTTAGATGCGATCTATATATTAAGATGTACTTGGAGACCAAATTTTACATTTTTTGAAATTTTTTTACTATTTATTAAGCCACTTTGAAAATCGCTGATTTTACATTTTCCGAACCATTGGATCAGCGGTTTTCAAAGTGGCTTAATAAATAGTAAAAAAATTCCAAAGAATGTAAAATATGGTCTCCAAGCACATCTTAATATGTAGTTCGCATCTAACAGTTCAGATTGACTATTCGAACTTTGAAAACAGAGAAAAATGATAGGATGCATTTGGGTGATATTTTTCAGTATAGAATATTGTAAATTCAGAATTCAAATGGAGATTTTTATTAATAGTTATTGACAATATCTTATATTTAAAAAAGGTCAGATAAATATCAAAATATGCTAGTGGTAATTAATTTTTCATTCAGCGATGGATTTTAGTGTAGGTCAAGATGTATATGACGACCTTTCTTATTTGGAAATAAATCATGCGTGCTTACCAGAATCAAAGAACCAATAAATCATGTGATATTTTAGCATAGAAAAATTGTTTTCCTCTGGCTCATTTAAAATCTTTACAATAAATGCTTGTTGGTTCTTTCATTAAATTAAAATGGCTCTGCACCAACTAGTTCACCTTCCAATTCAAATTTTCTAGCTTCGTGGTTGTATGTGTTGGTGTTAAATAAGAAGAGTGCGAATCTGCTGCGATTATAAAGGATGGCAGGTTCCTGCGATTCTAATCTCAATTGTTTATTTATTGAAATGCACGAATCTCAAAAGAAATTAGTTTTTGTTCGCCAATTTCAAAACATATCAATTGTTACTGTTGGAATCGCAGGACCTGCGATCCTTTAGAATCGCAGCAGATTCGCAGTCTTCTTATTTAACACCAACACATACAACCACGAAGCTAGAAAATTTGAATTGGAAGGTCAACTAGTTGGTGAAGATAGGGGTGTCAATGGGTACGGTACGGGTCGGGTGGAGACATTTTCATACCCATACCCATTAAAACTGACCTTACCCATACCCTACCCATACCCATTAAAAATTGATCTTACCCTACCCTACCCTTACCCGTTAATATTATCGGGTAACGAAACGGTAGCGGGTGAATAACGGATAATACTAGTATAATAATTAGTTTTATTATATTTTACAAATTAAACATCAAAAACTCATTCATTTTAACACATATATAAGTGCATTTCTAATAAAAAATAAAATAGATGTGCAATCAATTCCAACTAAATTAATTTTTATAAAGAATAAAAATTCAAAAACATGAATATACATTTCAGTGGGTTGGAAATTGAATTGAATATATATTTGGATTTTATAATTACCCTATAGGGTAACGGGTACGAAATAGTCATTACCCATACCTTTACCCATATATTTAACGAAAAAAAATTCTTACCCATACCCATACCCAATAAGCTAACGAAAAAAAAATCTTACCCATACCCGCCTTATCGAATACGATACGGGTCGGGTAAACGGCTAAAAAGGTACCATTGACACCCCTAGGTGAAGAGCCATTTTAATTTAATGAGAGAACCAACAAGCATTTATTGTAAAGATTTTAAATGAGCCAGTAACTTGGAAAAAACAAATTTTCTATGCTAAAATATCACATGATTTATTGGTTCTTTGATTCTGGTAAGCACGCATGATTTTGGTTGACTTGACTGGTATATCGTGATGCTTCATGCTGTTATAAAATTTACAACGTGCTCTGACACTAATTGTTACTTTTTTTAGGGCTAGAAACACAAATCTAGATGCAAATATCAATACATGGCATTCCCTTATCCGCGCTGAAAAGGAAGGGGCCGGAATTTAAAATAGCCTTCCTTAACAGGCCGGGTTTTGAATTTTTAATTGGGCCACTTGCATGGGTTATAATTTTGAATAACGGCTCTTGATTTTTTTTTTTTTTAAATAAAATTCTAAATTAAAATGTGTATGAAAATTTCACCCCTCCTAAATTTCGAATTTCTTTAATATTTTTCAACAAGTTTAATTGCGAAATTTATATTTCTTATCTGTACATGTTCCAAAAAATAAAATAAAGATGTAATAGTCCTTGGATCTCTCATAACGAAGAGATGCCAAAAATATGTACATTTCAAAATTTTTGAAGGATACTCAGTAGCATGCAGTTTTGCATTCAAGGGGCTGTAGTTATAGCTTTTATTATGTTATGAGTAAGGATTTTTTTTTGTTATTGTTTGAATTACAAAAAGAAGGGAGAATATGTAAGAATATCATATAGAAATCTAATAATCTAAATCTCAATTTTCTGCCAAAGTTTTCGCGAACCTTCTGAAGGCTTTTGTGAAAAGAAGAAACGAAGATTGACCATTTTAAAAAAAATTATGACACAAATTATATAAAATCAAAACAGAAAATAAAATATATAGCCAATATTGCTACCCTAATTTTGATTGTTCTGATAAAAACTTATTCATTATTGTAATATTTTTTAATTAATATGAACATTATTAAACTAAGAAAATGAAATATTCTAATTTTGAGGAACAAATTTCATACAATGACCGTTTTCATGAGTGTTTATTTGTAGATAATTAATCATAATTATTATGAATACAATAATGATTGCAATTTTTATAATGATATCAAAACTTTTGCCGATCAGACGGTGGAATTCGTTCAAAAGAACTAGATGAATGCTTATAATTTTTGCTAATCATCTGATATTTGATAACGATGTTTTAATTTGGTTATCTGTAAATTACCAAAATTTTCTCTTAAATAACAAATGTTTCTAAGGGGCAACAAAAAGTTATTTTGTCTTACATTCTTTTTTGTAGTTTTTTTTTGAAAAAAAAACGCAATTAAACTTCTGATTAAACCGATTAAACAATTTTTAAAACCAAGATAACAATATAAACATAATATATCAGTAAGGATAATACATTTTGAATATAAGCATGCAAAAGCAATCCCAGCAAAAATTAAGTCAAAAAAGCCCTCTTCTAATTTCTAAATCGCTCTAAAACCCCTCAAAATTTGGTTCTATACCGACAGTCGGAGCTCTCCAGAGTTCGACTTTTCACTCCGATGACCACCTCACAGCTGGTGTAAGAAACCATATGGTGCTTGAAAACCCCGAGCACCGTAACCCGGCCCGGTATCTCCGTCTCAGTCGTGAAATCCATTGACCCAGCAACCACATCCGCATACGCCGCAGAGTACTTACTGGCCAATCTCCCGGCCATCACAGTCAAATCCACGACACAATTCACCGACCCCTCTGCTTCGACTTCCCCAGGCGGTATCACGGCCAGGCCGACGAGGTTGCCTTGGTAGTACATCTGAGCACTGCCTTGGCCGTAGCGAAAGCTGGCGTGGTTGGGGTTGTTTGCGGTGATGTCGAGGGTGAGGGTGAGGTTGAGGGACAGAGAGAGGGAGGGGGATTCAATGGAAGCGTCAAGGCTGGAGAGACGAACTGAGTTGACGATAGTAGAGGCATGGCGGGGACGAAGGACGGTGAAGCCGAGGATGACGAGGAGTAGAGCGAGGAGGAGGAGGAGGGAGAGGGAGACAAGGAGGCATCGCCGGAGCGGAGATGCGACGGAGTGGCAATGGGAGTAGGGTTTGCATGTGGGATCCATGTGTTTTGGAAGGGGAAGTTGGTGTGAACTGTGAATCAGGGACAAGCAAAGAAGAAGTGAACTGGGGAAGGAAGAAAACTCGGAAGGGATGATTGGAGGGTTCTGCTGTGAGTTGTCCATGCGGAACATTTTAGGTGTGTTTGCTATGTTCTGCATTTGCCACTTGTCAGTTGCCAGTTGCAGGAGTAGGATAAACGGTCGTAGTACCGGGAGGAACAGTCTAGTAGGGTCGTTGTCAGGAAATCAGAAGTCGCTCTGTATCCGTTGGAAGTTTGTTGAGCTGCATTGCTTCCTTACGTACTTGCCCTCCTCCTCTCAGGACAGAGAAAAAGAAAGGGAAGTTGGTATCCGACGCAGAGAATGTCTTTCCAATTCACATCCTCAGATCCTCTCAGGTTACCGGACTGAATACAATTGAATTGGATGGTCCAAAATTATTCTTTTTAACTTGGCACGAATCTCAAAGCATACTGCGCCCTCAGCCATCGTTCTTTTCAATTGTGTTAAGTGAGGTACCTGGGAGTATACGGATATAAATAAAAATGGTAAAATCTTTGATCTTGCTCCAACCAAAGCTAGTTAGTCTCTGTTGCTAAGCAACAAGATATATATTAGGGTACCATCTGTTACGATGGACTTACTTACTGAACCTACTAGTAACTTAACAGTTTCATATATGAAACGGCTTATTATAGCCCTTTTTTAAAAAAAAAAATGTTGGTAAAATCGGATTTAATATGAAAAATCTGTCTGACTAATTCGACTCAAATTTAAATTTAATCAGAGTTCAATTTTTTAATTATTATTATTTAAAAAAAAGATGAAAATCAAGTCTTCATATTACATACTCATGTTATTGCAACAACATATTTTTTCATCGGGCCGTGAACCCATGACATTTTTTTTATATACGTTAGATAACATATATTTTTGTCACTGTGTCAAAAGCTACTTCTTTTATATAAAAAATTAAACTAGTTCGGTTATAACTTGAAACGATATAAAGCAAGACAATATGGAATTTAATCTAATATACATTCAAACAATTCGAATTAATGCTTTAAAGACTCAAACGGAAAATTGTAATTCGAAATAGTGCTAATCCAAATTAGTGATTATTCTTTGCCCGGGTTAGTGAGTATTTTTTTTATTTTTTAAAATCTTAGTATTGAATGTATGCGAGTCAAGCACTGGCAAATAGTTGTACAAGTTAATTCAATTTATAAAATGTTTGATATTAGCCCACTGATTGGAATGGAGATTTATATTAGTCATTTACAATTTAATAGAATAAATAGAATATAGTTGAATTAAAATTGAATATTTTTATCAGAATATAACATATGATGAAAATAATTCATTGACGAAGAACAATTAAAGATGAAAACTTAACTATATATTGTGTGTTAGCGTAAACTTCTCCACTTCTCCGGAGTATAAGGCTACGGTAATATTTATGTACATATTTTCATTTTAATAATTTAAATAGTTGATTTGAACGTCTAAACTTAGTGTTATTATTAAATGTACTTGAAGATATATTTTACATTTTTAAATTTTTTTGTTATTTTTAATAGATAAAAAAAAATCACTTGATCTAAAAATTCTAAACCGAAAGTTGTAATTTTCTAACTATTTTAAAAATTAGTTGTAAATTCTAAAAAATGTAAAATTTAATTTCAATTCTTTACAGTTAGCACTCGTAAAAAGTAAAATTTCATCAAATTATATATTCCTATTAGGGAAAAAAATTGAAAGTTCAAATTCGTATTCTGAGTAGAGAAAATTGCTGAAAGTTCAAATTCATATTCCGTTGCAGAGAAAGTTGAAAACCTCTTATTTCTTAGGTCACAAGTAAAAAGTTTTAAATGGGCCAGAGGTAGGGCTGGCAAAAAAATTCGAGGTTCGTGATTCGATTCGGGTTTGATTCGGGTTTGATTCGAGTTTAATTCGATTCGAAATGGGTTCGAATTGAAACGAACCAAACCAGGTTCGGTTCGGAATTAATTCAAACCAAACCCAAACCTAGCCTGGTTCGATCGAAATGGGTTCGATCATTTTTATGGTTCGAATCTCATAATAACATCGGCCGTCTATTTACCTGATGAAATTAAAATCCAAGATAGAGAGTCATAATTTAACTTAGCCGACATTCCCTCGCTCTCAAATCTCAATAACCTAGTTCTCTCTCCATCTCTCCCTAACTCACTCTCCCTCTAGCTCTAAAATCTAGCCGACACTCTCGGCGACTGGCTGTCTCTCCGGCTATCACTACTCTCTCCGGCCTAGATGATTGTCTCTCCTCTCTCTTCGGTCGTCTCTCATAGTTCATACCAGGAAAGCCGTCTCTGATGTATTTTTTCATGAATACTTTTTCAACTTAAAAACACTCATTTGATAGTTTATATCGGTAAAAGGAAGCCATGTGAATTGTCCCGCGAGAAAAAATTAATGTATAAACTACCGGTATAACTAGGACTGCTAAAAAATAATTTAGTTCGTGATTCAATTTGGGTTCGATTCGAAAAATGTGTAGTTCGCAATTAATTCGATTCGAAATGGGTTCGGTTCGAAATTAATTCAAACCAAACTCAAACCTAAGGTAAGTTCGGTTCGGTTCGGTTCGGTTCGTTGCCACCCCTAGCCAGAGGCCTCTCTTGATTGTGAATTTGTGAAATCTGCTGAGAAAAGAATTCAATAGTGTTCATCCACTAATAACGATTTTAATTCCTGTCTGATATTTTTTCCTTCAGACCCGGGCCTATAAGAAATAAACAGATAAAACGGATCGAGTGATCATGGCAATTACGGATAAAAGATCCAAGTTTGATAAAATTCATTTGACAGTGCTGTAATTATATGTTTTTTCATAATAAATAAATAAAAAAAAACATGACCCAACCTCACGTGACCACAATGTGGAATTCCAGTCTGTTATATAGCATTTTTCTATTTTTGAGGGAGTAGATTGCAAATTTGTAGTAGACAAATGGAAGAATCCCATCGGAGAGAAATTCAAGCCAAATACGGTCAATCTAGAATGTGGAATTTTTTTTATAAACCATAATTAAGAAAATTATTTTTATCAAACCAACGTGATTATTATTTTTATTTTTTTTATACAAAAACAACAAAGACGGAATTGGCACCAACATGATCACATGTCATAGTCGTGCAGCAGTTGCAACTATGGCACCGCAAAGGAAGATGCCAAGGTATATGCTACTTGTTTTGGTCACAATTTGGCACAAATTTAGCAACTCTATTTCCAAAAAGCAGACGCAAAACCGACAGTGCTAACAGAGGAGGGTTAAAATGCACCATCATTTTTGTGCTCCTAACGTGCACCATCCTCTCATATCTTCATTTTCAAAGTTTAAATAGTCGATTCAAATCTTCCAACGTGTTTTCATATTAAAATGTGCTTGGAGACCAAATTTTACATTTTTTAGAAATTTTTTACTATTTTTTCAGAATTTTTGATTAAACTAAACAATAATAAAAAATTCAGCAAAGTGATGATTTTCAAAAATTCTAAAAAAATAGTAAAAAATTTCCAAAAAATATAAAATTTGGTCTCTGAGCACATTTTAATATGAAGAACACGTTGGAAAATTTAAATCAACTATTTGAACTTTGAAAATGAAGATACAAGGAAATGATGCACATTAGGAGCACAAAAGGGAGGGTGCATTTTAACCCTCCTCGTGCTAATAACCTTAATAAAAAGCCTCCCTCTAGACTTGCCACCGATTCTATTGAGCGTTAAAATAGCTAATACATACATCAGTCACAGCGTTAATAAAAAGCAAGTACAAGAACACACAATACAAAGCAGTAGCACACCAAATCCATCTGATAGATTTTGGAATTATGCTCACCAAATCCTCCTCGCAAGCATAGCACACCTTAACTTGGTTCATAGTCAGCACTCTAAATGACTTTGGAATCATGCAGGCAGTAGGCCATAAAAAGCTCAAAAATTCTACAATAGCACTTGTATCTTACTCGCACAAATACAAGAACACTTCCAAAAGAAAAAAAGAAAAAAAGACAGAAAAACAAATACAAAAAAGCCTATATGAACAATCTTCTTAAATTACGTTAAATCATAAACAATTAAAAAAAAATAAAGAAAAAGACTGCTATGTCCGTTACTTTTCCACACTAATCACTCCTCTAGCAGTATCCTATCAGATAAGAAAAGAAGAAGAAAAACACTTTAAAAAGCAATATTTACCAATCTAGTACAAAATACTTGCCTAAGTTAAATATTTACGAGTCGTCTCTTGTACTTGAACTCGAAGTGATGATATGCACATGACAAGCAGAATTATGAAACATCAGTAGTATGGAACTAGCAGTTCATATTACTTACTACCAAAATGTATAATTCTACAACACCAATGAAAACTGCTACTGGAACTCAAATTGGTGAACCTTTTGGGAATGCCAGAATTTTAATTATTTTTCCCGATAGAACAAACCTCAACATGATTGGACACAAATAACAAAACAAGGAAAAAGAAAAGGTCTCTTTATTTTTCACTTTCAAGTTGTACAATTCAATTACCTCAAAGAATTTGTTAAAATTAAGCCGCATGAGAAATTGTCGCAGGTAAGGTGCCCTTTGACTTCCTGCAATCTGGCTACTCCGCAAAATTGTATACAGAGAGTTTGATTTCTTATTGAACTCCTGATGTGAAAAAAGAAAACTTCAATCTCATTAAGGGGCCAAGGCATGTTATTTCAATGGCAATCAAAAACTTCCCAATACATGATAAATGGTTTAAACTCAAATCTGATGCCAGTCTCTAATTCCATGGCAATTGAAATAGACCAAGTGCTGCTCTCTAATTGGTTGAAACTCATCGGTACAAAACAAATCTCATCAAACAAGTCAAGCTTGCGTACCGGAACAAACCATACAAGATTAAACGCAGGTAACACCAAGCGGTTAGATCACTCCGAAAGAAAAGTACATTTGCTCAAAAAGTTTTCAGTTTTTCATGTATTTGAAAAGCACCTCTTTCTCTTTAAGGTACAAGGAACTAAAATTATACAAAAGATCTTTAGATTTCCACAAAAATTATATGGTTATAAACGATTTGACTCTTTTAATATTTTTTCCAAATTCACTTAAATGCTGAATCTAAATTGACAAAAAAATAGTAATAACGATGAGTGAGGCTACGGTACTATGCATAGCGTGGATTGGTCCATACTAGGGATCATTATTTTCGTTTTCACAGTTCAAATAGTTGATCCAAACCGTTCAACATGATTTTCATATGAAAATGTACTTGAAGACCAAATTTTACACTTTGGGGGGTTTTTTTTAGAATTTTTTTAGATGGGGAACAAATCACTACTTTTGAATGGTCTAGAATATTTAGATTAAGTGATTTTCTACCTATCTAAAGAAAATAGTATTTTTTTTTTAAATGTAAAATTTGATCTATAAGTATATTTTGATATGGAGATCATGTTAAACGTTTCAGATTGATTGTTTTGACTTTAAAAATGGAGATATTAATCCATAGTACAGACCAATATGTGCTATGTCAAATAGATCATTCCTGTAATAGTACCTCAGTTATGCGTTCAAGCTCAGATAAAGAAGAGGTGCTCTCTTGTTGTTCGAGGCTCCAGCAGAAATGAAGGCAGAGTTTCATTATAGAATCAAGAATTCTAGAGAGTGAACCAATGTCTAGGAACGATTGTGAAATCAACGCCATCAAGTACCTGATTAAACAAAATAACTAGTTAGAAGTTCATCGCCAATTTGACTGCCTGTTATTTTGCATTAGGATAATAAGCTTTTCTAAACCAGTAATAACCAGACGTATTGTCAAACAAGTTACGCGACTTGACCAGAATGCTTGTTTCGGTGTGATAAATTATGTTCCATGTGTTCACAATTATTATCAGTCAAAACATCTGAACTATAAAGTTTTCATACCTAACTTTACTTCTTTTTTATTTTCTTGAACTAAAGTTATTAGGTCTTAGAAAAAGCAAATGACTACAGAAATGATTATACAGCAACAGTCATGAGACTGGAATGATGAGCATGATAAATAAGATGCAGATTCTTGTACTAACAGTCATGAGACTGGAATGATGCCACATTGATTGATTCCAGTACCAGCCAGTAATGCTATACCGATCAACAACTGTTCATCCCGACTTGGGAATTTTTTTTTTTGCTCAGTTCAGACTTCAGACCAATATAGGGTGTTGATATGTCAATTGATGTTTGGAAATAAACAAATGACCAGCAACATTAATGAAATGCCACAAATGACCAGCAACACTTATCAGGGACTTACTCTTGATGGAAGCCAACTAATTCCGTGAAATCATGTGATTCTTGTACATGAGTTTGTAACACATTCCACTGAGACTCTATCACATCAACCTAAGAGCAGGAGAGCATAGAAAATGAGAGAGGAAAAGTGACCAGTTCAGTTTGGTTCATGTGTAATATATCAACCAAGGGCAAATCAAAACTATATTTGTATATAATGGGAGAATGGGAATCTCAATTGCACCACTGGGGTTAATTTTGGTCAAACCGAACTGAGGCTTACTGCATTGCTAAAAATACTCTCATCTTATCATAGAGTTTATGTTTTTTAAAGCAAAATTTCATCTACCTGAATGTAGAACTGAAGGTTCCTGATAAGGAAAATCATGTGCTCTCTGACCCGCCACATCGGCTGGTGGCGCCGCCTTCGCAGCACAGAGACTGGGGTGCTGTCTCGGTTCCTCCTGTGGGTAGAAAAATCTGCATGGTCTTGTTGTATGACCGCCCCCCAGGACCTCTCCAGTTCCATCTGGGTTCTCTTCAGCCTGATCAGGTACTGGAAAACTTTTCGGTACCTGACAAAAAAAATGTGGCTCAGCATTTGTGTACAAGCACAATTCACCAGTAAAAGATATTCTTTATTTTTATTAATTCGTGTTTATTTTTAAATTTGGCTTAACATAAATCCCAATACATATTCGGCACCAGGACAGACTGGTACAAGCTCCCCGAATTTTCAAGTAAACCCAAACTGCAACATCAAGCACCGAATCCTCTGAACTGTTCATTACATATCAAAACACCAGAGCAACAACCAAAAGAAGGGTGAAAATACTAAAACTAGAACCTGACAAAACCTGAAATTAACTTTTGTCTGGGCAATAGAAAACCAAGCAACAATTAAAATCTCGAATAGGAACTTACTTGGAGATGACCTCTTGGGTGAAGAAGAGCTGTAGCGGCCACTCAACAGAATATTCTAGAGAGATACCATCCCATCCATCTAGTGCCAGCTCAGCAGACTCAGTGTTCCTTTGTAATGAAGAAACAACCAAGGACTTCGCTGCAATCTCCTTCTGAGCTACGGTTGTATTAGTACCTCCAAAGGATGACATTCTAGAGAATAAATTAACATGTGAGAGTTTGTTGACCACAGAATCATTCACTTAATAGTGATTTGTGCTGACCTTCAAAAATAGACGAAATATCTATCTAAAATAAGCTCAATTGAGAAATTCAATAGTTTACCGGTTTACCTCAACATAAACTTCGGTCTTATCATAAAAATTCATCAATTAAGCCAATACTAGTACACTATGCATACCAGTTTATGCATACCTTAATGAGACTCGTGAAAAGTACTTATCCTCTTCCCCGATGGTCTTGAGTGCCGCCTATACCAAAAAAAGCAGATTCTGATATCACTTAATCCATATGAGATGCCCTACCAAAATGACTGACTACCATAGTATCCAAAATATGTAACCACCATACTGGCGTGGAACCCTACTTGTGGTGCCTTGATAGTTTATACAAAATCTTAATTTATGAAAGAATTACGAGATTGCAAGATCACTGATAGCTATAATCATTAATGGATAGTAGGTAAGTGCATTATGATAATTTTTGTGTTTTTCTGCCGTGCAGGCTGGTACATTAAGATATGCTTACCAGTTGAAAAGGAACCATGAGATCTGCTTCAGCAGTAGACTGCCGAGGGGGGAGGCGCATCAGCTGCCTGCTCTCCTCCAGAAAACACTATCATATAAGAAAAGGAAAAAAAAATCTTACTGGAGAATTAATAATACACCAGAAAAGAAGACATCATATGTATCTAAGTGAACCTCAAATTACCCTCTGAAAGGTGAAATGCCTCGTGCATCCCCTATGAGTACAAATAATGCTCCTTCAATTAGTCAAAAAATAATCAAGGATATCTTTTATGTTGTGCAGGAATATACGTGCTAATATTTCTCAGTGTTTCCATGAGGTACTTATAACATTAATTTGCAGTGGAATAATAGGTATTACAATTAAAGGAGTATTTTTAAGTTATCTTTTTAATTAAGGATACATACAAATAGAAATTGCAAGAGCGAAAGAGAAGATCGATTTGTGAAAATTGCATTAAAAGAAAATATTTGCCAGAAGCAATCTGGGTCCATCTTTCTTTCATTTTAACACTGATAACAATAGAAAACAACAGACCTACTGAAAAGGCTGCTTATGCGATCATAATGGCTTTTTGCTCATTTTCAACCTAAAAACTGTCAAATATATCAATTTAATACCTGGAAAAAATCGCCTTTTGCTAAGAGAAAATAATCTTTGAGAGCCTTCAAGTGGCCATTTAGATTTGCCCGTACAACCACAAGCTTCCATAATGAAACAAAAATACAAAGTGATTTAAATATCCGTTAAAATATTAAAAGAAAAGTACCATCATATTTTCACAATTTGCAAATTTGGTCAGAACGATGCAAGTTTATAGATTATTACTAACAGCACTGAACAATATAACACCATGCAACTTTTTAGAGGAAATAAAATCTTGATCAAAAGGTGCAGGATGAAGGGGGGAAAAAGAAAAATATTATCCAACCGGTACTAAACTGTATATCAGAATCTGGTTCAGCAACCAATATTCAGACAAAAGGTGGTACACACCTGCCACAAGTGAGTTGCTGCAATTGTACGTATTGAACTAACAGCAGACTCAAATAGCCTCTTGTGGAACTCTGTTGAAACCTAAATTAAAAAAAAAGCATAAATTGAGTACAAACTGATTATATTCCGACTAACTAGGAGTCTAGGACAAAACTGGTTCAGAAAACATATCCCGCCGTACCTGCACTCATCTCTCAGCTAGTTATCACCAGGAGCATACATTCTGGTATCTTTGTAATACTTAACTAGTCAGTACTGGAACTGCTATGAGCATTTATTCATACATACCAGTATACTAGTCTGCATAGTAGCAGGGAATCGATTTCTTCACATTAGTTCTGTACCAAATGCTATTAGGTTCTATACCTTTAATTCCCGAAGCATAGTATCAATTTTCTCCGCCTCTGATTGGGGCAGCAATTCTTGCACAACCAAACCAAATTCATCTGATAGATCCTTCATAGAACCATGAAACCCGAAAAATGCCCCTTTTGGCCCTGAATTCTGGTTTGATGAGTCGTCCTTTAACTGAAACCCAGAGCTAGGGTTTCTCAGAACTCGTACCGCTTTCCCTGCAAAAAGGATCGATTGAGCTACCGGCATCTGTATGTACTCAGGCAGCATATCCTGTATTTCAAGAAGATAGATGTCAGAGATTAGGTATCTAAGTTTGCATGTATGTGTGTGTTTGTATGTGTAGAATGATAAGATGTGGATTGGTTTACCAAAGAAATATGATATCCAGAGTGCCAATCAATACTGAGAGCTGCACCATCAGCTGATTTGTGCATTGTTTTTTCGACATCAGCACTTGATTTCTCGCTTTCTCTTTCTTGTCTGTCTTGTCTGCAGATAAAAAAAGGATAAGTTGTGGAAAATTATTATAGAAAATGTAAATGATGGTATTTGGATAGTTTCAGCCATGTATGTATGGTCTAGTTCTTTACTTGTCCAGATTCTGGTACAGTACAATATTGACCAAATATCCTCCTAAAAATTACCCCCCAAGAGCAGTAGAATACCATATCAGAATACGGTGCCAGAAAATCAATACATGCTAGCGGGTACAGTACAACACTCACTTGGACAGAATTAATAAATCCTGATTTCAAGGTTGGTACTTGAAATTTGAAGTTCCAAATTTACCTTTGAATGAAAAATTCACTGTAAGGATCTTGAAGAACTCCATATACCATCCAAGATGCCAGCTGGTTATACATCACCTGATGCCCATGCCACAGAAGCCTATTTTCAAATGAAAAAATAAGATGATTCACATAAAAAAAAAAAAAAAATGAACCTACACAAATGCCCCTTATTTGAATCATATACAAATGCTCCCCTTTGATTCATAGATTATTCATCAACATTTTCAGAAATCTGAACCTTACAAAGGAAGTATCAGATATTCATAAGCATAATGTATGCTTAAGCATAATCTAACATCCAAAATGTGAAAACACATTTATAAAGATAAAATGAAGTGTAATATCTTAAAAAGCAATCAAAACTCTTTGCCATAATAATAAGACCTGCCCAACTGTAACTGCCGATGTACTTACTAATACACAGACATGCATTTTTATGTCTCGAGAAACTAAGCTTATTTTGAAAAAAAAAATTCCCAGCGAATTTTTTTTTGCTTTATTTGACATAAAGTTTGGTATGATGTTTCTGAAAACAAAAAACCATTTTATGTTGGACAAGACTTACATGCATTAGACTCAACATGAGACACTTTCTTGAATTTAAAATATCTCGACTACAAGAATAAACTTCTAGCACACGAAATATAAAATTCCTGGTACAATAATCATAAAATTCATGCAATTTAGTTTTTTGGGGCCTCATGACCCTGATGAAAGGCCAAACTGTAGGTGAGAAACATTTCCACATATGGCAAATATTACCTCTGGATGCAACTCTGCAACTCAGGAACACCACAATGGCACCTTTTGTGCAAAAGGTTGAGGAGCTGGCCTCCCCTTATATCTTTCTTTTCTATCTCTGCAATTAGTCCATACAGAGGTGGTAAAAGCACCTCAAACTGTATGAAAGTTGCTCGTGTTAATCAAGGATAAACAACCATTCAATGCTGTCCCACCCATAAGAAACAGAAAATCATCTACACCATTTCAAAAACATGAGAAACCATTCTATAGTTGTTTGCTTGCACCCATTTCATCTCTAGTTCCTGATATGATGTCCAAAGTAAAACCTCATTTTCATCATCTTTCACTCTGTTAATTAAGCAGACAGTATTTACCATACTTTTGCAAAACAAGTTGGAAGAATGGGTATAACTAATGGTTCCCTGTGACTGTTATAGGTATCAAAAGCTTTTAAAGTCTAATAAGCATACACATCAAAACTTTGAGGTTTCAGTTGGAAGATATGTCATTTGAAACTTTTCACGTACCTTGTGTAATCCTTGAGTAACAGTTGCTAATATTGGTACAGGTTCTGATAGAAGGTTCTGTTCGACCTTTAAAACAGCAGCTCTGTAAACTGACAAAATTTCGACAATGCCATTGGCAATGGCCCTGCGATAAACACTCCCTCTTCTCTTCTCCAGCTGCGGAATCGGTACAGGTATTTCCAGGGATGATTGTACCCAGCTCAAATTACGGGACTTGGTTGCAAAACAGTTGAGCTCTCTATAGTAGAAACCCAATTGTACGAGTCTCTCAATAGCACTCCTGAGAGAAAGACAGAAAGAGAATACAAATAAATAATTGTAAATTAAAACCTAACTATTAAATCTCCAGTGCAGGACCATTATGTCCTTGTACTTTTTAACAAAATTTATATTTGTTTTTCACAGGTTTTTCTTATTGAGTTCTACAATTGCAGGCAAATCACAATAAAAGTGTACATTAAAAACTAACTACTAAATCTCCAGTGCAGGACCATAGCAGGTAAGATACATCATCATACTTATTAATAAAATTTATATTCATTTTCACAGGTTATTTCTTATTAAATTCCACAATTGCGGGAAAATTGCAATAAAGTGTACATTAAAAAACTAACTATTAAACTCCAGTGCAGGACCATTTTGACTAGGTAAGATATGCCATAATACTTAATAAAATTAATATTCATTTTTCACAGGTTATTTCTTATTAGCTCTACAATTGTGGGCAAATTGCAATATAAGTGTACATTAAAACTTGCAAGGGTTTTTTCTCCTCAATCAGCTTAGTTACAAGATTAAAGGAATAGAGAGGACCAACAAATTACTAAACCTTTATAAACTTGAAGGAACATTCATCCAAAATATTTCTCTTTGGGATACGGCATAAAACTTGCAAGGGTTTCAAGCAACTGAAGTAAAGCAGCACTAACTACCTACCTCTGGGAAGGATCGACGAAGGAGAGATCTGGAGCGAGCCTGAAAGTGGGGCCCACAGGACAGTCACCATCTTCGTCCTCTTCCTCTAGTTTTTCCGTCTCGTCTATGACGAAATCGCCAGTGAAGCCCAGCAGCGCAAGCAAAAGCTCATGGAGCATTTGTATGCCTTACACCAGATTCGTCCGTGCACACCTCTCTCTTTTTATCTCTCTATCTCACCTATGCAGGAGCAAGATTTCTGCCAGGGGGACAGAAATCGGGTTCAAACCCATGGGATACTAGATTAAACAATCAACATAATAAAGAAATTGAAATAAAATTGTGGGTAGATAGCTCAAGCTCCTGATTTGAGTTTCTTCCTTTTTTCTACTTAAAATAAAAAAGTTTGTGCTGCTGTGGCTGTAGAATAGTACTGGTAAAATAAAAAAAGCTAATATCATTCACTGCAGTATTGGTAACAAACTTTAAAATAATTTAGCAAAACTATAGCAATTTGTTCGATCAAAACAAAAAAAATACACAGAGCTGGATGGTGATTGTGATTGTAATGCAGTAGCAATTGAGTTCTCTTATAAGTTGATGGTGTTAATTGGTCTTGCTATAATTTCAGATTCTAGCAAAATTGACAACTTTGAAAATATTATCTCACCAAATCACACAACGTTAAAGACCTAAAACCTTAAATTGAACGAAGCCCAAAATGAATTCACTTGTACACTTGAAAAGGCGAAACGGTACCTGAAAATGTGAAAAAGGCGCAGCGGCTAAGAGACGCAAAGAGGCGGCGCGACTGAGTAAAGGTGAAGCGACGGAGGAGAGGTGGCGCCGGCTAGAGAGAGGCAAACTGAGAGTTTAAGACTGGCAGCGGCAAAGGCACGAGAAAGAGAGAGAGAGAGAGAGTGACTAGGGGAGAGGCAATGAGATGAAAGAGGCGCTCAAACGGGAGAAAGTGAGGCGTAACCAAGATGGGCTCAAACGGGCTGTTCACTGAACATCGAATGAGTTGTTCACTGGACAAGTAAATATGTAATAATTAATTTGAACATGAACCGAACTTCGGACCATGTTCAGATTATAGCTCGTTCGATAGTAAATTGATAACCGTTCAGTCCGTTTGTTTATGGGCTGTCCTGTTCAATTAGCAGCCTAGGAGGTTCACATGTATATATTTCCCGTATGGAGGATGTGCAGGCTACAATCTCTTTGCTTGGAAGAGGGATCGACTTGGATGATCAAGGTGATGGGTGAAAGCAGAGAGATCAAGGATGCAGCTGTTTTGTTGGAAATTACTAGTTGATAGGGACTAATTTGCATAATTGTAATTTCTGCCAGTTTGTTTGTCGTCTGTTATTTTGATCTGCTATTATGTTGATTGCCAGGTTTTTTGGGTTAGGTGCAGTACTGGTATTTTTCAATACAAGGTTATGTAGTTTCAGTTTGGTGTTTTGGTACCAGAGTTTGAAGTTATGAGAGTTTGAAAATTTCGTATGGAGATCAATCATATGAAATATTTATAAAATTATAGGGGTCAATTTTATAATATTTATAGTATTTATTTTAAATTATATACAAAATCGTGTCTAAGTACGAAGATTTTGAAAAATTAATAGAGACTATGAATGGCTCCACCTCTGCAGAGAGGTAGTAGTAGTGGTTTGCTTTTACCCGAACGGGTATGATCCGTTTTACCCGACCCGTACCCGCTACCCGAGGTACCCGTACCCGGGTATAGGCGGGTAAACGGGTACGGGTTTGAGACGGACCGGACTCAACGAATCGGGAAAAAACCTATCCAACCCGTACCCGAAATCCGTCTACCCGCACCCGTTTACCCGACCTACTTTACCCTTTTACCTGTGTACCTTTACCTGTTTACCCGTTTTTTTTAAATTCAAAATTATTTTGCCACCGAAAAAAATAGTATTAAAAACAGAAAAAACAGTATTAAAAAATGAAAAAAAACTAAAAAAAAAAAATACCCGTACCCTACCCGCCCTACCCGACTACCCGTACCCGTTACCCGAGACGGGCACGGGTTTGAAACGGGTAGGGTACACTTTTTTAAAAACCTACCCGACCTACCCAGACCCGCCCTACCTGACTACCCGTCCTACCCGTACCCACCCTACCCGACTACCTGTCCTACCCGTACCCGCCCTACCCGACTACCCGTCCCGGATATACCCGAGGTACCCATACCCTACCCGAGAGCAAACCCCTAGGTAGTACCAAGTGCTATAATAACAGTGTAACAGGCATCCATGTTTAATAAAATCAGTGGGTCTATTCCACTTTTATCTAATGAAAGCAGCTAGGGATTTTTTCTGTGTGGATGGGAGGCTGAGAACCTTACGTGTATAATATTTCAAATCTTAATCTGATGTTCAAAAAATGAATGCACTAAAATTAATTTATTAACCTTCTAATTTTGACCAATTGATTTTATACTAAACTAATTTGAATGTTTAAAAATTTCACATGTAGACGCATCACACGTAAGATAGGCGGGTTCCAACAGTTCAGATTCATCATTTAAAATCGATTTGATGAGTTTTGGAGTTAAGCTCACCAAACACTTTGGTGAACTTAAGAACACCCTAGTTCTACTCAAATATATGTATATGTATATATAATGAGGTTGACTACGATGAGCCATGGAGTAAAACGCATTTGTACTCCAATTCGTATTTTCATTTTGAAAGTCCAAACAACCAATCTGAACCTTTAGATGTAATCTCTATATTGAAATGTGCTTGGAGACTAAATTTTGCATTTTTTGAAATTATTTTACTATTTATTAAGCAATTTTGAAAATTTTTGTTTTGCTGTAAACAGTAAAAATTTCTGGACCATCGGATTAGCGATTTTCAAAGTGGCTTAATAAATAGTAAAAAAATTCCAAAAAAATGTAAAATTTGGTCTCCAAGCACATTTCAATATGGAGATCATGTTGAGCAGTTTGGATCGGTCGTTTGGATTTTCAAAATAAAAATATAGTGCCATGGAGCACCAACTCATTTTACTTCACAGCTCACCATAGCCCATCTCTATATATAATACAAAACAGTAAAATTAGAAGTCACCGTTGAATTAGCGATTATTCAAAGTGGCTTAATAAATAGTAAAAGAATTCAGAAAAATGTAAAATTTGGTCTCCAAGCACATTTCAATATAGAGATCACATCTAACAGTTCAGATCGACTTTTTGAATTTTGAAAATGAAAAAATGACTTATAAGCATATATCCTCATATGCTTATGTAAGTAGAGTAGCCAACCTCTTATCCTCACTACTAATAGCACGTTGGATTTTTTGAGATCCAAGCATCTATTTGTCCAGACAAGATCTGAGCCATCCATTGAAAAGATCTGAGCCACTCATCAAAAATATATTTCAATCTCAGCCATTAATCACTAATTTTGATTTCATACATCTGTTTCACGTTGTCAAAACTCTAGAAGTCTAAATTTATTTACAAACATACTGCCACATGAAAAGTCACATGAAAATTGTTTCAGTTAAACAAACAAAAGTAACGCGTTTTTCCTTTCTGACGCGTTTCTCCTTCCCGATGCAACAACGCGTTTCTCCTTCTTCTCTCTTTCTCTTTTTGTCTCTCCTTTTCTACGATAGCTCAAAGAATTTCTCTCAAAGAAAAAGCTTAAAGAAGAAGGAAACGAGAAAGAGAGGGGGTTGAACGAAGAAAGGGGAAAACGAGAGGGTTGTGCAAATGGATCGAATTAGGGTTCCCGGTCTCCCTTCTCTCTTTCGCTGAACCCACAACTCGAAGCCCCCTTCTCCTTCAAATCCCCCAAATCGAAACTCTTAAGGGCGTGCTCCAGACGGTGGAACTGAGGGGAAGGAAAGAGAGAGCGGGGGGGAAGTCTCCATGTTACTCGCTCCACAAAATAGATGCTGAAGAGAAAGTAACACAACGAGAGTGACCCGGTTACTCTAGACCGACGGAATTTGTCCCCTCCAAATTGGGGTGTAGTGGAAGGAGAAAGGGTCCCATCGTGACAATTCACGAGTTTATCCTTTTCGCGCCTCTTCTTTCGTTTTCCCTCCTCCCAAATTGAGTATTTCTTCATCAACGTAGTGTTGTTTCTTTCTCCGTGGTTTTGGTGTTTTTGGCCAGGTAAGCTTTCAAGCATACTTTTACTTTGCTTCATTGCCTTCTCAATTTCATCTTTCTCACACAATTTCTTGCACAACCCCCATATGAGAGTACTATGGTCACAACCTCAGGTTGATGCCCTTTAGAAATCATGTCATATAGAATCTTAGAAATCATGCCCTTTAAAAATGTGTATATCTTAGGGATGCACGCAAGTTGTTCGATGAAATACCTATTTGAGAATCTTAGAGCTGATGTTGCATTTGAGGATCTTAGAGGGTTTGGTTATGTGATAAGATGAATCTGTATTATGGGTTTCAGTACAACTAAACTATAATAGTTTACTGTTGTATGTACTATGGGTTTTGTCGATTGTATTGCTTCGTCATTAATTTCATTGTCGATTAGAGAAGCAACAAATGAGCATTCTCCAATTTGCTAACAAAAAAAAGATTTATATATTCAGCTTTTAATGCAATATTAAATGACATTCAATTAAGCTAATTTAATCAAAATTAATAGTAGTACTCAACTATGCCTATCTGGTGCTAATTTGTTCTTGGAGATTTTTTTTATGAAACTAATGTAGTCATGCACAGAGTGTATTCAAAATACTGGTACTGGATTTTGGATTTTGAAATAGAATTTGTTCTTGATTGTTTTTATTTAAAACACCCTTTGATTGTTTCACACACTGTAGCTTTTATTTTTCTTGTTCTTTGAACATGTCCGATTTGTGGTTTCTTGACATATGATTTCTCTTTTGAGAAACTTTAATTGTACTGTTAATGGGATTCTGGTACAGAGCAAAAGTTAGGGGTTTTGTCATTTTTTATTTTTTTTGTATAGTGGTACAATCTCCAAATTGCACATGCGTCCATCCAAATCTTGTTTAAAAGGGAAATAAATACTGGTATTTGGGAGTGCAGAAATTGATATCAGAAATTTGAATGAATAAGAACCAAAATTGATTTTAAGTTTTTTTTCTTCACAAAACTAGGGTTTAGGGTAACAATGAAATAAATACTGGTATATGTATGCAAAACTTTAGCCTTTCTATGTTGTGAAGTAATACAGGAATGAGATTCAGTAATACAATTGCTGGAATCGAATACCTGTATTTCAATTTAAATTTGACGGTGTGCAATTAACACAAAAGTTGTTCTGGAAGAGCTATCCCTAATTTTTGGAACATTGAAATTTTAAAGTTATATTGTTTGTTAACTCACAAGTTTTTTCAGACAGAGTCAGCAGCATCTTTTTGAACTGATTTATTTATTTATTGCTGACATGTACATAGCATCTTTTTTTTTTCCTTTTTAGTTCATCAAGAAATGTACGAGCAATATCTCTTGATGGATCTGACATGTACATAGCATATTTTTTTCCTTTTTAGTTCATCAAGAAATACAATTTGAACTGATTTTATTTATTTATTGCTTGTTATTATTGTTGTTTTTTATATCAGGGGAGGATTTTACTTGAAGATTCAGCCTTACAAAGGCATATCCTTTTAATTTGATTTACGACTTGGTAACTTTTGAAAAATCAAGCATGCAATTCCTGCTTTGAATGGAATTGAACCCGTTAACTATAGTTGGCTCTGCTACCGGCCATCTCAAAACAATGTTTCAATCTCCGTTGCAACGCACGGACACTTGACTAGTATTATATATACATATACATATACCAAATTTTCTTTCTCAAAACCCTCCTGTGAAATTTTTCCATGGTCGG
Source organism: Carex rostrata (assembly GCF_964058835.1). Taxonomy (NCBI): domain Eukaryota; kingdom Viridiplantae; phylum Streptophyta; class Magnoliopsida; order Poales; family Cyperaceae; genus Carex; species Carex rostrata. Next base: position 6,133,312 of record NC_135937.1, read on the forward strand.
TATTAAAAATTCCGGACCGTGAAAAAATTCAAGGATTGGGTATTTTTAGAAATTCTCTCAAACCTTGGTTATTTCTAATAAAATATTTATAAATTTGGTTATTTTTAAAAAAACTCGGTATGATGTGTTTAATGTAATAATATTTATTGGGTACGTTTGGATGAAACAATGAATAGAGCTATCTCAAGTTTGAAAATAGTAGCTAACCCAACTTTTTGTTAGGTTAGTAGAATAGTGAGTTAATTCATATAAGACAAACAAAGAATAATGGGTTAGTGTTATTCTTGCTCCATCCAAATATCAAATAGCTCCAAAAAAATAGTGCTATTCTCGGATTAATGTTATTCTTGCTCCATCCAAATGCAGCCTTATTTGTTTATTATGTTTCTAAGTTACATACTTAGATTATACAAGCCAATAGTTATTCGATAGTTATTTGTTATTTGTCTGATATTGTTAATCTTTTAATTGAAGTATTAAAATATCTCCGTCTCCAATCGCACGGAATGAATGAAACGGTCGTTCGGTGGTTCTGAACCGTTCATTTCATATTGAAGATATAACCTACACCATAGGTCCCGATTTTTTTATTTATATCCAAAAATTAAATCAAATTACAAATAATAACCGAAGCACTGTTGAATTTCGAAAACTACCCAATCCGGTTATCCAATAACCGGATTTGGGATAAATGTCCGGTTATCCAATAACCGAACTCAACAAATATAACCGGTTATTCACTAACCGGAAAGTTATGTTTTTGTTTTTTTTTTTTTTTTTAAAAAAAACCGGTTAATCACTAACCGGAAAGTAATTTTTTTTTTTTAAAAACAGAAATTTCGAATTTTTTTTATTTTTTATATTAAAATATTAGAAATGTTGAATATATTTCTTTGAAAATAGATGAAATACAATATAATTTAATTTATTAGAAAGACTGCAACAAATAACCCGGATCAATATTTTTCAAGCCGGATTTTTAGCGGTTGTAAGAAAAATTAATATATTTCTTTATGTGCTATTGGAAAAAAATAAAAATGCTCAGATTCTGAGTTATTGATCCCGGTTCAAAAGTCACTTCTAGGTAATCTAGAAAATATTGTGATCCATCTAGTAAATTTAATTAATAAAAAGTTGTTTCTATTTTGAAAATTCTTTTTGAAAAACAATTATTAAATAAATTAAAGTTTTTATTTTTTTTAAAAATAAAAACAACTTTTTATTAATTAAATGTACTAGATGGATCACAATATTTTTTAGATTACCTAGAAGTGACTTTTGAACCGGGATCAATAACTCAGAATCTGAGCATTTTTATTTTTTTTTCAATAGCACATAAAGAAATATATTAATTTTTCTTACAGCCGCGAAAAATCCGGCCTGAAAAATATTGATCCGGGTTATTTGTTGCAGTCTTTCTAATAAATCAAATTATATTGTATTTCATCTATTTTTAAAAAAATATATTCAATATTTCTAATATTTTAATATAAAAAATAAAAAAAACAAAAACATAACTTTCCGGTTAGTGAATAACCGGTTATATTTGTTGAGTTCGGTTATTGGATAACTGGACATTTATCCCAAATTCGGTTATTGGATAACCGGATTGGGTAGTTTTTGAAATTCAACAGTGCTTCGGTTATTATTTGTAATTTGATTTAATTTTTGGATATAAATAAAAAAATCGGCCATAGGTCTTTTTTTTTTTTTTTACCTGCCTAGTATACCCGACACGTCATACCAGATACAAATCGTCTGATATAAAATAGACAGCACAGATCTTCATAAATAGTTCATGAAAAGAGTCATCAGAGGAACCGATCTCCAGTCGAAGCGCGCCGGCTGCATTTCGAACGATAAATTTGTTTCATAAAAAAATAGAAAACGGTAAATTTTCAAATTTGAAACCACCCCACCGCTCTATATAAGCCAGAGCCCATCTCAGCAGCCTAGTTCATTCATTTCCCATCTCACTGATCTCTACTTTCTCTCTTCTCGTGAATATTTCTCAAAGAAACTCTAGCGATGGATTTCCATAGGATCCCAAGGTCCTACCTTCAGAAGAACAATATTCCAACAAACTTGACCAATGCGGCTATGGCTGATGCCCTGCAATCTCTCAAATCTGTAAGATAAATATCTTCTTTTTTGGTTTTGTACTCTCTGATCCCCTTGTATCTTTTTTGGTTTCTGTAAAGATTGGTTGGTAATTAATTCATATCCAATGTGACTCAAACCTCATACAAATTCATAACCCATTTGATATAACTTTTCTCTTTCAATTTTTTTTCTAAGATTGGATGAAATTGAATAATAATAAGAGGATAAAGTAAATATACTAGTTCATAGCGTATATGATTTTGATTTTCTGTTGTTCTCATTTCGTTCTTTTAGATTGAATGGGATCAGGAGATCAAACAAAAACTTATGCCTCAATCTGAGACAATTGAACATGGCAGCCCTCTTCTGAGATCTCGAAGGGTGGCCGCAATATACAGCGATATCTCAGGTTTTTCTATGGGAGAAATAAATGATAGAGATGAGGAAATGATTCAAATGAAGAACCAAAGGATTCAGAGTTCCATGAGCAAAAGCCGTGCAAGAACCAGAACTATCACTTCTGGTACAAGGAAAAGGAAAGAGAAGAAAGAAGAAGCACCAGGTCAGGCAGTCGATCCGGTGGTGATAGACACGATAAATCAATTTCTACCAGTAAGTAATAAAAAGGTTATATCTTTACTCAATTTCTACCGGTAGTAATAAAAGTGACCCTGCTGATATATTTCTGGGAGTGATGCTCATGAGGGATAAAAGGGACCCTGCTGATATATTTTCTACCGGTAGTAATAAAAGGGACCATCTATCCCGTTGGTTGGTAGTCTCTGCTCAAGCAGAAATTGAGTAAAGTGACCCTGCTGATATATTTTCTACCGGTAGTAATAAAAGGGACCATCTATCCCGTTGGTTGGTAGTCTCTGCTCAAGCAAATGAAATAAAATGTTTGTGCAAAATCATGAAAAATACATAAGGTGTCGTTTTGGTATCTGTATTTGATGATGATTGAATTATATATATATATTTTTGTTTTTTTGTTTGCATGTTTAGGTCGTTGAAGATGAAAATGGTGATTTTGATGGTGATACACCAGTGAAAAAGTTCAGAGCCTTGCAAGAATTGTATGAAACTACACAAGTAGTTCTGCTGTGGACACCACAACTTATGAAGAAACAGCAGAAAAGGAAGAAGAGGTTGCCTCGAAAATCTTCTCGTTCGATTGTCCAACTTTAGTAAATAGTAAACTAAATAAGCAAGTGTTCTCTAACTGTGGGGTATCTGATGCTACTGGTATATACCAGTGTTTTTGGTTGTTGAAAATCAGGTACCAGGTGAGTAGGTTAGTATCTGAATAGTAATATGGGACTAAATGTTAGGTCCAGGAGGTATAGGCTGAGATCTCTCACCCATATATGTTCAGTAACTTGGGGGCTTTTTGTGCAGTTTAAGGTGGTTTAGTTGATTTTGTTTTGAGGGTGTAATTATGACCTCTATATTTTAATGCAAATGGGCTATATATGCCTTGTTTAAAAAAAAAAAAAGAGGGATGTGGGCCATGAAATCATGGTTCCTCCAAGACTGTTGATCTGTCTGTTGGATTTAGATATTTTTTGTGTTGAGAGAGTTAGTAGAAACAACATTTCTTTCTGCGTCCTTTACAAAATTGGTTTGTTTGATGCCGGCTAGCAAACTCAAAAGAATTACTGATGCATATATAGCCCATTGTTAAAAGGGGAAAAAAATATAAGCTGTAATGGCTAAACTGTCCCACGAGAAATGGTAGCTACTGTTTCTCACTTACAATAACTAAGCATGACAGAAAGAGACACAAAATTGGTAATACAGACATCGTCTCTGCTGCAACAAATATGATAGTTCTCAATATCAGGAACTTTGGATGCTATTTTCAAGAACAAGATCATGTAGAATGTAATTTTCATAAGTTACTAATATTTTATCTTATTCATCTTTTACTTTCTATGAGTAGAAATACATATTATCTAAGAGGGTGTCCCGCTTTATGGGATCGAAACCCATGCCCCACCATCTTACCATTCTGGTAGGTGGTATGCCAATACGTAGCGGTGGTTCTATCAGTAACATTGTTGAGAGGTTCTTCATGGATTACTATCCATGTACATATTTGCCCCACATAGTTGTTCGCCAAACTAGCAAGTTACGTCAGCTCATAGTAAGTCAATTTGACCCAACACAATTTCATTTGTACCTCCCGTGTATCCCGTTCCTCCAATTTCAGTCCTCTCGAACCTCTGTTCTTAACTCCCTAATTGGCATGCATTTTTAATGCAGAATGATGGGTCTGTCAGAATGAGTTTTTCAAACTGCCCCAGACGAGACTTGCGGCATAGTTTCCTGAAATAGTTTTATTTTAGATTATTTGGATAATAACTTATTTGAAGAAGCATTGTTGGTATTTTCCAAAATGATCAATTGGTTGGTACAAATTGACAAGGTGTTGCCAAAAAATATCCTAATTGCATGTCCAAAACTATTGTTAGGGCAAGTTGGTTAATAAATTATTTACAAAGGATGCACGTGTGGTGTTTGATGAAATTCCCTACAAAAATGTGGTTTGTTCGGGTGCACTGCTTGCGGGATATGTGCAATTTGTTAAACATAGGAAAGCCATGGAGTTATTTAGGGAGATGCAATTGGCTAGGGTTACAATAGATTACGCCACTATAACCTCAGCTATTTCTTCCTGTGCACAAATGTATGCACTTAAGGTCAGTACATTCTCACTTGATTTTTGTTTGATTCATATTATAAGTTTTATTTCATGTTTTATATGTTCATTATTTGTAGGTAATTAGAATCTGTAGTTTAATAGACAATTAAATGGAAGTTGGTATGCTAGACTTCCACTTCTCTATCTATATAAAAAGAATCCATAGTTTCAGAAATGATAAGTAGGTAGATTTTGTGTTATAATTGTAGTTGACGTGTTAATTGCGGTTAGTTGACATGTTTTATTTGTGGTTCATGTCTACTATCAGACATGCAGCTGCAGTTTCCTTCTAATATTTGTAATTTTAACTCCAGCATAATAGTGGAGAGAATGAATACATAAAAAAACTGACACAAGTTGGTTTTGCTTCATTACTGGTCGGTCTTGCTCTCTGTATTCACCTCTAGAAGCTAACTGAGTCTTATTTACTGTGAAAATCTAACCTGTATGTTGCTTTCCTATAAATTTATGAGAACCAAAATTTGAAATAAACAAGCAGTTATGCAATCAATAATATAAAAGATATTTATATTATTGTCTACACTATTTTTTTAGATTGTTGCAAATTAGATCTAAATGTTTAATTTTTTTCTAACATCGATTTCTAACATGACCAATAAAAAGTAGAAACTCCTTTTTGTTTGTGACAGGCTTCTACTCTCCTCTATTGTCTGGGTGAGTTTTTCAACATCTACTACTGTAAAGAAATTAATGTCCTTTAGAATGCTTAATAAATGATAAATCAAGATGATGAACAACATAACTAGGATCTTTTTAGACAAATGCCCTTTGGCATACTTAGAATTAAATTTAAACTATATCTTAGAATCCAGGATGAATATACTTCACATTATTTGCAACATATGTTCACTGTAGGCTAAGGGCTTGGGAAAGATGCGAAAATGGTCCTAATAATTATGAACTTTCTCAAAAGGGTAAACTTGTCTTAGTCTTTAACAGAAGAAATGCTTTGTACAAGTTTAGGATCTTAACGTTGTTCTGTTCTACTTGTAGAATTTTCTGATATTAAATTCTCATAAATTTTAATTTTGTCCTTCGTGCAATTATGGCTCTTTGGGACAAGACTCTGAGTCCAGGTTTTTGCTGCAGAAACCTTTTTCGAGTTCAATATATTGCCAATGTATGCTCTTATCTTATCAAAAGATATGCACCGAAATTTAAACCCATCAAACCTTACTCCTATGTTTTTAAATATTTTCAGCATAGATCAATTCGTGCACCGAGCCCTTCAAAATCAGTCCTTCTATGTCCAATTGTTATGGAATGAAAGAATTAGACATGAAAATCATTTTGTCAAAACTTCTATTTACCTCAATAATATGAAAGTTCAAATTTAACTCCTTTTGTCCTCTTTGCTTTATTAGTTTCCTATGCATTTTTATATCTTAATACATTGTGCCAGTATGAAAAAAAAAACCAATTAAAAATCAGCTTTTGGCCGCATATCTCTTGGCAGAATAAGTCTACATGTTGATTGATTTTTTTATTGATCCATTCGAATTATTCTTTAACAAATTACTTCCAGGACAAGAAGGTGACATTCCACCTGCAACTCCATCTGCCGAGGATGAATCGAAGGCTGGCAGAAGATTGACATAGAGAAACGTAGAATGTAAGTCTTCCGTGTGATCTCTTGCTTCTTTTAAAAATTGGCAAAAACTGCCACTGTTCCCTTGCTACTTACCAATTTTTATTCATTGTCTCTCTCTAAGTAATTATTTAATTTTTCATTGCTTTTTCTTTGATCTTTGGATATCCATAAGATCAAATTGGGCTGCCTTTGTTCACATCTAGCTGCACAACAACCTGAGTTGGGTCATTTCGGTACAGATCCAGTGCAACTTTGGTTAAAGAGTTGGGTCTTTTTTTGTGTGGTTTTCTAAAATTTGTACTGCTAGAAATATATGTATGTAATTGTTATTATCTATATATTTAATTTGTACATATTTGACTTGAAAATTATGGAAAAGAATGCCATAAGATATTTCAAGATCTATTGTCATGGTAATTCTATGCAATTGCTTACTCTTCTATTTTGCTGAATTATGATTATGACAGGGAATATCTCCTTCAATAAGTAAACAAAAGAATAGAAAAAAAAATTTGTCACCCATGTATACCTACACGCACCAAGAAAACGGTTGCGGCAAAGCCGCAACAATGCATCTAGTTTCTCTTAGTTTTAAATCCGTCGCACGAATTTCAATACGAACAAGACATATATAATTGGGCTGTGTCCCATACTAAATTTTAATTATATTTGTAGACAATTGCGTTAGTTCTAATTGGAACCGGAATTTTTTTTTTGCCTTCAATTTTCCAAAGCATCCAAAGCATATCTCCCTTTTTCATTATATTTGTAGACAAAATAAGTCAAAGAATATGGCCCAATTTGGCTGGTCGGCACTTAGAAGTCTGACCGTAGTTCTCGCCTCATGATTTTTACCAAATTACAAAGTAGATGTTATAGATTATTACATATGAAGTTGATTGTAATTTGTAAGTATTGTCGCTAGACTGATACTTTGCACAGAAAAACCATGATTAGTGTGTGACATCATGGGGCCCGGTTGGACTTTGAACGGACCCACTCCCCATCTTGTCAATGGAGCTGCCAGCCTAACACAGCCTCATTCCAGCACTACTATGTGTGCCATTTTGACTCCATAATTTCTGGATTGATCTGTGCTCCAATTGCAAATTTCATGAGAAAGTTCTAGATAAATTTAAACTGTCTATTTTAAATCAAACAATTTTGATAAATTTCTATATTATCTTTATTCTGTCACGTTGACTAATTTCTTTAATATAAAAAGAAATGTAATTTGAAATGTTCATCTAAATTAAATAATATATGTAGAGGTGGTTTGTCTTTATTTTGTCACATTGACTAATTGAGTAATTGTAGAGGTGATTTAGTATCCTGGAATCTCTAAGGGTAATTTATGTAGGAACCGAACTAGGGCTGGCAATGAACCGACTCGAACCGAACATTTGGATCCAACCTGAAAAATTGTTTCGTGGCTCACTTGTTTTGGCAACGAGCGAGTCGAGCCAGCTCGTGGGTCAAAAGCCCAAATGTATTAGATAATGTATTATAAAATCAATTATAATAAATTAAGTTTGTAACTAAATTCATACATATTAAAATACTAAATCTTAAAATTCATACAAACATAGTTCACGAAATAAATTCATGCATACTAAATTCACACAAATTCATAATTGGCCCCAGCTCAAATTTGTTAATTTTGAATCGGTGATGAGCTGGCTCGTTAATCGCTCAGTTCACTAACGATCAAGCTATTATCGAGCGAGTCAGATACGAATCACAATTGATCCACGAGCTACGAGCTTTTTTACCACCCCTAAGCCGAACCCTAATACGTGCAATAAAATATAATAAAATTATAAATTTTCGTTTTTGTTTTTGTTTTCTTCCTTTTTTTTCCTTTTTGCTTAGTTTCCTTTTTATTTCACATTTTACGAAAACAGAAATATATATTGCAGTCAAAACACGACAAAAGGCAATGCACGTGACATCTCCGCTGCATCTTTTTTTTTTTTTTTTTTTTTTTTGAGGAACACCCGTGAGTATATTTGATTAGTACATAATCAGAAACATAAAAGAGAAATAGAAAGAAAGAACATTAACGGAGTCAATTTTTCCTTTGTTGCATCTGACAGCCCTTCCTTTTACCAGTAGAAATCAGCAAAGACGCTAGAGAACGCCCTGCACTATCTGCTCCGCCCCGAATTTACCAGCGATTGTTGCGTCCTCTTCGTACTTCTTGAATTGGAGCTTTGAAGTATCTCCGCCGCATCTCTTTCCCTCCTTTTCTTGAAGACAGATCTAACGCGGTACCGGACTATGTAGAATGAGACCTGAGTCTTCTGTTTTATTCTGGTACGAATCTCAAAGTGGACCCCAGATTTCGAAGTGATTTTTGAGGTTTTTACTCGGCTGGTAGCATTCTACGTATTCCGGTACCGCAGAGGATACTACTGTCCTTTCTTCCTCTTTCTTCCGTTCTTACTTTCGTGCTTCCTTTTCCCACTACTCTATTTACGCTGCAACAGATCAACCCCCATGATATCATTTCCCACCCCCATTCCCTTCTTCTTCCCCCAAATTCGATGCATCCTCTCTTTCCATTGACGCTGTTTCCCTTCCTCCTCTGCCTGCTTTGCTCTCCAGTCTCCACAACCTCCCACCAGTGCTCAACTTCTCAGACCGTCTCATCCTGCCCTCCATTTCGTTCTCCAGTTCTCCACTTCCCTTTCTCCTCCTCCCCAGGCTGCGGTCACCCCTCCTTCCGCATCAACTGTTCGCTGCCCCACTCCACCATCTCCATTTCATCCTCTACTTTTCTCCTCCTCGACCAGACTTCCACCTCCCTCCTCCTTTCCCCCTCCCCTCTTCTCCTCTCCAGTTCCTCCAGTCCGTGTCCCCGGCTTCCCTACCACCCAATTGATTTCTCCAACACTCCGTTTCACATCTCACCGGACACGTGCGATCGTCTCTCTTCCCTCCAGTTTTGCCACTCTCCAGTTCTCAATTCCTCTTCGACCTGTGGCCTCACCAGCTTCCAGCACCGCCTCTCATCCCAACCGCACCTCCTCATCACCTCCTGCAAGAACTCTTCCCGCAACTCAACTTCTGGTAATTCGACTCACATTCCCTGTGCCGCAGACGTACCGAGTTCCATATTGGGATTCCTCCAGGCAGGGATTCGGGTACAATGGGACCCGTTATCCGACCCGTACTACATCAACTGTAGCTCATGCACTGGCACTTGCGAGTACAACACTTCCCTCCCATCCAAACCCTTCATTTGCTTCTCCTCCAGTTCTTCTCTCTCCAGCTCCATTAAAAGCCACACAATCGCCACCGCACATGCCACACACCGCGAGAAGGGACACTTCCTCTTACTCACCACAATCCTCTTCGCAGTGGCATGCTTCATAGTCCTCCTACTTCTCTACCACTGCGCTGCAGCTTTAATCCGTCATAGCCGGCGTGGGTGTAGCTTCCGTGTGGCATTTGGTGCGGAGCCTGTGTCAGCCTTTCTTCGGGGCCATCACCTCCAGTCCCCTGTCTTTACATACGACCAACTGAAGGTTGCCACGTTGGACTTTGATCCAATTCGTAAAATTGGGGATGGCGGGTTCGGGTCTGTATACCTAGCAGAGTTCTGTGACGGCAGTTTGGCAGCTGTTAAACGGTTACACCAGTACCAGCCCGAAGCTGCCTTAGCTGCCACCACAACAAAATCCTTCTACAATGAGATACTAATTCTTTCATCTCTTAGGCACCCAAATCTAGTACGTTTACATGGATACTGTATCGACCCGCGTGGGCTATTACTCGTGTATGACTATGTACCGAATGGTACCTTAGCCGAGCACCTGCATGGTTCCCGCCGTACCAGCCATGGGCTATCTTGGTACATCCGAGTTGGCATAGCTCTCCAAACTGCCATGGCACTAGAGTACCTCCATTTTGGTCTGAAACCACCTGTGGTACACCGAGATGTGACCTCGTCGAATATATTTGTTGAATCTGATATGCAGGTCCGGGTAGGTGATTTTGGCCTTTCTAGACTGTTAACCTCTGCTGATGCTTGTTCTATCTCCGGTTCACGAGAATTAATATGTTGTACTGGCCCACAAGGTACACCAGGATACCTAGACCCAGAGTACCACCGGTCTTTTAGACTTACTGACAAAAGTGATGTGTATAGTTTCGGGGTTGTTTTGTTGGAGCTTGTGAGCGGTATGCGGGCAGTGGATGTGAGTAGAGACATGAGAGAGATGGCCTTAGCTGATTACATAGTAGGGAAGATTCAGCAAGGGCAGTTGCGGGAAGTGGTGGACCCGGTTTTAGTGCCGGAAAATGTGATGGCAAGCGTAGAGGCTGTAGCTGAGCTTGCATTTAGGTGTGTGGCCGGAGATAAAGATGACCGGCCGAATGCACGGGAGGTGGTCGAGGAATTGGGCAGGATTAAAGGGAAACTATGTGAGGGGTGGTACCAGAAGTAGTAGTAGTACGGGGGAAGGGTAAACTTGGTATGAATTTTCCTCTTTTTTTTGTTAGGTACATATTTGACAGCTCGGTGAAGGACCCTGTGATGTGAAGGGCTTTAGGAATCACTGGATTAAGAGGAATATGTAGAGAGGTGGATCATTTTATTTTTCTTGCATTAGGATCAATGGATATATGTATTAGGATTTTATGACAGTTTGTGGAGTAGACTGTTTTTAATAGTTGAATTCATGGGGGAAAAATTGCCTCATTTTTGCAAAGTTGTACCAGTAGAATGTATATTGATTAACTTAAGTTTGATCACATACTGCAATGGCAGTATGGTTTCTGGTTCTGCTGCAATTGAAGCTATATAGCAGAATTCTGGTATTCAGGTTTCTAATTTTGTCTCTCATTTTGTGTGGCTGTAATATTTGATGGATTCGGATTCAGTGGAAACCGATATAAGATGGAAGATCATTTAATGAAATTGTATGATAATATGATTCATATTTGGCATTGGGAAGTAGTGCTTGCTTTATAGGCATGAGAAGGATCCATACCTGTTGGCTGTTGCTTACAGGTCCCAACTCCAAAGAGCACTCAAAAAAGAGAAATATTTCTCATTCTTGGAAGGTGTCATTACTGAAATTATCAGTTGTATTCATCCGGGCAGTATTTTTCTGAGTTGAAATTAGACATAAAAGGATGTCTTTTATATTTATTTCATTTTGTATTGTCTTAAAGTGCTTGAACTGTGCCTCATCTTCGCTCAATATTTGAGTTTTGATGTTGTACATATTAACAAGACAAATTGATTTAATACAAATTACAAATTATTTCGCTACAAATTGATTCAGTACAAATAATTTTCTGTTCGATTTTGCTCGCCTCTTGCAGTTGTGTGACTGGTTTCTTAGTGCAAGATAAAATTTGAAATGTTGAAGCTAAACCTTTAAGACCTAGAAGAACCAATCCACAGTATAAAGAGCTTTTCTGTCCGATGCAAAAAAACAAATAGCTATCATCTCTTCAGCTGATGAGTGAATGAATCTCTTTTGATAGATTATACAGATGACTCATTAAAGAGGAAGGCTCACAATTTCGCGCTATTTGATTTATGCCTTTAAGCAAGGTACATTGTAGCAATATCTTTGATAGTTTTCTTTCTTCTTAACGATTTGTTATTGTTTCCTTTCTTTTCCAGGTTAAAATTTCATGTAGGTGATTTCGATGTAGGCAGTACAAACTTTGAAGAGATGAAGAACTACGGTAATGCTATTTATCTCATGTTTCTCACTTTTTTCTACTTTGAACAAACAGAAGTACTGGTATTGTAAAATTGATAGTGAGTAGAATGTGAAGCAGGATTAAGTGAAAGATCAATTGTTTATCAAAAATATATTTTTCCCAATTCAGTTTTTTTTAATATTTCTTTTCATATTGGATGATCATTGAGTCAAGTGATGCCACTAATTGTTTTTATTTTTTTATTTTTTTTATTTTTTGGGAAAATTTCTCTAAGTTTTTATGTGCATGTGCTCATCAAAGAGGAAAAAGAGAAATAAAATGATATATTATTTTACTACTATGTTTGTCGTTTCTCCTCATAATTAATGTCCATTAAGCAGCTTTTTTCTTCTTTTAAATTTCTTCTATTTTTTTTAACCTAATTGCTGAGTACCTAAAAATTTACTCAATTGTTTGTGACCTGTAACAAAGTAATTAGTTCAAATTTTGGACATAAATTGAATTAATTGAAGGATTTACCCCTGCGAGGTGTTGCACCAAAGTCAAGGTATTCGGGTGTTTATGAAGATGCCAGTAGTCATGGTGCTAAGGTTTATCTTGGCAATCATACCATTTGTGTAAGTCCAAAAAAAGTCTTTGTGACTTCTCTCAAGATAGTACTGTATTTTTTCTTTTTTAAAAAAAAAACTCTTCACTTTTTGTTGCGGAACAAGTTTCTAAAAGAGTAGCATAACTGCTGGAACTTGATTTAGTATTTTTCAATTTAAAGGAATTCTTATTTTTGCCGTATTGTTCTGTATCATTTCACAGGTCACAAATAATTGAGTAAGAGCAATTAAGAGAAGATATTACAAAGCCAAAGATTTTTACCTGGTATGTTCATGGGAATGTTCTGGTATGTTCTGGTACCTGGTATGTTCATGGGAATCGAAGATATTACAAAGCCAAAGATTTTTACGAGACATGCAAGTCCCTCACTCTCCATTTTTTTGTTTTTTGGTTGTTTTGGTGAAATTCTAATGTTCATCCTTTTTTTTTATTTTTTTTTTTATTTTTCTATTTTCAGATGAATAGACTGGTAACATAGAGTAGTGCCGAATTAAAGAACAACGCTGACCTATCACCTTGGGAGCACAAGAAAGTTTTTGCTTCTAATTGAGCGCTATATGTTTGTTTTTCTTCCTCATTTCACTTAATTTTCCTTAAAATAAAATTATTTGTTTATCTTATGATGTTTGTTCATCTCTAGAAAGATTAACTTTACTCTTTTTCTTAATTAAGTTTGGCAGGTTAATGCAGAATTGCATATTCATATGGGACCAATTAAAGCAATGGGATATAATGCGGTGATATTTGCTGACTCTAAAGGACTTTATCAGTTACATTACTCAGTAAGTATATCCCATGTTCAACTTATATAACCTCAAGTCCATTACAAACCAATAATGTTAGCATGTCAGAACAAAACCACACTGGTGACAACCACATGCTATTCTCTTCTTTTCTTTTCTTTTTAAGTTTAAACACTAACACCTTGTTTGGATAGAGAGTAGAGAAAGGGAGGGGAGGTGAAGAATAGAAGGGAATGGAATGGAATAGGAAAGAAGATTAACATATTTAACCTTTTCATGTTTGGATGATTAATGGGGGAAAATAAATTTAACTTTCCTTTCCATCTTGTTTCTTGTTTGGTTAATTAAAATTATAGAAGGTTAATCAAATATTTTTAGTATATTTGACTATTATACCCTTTACAATAATGTGTAAAAAGAAAGAAGAATATAAATAAAAGTTTATGTGGTATGTACCGCATGGCCTGGTGTGTCAAGAACAATGTTGTACCAAAAAAATAGATATGCTATATACATCCTCTGTGTGAATGCTCAACCCTGCAAAATTAACAACTGGGAATAGATACCACATCAATTGTTTTTTCGAACTGAAACTGGTCTTGCTAGAAATGTATGTTGAACTTCTCATGACCAAAAAATTTGTTCTTAATGAAAGCATGCATGTATAGACTAGGTCCAAAGGGTCATCAGTACAACACCTTTTGTAGGTACTGTATCAAGAATACCATACTACCCTGACACCAGCATATAGTAGTAGTTTTTTTTTTTTTTTTTTTTTTTGATTCAAGACCCGTAGGTTTCTCTCATTAAAAACTGGAAAAGCAATCTACATTACAAAATTAAAAAACTAAAGTGCTTGAAATATAAATTAAAAGTAAAAATCTCTCTACTACTTTGAAGGCCCATTTAACAGCCCCGGTTCCACCCCTTTTCTTCTCTGCTCAAATACGAAATATGTTAGGGGCTAAGTTGAAAAAAAATTCCTCCATGCTTCTGACCACCTTACATCTTACCAGTATCTTCCAAAGTGTTTTTTTTCAGGAAAGTATCTTTCAAAGTGTTGATTTTTACTGATACGACAACAACATCTAAAAAAGAAAGATACAACAGCAGCTAAAAATAAAAGACTGAGTTATCTAGCTTAAAAGTAAACACATAAATCATCATTTTACTAAAATAAATCAAGGAAGAAACAAACAAACTCATTAAAATAAAATTGTTATTATCCCAAAATTCCAAGAACCAACACTACATCATCATTTTACTAAAAACAAATAACAAAATTGATGATCAACTACATCTTATTAAATTATTTTACCACTAATAATATAGAAATCCAATGCCCAATGACACATATTAAAATTCATAACTAACTAGAGATCATACTCATGAGTAGTTCCTTACGCTCTTCCAAAGGACAACCAAGCAGAGCTCCAAGCATATCAGGATTTTTAATCAAGAAGAGATATGCTGGCATTTTTTTGTTTGAATCAAGACTTAACTCAACAACATGATTCCATATTTCCTTTTCAGAAATAGGAAGGCGCTGGTTAGATTTCACTAGCTCTTCTGTAGATTTCATGATAGCATTAGCAACATTTTCAATTCCTTTTATTATCTCAGTTTGAACCTCTTCTCTTGAAGCGTTACCCTTCTGCCTCCTCCTTGCTTCAGGAGAATTTATGTTTTCCTCACCAACTCCTTCTAGTGTTGCCTCGTTCTGTGCCACCAAGCGATCAATCTCTGAAATATTTTCACCCTCGATCTCTTCGGTTTGTGCTGCCATTCGCTGCCTCATTTCTGATGGAGTCTCAGCATTTTCCCCTGTTGCTCGATCATGTCCATAAAGCTTAACTAACTTGTCATAATGAAGAATTGGTTTGTTCATCCAATCAGCTGCTTCTGGTGTGACTGAAGAATAATATGCAGGTTAATATTCTAATAACTTATAAGTCGCATTACAAAGATTGTACAAATTTTAAATTATAGGTTTGTCAATCATTGAAAAAAATAAATAAATGTACCTCAATTAATTTAGTCCAAACTTCCGGCTCTGCACTCCACATATTGGTGAAAGGGCTCCATTGGAAACCGCTTGAACCATTTCTAAAAATATCATAGCAAGTTCCAAAACCTCTCTTAATATACTTCATGCGATTTTTTATCCTTTCTTTATCAACAGGTTTGTCGGGAAAAATTTCCTTAAGCTCTTTGAGTATGTTGTCATATGCCTGTGTTGTGAATGTACCTCCAACTCGGTTTCCATGTTCATGCTGTTGTAAAAATGCATCAATTAAAGCTTCATCCATTGCATGAGACCAAGTAAGCATCTCTGCTCTATCTCCATTAGCTCCATTATTTTCAGTGTTGCTTGTTGCATTCTTTCTTTTCCCCATAACTCAAGAGCTGTAGTGAAATTGTATTATTATAATTTCAAAATAAATTAAACCTACATACTTCATCACATATATGACACACTAGATGAATTCTAGTACAATAATATTTAGGTACTATGTTGTACCAGTGTTTAGATACTGTGTTGTACTCATGTACAAGGGCATACTTGTCTCTTTTTTTTTCCTGATACATTATATATATGTTTTCACTATTTTTTTTTCTAATATAGGTTGGCCTATTGTCAGAGCATCTTCAATTAGAAATCCCAATTACCTTGCTGTATGAATGAATGCATTATCAATTTAATTATACTTTAACTTTGACCGATACTTATTTGAACTGGCAGACAAACACCTAATAAGAAATCAATTTAAGATGTAAAGAAGCACATTACACTCAGAAGCTTAAAAAAAATTAAATTTTCAAAGTATCTAAACAAATCCATTTTCATGTATTATAATCCCTCCACATTGCTGCAGCTATTCCATCCCTAACTTGCTCTCCTCTAATCATCTCTTGAGGGTCTTCTCCTTCAACAGCATCTACTGATTCATTTGCTCTATTAGCAAGTTCTGCATCAACTTGAGCAACAATTTGCCTATCGGGATCCTTATCTATTAAAAAATTGTGTAGGATGCAACAAGCCACAATTATCTTTTTTTGTGCCTCCACACTGTAAGTTGGTATAGTGGAGCTTGCTATTATCGGAAATCGCTTTTTAAGAACACCAAATGCTCTCTCAATTGCATTGCGTAGAGATGCATGGCGGAGATTAAACAACTCACGAGGATTTCGAGGTGGATTCCTCGAGTACTCCTTCAAATGATAGCGTGTTCCTCTATATGGTGTAATCAAGGAACTCCTTGTCATAAATCCCGCATCAACAAGATAGTATTTTCCTATATTGAAAATTAAAGTATTGAATTATTTCTTAGAAACAATTCCTAATGAGTTCACTAACTTGAGATGATAACTTTAATTACCTTCTGGAATTTTGAGAGGATGAGATCGAGTTAATACATTTTTCATAATTCTTGAGTCAGATGCTGTTCCTTCCCAACCAGGTAAAATATAAGTAAATTTTAGATCAAATGAACAAGCTGCTAGTATATTTTGTGTTGGATATTCTTTCCTTCCACGATATCTTGGTGCATCTTCAGAAGAAACTCTCGCTCGCACGTGTGTTCCATCAATAGCCCCAATACAATCCTGTTATCTTAAAATAAATTTAGATAATGCGGTTATCTATCTTACTTAAATAGAATAAATATATATATATATTTTACCTTGAAGTATGGATTGTATTTGTTGTTTGATGTTATTTCAACTGGAACTTCTGATCCATCTGATTGTTGGAAATAAATCTCCTCCAGCATAATTATTGATTTTAGAACATTATGAAAATGTCGACAGTTTGACTCTCCAGACCGACGAAAGAAGAAGCAAATTGAACGGTTCCTAACGTTATGACCCAATATGTAGAGGAACTTAGCAACTTGTTCTTCGACACATGCATGAAGACTTGGTTTAAGGCCACCGTACATCACTAGCCTTTTGCAGAAATCAATAAAGGCTTGAGGGCTCATCCTAATGATATCACGAGTTCTATGACTAACTGGGATTTCATTCAATAATTCTTGCCTCACTTCATCTCTTTTGTCTCGAACTTCTTGAGAAATTCGATTGTCTGCCCGTTGTTCTAGTATTATCCAATAAACTAATAAACAAAGCACTTGCACTAATTGCATCACATGTTGACGATGGATGATGACACATATATTTTTCTTTTCTAAATTTCTGGAAGCGGCCATTTTTACAAAATCTATAAAAAAAGGACGTAATAATTTATATATAAATGAACGACTACAACAAACAAAATAAATAAATAACTACATTAACTTCATACAGTAAACAAAAAACCATTTCCAACTTATTTACTGAATTTCATTCTCTGGTATAACTAGTGTTGAGTACACAGGCTTCAAATTGCAAAAGAAAAAAAAAAACTTGAAATATTAAGTCGGGAATATTTTTTGAAAGAATTATTTTGTTTTATTAAAGTAATGCAACAATAACAATTATAAAAGAAGGTCAGGTAACAACAAAAAAAAAAAGCAAGGCTGAATATTAATTCTGGAGATCATATTTCACAGAAGACCAAACATTTATCAGATAAGAAATAGTATTTCGTATTTATTAGGTTTTGACTTCCCCTCCCCAACCCACCACGAAACAATATTTAGGATCATACTGAAGTTCGATAAATATATATATAAAAAAAAAAAACTAACCTGATCAATCAACTATGATGGCTACGGTGGCTGCTAGGTCTGTGGTGAAAAAAAATTGAATGGTAATTATATAGAAATAAGATATATAGGACAGGGCATTTGTGTCATTTTTTCTGAAAATATTTGCTACACAATTTCTTTCCATCCGTTACACCCCAAAT
This sequence comes from Carex rostrata, assembly GCF_964058835.1. Lineage (NCBI taxonomy): Eukaryota > Viridiplantae > Streptophyta > Magnoliopsida > Poales > Cyperaceae > Carex > Carex rostrata. The sequence goes on from NC_135937.1 coordinate 6,151,617, forward strand.
CGGGAGGTAAATCGACTCTATTCATTACAGTTACACAAGGTTAACTCTTTCCCCTCCTGTACCCCTCACCTCCACCATAATTTTGTCAACCAAACACGATTGGAGGGAAAGTTTTTTATCTATTCCATTCCCTCCCCTCCTCTACTCTCCATCCAAACATGGTGTAAGTAAACACAATACTGGTCTTTGAGTCTAATCGAGCCTGTACTGATGCATAAAATATCTGTACACTACAAGAATATAGGGCAAACAAGTACCAAAACAAGGACACCGCAAAAGGGTTTTAATTCTAATCAATTTGATTCGAGGTTTCACCAACAAAAATCTTATTCTTTGACTGCATTAGTGAAAAAGGAATAAAGATATATTACTTATGGTAGCACCAGTTCTCCATGAACTAAGAAGGCAATTTGACGGCATCCCATTCAGCTCCCCTAATTCCAGCTACTAACCCTTCATCCGGCTTTTGTTAGCATCAGTGTAATAAAATGCGGTCTATGTGGCCAAATATTCGTATGCGGTTCGAATCTGCATAGAAAACCAATATGTGATTTCAAATCGGATCCGAATATTTTTTATTAAAAAAACCCAATTCTAATTGGATCCGAATAATTTAATTTAATAGGACAGAGCCGAATCTGAGCTGAGCCGGGCCGGTTCATGAGCCCATCGAGTCTCCTCTTTCGTTCTCTCGCCTCTTGCCTCTGTCGCTGAGTAATGAGAAGGAAGGGAAGGTGATCAGCAGTTGGAATCAAGTTTGACCTCCGTCGGATCCGCAGCTGAGTTAAATCACGCACGCAGAATCACAAATCACTGGACTTGACCTAACCTCGGTAATGGACTTTGGGCCTAAGAACACGTGTCGGCTGGGTGATTTTAAATTGGAAATCATATCAGAATATGAGAATATTGTTCCATCTTTTACTCGGGATATATATTAATTGAACGAGGTAGAAATATATATTATACCCATCTATATTTTGACTCCGCTGAAAGTCAAAGAGAGCAATTGGAGAAAACAGTCATTATTCATCAGTTTTATTGGAATTACATAAAAAGTTAAGAGTGGCTGAGGACAGACAAATTCGAGTTTTTTAAAAATAACCAAATTTATAAAAAAAATTATTAAAAATAACTAAGATTTGAGAGAAATTTAAAAATTACCCAACTCGTGAATATTTTTCACGGTTCGGAATTTTTAATTCCGGCAGTGGAAAAATTTCACGGGTGGATTTTTTTTTTTTACTATAAATAGGATTTCGAGAAAGAAAATATCCACGGTTTTTTTTATAAACTCATTTTTTATAATATATGTATATATAATATAATATAATATAATATAATATAATATATGTGTATGTATATATAATAGAGAGGGTTAAAATGCACTCTCTTTTTTGTGCTCCTAACGTGCACCCTCTCCTCATATCTTCATTTTCAAAGTTCAAATAGTCGATTCGAACCTTCCAACGTGTTCTTCATATTAAAATGTGCTTGGAGACCAAATTTTACATTTTTTGGAAATTTTTTACTATTTTTTCAGATTTTTTTATTAAACTAAGCAATAATAAAAAATTCAGCAAAGTGATTATTTTCAAAAATTCTGAAAAAATAGTAAATTTTTTTCAAAAAATATAAAATTTGGTCTCCAAGCACATTTTAATATGAAGAACACGTTGGAAGGTTCGAATCGACTATTTAAACTTTGAAAATGAAGATATAAGGGGAGGGTGCACGTTAGGAGCACAAAAAGAGGGTGCATTTTAACCCTCCTCTATATAATATAATATATGTATATGTATATATAATATACATATGTATATGTATATATAATATACATATGTATATATAATATATACATATGTATATATGTATACGGGTCCGGCTAATTTGCTGCCGGCAGCATTTTAGCCGGAGGTGCTGCCACCCCTTTTTATATTTTGTGATGTCCAAACAACAAATTCAAAATGTTAGATGTTTAATCTATATTATAATCTACTTGGAGACCAAATTTTATATTTTTTGGAATTTGTTTACTATTTATTAAGCTAGTTTGAAAACTGCTGTTTTCAGTAAATTTCTGCAGCATTGAAATCAGCGGTTTTCAAACCAACTTAATAAATAGTAAAAAAATTCCAAAAAATGTAAAATTTGGTCTCCAAGTAGATTATAGTATAGATTAAACATCTAATGGTTTGGATTTGTTGTTTGGACATAACAAAATAAATAAAATGCGGCAGCACTGCCGGCAGAAATGCTACCGACAGCAAATTAGCCACAACATATGTATATATAATATAGGGTCCGGCTAATTTGCTGCCGGCAACATTTTAGCCGGAGGTGTTGCCACCTCTTTTTATATTTTGTGATGTCCAAACAACAAATCCAAACCGTTAGATATTTAATCTATATTATAATATACTTGGAGACCAAATTTTACATTTTTTGGAATTTTTTTACTATTTATTAAGCTAGTTTGAAAACCGCTGTTTTCAGTAAATTTCTGCAGCATTGAAATCAGCGGTTTTCAAACTAGCTTAATAAATAGTAAAAAAATTCCAAAAAATGTAAAATTTGGTCTCCAAGTAGATTATAGTATAGATTAAACATCTAATGGTTTGGATTTGTTGTTTGGACATCAAAAAATAAATAAAACGCGGCAGCACCGCCGACAGAAATGCTGCCGGTAGCAAATTAGCCACAGCCATATAATATAATTACATATAATTACATATAATTATATATAATTTAGGTTTTTGTACAATTGTATAATATAACATAATTATACAAAAAGCTAAATTACTTTGTATGCAAATTAAAAAATTCTATAATTAATAATTACACTACAAAAACCTAAATTATACTAAACAAAATATCGATAGTTGTACGTCTACCATTGAACGAAAACTTAAACTGAATTTTTGAGGCACTAAACGACGTTTTTTTTAAATTCTGATGCTTCGGATGCCCGGGGGTGGCCCGGGTGATATTCAGATTTGTCTCATCCCCCCTTTCTAAAAAGTGGTCATACGCACAAATCTGACTTTCCTAGCCAAAGTTATGGTTGTTTAAAGTTTTTTCAAAAGCTTAAATTTGGAAATTCATAACTAACTGTAAAAAAATCCAAATAAATTGAAATTTGTGTCAATTATGTGTATTTTTGAATGCTCTGCATGCTGTTTTAATCACTTTTGCATTTTGATCCTTGTATCAGTCCAGACTTGCTAATTTACCAGCAGAGGTCAAATTTGATATATATATAAATAAATATATTATATATACATATATACATAGGGTAAGGCTAAGGTGCTACGGCTCAATATTATAGTTTTCAAAATTCAAACGGTCGATCCGAACCATTCATCTTGTTCTCCATATTAATATGTGTTTGGAGACCAAATTTTACATTTTTTTGGAAATTTTTTACTATTTTTTTAGATAGGTAGAAAATCAGTTGATCTAAAAAATTATGCACCATTCAGATATTTGATTTTCTAAAAATCTAAAAAAATAGTAAAAAATTTCCAAAAAATGTAAAATTTGGTTTCCAAACACATATTAATATGGAGAACAAGATGAACGGTTCGGATCGACCGTTTGGATTTTGAAAACTCGAATATTGAGCCGTACCACCGTAGCCCACTATGCAACCCATAGCACCTTAACCTTACCCATATACATATATTATATATACATATACATATCTCTCCTCCTTATTAAGGAGCTTAATGTCTAGATCCTGCAAGGGTCCTGATTTACTGTTTTTTTTTTCGGAATGATGCTCAGCCGTTGAATTTCCAGATCGCACATAGATGAATTTTTCAAATTATGAGTTTCAACACTTAAGTATGCTGACATCTCCATATTTGATCTATTGTTCCGACCAATTCCTGTACCAAAATCTACGTTTTAAACCACCAAATCGCGTATTTTACATTGAATATCCATAGAATGTGGTACTGCTGCGATTTCATTCTTATTTTGCAGAAAACGGGCAAAATCAGGGAAGTTACTGAATTCTGAGACTCTGTACGCGACCCTCATCAGAGTCGATGCGGGTAGCATTAGACCTAACGTGGGTCGCATCGCGAGTCTCCAGAGCAGACAGTGAAGGCTCAATAAAGGCCCAGAATTGAAGTGCTCGTTTTGAAAAGTCTATAAATAGACCACCCCTGCCACCAGAGGAGAGCGTTCCGAATTTGAAGATTCAAAACCTCAAGAATTGGAGTATTGTTCAAGAAAGAGAAGAAGGAGTGAAGATTCTTGCTAGATTGCTTCATTTGGTTTTATCATGATCTTCTCTCTTATCTCCTCTTTTATGATGTTTGAGTAGATCTTTCTTGTTTCTAGGGTTGATGTAATCTAAGGCTTTGTTTGTAATGCATTGAATCTGAATTTGAATTGTTCTTGTGTTCATTTGATTGAGTATTATTCTTTCATTGCTTGATTGAGATTGTTTGATTGAATCTTGTTGTCTATTGTTGAATGTTTCTTGCATCTCTTCTAATACCTTGACCTTGATCTTTCTTGCAATTTAATCAAGTACTTGAGGTAGATCAAAGATCTGAAAAGATAGATCAATTGAACCGAAAGGTGAGATTTCCACCTATTGAGAGATAGTGGATACCTTAGCAAACCGAACAAATGACTTAGATTGAACACTAGTAAACGAAAGTTTGAGGTTGTAGATCTAAGAAGGTGAAATTGCAATTCCTTACTAGGTTTCTGGTGCTAATAAATGAGAGTTGAGGCTCAAGATTCTTAGGTACGGTCAGTAGATCCTTGTACAAGTGAATAACTCAGAAACAGGTTCAATGCTGCATTCACTCGAGGACCATGCGAGTCGCATGGGAGACCATGCGGGTCGCGTCACAAGGGTCGTATGCGAGTCGCGTGAGGGTCCAGAGAGGCAAAGTTGAGGATGAAATCTGAAATCCTGGAAACTTCATTTTAAAATTGACTGAAACAAAACATTTATTTATGTCATCTTCTGTTATTTAATTGAGAAATTGAAACGAATTCAAACCAAACTTTTCACTTCTAGTACCTAACTAGGATAAGTGGTGATCTAGAATAGAATTGTACTGTCCCTGAGGATCGATACCTGATTATACTCTTGAACGAAAGTTGTGCACTTGCAGCATAATTCAAAAGCTAAATCACGGTTTAAAAGGGTGCAGCTCGCTGTACCTGAAACTTTGTGTGCGCGCTTTTATGCGAACATATGCATTGGTCGCGCCGCATATGATCCCAGTGCCCATAAACTGCGCGCCGCACCCGTGGACCGCGCCTCTGAACCACGCACGGCACCTGCAGATCGAGCCTGTGCACCGCGCACCCTTTTTTTTCTGCTGAAGGCGGGATTCGAACCCAGTTGGGTTCTGTTGGTGCCAAAATTCTTACCACTACACTAGAGTTCACATGTGTTATTTTGTAGATAAATATAGTATTTAACTATTTTTCTCTACAAATTTGATTTAAATTATCTCTCCTCCTTATTAAGGAGCTTAATGTTTTCTACTACATAATTTGCTCCCGTTGCTGCTGTGCACGGGCACGATTACTAGTATTATATTATAGAGGTTAGCTACTCTACTTACATAAGCATATGAGGGTATATGCTTATAAGTCATTTTTTCTTTTTCAAAATCCAAAAAGTCAATCTGAACCGTTAGATGTGATCTCTATATTGAAATGTGCTTGGAGACCAAATTTTACATTTTTCTGAATTTTTTTACTATTTATTAAGCCACTTTGAAAATTGTTGATCCAACGGTGGTTTAACAAAACAGTAAAATCAGAAGCCACCGTTGGATTAGCGATTTTCAAGTGGCTTAATAAATAGTAAAAAAATTCAGAAAAATGTAAAATTTGGTCTCCAAGCACATTTCAATATAGAGATCACATCTAACGGTTCAAATCAACTTTTTGGATTTTAAAAATAAAAAAATGACTTATAAGCATATACCCCCATATGCTTATGTAAGTAGAGTAGTCAACCTCTTATATTATATATACATATATTATACATATATTATACATATACCAAATTTTCTTTCTCCAAACCCTATTTATAGTGCAAAACAAAAAACCCACCAGTGAAATTTTTCCACGGCCGGGATTAAAAATTCCGGACCGTGAAAAATATTCACGGGTTGGATATTTTTAAAAATTCTCTCAAACCTTGGTTATTTTTAATAAGATATTTATAAATTTGGTTATTTTTAAAAAAATCGGCTTTGATGGGGGTCCAGACTTGAAATCAGACATAAGTTTATAATTCAAATATAATTTGATTATTTAAAAGTTTGTAATTCAAATATAATATAAATGTATTAGTGAATAATTTGCTCATATAAATAAATAATATCGCATATTAAAAGTATTAATTTTTTTGTACTAATATATTAAATAATCAGAGTCTTGTTGGTGTAATTCGTCAAATTCAAAAAAACAAAAACAAAAACGTGCTGAAATAAATATAGATTTAATAAAACTTTAGTTGGGAGCTTGATTATTATGCTCTATTGTGGTTTTTATTTTATTTATCTATTTTATATATTGACATTGCTTAGTGCATTTCTTCTTGAATGTGTCGTAAATACATTCAGTAGATTTGTGCATTTAATATTGTTTATTATTCATTTGCCGCAAAAATTATAAACATGTAAATGATAATACTTACAATACAATACATTTCTCGTTTTTGATGATTTTATAATTTCTGTGAAGGTAATTTATGAAAAACATGAATAATGCAAACCCAATAATTTTGTATGGGTATTAAACCGCTAATATTTTGTCTATTTCTCGCAAAAAAAAATTACGAACATGTATGATTATATGACTTTAAGCTGCAATTTATAAAGACCATGAATATACGCACACATTGTGCTTATATATGTTGTTTTCTACTATTTATTTACCGTAATAAATTACGAGCATGTAGATGATAATACTTAGAGCATATGTCGGTTTTGATAACAATAAAACTTGAGCTGTGGCTACAATTTATGAAAAACATGAATTCATGCATCAATATACTTAAAATACATTCTAATAAACTGTGTGTAATATTATATCGGTCCGTTTTGATGATTAATTATATGACTCAAAATATGATTTTAATTTATAAAAAACATGAATAAACGTATTAATGTACCGTAAATTAATGCATCCCATTATGTATTAATAATATTGCTTGTATGTTATTGAACCAGAACAAAAGTACTCTGAGTACATAGATTAATATGTAAAGATATCTGATTATAATTATATAGCTTAAAAACAAAAGTATTCTTTTGTTTTTTTTTCTCTCGATGAATCATCGGGTAAAGGTATTAACAGAATAATTTTGACTTCCTGCAGCGCAAAAACCATAAGAGCGCTGTTTTGATTCTATAGTTCGTGCGCTGCATGATTGATCCCTCGTTACCTCGTATTCACTGTTGAGTTCGGATTTATACAAGTCTCCAGTTTGTTTAAAATGGAGACAACTCAATTCGCATTTGTGTTAAAAACCTTCTTTCCGACACGACAGTACGACACGCGTCGGGTCGGATTTTATCATACCAAGGAATCACATTTAATGGTCCACGTTCCTGTTTGGGAATTATCTGGCGGTCGTAACGACGCAGCCAACTACCATAAGTGACTGTCACGTGGGACCTGAGCATCAAATTTGTCAAGAAGTAAATGGGGATGCCTGCCTACCGAGTGCGTATCCTCGAGATATCTCAAACTTTTGCGTGACCGACGTGTCCGGTGCCTATTCGGTGATAGCGCGGGGGCCTCTATTATTTTTGCTTTGAGATTCGTGTAGAACTTATTTAAACGGTTAAAATTTTCCGTAAAGTCACGCAAAGTTTGAGATATCTCAGAGGAGGCGAATTCCTGCTTGCCTGCCGGCCGACTTTATTAATGGGTCCCATTTGTCAGTAAACCTGCTATTGACGAACACTTCAACGCCGTACCCAGTTGGTTTTCATCTAATCCGCTCCTCTAGAATTGTAATTTTATCCGTGCAAGAATTGTACCCGAGGTATTTTAATATTTAAATCGTCGAAATTTCAAATAAAGAACCTTGAGTATTTAGATCTTATGACTTATGAGCTTTAAATAAACTAATTTTATGTAGCTCAAAATTTTTAAATGACACAAGTTACAATACAATATTATATTATTTTTATAATTTTGACATCTGAATAAATAGAGATGGGCTATGGTGCATTGCAATGCATAGGCCATGGTGTGCATTGGACCATAAATCACCGATTCAAAGTCCAAATGACCGATCCAAACCGTTCATCTTGTTCTCCATATTAATATGTACTTGGAGACCAAATTTTACATTTTTTGGAATTTTTTTACTATTTATTAAGCCACTTTGAAAATCGCTGATCCAACGGTGACTGTTTGGAACAGTAAAATCAGAAGCCACCGTTGGATCAGCGATTTTCAAAGTGGCTTAATAAATAGTAAAAAAATTTCAAAAAATGTAAAATTTGGTCTCCAAGCACATATTAATATGGAGAACAAGATGAACGGTTTGGATCGGTCATTTGGACTTTGAATCGGTGATTTATGGTCCAATGCACACCATAGCCTATGCATTGCAATGCACCATAGCCCATCTCGAATAAATATTATAATAATAGTGATCATCTAGAAATGTCTACACTGTTTTGTTTTCTAAAAAAAAAAAAATTACGAGAGATTTCAAATTTGCTATGACAAGTTGAACTTTGAAGTTTCAATTGTAACAATCACTTGCCACCCAACTATTTAATTATTTGCAATAACTTATGATTAACTTAGTATTTATTGTTTAATTTTGAAAATGACCAAAATTTTCTCGGATATTTATAGTATTTAAGTTAAAAGTCTCGAGATCAACTTATAAAAAATAAAATATTTGAAAGTCCTCTGTGTTCTCTTTTAAAAGAATAGGATAGTTTTTATTAAATATATTATAATAAATCAAATATTCGATTTTAGAAGTTCGTGGAAAATAATTTAAAATACAAAAATGTTTGATTTGAGGTTCTTTTATTCTCATTAAAAATTAAGTTCCATTTGAAATAATTGAGTAAAATGTTGGCTCATTGCAGAGAAATTAAACCTTTTCTTCCTCATCTCGTCCAATTCGCCAAGTTGCTTTATTAGCTGCCGCCCTTTATAAACCCCTCAACTTTCTCACGGTTTCCCCTCTTCTCTCTCTCAACAGTTGAAGCTTACAACCTCTCTGTCCTCTCCAATGGAGATAGAAATGGAGACAACCGTCTCCAATACCAACATGGATCAACTAATAGCGTTCGAGTTGAAGGCCTCGGAGGTGCACAGCAAAGCACCTCTCCTGCGCTCACTGGAACTCTCCCGTCGTCTCCAAGAAAGAGGCATCTCTTTCCCAAATCCCAATCTCGCCGAAATTCTCGTCTCCAATCTCTGTTTCTCGCAGCATACTCCTTGCCTATGGAAGCTTCTAGACCAAGCCATGGCCTCACGCCTCGTCTCCCCTCTCCAGATCCTTGCTCTTCTCACCCAAAAGTAAATTTCTCTTCTCTTTTCAAAATTCTAACTTGTTGTTTTTCATTTAATTATTTTAATATATTTCCTCTGTTTTGAACAGAGTGGTACCGCAAAGGATGGGGCAACCCGGTGCGTACCGGCTATATCTCGAGTTGGTAAGACGCTATGCGGTTACCTTACCACCGTCAGGATCGACCGTACCATCTCTTGACATGCAAGTTTCTCTCTCTAAGGGCATTTGAAGTTTTTAACTAAACCATGTTGTTTTAAACTAAACCTGTTTAGTTTGTTATTTTATACAAGGGCATTTATGTCCTTATACATTAGAGAACATACAGCTTGCTTAATTTCAAGTCAAAAAAATTGAATACGCTGTGCACTTTTACTTACCTACCTAGTTCACCTTCCTTGATTTTTAGCGCTTATATTATAATGGATTTATTATTGAGTGGTCTTGGACTTTTGGTCAATTTTTTATTTAGCAAAAACGGGTAGCCTATTTAAGGAGGAATATACTGGTTTTTCTTATCCAATATTTAGTTTGAACCAGTCATGAGTTTGTTAGAGCTAGCTGAGGAACTTTAATCTCTTATAATTGTAATCTTTAATCAAAGTGGAAATTAATGAAAGCCTACGGGCATGCATCTTTGCAAAAAAAAAAAAAAAAAATCAATTCAATATTTGTTCTGAATGACCACTACCACCTTACTATCTAATTTTCTATAATCTTTATTAGTTATCTTGACCAAATTTTATATTCTTATTGGTCATATCATATGTAACATTGAACAATTTTGATTTAATCTGGCTAGTCTCTCACTCTCGGTGCCAGTATGTAACAGTTAGTACCTGTTGGTACTTGTGTAACTATTAAATCTTAATTTATTGTTTAGCAACTAATAATTACTCTTGCAGGATAGTGAAGTCGATTGACGAAGCATTACAACTTTCTCGTACCTATGGAGTTCCAAAGATGGATTTGGGTCATGCCATTGTTTTATTCGTTTTCACTCTAGTCAAAACCCTAGTAGATAGTGTGCTTGAAGACTCTGGTTTTTCATATGCAAGAACTGACATGCAGCAAAATTTAGATATAAGAGGAAATGCAAGTAACACTCTCTTGGCTTTAGAGATTGTAGAGAAGATAATTACTAATAAGAAGGCCCAAGTTTTGCTGCGCCTCATCAGTATAAATATGTATATATACATTATCCTATTTATTTCTGTTTCATTACTTTAGACTTTCAAAGACCTTCAAACCGAATGATTGCTTTGGTTAAAGAACTCTGCAATATAAATTTTTGGTTTTTTGTTCCCTAACAAGGTTATTTTTGTTTTGGCAACGAGCAAAAATTTACTTAATTTGCATTTCTTATTTATGTTGATATGGACCATATTGCCCTCAATATTTGCATTTAAGCTTTAGTAACCTACAAACAAGCGTGACAATTACTCTAAAAATGCTTATCTTTTGGGGCATATGTACTGCCGAGTGGGGGGGGGGGCATAGATTACGGATAAAATGTGGGGGCAAATATGGCAATTAAATTTTGCAGCCATGAAACTCATTTTTCCTTGGCAATTAAATAGGCCAGAAGAATTCAATAATTTAGTGGAGAGGCTACAGCTGGTTGAAGCACATATATCAAAGATCACTTCTCCGTCAACCATTAATGTTGCAAGTAATTCGCTTGCTACCATACAAAAGGCGTTGACTTATGCAATACACCGGTTGGAGAAGCACCCGCAACTTGGCGTGCTTTTCAACACTCGGCCCAAAAATTTGAGCTTTGCAAACAACTTCAGTTACGGTAACTCCACTTGCTGGATCCCCTTTGATGTGTTCATGGAGAATTGCATGGATGGCCGCCACCTCCATGTCGTCTCTGCCATTGAAGTCCTAACAGGTAAACTTTTGCTGATTTTTTCTTTACTGATATCTAGGATACTTATCCATTTGTGTCCAAAAGCCGGGGCGGACCCAGGAATTAGGCCATGTATAGGCAAGAAAATGGGTTGGGAAGAAAATGAATTTGTTCCGGGGGTAGGCAAACATCTTCACCAGAGATCGGCAAATAACCCAAACATACATGGGCCAAATTTTTTTTTTTTCAAAATCCAGGCCTACCCCTAGGCCTTGGGCCCGCCTCTGTCCAAAAGCTTACCTTTCGATATATATTGTTCATTTTAGAAATCTTCTCAACATGGCAACACATATATGACCCCCCTAATTTAGTGATAAATATAGTAAAAAAATGTAGTCAACACGCTGTAGGGACTAGATACTTTGTTAAATCCTATTTTATGGTTATTGACTTTTCTTATTCCTAGACAGAGCTCATCAAGGGACTACAAGTGCTTAATCAGGCGACGTGGCAAGAAACATTTCAAGCTCTCTGGCTGTCATGTCTTCGACATGTGCAACGAGTTGAGACTAGCTCTTTTTTCATTTTTTTTTTTGGTATTTCCAAATAAGCTGCAAATAAACCACAACTTTGCAATTGCACTATTCTAGATTTGGTACTTGCATGTGAGACCAACATAGATTCTGGATATTCTTTTGTTTTCTGCTGGTATCAGACCTGATCAATATAAGTACTGGATAGGACAAGTCCCAGCTATTTTTTAGATCTAAAGGAGAACAATTGAGCTAATTAATTAAAAGGACCCATTAATAATAATAGTGTCTTTGTTACTTGACTTTAAACTTCCGGTCCTGACTGGCACATACGATATGCCTAACCTGGTTATGGTTCATGTGTAAATTAGTTTTTACATGAGATCCAGATACAATATTACCCTTTTAAGGAAAATAAATTAGCTTTGGAGGGTTATGATTGAAACTTAAGCCATTATCTTTATGTAGGATTTGTTTTTCGAGTCTGGCTATCGTGATATTAGTGGTATTTCAGCCTAAATACCACCAACTCCAAAACCTATTAATCGGCTTTAAACGACAAATCTAAACTGTTCAAACTGATCTACTTCATGAGTAGTGCGTTTACATGCAAAATTTATAATTTTCCAAATTTATCTAGTATCAAGTCAAGCGGTCAAATGTGGTAATTTTTTTAAGTTAATTTTCATCATTTTTTTACCGCTTAACTTGATACTAAAATAAGTCAAAAAATTGTAAATTTTGTATGTAAACGCATCACTCATAAAGTAGATCGGTCGGAATGGTTTGAATTCGTCATTTGAAGCCTGCCCGATAAGTTTTGGCATATCACCTAGCCAGACTCTTGTTTTTTTAAATAAGGCTTGAACTGGCTCATTTTATAATTAATCAAGTTTGTTTTAAGATTAATCTAAATAATCTGTTATATTCTCATTGATTGAAAAAAGGGAAGAGATCAAGTTGAAGGACCTATACCGCTCCTCGATGCACGGTTAAGTATCTTGTTAGCTATTGTGCCTTTATCAATTGTTCCACTTGTGAACAATGATCTTATCAGAAGGCTCGGCTTGGTGACATCCCTGCAAGTACTGGGGCAGTTTTCAGCTCTTCTCACACCTCTCCCTGTGTTTGTCACTCTGGCGAATGAGGCTGCAACAAAAGCTGCTGTTTTCATTTCCAATGCTAACCCTAATATCAAAGCAAGTAATATGTTTTGTTATCTTTCATGTACTTAATGTGTAGTTAATTGTTTTTGCCTTACGCTAGCCTAAATAGTGTGTGCCAGTGGTCTAATAAAATACAATCTTTAACCATCTTTGTTTGTGCTTTTTTTTTCTACCTAGGAGTTTTTGCCCATCTAACATATTTATCTTTTTTTTTTTTCTTAATTTGTTATTGCAGTTGGCAACATACTGCATCTCATAGTTGAGGCGTGCATTGCAAGAAACCTGATTGACACATCAGTGTACTTTTGGCCGGGGTATGTGGTCCTGGCTGCACAACTTCCAAAAGAACCCCATCTAACAAGGGATACTCCTTGGGCAGCATTCATGGGTGGAGCCCCTCTCACTGCTTCTCTTGAGAAGGTTTTAACTATAACTGCTGCTCCAAGGTATCAGGAAAAAAAAAAAAATCAAACTTGTCATTTTTTATTTTTTGTTTCTATACACGTTAGAACTCATTGTTTAATATTGTTGATTCAGTGTTGCAGAACTGGAGAAATTGTACATTATTGCACTCAATGGATCTGAAGAGGAAAGACCAATGGCTTCAAGGATTTTATGCGGCGCGTCACTTACCCGTGGATGGAATTTTCAGGTACTATCTAACAAAAGAAAATTAGATTTTTGGGCATCTACATCAGTAAAATTAAGACAGTAAACGCGTTTCTGTTTCTCTTAGCTGAACTATGTAAAATTTTAATTTGGTACAATTTTCTTTTGCTTTTGTAAATAGCTGAGGAGAGGATGCTATAGGGCTTGTAAATGAATTATCTTTATCAATAAATTTGTTAGCGGCTAAACTGCTAACCCTCAAAAAAAGAAATAAAAAAGTTATCCCAATGCAGATGCTCTAGAACTTCCAGAGATACAGCATTGTTCTGATCCAACATTGCTGGGTTAAAATTTTAATACTTTTTGTTATTTTTTATTTCAGGAACATGCGGTTGATATTATGGTTAAGCTACTATCCCCTTCGTCATCACTTGATTCCTCAGAGATTGAAATTGAAAATCGTTATATTAGCCACATGAGGATGCTTAAAGCTTTATTATTAGGCATGGCTTCGGTTGATACAGTTCATATTCTTTCTTTATACGGTTTGGTGAGCAAATATTCTCTAGTCTAATATTCCTCCTAATTGCAATACAAATTCTATTTGGCTAAATATACAACAAAATATATATTCCACTTGGCCATTTCATCTTATACTTGTTCAAATTGAAGCTGTTTTATGTGGATAATATGTTCATGTAATCATGGGAATATTTACCAGATGTTGCTAGTATTAAGTATCAGTATACATTGTTCTTCTTAATTCAGGAAATAAACAACAGTAGAATGTCATAATCTTTACAATTACTGGTGGAGTGCCTTGATTTAACAACTGTATTTCCTTACTAAACAACTCAAATCACCTTCACTCTTTTTTTCTCTCCTTGAGTTCATGAAAATATTTTTTCTCTGATACCTGACTTCTCTTCCCTTGAAGATACCCGAAGTCGCAGCAGCCCTGATGCCGATATGTGAGGCCTTTGGTTCACTACCCCCTCCATCCAATCACAAGTCATGCCACCCGGAGGAGACCTCAGTCTACTCGGTCTTCTCTTATGCCTTCCTTCTCCTCTTGCGCCTTTGGAAATTTCACCAGCCACCCCAAGAGCATTGCCTACCGACCCGTGGGGCCCAGGCTAGGCACGAACTTACTCTTGACTATCTTCTTCTCTTGCGAAACGGCCGTGTTTCCCTCCAGGACCCTAATGCAAAACCCGTTTACATCGAATCCTTCCCAAAATTGCGTGCATGGTACTTTCAGAACCAGGCATGCATATCGTCAACTCCCTCAGGATTGTCTAACAAGAACCCGGTGCACCAGGTTGCAAACATGATTTTGAATATGGTGTGGACAGGGTCAGGCTCTAGTGGATCGGTTAATTCTTTCTCAAATTCTAGTAGTAGCGGGAGCATAAATGGGGTCCTACCCGTAAGTGGGAGTGGCACCACAGAGGAGTCCTGCCAGAGGCCAACTCTTCCAGCTTGGGAGATTTTGGAGGCAATTCCATTTGTTCTCGAGGCAGCTTTGACCGCTTGCGCTTCCGGTCAACTTTCTTCAAGGGATCTGACTACAGGTTAGTAGCACTCTGCACTATTTTACTTTTTGAGTGAGGCTATGGTAATATGCATATTATGGGTCGACCGGTGGTATGGATTCATATCTTTATTTTGAAAGTTCAAACAATTGATCTGAACCGTTAAACACGATCTCCATATTAAATGTACTTGGAGAGCAAATTTACATTTTTTAGAAATTTTTTTACCATCTTGTTAGAAAGGTAGAACTGAACATCACTGCCTTTGGATGGTCCAGAATTTTCAAATCAAGTGATTTTCTACTTATCTTAAAAAATAGTAAAAAAAAATATAAAAAAATATGAAATTCGGTTTGCAAGTACATTTTCATATGAAGATCATGTTGAACAGTTCCAATCGACTGTTTGGACTTTAAAAACAGAGACATGAGTCCATAGCGCTAGCATATGCATATTACTATACCCTCACTCTACTTTGAGTGAGGATATGGTGATAGATCAAAACTAGATACTAGATAGCAGTATCCACCATAAGTCCATAACTAATCCTATCAACACCTTCAGTGTTTTTTCAGGGATCAGTCCCTGAATTTGACTTAGATTAAGACTAGATTGTGTTAAAAGTAAGATCCAGTTAATAACCCTAGCATTCTTCATTAGTTATCAATTCGTAATTACCAGTATCTGACCTATCCAGTACAGCATCAAAATTCACTATGAAAATTGTCCAAAACATGAAAAAGTAATAATAAATTTGTTTCATCTCTCTAATAATGGTATGTTAATGAAGAATCCTAAGCTTTCTAAATTAACTACATGACAGTCTATTTTATTTTGTAGGACTCAGACGTATCGTTGACTTCTTGCCAGCTTCACTGGCAGTAATTGTTACATATTTCTCAGCAGAAATCACCCGTGGAATTTGGAAGCCGGTTCACCTAAATGGTATCGACTGGCCTAGCCCGGCAGCAAACCTTTTCTCAGTTGACCAAGAAATAAAAGATATCCTTGCTTCTGCCGGAGTTGATGTCCCCTGCAGTTACCCACGTAAACTTCCCATCATTCAGATTCTTTTTATTTAGGGGGAATTTCATGTATACCCCTCAAAACTTCGAAATTACTTATTTTCCCCTCTAAAATTCATAATATCATATGTACCCTTCTAAAATTTAAAAACTGAGAAAGATTACCCATTTTATTGTCTTTTCTATTAAAACTCATTTTAAATTTATAAAGCACCCATTTTACCTTTTATTAAGAATAATAAAAAAATATGTAGGTGGATCACTTCCAATGCTCCCCTTGCCAATCGCAGTGTTAGTGAGCCTGACGATCACATTTAAACTTGATAAAAACGATGACCATATGCACGGCATCATCGGGCATGCACTGGAGAACTGCGCAAGTAGCAGCTCCTGGCCGAGCATGCCAATTGTCGGCGCCTTGTGGACCCAAAAGGTGCGTAGGTGGCACAATTTTGTTGTCTTATCTTGCACCCGCTCCCCCTTCGCCCGAGACAAGAATGCAACGGCCCAGCTCATCAAGAGCTGCTTCACATGCTTCCTTGGCACCTCGTCACTTACTGACGGGTCCCACTTTGTTGAGAGGCGTGGGTCCAGTGGCCTTTTTGGTCACATCCAAGTTGACCGCGGGCCTCGCATTCCAGTGGCCCCTGGTTTTCTTTATGTTCACTCATGTCATAATTTTACCAACATTCATTATGTCAGTGAGGTGGTGTTCAGGCTGATTTTGGATTGGGCCCGCACTTTAGCTGATGAATGTGTAAAGAGTAATGGCATGTCAGGGCGGGCCAGAGTCAGGTCTGATTCTGGTGCGGCCTCTCTCGCTTCTGCCTTGTCGAGGGTGCGTCAGTCAGTGTCACTTGGCGCAAGCTTGCTGATTATAACTGGTGGGCCCAAGTTAGTGCAGGTATTGTATGAGGAGACCTTCCCAACTCTTCTCTTATTGGGTGAAGCAGATTCTAAAAGTCCCATGCATGGTATATTGAGTGGGTATGCCATTGCGTACCTTTTATTTTATTCTGGGGTGCTTGTGTGGGGTGTCTCAGAGGCCCCACCGGCATACACATGGGTGTACTCATCTAAGCGGGCCCGGGTTTTCGGTCGACACATGGATTTTGTGGCCAAGATTGTGGACCTAGACTTACAGCCCAACTGCCAGCCTGGAGCATGGAAGGCTTTTGTGAAGTGCTTTGTTGGTTTGGTTGTTAGATTCACACCAACATGGGTCCCGGTTTTAAGTCTGGAGACTCTGACAAAGCTGGCAAGGGGGCTTAAGCGGTGGAATGAGTCCGAGCTTGCACTTGCACTACTTGAACAGGCAGGTCCCACTGCCATGTCAGCTGTGGTCGAGGCTTTGTCATGGATTTAATTTTTACCAATTGTTGGAGACTTTTTGCTCAGCCCCTTCATGTAAATTTGTTGTTCACGGAGTTTTAACTTTACGGTTTTACCAATAGAAGATAGAAAACATAAATTGGACTGGTTTTAAATTCAAATGACAACACAACCGAAAGTGAAAGGTTAGTTCTAGACTAGATAGCTGATCTTAGATTACCAGAGTTAACAGAGACCTGTTTCAGGAATACTGAGATCAGTAACGTGCGATCTAAAAGATTAACACATGTAAAATTGTAACCTCTTGTTCTTTGGCATGTCATTTTTTGTATTTTCGTTTTTAAATTTGTCAGCAGTTTAAAATTTGAGTAGAATAGATGTATATATATGCTTTAGTTTAGCGAGTTTAGTACGAAAATAATTATTATTAGAGAACTATTTTGTATTCTGCTGATGCTTACAATAAGTTGCGTATAATATGTTCAAGCAATAATTGTTTCTATATGATGCAACTGATGGAGACTTGCTCTATCCTATCTTGTACTTTAAAAGTTTATTATAGAATGACTTAGTCATGTCTACTAGATATTATTTATCTTTTATTTTGGAACTTATTCTTCTGTCCCAATCATAGTTAGTTCGTAAACATTATAATTAAATTTTGTAATTGGTGCATTACCTTGATTCAACAGAATTATTATGTCCACATTCTTTCTTTACAGACAAGCCCTTTTGACTAGAAACCCCCAAAATTGTAATATACGCTACAAAATTACAATCTGAAGTAGCTTTCTTGAAAAAAAGGAAGGAATCTTTGTACACAATAATTGCAAGAGCTTGATATGACACCCCACCCCAAACGACTTGATTTATTACAGAGGAGATTCTTATTTATAGAAATTATTATTAAATAATATAGAAAAATAGAATGAATGACTGGATTTTTTTAAGCATAGAGAGATCCGAAAAATTTTCAGATCCAAACTTTGGAGCTGAATTTTTTGGATCCGTCTAGGCCATCTAATTTCCACCCCCACTCTCTTTTCAATCATTCAAAGCAGGTGTTATCACATCCATACAGATTCATACCAGGCGCAACTTAGCCTGGAGATGTCAAACTTAAGAGTCCATATCATCTCAGGTCTGATCGCTGCCTACCAAATCATGTCTATTTCACTTGTATCAAGATTCGTATTTTTACAGGATTCGAAGCAGATAAACTGTGAATTTGTAAGGCAGTGGTCAATGATCTCAGACTCAGTCACTCAGATAAGGTTGTTCTGGTATTTGGAAAATTGCGTCCAGTCATTTTGGCATTGGTTTTTCTTGGAGCTTGATTCAGTTCTCAAAGATACGGTGTACATCTGTTACACCCATTAATATTTTTTATGGATGTTATCCAAACTTATTATTATCATAATTTGTGCTATTTGAGAGTGGTTTGGGCAATGCATCAAACAATTGAATTCTTTTATCATTAGATGTGTAATTGTGTATGCTTGTTCAATTTCGCCCCGTGGATTGTATTCTGGTTAAACAATTCTAATGGCTTCCTGCTCCCCCTGTTTTTACAAATTGCTTAGAATTTGGAAGTGAGGCTATGGTAAAATGTATATTACGGATCAACTCGTGCAATGAATCCGTATTTTTATTTTTAAAGTTTAATTAGTCGATTGGAACTGTTAAACACAATCTCCATATAAAATTATATTTAGAGACTAAGTTTTATATTTTTTAGAATTATTTTACTATTTTTATAAATAGGTCGAAAATCATTGCTTTCGGATGGTCCAATTTTTTTAGATTAAATGGTTTTCTACTCATCTAAAAGAAATGCTAAATTGAAAAATTTGATCTGAAAATATATTTTCATATAAATATTATGTTTAACGATTCGGATCAACTGTTTGAACTTTAAAAATAGAGAAATGAATAAATAACACAGCTCTATCTGAAATATGCATATTACTATATCCTCACTCTAGATTTTGGTGTTATAAATTAACCCTTATCTATTATTTGGGTTTATAAGTCACGCTCAGTGTCTTGATTGTTCATAGAATTTTGCGCCTGGTTTTGCGCTGGCATTTAGGATCAGTTCAGACTTCAGACTGTTATTGGACAACTCAAATTGATCGTTCTCCCTTCGTTTTCTTACATATTTATGGAATTTGCAACACCAAAAAACAAGCTGTTGAATTAATGACAGTACAAAAATCCAATTTCTGTGTTATTTTACATGTTGGGAAGAAAGTCATAGTAGTGGTATTTCTCTTTTTTAATGATTGTGAGTATGTCATAAAATAGTTTCTTTCTTGATTTAATAAAATTTTATTAAGGACAAGGATGCCACTTAATTTCTTGAACAAAAAAATATAGTTGTATTGTTCTTTAAAAATCACCAATATAGTTACTGGAGGATTATTCTTCTTTTATGAATTCAGATATCACAAGCAATTAATTAAAGACTTTCAAAATGAACACAAATGCTTCATCAATACCATCCCAATATTACATATAAAGTGGAAGCATAAAAAAATATACACAAAGGAAATTTTACTTATCTGACAAATTTATCTAACAACCCTTCTAATTTCGATTTTGCATAAATACCCAGTAAAAGTTATTATTTGCTGTCCAAATTGACCTCCCTCCTATATTTTTCAGGAGGAAAAAAAAACAGGGAAGCAAGCAAAAAATTAGGAATCAACAGGTTTTTCTAGAAAAAAAAAACCTTCAAAAAAATCCCTAATTAATCTAGCAAATAAAAATTTCCCTGGTCCATTAATGCGAATAAAAACTCTTAAGGGGTAAAACTGTAAAATGACACATACATTTCAGACGCACGCCATTTGATCGAACTGTGCAAGAAACTCTCTACTCTCATAAGTTTTCCTTTTCTAATAAAATTTTCATCTTTTGAAAATCTGATCTAAGAGGATAACTATGGCCATGGCACGTGCCGGATCGAATCCTGGCTCGACCACCAACCTGAAAACATCACGGCCAAAGGCGGCCCCACTGCCAGAGGGCAACTCCTTGCACTTGACTGTGGCTACTTCTCGACACGTGTCGTCTAATACAGAACAACACCGGCGCGTATAGGATCCCTCAACATGGAGACGAGATGCACGGCCTGTTGTTGTTATCTCGAGTAAATTTTTCTTATTTAATGGTGCTATGTTCTTTCTCACAGAAAAGAGGGGCTGCCCGGTTGTGCACTCCCCGGTGTACACGAGCCACTGTTCGCTTAGGCTTAACCTCTGTACATATACAATAAAAAGATAAAATTAAAATTAGCAAATTAATATAACATATGTTTATCATGGCACTATGATTAAAGGCATGAAAGATTAAAAGTAAGATAAATATTTTATATAAACATGGATCAAAATAATTATATATGGATTGAACCTTTCGCTTGATGGTGAGAAGAGGCTTGCCGTTGGCATCCATCAATACAATCTCTCCTCTACTCTCTGATGCATAATTGTCAACCCGAAACAAGAGATCCCCTTTCGGGTCAAAAACTGTAAACCCGTGCCCATTAAACAGAAGTGACTTCCTCCACACTGTCAACACTACCTCGGCCTCGCCGCCTCCTTTGCCACAGTTGAACTCCTCAGACTGTATAATATCTTGGTTCAGATTTGGGTATACTTTTGTCATTCCTATTCTGGGATCTGATGATCAGAGACTATAGATTGCAGCTTTGTTTTTTTTTCTTCTTTGATTTATTTGTGTTTTCTTCTTTTTTTGGGGAAGAAGAAAGAGTTGAGAAAGTTGTGGATGGAAGGGTAGAGCCGTAGAGGTAAGTTAGATAGGCCGCTTGCTCTTGATATTTATATATAGAGGACTTGGTCGAAATTAAAAAAAGAGTACTTGGTCGAAAATGCCCTCTTGATACCGTCAAAACTCAGAACTACCCTTCACGTGAGAGGCCCGTGCTTTTAATTTTTGTCTTTGAAAACTAGTAGAATATAATGTGTGGTAAAATAAAGTCAAATGTTAATATGTTATAGTCCCTTAGATTCTCATCAGCAAAAGAGAACTAATTAACAATATGTTGACATTTTCTTTCTTAGCGCATCAGCAAAAAAAAAAGTCTATATCAGTAACATATATCCAGATTATCACATTACTATTTTTTTTAATTTTAATGGAAACATAATTGATACAGAATAAATGTTTTTAGCAGAATTGCAAGTACACCCTCGCAAAAAAAACTCAAAACAATTTAACATCTCAATTTATCGATTTACTCTAATTTTTTTGTACTTTTATCTCTCAAAGTTAAATTAGAATAATTAAAGCCTCGAGAAGAATCGAAGAGCTCTTTCAATTAGTCCTGGTTTTAAAATATAAACATGTAATTTTAAACTTTTTAAAGGACTATACAAAATCCTTTAATTTTTCCCAAGTTGATATTTGAACATGTAGCAGCGTCACAGCGATAGCTAACAATTTTGTCAATCTGTGCACTGAGGAATCAATCATCATCAATTTATAGTGGGACGGTTTAAGCCGACATTTTTAAAAGGGACCCAATTAACTAAATCTTTTAATAATAACAATTTTTTTTTTTAAAACATAATTTTTTTATTTTTTGTATTAAAATATTAGAAATGTTAAATATATTTCTTTAAAAATAGATGGAATACAATATAATTTGATTTATTAGAAAGACTGTAACTAATAACCCGATCAACATTTTTCAGGCCGAATTTTTGGCGGCTGTAAGAAAAATTAATATATTTCTTTATGTGTTATTGGAAAAAAAAAATGCTGGGGTTTTGAGTTATTGACCCCGGTTTAAAAGTCACTTCTAAGTAATATAGAAAAAATATTGTGATCCTTCTAGTACATTTAATTTTTAAAAAGTTGTATCTATTTTGAGAGTTCTTTTTGAATCACAATCATTAAATAACTTAAAGTTTTTGTCTTTTTTCAAAAATAGATACAACTTTTTAGAAATTAAATGTACTAGAAGGATCACAATATTTTCTGTATTACCTAGAAGTGACTTTTGAACCGGGATCAATAACTCAGAATCGAAGCATTTTTATTTTTTTCCAATAACACATAAAGAAATATATTAATTTTTCTTACAGCCGCGAAAAATCCGGTCTGAAAAATGTTGATCGGGTTATTTGTTGCAGTCTTTACTAATAAATCAAATTATATTATATTCCATCTATTTTCAAAGAGATATATTCAAAATTTCTAATATTTCAATACAAAAAATAAAAAAAATTTCTGTTTTGCAAAAAAAAAAAACAAAACCGGTTTCAATGTAACCGGATGAATTCAGGTTTTGGTTTCATTTTTTTTTTTTTTACAAAACGGATTTTTTTTTTGTATTGAAATATTAGAAATTTTGAATATATTTCTTTGAAAATAGATGGAATACAATATAATTTGATTTATTAGAAAGACTGCAACAAATAACCCGATCAACATTTTTCAGGCCGAATTTTTGGCGGCTGTAAGAAAAATTAATATATTTCTTTATGTGTTATTGGAAAAAAAAAATGCTGGGGTTCTGAGTTATTGACCCCGGTTTAAAAGTCACTTCTAGGTAATATAGAAAAAATATTGTGATCCTTCTAGTACATTTAATTTTTAAAAAGTTGTATCTATTTTGAGAGTTCTTTTTGAATCACAATCATTAAATAACTTAAAGTTTTTGTCTTTTTTCAATAGATACAACTTTTTAGAAATTAAATGTACTAGAAGGATCACAATATTTTCTGTATTACCTAGAAGTGACTTTTGAACCGGGATCAATAACTCAGAATCGAAGCATTTTTATTTTTTTTCCAATAACACATAAAGAAATATATTAATTTTTCTTACAGCCGCGAAAAATCCGGTCTGAAAAATGTTGATCGGGTTATTTGTTGCAGTCTTTACTAATAAATCAAATTATATTATATTCCATCTATTTTCAAAGAGATATATTCAAAATTTCTAATATTTCAATACAAAAAATAAAAAAAATTTCTGTTTTGCCAAAAAAAAAAACAAAACCGGTTTCAATGTAACCGGATGAATTCAGGTTTTGGTTTCATTTTTTTTTTTTTACAAAACAGATTTTTTTTTGTATTGAAATATTAGAAATTTTGAATATATTTCTTTGAAAATAGATGGAATACAATATAATTTGATTTATTAGAAAGACTGCAACAAATAACCCGATCAACATTTTTTAGACCGGATTTTTCGCGGCTGTAAGAAAAATTAATATATTTCTTTATGTGTTATTGGAAAAAAAAAATAAAAATGCTTTGATTATGAGTTATTGATCCCGGTTCAAAAGTCACTTCTAGGTAATATAGAAAATATTGTGATCCTTCTAGTACATTGCAAAAAAAAACAAAAAAACAAACCCGGTTTCAATGTAACCGGATGAATTCAGATTTTGGTTTCATTTTTTTTTTTTTTTTACAAAACAGATTTATTTTTTGTATTGAAATATTAGAAATTTTGAATATATTTCTTTGAAAATAGATGAAATACAATATAATTTGATTTATTAGAAAGACTGCAACAAATAACCCGATCAATATTTTCCAGACCGGATTTTTCGCGGCTGTAAGAAAAATTAATATATTTCTTTATGTGTTATTGGAAAAAAAAATAAAAATGCTTCGATTCTGAGTTATTGATCCCGGTTCAAAAGTCACTTCTAGGTAGTACAGAAAATATTGTGATCCTTCTAGTACATTTAATTTCTAAAAAGTTGTATTTATTTTTGAAAAAAAACCAGAAACTTTAAGTTATTTAATGATTATTATTCAAAAAGAATTCTCAAAATAGATACAACTTTTTAGAAATTAAATGTACTAGAATGATCACAATATTTTCTATATTATCTAGAAGTGACTTTTGAACCGGGATCAATAACTCAGAACTCCAGCATTTTTATTTTTTTTTCCAATAACACATAAAGAAATATATTAATTTTTCTTACAGCCGCGAAAAATCCGGCATGAAAAATATTGATCGGGTTATTTGTTACAGTCGTTCTAATAAATCAAATTATATTGTATTCCATCTATTTTTAAAGAAATATATTTAATATTTCTAATATTTTAATACAAAAATAAAAAAAATTCTGTTTTGCAAAAAAAAAAAAAATCCAAACTGTGGAAAATTTTCACGGTTTGGGCATTTTTATTAATTTGGCTCAAACATAGTTATTATTATTAAAAAAAATTAGTCAATTGGGTATTTTTAAAAATGTCGGCGGTTTAAGATATGTACAACCTTTTAATATTATATTTCGATCATTTTACCAATCTGTACCTTTTTTCTTTGTTAATTCATCAACAATTTTCTTTAATACATGAGCAAAATTTCACCCCACTTGACATAAGCAAAATTTCACCCCACTTGACAGAAGCAAAAGTTTCTACAACATATTGCAGGTTAGAAATCGTTATAGATAAAGATATAAAATAGTTGAGTAATTTGACTTTTAATTTTTACTTAGAAAAAAAGTTGATACAACAAAATTATTTTAGAAAAAAATTTCTTCTAGAAGGATTATTTTATAAAGAAATTATTATTTTAGAAAATAAGGTACGTCTTAAATTCCTGACTAATGATTTTACTGATATAACAACATAATACAGAGTTGTTTTCAGCAAATTAAAAATAGAGAAAAGGTAATGTTCCTCAGGCTACAATCCTCTAAAAATCTCCGTGTATAAAAGCCTTCCCATTTTAGCTTAGTTCTGAAGCGTTTTTAACTGCCACAACTGCCATAATTTCAACTGCTATAATTGCAAGTACACTATGTATGTTTACAGAATTATATGTGTATGTTTATAGAATAATATGTGTATGTTTACAGGATAATATGTGTATGTTTACAGGATATTATGTGTATGTTCATAGAAGGTGGTCCCCAACAGCTGTCACGCGTTTTTAACAGCTTTCACGCGTTTTTATGTTTACAGGATTTGTTGAATTAGTTTACAGAATTTAGTATTGATGTTTACAAAATTAGTTGAAAATCTCCGGGGATTTTTGGGGGACTGGAGTTGGAGGACTGTTAGCTGCTTCCATAAAAATAACTCAATAATTATTGAGTCTGAAAAAGTATATAATTTTTTCAATATTTGAAAATTCCAAATATAAATTAGAGCGGTCTTATCTCTAAACTTTAGGCATCTCTCCACAACATAAAGATTGCAACCATAAATACTATTTTTAAGCTAATAGAGAACATTAATGAGTGAGGCTATGATAATATTCATATTACTGAGCATCCTATGCTATGGACTCATATGTCTATTTTTAAAGTCCAAACAAACAGTTCAGTGTTCATATGCATTATTAATGTGAATACCAACATCAGTTGTCACAACACACACACACGTATAGAGTTGGACTACGGTACTTCGTGAAGTAAAGCGAGTGTTTTACTTCACATCTATATCTTCAATTTTAAAGTTCAAAACATCGATCCAAACTATTCAAGTTGATCTCCATATTAAATTGTGCTTCGAGACTAAATTTTACATTTTTTTGGAAATTTTTTACTATTTTTTTTTAGATTTTTTGAAAATCACTATTTTTCAGAAAAATCTGGACCATCAAAAACAATGATTTAAAAAAATTCTAAAGTAATAGTAAAAAAATTTCAAAAAAAATATAAAATTTGGTCTCCAAGCACAATTTAATATGGAGATCAACTTGAACGGTTCGGATCGACGTTTTGAACTTTGAAATTGAAGATATAGATGTGAAGTAAAACACTCGCTTTAAAATTTGGTCTCTCTCTCTCTCTCTCTCTATATATATATATATATATATATATAGATAGATAGATAAAGGATACCATACATTGCAATGCATATATATTTTTTGTATATTGGACTATAAATTACCGGATTCAAAGTCCAAATAATCGATCCAAACCATTCATCTTGTTCTCCATATTAATATGTGTTTGGAGACCAAATTTTATATTTTTTGGAAATTTTTTACTATTTTTTTAGATTTATTGAAAATCACTGTTTTTTTTATAATTTAGATTTGTCTGAAAAACAACGATTTTCAATAAATCTAAAAAAATAGTAAAAAATTTCCAAAAAAAATGTAAAATTTGGTCTCCAAACACATATTAATATGGAGAACAAGATGAACGGTTTGGATCAGTTATATATATATAGAGAGAGAGAGAGAGAAAGAGACTAATGTGCATTCGAATGTATATGGGCCGAAATACATACGGTCCAAATTTGACTTTTCAAAATTCAAATGGTCGATTCGAACCATTCATCTTGTTCTCCATATTAATATGTGCTTGGAGACCAAATTTTACATTTTTCTAATTTTTTTTTACTATTTATTAAGTATTTTACAAAATTGTTGATCCAACGGTGGCTGCTAATTTTACTGTTTTGTTAAGCCACCGTTGGATCAACAATTTTGTAAAATATTTAATAAATAGTAAAAAAAAATAAAAAAAAATGTAAAATTTGGTCTCCAAGCACATATTAATATGGAGAACAGGATGAACGATTCGGATCGACTGTTTGGATTTTGAAAAGTCGAATTTGGACCGTATGTATTTCGGCCCATATACATTCGAATGCACATTAGTCACACACACTATATATATATATATATAGAGAGAGAGAGAGAGAGAGAGAGAGAGAGAGAGAGAGAGAGAGAGAGAGAGAGAGAGAGAGAGAGATGGGCTATGGTGCATTGCAATGTATAGGCCATGGTGTGCATTGGACCATAAATCACCGATTCAAAGTCCAAATGACCGATCCAAACCGTTCATTTTGTTCTCCATATTAATATGTGCTTGGAGACCAAATTTTATATTTTTTGGAATTTTTTTACTATTTATTAAGCCACTTTGAAAATCGCTGATCCAACGGTGGCTTCTGATTTTACTGTTCTAAATAGTCACCGTTAGATCAGCGATTTTCAAAGTGGCTTAATAAATAGTAAAAAAATTCCAAAAAATATAAAATTTGGTCTCCAAGCACATATTAATATGGAGAACAAGATGAACGGTTTGGATCGGTCATTTGGACTTTGAATCGGTGATTTATGGTCCAATGCACACCATGGCCTATGCATTGCAATGCACCATAGCCCATCTCAAAATATATATATATATATATATATATATATATATATATATATATATATATATATATGAGGAGGGATTCAATTACACCCTTTTTTGGTGACACCAAATTACATTCTTCATTTTCAAAGTTTTCAAATTCCAAACAGTCGTCTAAACCGTTCAACATGATGGATATATTAAAATGTGCTTGCAGATCAAATTTTATATTTTTTGAATTTTTTTACTATTTATTAAGTATTTTACAAAATCGTTGTTTTCAGATCATTGAATTTTTGTACTCATCTTAACAAATAGTAAAAAAATTCAAAAAAATGTAAAATTTCATCTGCAAGTACATTTTAACATATCTATCATGTTGAATGGTTTGGATTGACTGTTTGAACTTTAAAAATATAGAATGTAATTTGGTGTCACCAAACAAGAATGATTTGGATTGACTCTTTGAGCCTTGCTCAATTCAATATCACCAACTGCATCATGCATGATTACAAACAGTACTTGGTATCTTTATCCCTTTTATCGGATGCCTTGGTTACAAAAAGGAGGAATAATTTGTGGCTCTTAGAGTGCCACATGGCAGCTGATCGTGACAAATTGAGCAAGTAAAATATGTTTGGGTGCAGGAATAATTTTTGGGGATTATATTAGTAATTCTGAACAAAGAACTGCATCATGCATAATACAAAATTACAAATAGTACACCGTATCTTAATCTAGTACTTTATCCCCGATTTTTTTTATATATATCCAAAAATTAAATCAAATTACAAAAAATAACCGAAGCACCGTTGAATTTCGATTATTACCCAATCCGGTTATCCAATAACCGGATTTGATAGAAATGTTAGGTTATCCACTCCCCGGACTCAAAATGCACAAATCCGGTTAATGGTTAACCGGATTTGTGCATTTTGCTTCTTTTTTTTTTCTTTTTTTTCTTTTTTTTTGAAAACAGAAATTTTTTATTTTTTTTATTTTTTGTATTAAAATATTAGAAATATTGAATATATTTCTTTGAAAATAGATATAATACAATATAATTTGATTTATTAGAAAGACTGTAACAAATAACCCGGATCAATATTTTTCAGATCGGATTTTTCGCGGTTGTAAGAAAAATCAATATATTTCTTTATGTGTTATTGGAAAAAAATAAAAATAATTATATTCTGAGTTATTGATCCCGGTTCAAAAGTCACTTCTAGGTAATCCAGAAAATATTGTGACCTTTCTAGTACATTTAATTTATAAAAAGTTGTATCTATTTTGAGAATTCTTTTTGAAAAACAATAATTAAATAAATTAAAGTTTTTGATTTTTTTCAAAAATAGATACAACTTTTTATAAATTAAATGTACTAGAAGGATCACAATATTTTCTGAATTACCTAGAAGTGACTTTTGAACCGGGATCAATAACTCTATATTAAAATGTGCTAGAATTCTCAAAATAGATACAACTTTTTATAAATTAAATGTACTAGAAATGTCACAATATTTTCTGGATTACTTAGAAGTGACTTTTGAACTGGGATCAATAACTCAGAATCTAATTATTTTTATTTTTTTCCAATAACACATAAAGAAATATATTAATTTTTCTTACAGCCGCGAAAAATCCGATCTGAAAAATATTGATCCGGGTTATTTGTTGCAGTCTTTCTAATAAATCAAATTATATTGTATTCTATCTATTTTCAAAGAAATATATTCAATATTTCTAATATTTTAATACAAAAAAAATAAAAAATAAAAAATTTCTGTTTTCAAAAAAAAGGAAAAAAAGAAGAAGCAAAATGCACAAATCCGGTTAACCATTAACCGGATTTGTGCATTTTGAGTCCGGGGAGTGGATAACCGAACATTTCTATCAAATCCGGTTATTGGATAACCGGATTGGGTAATAATCGAAATTCAACAATGCTTCGGTTATTTTTTGTAATTTGATTTAATTTTTGGATATATATAAAAAAATCGGACTTTATCCTATACTTTGGTTAGAAACAAGGGATGATTTGTGGCTCTAAGAGATGCCATGTGGCAGCTGACCATGACAAATTGAGGAATTAAAAAATGTTTTGTTGCATGAACATTTTTGGGGATTATTATATATAATTTAGAGCAACGAACTGTATCATGCATTGTACTACAAACAGTGCTCCGTATCTTGATCTCGTTTATATATATACAAGAGGAGGATTCAAATGCCTCTATTTTTGATGCCTCTAGCATACTTCTATTTTTAAAAATTTTAATAACTAAAAATTTAAAACTTTAAAGTCAAAATAAAACCGTTGGATATGATCTACATTATTTTATCTATGCACATATAAAATATTACGACATTTCAACTTTGTTATGGTTGTCATCAAGAGATTGTACAAAAATGTACTAATGTGGATAATTTCTAGACGTTGATTTTTCAACTTATTAATTCACATAAAAACAAAATTGAAATGTGATAATATTTTATGATCATATAGAGAAAATAACATAAATCACATCTAACGGTTTTATTTTGACATTTATAATTTAAATTTTGAGTTATTTAAGTTTTTAAAAATAGAGGCATGATGGAGGCATTTGAACCTCCTCATATATATATAGAGGTTGGCTAAGATCAAAGTGGTAGTTCCTGAGCTTTGGTGCTACAAATTCGTTTTTTAATTTTTCAAAGTTTAAAACGTCGATCCGAACCGTTTAAGTTGTTCTCTATATTAAAATGTGCTTGGAGACCAAATTTCACATTTTTCTGAATTTTTTTACTATTTATTAAGCCATTTTGAAAATCGCTGATCCAACGGTGGCTTCTGATTTTACTGTTTTGTTAAGCCACCGTTGGATCAACGATTTTGAAAGTGGCTTAATAAATAGTAAAAAAATTCAGAAAAATGTAAAATTTGGTTTCCAAGCACATTTTAATATAGAGATCAACTTGAACGGTTCGGATCGACGTTTTGTACTTTGAAAATTGAAAAACGAATTGATAGCACCAAAGCTCAGGAACTACAACTTTTATCTTAGCCAATATATATATATATATATATATATAAAGAGAGAGAGAGATGGGCTACAGTGAGTTGCAAAGTAAAGCGACTATTTTACTTCATGCTCATATTTTGCGATTTTAAAGTTCAAAATGTCGATCCGAACCGTTCATCTTGTTCTCCATATTGAAATGTGCTTGGAGACCAAATTTTATATTTTTTGGAATTTGTTTACTATTTATTAAGCAAGTTTGAAAGTCGCTGATCTGATGGTCCAGAAAATTTTACTCTTTTTTACTGTTCACAGCAAAACAACAATTTTAAAAAATGCTTAATAAATAGTAAAAAAATTCCAAAAAATGTAAAATTTGGTCTCCAAGTACATTTCAATATGGATTAAACATCTAACGGTTCGGATCGGTCGTTTGGACTTTCAAAATAAAAATACGGTGTGAAGTAGAAACGCGTTTTACTTCGCAACTCACCATAGCCCATCTCTCTCTATATAACACCAACTCGTTTTAGCCTATATAACACCAACTCTAAAACCTATCAAATCAACTTCGAATGACTAATTCAAACCGTTCAAACCGATTTACATTATGAGTGATGCGTTTACATACAATTTTTTTTTTTATATTTTCGAGTTATTTTAGTATCAAATAAAGCGGTAAAAATATTGAAAAATGAATGTATTAAAATTAACTTAAAAACTCACACATTTGACCGCTTGACTTAATACTAAATAAATTCGAAAAGTTATAAATTTTGCATGTAAATGCACAACTAATGAAGTAGATTGGTTTGAACAGTTTGGATTCACCATTTGAAGTCGATTTGATAGGTTTTAGAGTTGGTGTTATATAGGTTGAAATGACACTGATGTTATACTAGCCAAACTCATATATATATATATGAGATGGGCTATGGTGCATTGCAATGCATGAACCCCCTTATGCATTGCACTATAATCACGGATTTAAAGTCCAAACGACCGATCCGAACCGTTAGATGTTTAATCCATATTGAAATGTGCTTGGAGACCAAATTTTATATTTTTTTGGAATTTTTTTACTATTTATTAAGCATTTTTGAAAATTGCTGTTTTGCTGTGAACAGTAAAAAACAGTAAAATTTTCTGGACCATCAGATCAGCGACTTTCAAAATTGCTTAATAAATAGTAAAAAAATTCCAAAAAATGTAAAATTTGGTCCCCAAGCACATATTAATATGAAGAACAAGATGAACGGTTCAAATTGGTCGTTTGGACTTTAAATCCATGATTTATAGTGCAATGCATAAAAGGGTTCATGCATTGCAATGCACCATAGCCCATCTCATATATATATATATATATATATATATATAGAGTTAGGCTGGGGTGCTATGGATAGCATAGTGGCCTCTATGCTACGGCTCAATATTCGAGTTTTCAAAATCCAAACGGTCGATCCGAACCGTTCATCTTATTCTCCATATTAATATCTGCTTGGAGACCAAATGTTATAATTTTCTGAATTTTTTTACTATTTATTAAGCCACTTTGAAAATCGCTAATCCAACGGTTTTACTGTTTTGTGCAGCCACCGTTGGATCAACAATTTTGTAAAATACTTAATAAATAGTAAACAAATTCAAAAAAATCTAAAATTTGGTCTCCAAGCAGATATTAATATGGAGAATAAGATGAACGGTTCGGATCGACCGTTTGGATTTTGAAAACTCGAATATTGAGCCGTAGCATAGAGGCCACTATGCTATCCATAGCACCCCAGCCTAACTCTATATATATATATATATATATATGGTATGTTGGTATACTGGTGGTATACTGGTATGTCATGTTTTTTACATGATTATTTTTTTTATGTGATTGTTGACTAGGAATAAAATAATTAGCTAAATCAAATTTGTACAAAAATATTAGATTGGTGGTTTAGCTTGTCAGAAACAGTGGATCATTTGATGATAAATTGTCTTTTAGTTCAAATCATATGATTTTAAATGGAGCACTGTCAGAATCAATTAATAATTGACACTGTGATTAATATAATTGAATTTGCTCTTAAGTTGATCAAACCTATTTAAAGATCAGCATTTTTTGCTGATAATGTGTTGGTGTTTTTGGAATCACATGAATGAACTATGCTTTTTAGTAACTACAAATATTACATCAACCTGGAATTTAGTGTTGCTATTTATATAATTATTTCTATGATACAACCTGTGTTTTTAGTAACAACTCAAAGATGTTATCTCTGCTTGATTGCTTGAGGATGTGGATTGTATACTATCCTCTGCAGCCCAGAGGATATGCCAGTGATAAATGTTGATGGAGAAAGAGGAAGTAGAACAATTGGTTAGGGAATTTTTTTTACGATTATTGGTTACTCAAAGATTAAGAGTTCGATCTCTCTTATGACTTCATAGTATTTGTGAAGATTTTCAAAAAGTAAAATTATATATATATATAGAGAGAGAGATGGGCTATGGTGCATTGCAATGCATAGGCCATGGTGTGCATTGGACCATAAATCACCGATTCAAAGTCCAAATGACCAATCCAAACCGTTCATCTTGTTCTACATATTAATATGTGCTTGGAGACCAAATTTTATATTTTTTAAAATTTTTTTACTATTTATTAAGCCACTTTGAAAATCGTTGATCCAACGGTGACTGTTTGGAACAGTAAAATCAGAAGCCACCGTTGGATCAGCGATTTTCAAAGTGGCTTAATAAATAGTAAAAAAATTCCAAAAAATATAAAATTTGGTCTCCAAGCACATATTAATATGTAGAACAAGATGAACGGTTTGGATCGGTCATTTGGACTTTGAATCGGTGATTTATGGTCCAATGCACACCATGGCCTATGCATTGCAATGCACCTAGCATGCTATGCATAGCATAGAACCTCTCCATGCAACGGCTCGGATTTCGAGTTTTCAAAATCCTAACGGTCGATCCGAACATTTCATTTTGTTCTCCATATCAATATGTATTTGGAGACCAAATTTTACATTTTTTGGAATTTGTTTACTATTTCTTTAGATTTATTGAAAATCGCTGTTTTCAGCAAATCTGGACCATACAAAAACAGCGATTTTCAATAAAACTAAAGAAATAGTAAATAATTTTCAAAAAAATATAAAATTTGGTCTCCAAACACGTATTAATATGGAGAACAAGATGAACGGTTCGGATCGACCATTAGGATTTTGAAAACTCAAAATCCGAGCCGTTGCATGGAGGGGTTCTATGCTGTGCATAGCATGCTAGCA
The DNA here is from genome assembly GCF_964058835.1 of Carex rostrata. Taxonomy (NCBI): domain Eukaryota; kingdom Viridiplantae; phylum Streptophyta; class Magnoliopsida; order Poales; family Cyperaceae; genus Carex; species Carex rostrata. The sequence goes on from NC_135937.1 coordinate 6,185,601, forward strand.
TATTCCTATATATATATATATATATATATATATATATATAGTACGGCTAACGCGCTTCCTCTAGCATATGGGCCGAAATGCTTCCGGTGGAAATTTGAAATTTCAAAATCCAAAAAGTCGATCTGAACCGTTCATCTCCTTCTCCATATTAATATCTGCTTGGAGACCAAATTTTACATTTTTCTGAAATTTTTTACTATTTATTAAGCCACTTTGAAAATCGCTGATCCAACGGTGGCTTAACAAAACAGTAAAACCATTGGATCAGCGATTTTCAAAGTGGCTTAATAAATAGTAAAAAATTTCAGAAAAATGTAAAATTTGGTCTCCAAGCAGATATTAATATGGAGAAGGAGGTGAACGGTTCAGATCGACTTTTTGGATTTTGAAATTTCAAATTTCCACCGGAAGCATTTCGGCCCATATGCTAGAGGAAGCGCGTTAGCCGTACTCTATATATATATATATATATATATATATATATATAGTGTGGCTAATATACAAACGTTTGTTCCTGGACTCAGGAACAAATGGTTCGGTTTTCTGATTTGCAAAGTCCAAACAGTCGATCCAAATTGTTAGATATTCAATCTATATTAAAATGTGCTTGGAGACAAAATTTTATATTTTTTGAAATTTTTTTACTATTTATTAAGATGGTTTGAAAATCGCTGTTTTTATTAAAATTCTGCACCACTGAAAAACAGCTATTTTCAAACCATCTTAATAAATAGTAAAAAAATTCCAAAAAATATAAAATTTGGTCTCCAAGCACATTTTAATATAGATAGAATATCTAACGGTTTGGATCGACTGTTTGGACTTTGCAAATCAGAAAACCGAACCATTTGTTTCTGAGTCCAGGAACAAACGTTTGTATATTAGCCACACTATATATATATAGAGTTAGGCTGGGGTGCTATGGATAGCATAGTGGCCTCCCGTGCTACGGCTCAATATACAAGTTTTCAAAATCCAAACGGTCGATTCGAACCGTTCATCTTTTTCTCCATATTAATATCTGCTTGGAGACCAAATTTTATAATTTTCTGAATTGTTTTACTATTTATTAAGCCACTTTGAAAATCGCTTATCCAACGGTTTTACTGTTTTGTGCAGCCACCGTTGGATCAACAATTTTGTAAAATACTTAATAAATAGTAAAAAAAAATCAGAAAAATGTAAAATTTGGTCTCCAAACAGATATTAATATGGAGAATAAGATGAACGGTTCGGATCGACCATTTGGATTTTGAAAACTCGAATATTGAGCCGTAGCATAGAGGCCACTATGCTATCCATAGCACCCCAGCCTAACTCTATATATATATATATATATATATATATATAAGAATATGCTAGCATGCTATGCATAGCACCATGCAACGGCTCGGATTTTGAGTTTTTAAAATCCTAATGGTCGATCCGAACCGTTCATCTTGTTCTCCATATTAATATGTGTTTGGAGACCAAATTTTACATTTTTTGAAAATTATTTACTATTTCTTTAGATTTATTGAAAATCGTTGTTTTTGTATGGTCCAGATTTGCTGAAAACAGCGATTTTCAATAAATCTAAAGAAATAGTAAACAAATTCCAAAAAAATGTAAAATTTGGTCTCCAAACACATATTAATATGGAGAACAAGATGAACGGTTCGGATCGACCGTTAGGATTTTGAAAACTCAAAATCCGAGCCGTTGCATGGAGGGGTTCTATGCTATGCATAACATGCTAGCATATTCCTATATATATATATATATATATATAGTGTGGCTAATATACAAACGTTTGTTCCTGGACTCAGGAACAAATGGTTCGGTTTTCTGATTTGCAAAGTCCAAACAGTCGATCCAAACCGTTAGATATTCAATCTATATTAAAATGTGCTTGGAGACCAAATTTTATATTTTTTGGAATTTTTTTACTATTTATTAAGATGGTTTGAAAATCGTTGTTTTTATTAAAATTCTGCACCACTGAAAAACAGCGACTTTCAAACCATCTTAATAAATAGTAAAAAAATTCCAAAAAATATAAAATTTGGTCTCCAAGCACATTTTAATATAGATTGAATATCTAATGGTTTGGATCGACTGTTTGAACTTTGCAAATCAGAGAACAGAACCGTTAATTTGTTCCTAAGTCCAGGAACAAATGTTTTGATATTAGCCTATATATATATATGAGGAGGGATCAAGTTACAATAATTTTTGAATTACAACAAGTTACAACAAGCATTTTCTATATTTTCAAAATCCAAATCGTCGATCCAAACCGTTAGATGTGATTTATACAATAAAATGTGCTTGGAGACCAAATTTTATATTTTTTGGAATTTTTTTACTATTTATTAAGATGGTTTGAAAATCGCTGTTTTTATTAAAATTCTGCACCACTGAAAAACAGCGACTTTCAAACCCTTAATAAATAGTAAAAAAATTCCAAAAAATATAAAATTTGGTCTCCAAGCACATTTTAATATAGATTGAATATCTAATGGTTTGGATCGAATGTTTGAACTTTGCAAATTAGAGAACAGAACCGTTTGTTCCTGAGTCCAGGAACAAACGTTTTGATATTATTAGCCTATATATATATATGAGGTATCAAGTTACAACAAGCATTTTCTACATTTTCAAAGTCCAAATCGTCGATCCAAACCGTTAGATGTGATCTATACAATAAAATGTGCTTGGAGACCAAATTTTATATTTTTTGAAATTTTTTTACTATTTATTTAGATTGGTACAAAATTCAATGGTCTGAATTTGACTAGTTTTTGTACCCATCTTAATCAATAGTAAAAAAATTCCAAAAAATATAAAATTTGGTCTCCAAGCACATTTTATTGTATATATCACATCTAACGGTTTGAATCGATGATTTGGACTTTGAAAATGTAGAAAATGCTTGTTGTAACTTGATCCCTCCCATATATATATATATATATAAAGAGAGAGAGAGTTGGGCTACGGTGAGTTGCGAAGTAAAGCGACTATTTTGCTTCACGCTCATATTTTGTGATTTTAAAGTTCAAAATGTCGATCCGAACGGCTCAACATGATCGACATATTGAAATGTGCTTGGAGACCAAATTTTACATTTTTTAGAATTTTTTTACTATTTATTAAGCCACTTTGAAAATCGTCGATCCAGCGGTCCAGAAATTTTTACTGTTCACCCGGATTTTCAGATTTTCAAAGTGGCTTAATAAATAGTAAAAAAAATTCCAAAAAATGTAAAATTTAGTCTTCAAGCATATTTTAATATAGATTAAACATCTAACGGTTTGAATCGGCTATTTGAACTTTGAAAATGAAGATATTGCGTGAAGTAAAAACGTGTTTTACTTCGCAACTCACTGTAGCCTTAGCCAACCTCTCTCTCTCTCTCTCTCTATATATATATATATAGAGAGAGAGAGAGAGGGGTTGGCTACTCTACTTCCATAAGCATATGAGGGTATATGCTTATAAGTCATTTTTTCGTTTTTAAAATCCAAAAAATCGATTTGAACCGTTAGGTGTGATCTCTATATTGAAATGTGCTTGGAGACCAAATTTAACATTTTTCTGATTATTTTTTACTATTTATTAAGCCACTTTAAAAATTGCTGATCCAATGGTGGCTTAACAAAACAGTAAAATTAGAAGCCACCGTTGGATCAACGATTTTCAAAGTCACTTAATAAATAGTAAAAAAAAATCATAAAAATGTAAAATTTGGACTCCAAGCACATATTAATATGGAGAACAAGATGAACAGTTTAGATCGACTTTTTAGATTTTGAAATTTCAAATTTGAATCGGTAGCACTTCGACCCATATAAACCGTCTCTTTCTTTGAACCGGTAACACACTCTCTCGCTATATATATATATATATTGATGACCCATGATAAAGTATTTAATGAGAAAAAAAAACTCTTTAATTTTGTGATATTCAGTACCTTTTATTACTTTCCACGGTGTGCAACAAACAATGTTCCCCGCTAACAATGTCCATCTCTTGTGTAATATTTTGTATGTGCTTGGGGATCCCATAGTTTAGTAGTGTTTCAAGTATCTAAGAACATGTTGTGAGCAAAAAAAAACAAATCGTAGTAGTGAGTAATCAATCCCAATTTCTAAGTGAATTTTTGAATCTTATTAATTGAAAAAAGAGTGAGTCTATAGTATTATGCATAATACGATTTGGTCTGTAATACGGATTACTATTTTTGCTTTCAAAATTTTAACGGTTGATCCGAATCATTCAACATGCTTCTTATATGAATATGTACTTGACGACGACTAAATTTATATTTTTTAGAATTTTTTTACTATTATTTTAGATAGGTAGAAAATTATTATTTTTGGATGGTGCAAAATTTTTCAAATCAAGTGATTTTCTATCTATCTCAATAGTAAAAAATTCTAAATAAAATATAAAATTCGGTCAGTAAGTACATATTCATAAGGGGATTATATTGAGCGGTTCGGATCAACTGTTAGGGTTTTGAAAATAAAAATATTGATATAAATTACGAAACAACCCGTGATATGCATAGTAATAAGTCTTACTACCATAACCATATTTCAATATTATTAAAAATATTTTAATTACATTATTTGATGGATCAAATACCAAATAATTTCCTAAATTCAAAAAAGAGTGATCAGCATAGTATGTTCAAATTATTTGAATGTTTAAGCACAAGATGCTCTATGAGGTCGTATTGATTGGTTGAAAGGTCTAAAAGAAAAAGTTGTTTTGGGGGAAAATCTTACTTGTTGGTAAATGAAAACGTCTTTTTATTTATTTTATTGTTTTTTTATTTCAATTGTTAACAAATGACAACATGCCAGTAACTGGAAATATTTTTTTTCACTACTTTCATGAGCTTGAGCGTGATACGGTCATCTTGTACGTGTCAAATATATCATAATAACTAATATTTTGAGCTTTCGGATTATAAATTATAATTATTTTTAAAAATTAGCAATTGAACCGGTTAACTCATTAATCCGACCAGTAAAACATTGACCGAAAGATTTACCGAATCAACGTTCACTTCGGTTCTGATAACATTGATCAGACATTAATTACATGTTTGGTCAAGGAAGCGGATGTGTGAGTATTGAGGCCAAAATTTCCAAATGTGTTTGCTCTATAAGGAGGGTCTAGATAAGAAAATAATTCATATAATTAATTCCTTTGTACTTCACAAAAAAATTGAATTTCTTAATGAAACGGGCATGTTCATGTTCATGTTTTTTTTTTTTTTTTTTTTTTTTTGGAAAAAGTTAGAAATTGAGAACAAACGAACTGCAGCATGCATAATACAAATAAAGTGCTCCGTATCTTAATCTAGTTTATTGTTTGCTTTGGTTAGAAACAAGGATAGATTGTGGCTCTTAGAGTGCCACGTGGCATCTGACCGTGACAAATTCAGCAAGTAAAAAATGGTTTGGTGCAGGAATAATGGGGTTTGAAGTCTTCCGGCGGTGTTAGCAGTGAGTTCAAACTTCAAACGTAGTGGCGGCACTAAAAAAATTGGTATCTTGTTTAATAAACATAATGCTAATGATGATGACAAGCTTATTAATTAAACTATGTTGTTTAGTACAACACATCTTGGGATAGATTTATGAGCGCACTAGTAGGAACTTAGGTAATATTCATAGGGATAAATTCGGAATTTTTAATTTGAGGATAGCTAATTATCAGCCGGAGAATGACATCTGATACAGAGAGCGTATCCTCTGCAGAGGTTTTACCTGCGGTGCTGTGCAGTGGTTTTGATCTGGTCCGTTCGTTTCGGATCGGACGGATCAGATCAGATCTTGTCCGAATTTAAAAAAAACTCAAAATTTGGTGAACCCTTAATCCAGTCCGTCCAATTCGAAACGAACGGACCAGATCAAAACCACCGCAGAGGATACGCTCTCATCTGATACAAGCCCCTACGATAATGCGAATATTGATAATTCATGTGCGCAATATTTTGTGTTAAAAGTACGGGTGAAAAGGGAGTGGATACTTCTCTCTTTCCTCCATTATGTTTATGTTTTGTAGTCTTTATTCTCAATACAATATCTTTTCTTTTTCTCGGTTCTATCTTCTCGAGTGGAGAGAAGAATGAGAGAGGGTAGGAATCGAAACCGATTGGAGTCGAGAGTGCGGTATCGTTGGAGCTCGTAGCGTAGAGTCTTCATTTCGATTAGAGTGTGACAGTGAGTAGACCCGGTCGTTTTCAGAGGACGATGATGGTCGAAGAAACGGATCCGGTCGTAGAGCGAGATAGCATTAGGATGATCGACATCTCGATTGGAGTGCGACGGTGAGTAGATTCGATTGTTGTCGGAGTGCGGTGGCGGTCGAAGAAGCAGATCCGGTCATGGAGCGAGATGGCGTTAGGGTGATCAAAATCTCAATTGGAGCCTAATGGTAAGTAGATCCGGTTGTTGTCGAAGCGCGGTGGCGGTCGAAAAAACAAATCCGGTCATGGAGCGAGATGAAGATTAAAATATTAGAGTAGTTAAAATATTTTTATGAGAATAAAATAGTAGATTTAGAAATTATGGTCATTTGATCAATTGTAAATATTTTTTTTTTCAATGACATTGTTAATTGGCATTTAAAGCCACTAATCTTAAAAAAAGGAATGGATACGGAGCAGATAGTACTAAAATTATATCTATATATTTTTTTTTTCTTTTTTTAGATACAAATACAGAGCAGATATCAGACGGATTCAGATACGAATATAAATCGAAACATATATTTATTAAAATAATATAATAAGTTATTAGAATATACTAAAGTTCATAATATTTATCTAATTATAATGGTGAATAACATAATTTTTTTCATAATATATATTAAAATATATGATATATATTTCCGATTTTTTTATTTATATCCAAAATAAAATATAAATTTAAAAAACTAACCAACTATCTAATGAAATTACAAAACTACCCAAACCGGTTAACCATTAACCGGACTCAAATCAAATTTCCGGTTATTGGTTTCCCGGATTCATTGAAATAGTCCGGTTAACCATTAACCGGAAATTTGATTTGAGTCCGGTTAATGGTTAACCGGATTTGTTCATACTTTCATTTTCTACTATGGGCCAAATTGAGAACTCGGCACAACTTTCTTTTCTTTTTTTTTTCTTTTTTTTTTTGAAAACAGAAATTTTTAATTTTTTTTTAATTTTTTTATTAAAATATTAGAAATGTTGAATATATTTCTTTGAAAATAGATGGAATACAATATAATTTGTTTTATTAGAAAGACTGCAACAAATAACCCGGATCAATATTTTTCAGATCGGATTTTTCGCGGCTGTAAGAAAAATTAATATATTTCTTTATGTGCTATTGGAAAAAAATAAAAATGCTTAGATTCCGAGTTATTGATTCCGGTTCAAAAGTCACTTCTATGTAATCTAGAAAATATTGTGATCCTTCTAGGACATTTAATTTATGAAAAGTTGTATCTATTTTTGAAAAAAAACAAAAACTTTAATTTATTTAATGATTGTTTTTAAAAAAGAATTCTCAAAATAGATACAACTTTTTATAAATTAAATATCCTAGAAGGATTATAATATTTTCTAGATTACCTAGAAATGACTTTTGAACCGGGATCAATAACTCGGAATCTAAACATTTTTATTTTTTTCCAATAACACATAAAGAAATATATTAATTTTTCTTATAGTCGCAAAAAATCCGATCTGAAAAATATTGATCCGGGTTATTTGTTGCAGTCTTTCTAATAAAACAAATTATATTGTATTCCATCTATTTTCAAAGAAATATATTCAACATTTCTAATATTTTAATACAAAAAATAAAAAAAATAAAAAATTTCTGTTTTCAAAAAAAAGAAAAAAAAAAGAAAAAGAAAAGAAAGTTGTGCCGAGTTCTCAATTTGGCCCATAGTAGAAAAAGAAAGGGAAAATTTCTAGTGTACCCATCAAAACTTTCAAAATAGCCAATATCCCCATCAAAACATTGAAATTCCTTATTTCCCCATTCTAAATTGAAATCCTTTCTTATTTCCCCATATATTGATTAATTCTGAAAATTTAAGTTAAATTTATAATTTTATTTTATTTTAAAATTTAAATATCTATTTTGCCCTTCTATTTAAAACTAAGATCTCCTTTCTCCTTCTTCATCCCATCTTCTATGAAGCATTGAAGCTCTTGAAATTCCCTTCCATTCTTTCATCCCATCTTTTATGAAGCTCTTGAAATTCCCTTCTATTCTCCTGCTCCTGTATCTAAAACCTTTCCATCTTCATATGTATATCTGAAACAATTTGTGCCAGCGACGCATGCTCCTGCTTGCTCCTCCCCACACATATATATGTATACATATTAGAATCGTATCTCAGAGTCTTTGACTTTTGAGTACTCTCCTCTCTATATCTCATTTCACGCTCTTCTATTAAAAAAGGAAAGGAAATCTGGTAAATATAAACTAATTGAAGAAACTAATTGTTCTTTATTCATCAAAATTGTATATCTTACTACCATTGGGAAAAATAGAGAAGAAAGGAGAGTGAGCTGTATTTCGTAACTATACATATCAAATAAAGAATGAAAATATGGTTAAATCCAATGCAAAATTCCCATGACGCAGTTGCTTGATTTACCAGGATATGTTATCTTCCAATTAATGTTGTATATTTTCGACATGAGCAGGAACAAGAAAAGAAAGGGGTAAGTACAACCGGGCCTCTAAATTCAATTTCCCTTTACACTTTATGGTAATTGTTAATTAATATTCTCAAAGATATGTTTATCTTCTTCTTCCTCTACATTTATCTTCTCTTCTTCCAGACTATTTAAAATATGTTCTCCTTCTCCATTTTTTTCTTTCAAATTGACAATTTTAGTTGAGAGCAACTGTATAAAAGATGGGGTGAAGAAGAAAGGGGATTTTAGTAGAAGGGCAAAATAGACATTTAAATTTCAAAATAAAATAAAATTATAAATTTAACTTAAATTTTCAGAATTAATCAATATATGGGGAAATAAGAAAGGATTTCAATTTAGAATGGGGAAATAAGGAATTTCAATGTTTTGATGGGGATATTGGCTATTTTGAAAGTTTTGATGGGTACAATAGAAATTTTCCCAAAAAGAAAGTATGAACAAATCCGGTTAACCATTAACCGGACTCAAATCAAATTTCCGGTTAATGGTTAACCGGACTATTTCAATGAATCCGGGAAACCAATAACCGGAAATTTGATTTGAGTCCGGTTAATGGTTAACCGGTTTGGGTAGTTTTGCAATTTCATTAGATAGTTGGTTAGTTTTTTAAATTTATATTTTATTTTGGATATAAATAAAAAAATCGGTATATATTTACTATTTAAATACATATAATTAAAATGTAAAATCATATCAGTATCCATATCTACATAGATATTAAGTATTGAATATTCACATCTAATTTTTTAAATACGGATCAAATATGAATTGAATATTATCTATATTGTTTTCACTCCTAGTTGAAAGAGATGAATCATTTAAAAATTCAAATTTGTACGTGCTTCATTCTTTTAGACGCATTAAAATTTATACACCGTTAAAAGCTAATTTTTGATATAATAAAAAAAAGTGCACGTTCTTTAATATGGAAAATTATGAATTCAAAATCCATATAGAGAGTCCTTCATGAACGATTAAATAAAAGGTGGTAAACTAAACTTCTACCTTTCTATATTAAAAAATTTATAAACGGTTAACCCTTTTATGTTCATTAATATTTGTGCGCGTATTATAAAAAACGTACGTGTTGGTAATTCTTGAAGGTGTTTCTTGATCAAGATAATATGCAGTCGGTTGCATATTATAAAAAACGTACGTGGTGGTAAAGAGAGAGAGAGAGTGTGTGGCTAATATGCAGTCAGTTGCATATGGACCGAAGTGCTACTGGTCCAAATTTGATTTTTCAAAATCCAAACGGTCAATCTGAACCGTTCATCTTGTTCTCCATATTAATATGTGCTTGGAGACCAAATTTTATATTTTTCTGAATTTTTTTACTATTTATTAAATATTTTACAAAATTATTGATCCAACGGTGGCGGCTGATTTTACAGTTTTGTTTAGCTACCGTTGGATCAACAATTTTGTAAAATACTTAATAAATAGTAAAATAATTCAGAAAAATATAAAATTTGGTCTCCAAGCACATATTAATATGGAGAACAAGATGAACGGTTCAGATTGACCGTTTGGATTTTGAAAAATCAAATTTGCACCGATAGCACTTCGGTCCATATGCAACCGAATGCATATTAGGCGCGCGCTCTCTCTCTCTCTCTCTATATATATATATATATATATATATTACGTGTATAACTAGACCCAGACCCAGATTTTTTTATATATATCCAAAAAATAAATAAAATTTAAACAAATAACCAACGAGCTATTAAAATTGCAAAACTACCCAAACAGGTTAACCAGTAACCGGACTCAAATCAAATTTCCGGTTAACCATTTCCCGGACCCGTTGAAATAGTCTGGTTAACCATTAACCGGAAATTTGATTTGAGTCCGATTATTGGTTAACCGGATTTGTGCATTTGTGCATTTGTGCATTTTTTTTTTTTTTTTTTAAAAAAAACAGAAATTTCTAATTTTTTTATTTTTTATATTAAAATATTAGAAATGTTGAATAAATTTCTTTGAAAATAGATGGAATACAATATAATTTGATTTATTAGAAAGACTGCAACAAATAACCCGGATCAATATTTTTCGCGGCTGTAAGAAAAATTAATATATTTCTTTATGTGTTATTGGAAAAAAAATAAAAATGTTTAGATTCTGAGTTATTGATCTCGGTTCAAAAGTCACTTCTAGATAATCCAGAAAATATTGTGATCTTTCTAGTACATTTAATTTATAAAAAGTTGTATCTATTTTGAGAATTCTTTTTGAAAAACAATCATTAAATAAATTAAAGTTTTTGTTTTTTTTTCAAAAATAGATACAACTTTTCATAAATTAAATGTCCTAGAAAGATCAAAATATTTTCTGGATTACCTAGAAGTGACTTTTGAACCGGGATCAATAACTCAGAATCTAAACATTTTTATTTTTTTCCAATAACACATAAAAAATATATATTAATTTTTCTTACAGCCGCGAAAAATCCGGCCTGAAAAATATTGATCCGGGTTATTTGTTGCAGTCTTTCTAATAAATCAAATTATATTGTGTTCCATCTATTTTCAAAGAAATATATTCAACATTTCTAATATTTTAATACAAAAAATAAAAAAATTAGAAATTTCTATTTTTTTTTTTTTTTAAACTTTCCGGTTAGTGGTTAACCGGTTTTATTTCTTGAGTTCGGGAATTCACTAACCGGACATTTGTCCCAAATCCGGTTATTGGATAACCGGTTTGGGTAAATTTTGAATTTCAGTCAATATTGGGATATTTTTTTAAATTTTATTTATTTTTTGGATATAAATAAAAAAATCGGTCCATTTGAAATACCAAATTTGGTGGTCCTACAGTCGTGCTTATTTACTAAATGCATCTCTAATTGTCTCATAGTCACATGCACGCGGATATTTTTGTTGTGTCCAATCCAACTGTGAGGATCCATTGTGTTACGTTACGAAATTTTTACAATTAAATTGAAATGATTTAAAAGGAAGAACCGATAAATTGTGTTAATAAAATGGAAGTTTAAACCTTAATTAAGGTTTCCCTAAATAAGTAAGTTAATTGTGAATTGAAACCGCGTCGAAATTTCGAGATTTCGGAACCTTATGGGCTCAGTGCGGATTAGATTGACCGCAGTGCGGATCAACCTCATCCGCAGTGGCTCAGGATTTTTCTGGAATTTTGACAAAAATATGACTAAGTAGTGAGTGCGGGTGAGGGATCCGCAGTGCGGATTAGTTTAGCCGCACTCATGAATTTCTGTATTGCACTGAATTTTCCTGAAATCGGCTAAGTAGTGAGTGCGGATGAGGTTGAACCGCAGTGCGGATCAGGTTCATCCGCAGTGGGCTCGGACTTTTCCTGGATTCGGCTGACAACCGACTAAGTCTCGAGTGCGGATTAGGTAACCCGCAGTGCGGATTGGCTAATCCGCATTCAGGGTAATTTTAACCCTAAAACCCAAATTAAACCTTCTCTCTCTCTCACTTCACCATTATCCCCATTTCTAAGTTATTTTCGGTTAAGAGAGAAGGAAAAGATCCCGTGAGTTTCCGTTTCTTCCAGACTCCCGATTGTTGCGAGAAATCGAGTTTGAAACCGAGAAAGCAGCCGAGGATCTCTCAGAACCCTTCTATTTGGTATTTCTTTCTCTCCTTTTTACTTTCGAAACCTCGAATTTTCTCGATTTCTCGGATTCTCGTTTTAAACCCGAGATTTGTGCTCGAATTGCTCGAGGACTAGTTCCTCTACACTTCTTACTAGTTTGTTTGTCATTCTTTTTCCCGATTTCTTCCGATTTATGAAATCTGATTTCTAGGGTTTCGTGCCAAAATTGAAAGTTGGCCTAATCGTGATTTGATTTGCTTAACCCGACCAATTAGACTTGTAATCGGTAGGGTTGCCTCCTGATCGTGAATTTCTAGAACATTTAACGACTGATTTGAGATTTTGACCAAATTAGGGTTAACCAAACGGTAAATTGAAATGAACCGAGAACCAAAGTAGTAAAGCGGTGATTGATGGTTACCAAAGTGAAATAGTATAAGGCTAGAGGGCCTAGAAGGAATTGTGTACCGTTTGGTGAGATTTTGGTAAGAAAGAAGGAACCGAAAAGAATCGATACCGAACCATGAGAACTGATTTAGGACTGTACAAGCCCTAAGTAAACGTATAGACCACTGAACCCGAATTAAACCAAGTATACGTATGATATAGGTGTAGGCTCGGTCGAGCAAGAACTTGCGAGACCATACGAGACGTCCGATCCTTAGCTTAAGCGGTACGCTCGTCAAACAGGTGCGGGATTCTTGGACTTGTTTGATACTTTATTTTCAGGAATTAAACTGTGTATTCGTTTGTCATGTTGAATATCATTGATTGCATCACTGAATTGCGTAGAGCATTTGCATAGCCCAATCAAATTAAACTCGAATTGATCTGAATTGAATGATTTGCATACTGGTATGGTTATAGGTTATGTCGATCTATTGTGATCTGATTTTGATTTAAAGTCACCACGAGTGGAATTGATATGTGTGTGTGTGAATGGATTTACGAAGTTAAGCACTTGGATCCAATTAATTTGCCAAGTCGGGCTGTATGCTGACTTGGATTCCCAGGATCCTAAATGGCCTTAGGTGAACGGCCCTCGATATTCCCAGTACCGGTTGGGACGAGGGAGGGTGATTATGTTATGAGATGTATGATTGGAAATCGTGGTTGACTTGTGTAACGTCTATGGCTCGGTAGCATTTTCCTACGTGTTAATGCATTTGAACGGTCGATTGAATATGACGAATATTGGAAACGATTCTAAAGTGGATTTTCTTTACATGATTTGAACCAGACCTTAATAAACTGTTAAGCCAAGCGGTTGCAGATGGGTGTCAGATAAAGGGTCCAGCGGTTGGCCATCTGTAGGTGTCAGTAACCCTACAGATGTGGGTTTGATAAAGGTTCAGCTCGAAAGAACATCTGTAATTGCTACAAGCCCTACTGAACTGAGTTAGGAATCGAGTTAAGCCAAAATATATGTTGTGTTTGAGATTCATCTTGGAAATTCCGTAAACTGTGTTTCAGGTTGATTAACTGTTGTCGAGTGGTGGCATTCTGTTATTTATGTTTTCTTATATAACTGTTTGCATTGTTGTTGTTTGGGTTTCATTATTGAATATAGAGTTTGATTGCAAGTCCAATAATTCAAATGTGGCAAATTCGCACTGAGAATTTATTCTCACCCCCACCTTCCCCGTTATTTTACAGGTATTGGTGCGACTGATTCCGGAGAGGCACGAGAGTAGTAGGCCTTAGTAGCTTACCAGTATATGACCCTAGATATCTTTTGTTGTATAGATTTAGGGTAGGCCTCGTGGTTGGTATCCGGATGAGATACTTTTGTTGTATTATATGCTGACCAGACTGTGTACTCTGATATATATATTAGAAACTTGTTTGAATTGCTTGTTGTTTGGTTTGAAATGTGAGTAGCCTTGTAAGCATACACGGCGTTGTATGCTTACGGCGGGGGACTGTTACGACCCGTGGCCGCGGGGTGTGACACATTGGCTGTCTGGGTTGGTAAAAGATACGCCTCGGTTGGTTTTGTTGGGAGGACTCAACAACACCCATGTGTCATGTGTCATGTGTGTAGGATATCAGTTTGGAGGCTTGGTGGCTTGTTGTGTGTGATATTAAATCTCTTTAGTATCTTCACCGACACCGACATAACCATATAAGAATGACAAAAAAAAAAAAAAAACCATAACCATATAATCTTTGGGATCAGAATTTTTTATTTAAAGCATCTACATCTCTGCTTCTAGGAGAGTTTTTAATCTAATTTTAAAAATATGGGAGAGTTTCTCATTTATAAATTATAAAAAAAAAAAATCTCATTAAGAAGTTGTTTATAAACTCCATGCTAGCTAACTAATTAGCTCAAATTATTTGGTCTTTTTAATTTATTGTAGGCGTGGCTTAATAAAAACTCTAAAATTAATTTTAGAAATGTGAGAGTTAAAAACTTTAGAGACTTTAAATTTTTAAAAGTAATTAACAGTTATTTAAAAAGTCATTTGAATTGCTAGAATATAGATGCTCTTAAAGATATTAATTAAAAAATATTGCACGGAAGTGGATGGATCGCAGTGACATTTCAATGTCATTGGAAAAATCGAATCTTATAGATTTGATTCTTTTAGACATTTTAAAGTATCTGAATCAATAATTCGGTTCTCTTTAAGCAATTCTGAAAAAAAAAAAACGGATTATTTTTACTAGAAATGACAAAGAAATGTCCTGCCATAAAAAAATTACTTGATCTAATGAATTTTCAATCTCCATATGGACGCCATAATTTTATTATTATTATTATTATTAATTGCACATTGTTAAAGAGTGAGGCTACTATATTATGGATATCGCATATCAGTTTGTACTATGGAGAATATCATTGTTTTCAAAGTTCAAAGAGTCGATCCGAACAATTCAACATAATATCTATATAAAAATGTACTTGATGACCAATTTTTACATTTTTAATATTGTTTTACTATTTATTAAACAAGTAAAAAATTACTTGATTTAAAGATTTTGGACCATTCGAAAATAGTGATTTTTTTACCTATATAGAAAAGAATAAGAAATATTATAAAAGTGTAAAATTTTTTCTCTGAGTAAATTTTCATATAGAGATAGTATTAAACAGTTCAGATCGACTATTTGAATTTTAAAAATAGATGTATTAGTTCATTGTACAGATCAATCTGCGTTATGCATAGTATTGTAGGCTCGCTCTTCATTAAAAATTGTTATTTCAAATCTTGTTTTCTTTTCAACAGATGTCTAAATCATAATATTCAATCCACTTGGAAAATTAATTAAAGCATGAAAAGCCCTATTTTGGGATCATTTTGCCGAAGAAATTGAGAAAATGAAGGAAGAGAATTGGAAATTGGCTTCCTTCTTGTTTCTTAGCAAGTTGGCCATGTTTTAGAAAACTAGTTCAGCAAATTTGCCACTTCCACAAGTCACCTTGATTTTGGTTCCCTTGTCTGAATAATTGGTACCGATAATACAAAAGGAACTTTCAAGAGGAAATTTTCACTTTTTAAAATTTCTCTTCCATATAATTGCTTAAAAGAATCATATATTATATCTACAAGTACGGCTAGGGCTGCAAATAAATGAATCTAACCGAATCGAACTTACCTTAATTTGAATATGATTCAAACCGAACTGGTTTGATTTGTTTTAGAACGAACTAATTGTGAATTGAATTAATTGCGAATTATAAATTTTTCGAATCGAAGTCAATCGAATTACAAACTACAATTTTTTTGACAGCCGTAGTTATACAGGTAGTTTATGCATTAGTTTTCTTCTCGCGGAACAAAATTCACACGATTTCCTTTTACCTTTTACGAATTCACACTGATGGATTATGAGCCAGTTTAAGATTCGCTAACCTTTTACACTGCTGGATTGATTAAAATCACGGCATGGACCTAGTCAAATGAAACTTATTCCATTGTTAATTTGTTACGCTGCTAAAACATTTTCCTATTATAAGTTATCATTATATTAACAATTTTGAACTCTGATATAAGTTTGGTTCCTGCATTATTAGAAAAATTGATAGTTGAACCCATTAGTTGCATTATTTGAGATTCAAACTTAACAAATTTGCAAATCAATTCGGAACGAATTATACCCAGTTTAAGTTTGATTTGAATAAGATTTGAATTGAACTGTTTTGATTTTTTTTAGAACGAACTAATTTCAAATCAAATTAATTGCGGACATTTTTTTGAATCAAACTCAAATCGAATCACAAACTACGAATTTTTTGTGTAGCCCTAAGTACGATTGACGCATTTCCTATAGATCTTCCACAATATGCTTTTGATCTCCAAAACATATCAAATTGGCTTCAAATGATGAATCCAAATTATTCAAACTGATCTCTTTAATGAGAGATTCGTTTCCATATAAAATTTTTAAAATTATTTATTTCAAGTCAAGAAGTAAAAACAAATGAAGGTTTTTAATAAAACAGTACATTAAAATGCGAACAAAATCCTTCATATTTTGACAGCTTAATTTGATAGTAAATAAATTCAAAATTTTAATTTTTTTAAATGACAACGAAGTTCTCATTAAGAAGATCGATTTAAACGCCTTGAATTTACCGTTTGAAGTCGATTCAATAAATTTTAGAAGTTAGAAACATATTGTTGAAGTTCTAGAAAAAGGATTAGCCGGAGTTCTATATCTATATAATTGTAATTGTGGCTACATTCAATCTGAAGTCCGGTGGGTTGGAACTAAAATATTTTGGGGCTTGGGGGTGAATTCAAATCCAGTGGAGTAATTTAATTTTTGGATTTTAGATCGAGATCATTCGATTCGAATCCGCAACAATCCATCTGAAATGAAATGTACACATCCCGAATAACGAAATCCGAAGCAATCTCGAGCGATGGATACTTTAGGGGATCCGGACCGGGTTAGGTGTTTTTTTTTTTTTTGGGGGGGGGGGAGGAATTACAATTTGTGTTGTTCAAATTTGCATTCAAATTTCGACAATAAAAAATAAAATTCTAACCACTAAACTAACTAACTACAATTACTTATCTAGCATTTATGTGCATGACTAAATTCTATGAAAAAATTGAAAAAAATTCAATTAAATTTTGATAAGCATAATTTTTTTTTTCTAAATTATAGGGGATTTATCACTCATGTATTATTTGTAAATCCGCCGCCGAATCGGACAGAATCTTGCACATTGGTTGGACTACGGATTATATCATCCAGAAAAAAAAAAAAATGCATATGAGATCAGATGAGACCAGAATTCAGAACTCAAAATTTTCTGGCATAAATTCGCTGATTGGCACCATGCAAAATTATGTGAGTTCCTCCAACATTTATCATGTAAAATCATGTAAAATGTTTTACATGATTTTAACCAGATTCCAACTTTTTAGAAAAAAAACTAGATTCCAACTTTTTAGCAAAGGACCAATCAGGAGAGAGCCAACACCCAAATATGTAACGTGGCGTGCTCAGGTCGGTTTGACTATTTGATCATGACACGTGTCAACATCTTATGGGGGCATCCTTGTCGTAAAGCATTTTGGCAGAGGAACTCGAAAAAGGAGAGATTTTGTGATATTACGAAAAGAGTGGTGTGAATATCTGATATTGACTCTTCAATCAGTTATATGTGAATCAAGAAAAAAAACTAGAATGTTTAGATCACCATCATTAAAATTATCAGATCAAATTGTAGCGTGACAGATCATTACTGTGTGATTTTATTCTCTTTTGACAAAACTTCGACACAGTGCGATACATTATGGAAAATAATCTTGACACATCACGTCACGTCACATCACATAATCACATATATTCGCGTGAGATTGTAATGAGACGTGACGGAACATAATATAATATGAGGTAAAATTCAAACAAAATAATTTTCCATTTGTTTTCACAATTTTGAGAATATTTCCATTTATTTGTAGACTTGTCATTATTTTTATGTACACTTTTTAGTCTATAAATAGAATAAATAGGGACTACGTAAATTTGTATAAAAAAAATACACAAAAAATAAGAAAATAAAGATTTGCTATTTTTCTCTCTCTATATATTTCTTTTATTAATTATTTTACTTTTGTTGCAACTTTATTCAATTTTACAACAGTTAAAAAAAATTTTCCACATGTAGACAATTTTTGGCAAATTTTATTTTTAACAAATAACTTAAATCCAATAAAAATATATTAAAGTATCTAAAGGGAGTCCATAATACAAAATAGTAATTTTATTCTTTACATTTTATAATTGTTAAAAGTGTTACATCCTCATGAAATGCTAAATGTGCAATTGACGTTTCAATTTTCTTATTCCGTCCTTAACATCCGGCACAGTGGGAAACAAATATGCTGTGATCCGAATTGGAGTTACAGTACCCTGAAATCTCTGCTTTTCCAAATCTTACCATTCAACTTTTTATGTGCACGCATCTCTAAATAACTAGTTTTTTGTGCACGAATCTCAAAAAAAATCGACAGTTAAATTTGGACAAACAGAGATTTCAGTAGCTCTAATTCAGATCGCAGCAAATTTATTTCCGACACAGTGCGTTTAATTAACATGGCGTGATGAGCCGATATATTATCATGTAGTAATTAATTTTACATACCAATTCAGCAAGCCAATTTACTTGGAATAAAAGTCCAAAATATATTACATAATACAAAATAGTAATTTTATTATGAGGGATCCACTTACACATTTGTAAGTTACAACAATTATCATAATGGTTGCTCTTTCCTTAGAAATAATTATCTGTGATCCTTACAAATAATTTTGCAATTATCATAAATGTGCAATTAATTATCGATAATTTGTATGAACAGGAATACAAAGTGTCTCAACTCTCAAACTTAGATTTAAATCAAGTTTTTCAATTTTAGAAAACAATTATCTGTGATAAATAATAATTTCATAAGACATTACGATGCAATACAACCTTGAATAATTGAGGAGATGTGAAATCTCTAAGCTCAAGGATAAGGATGCATTTGTCATAAAAGAAATGAAATACACACGTGGTCCATTGACAGTGGCACATGCACTTTTGCGGGTTAATTGATCCTACTGAATTTATAAATATTTCTTTATAATCTTATAAAATATATTTTTATTATGACAAAAGAATTGTATTGTAAAAGTAGTTAAAAAAAGTAGCTTACTAATTTAGATCACCATGCCGATTTAAACGCAGAATAGAGAAAAGAATAACACTGCTAACTCAGATTAGCAGCTATTTTCACTTTATCTAGATATCCAAATCAATGTTGTAAATAACAATATGTAGTCGTTCGACTGACAAGATACCATCAAACGATTAATCAGAAATAATCGGTCATATTCAGAAATAATTGTCCGATTAGTCAGAAATATCTATAATGATTTGATCACCGCCAACGACTAATCGACCTAAATAGACGTTTTTTACAACATTGATCCAAACAATAACATAGAATTTAGTGGGGTAAATGACACTTCTGAATTTTATCAAAATTTCTTCATAATTTCATAAAATATATCTTTGGTTATGAAAAGATTGTATTGCAAATAAATTAATAGCACTGATTTAATATATGGGAAGATGTGAAATTTCTAATCCGAGCATAAGGGTTCATTTGACATAAGAAAAAATGAAATACACACGTGTTCCGTTGACAGAGCCACATGCACTTCAATGGGTTAATTGACTTAAAATTTCTTTACAATATTATAATATATAATTTTATTATGGCAAAATATTTATAGTGTAAACAAATTAATACCATTGATTTAATATATGAGAAGATGTGAAGACTCTTAATCCAATCATAATTAAGGATGCATTTGACATGAGAAAAATGAATTACACACACACGTGTGGTCCATTGACAGAGCCGCACGAGACCCTACTGAATTTATTACAATTTCATTATACTCATATATAATATATGATGAGGGATGAAGTTACAACAATTTTTGAATTACAACAAGTATTTTCTACATTTTCAAAGTCTAAATCGTCGATCCAAACCGTTAGATCTCTACTATAAAATGTGCTTGGAGACCAAATTTTACATTTTTTGAAATTTTTTTTACTATTTATTAAGATGGATACAAAAACTAGTCAAATTCAAACTATTGAATTTTGTACCCATCTTAATAAATAGTAAAAAAATTCCAAAAAATATAAAATTTGGTCTCCAAGCACATTTTATTGTAAAGATCACATCTAACGGTTTGGATCGACGATTTGGACTTTGAAAATGTAGGAAATGCTTGTTGTAACTTCATCCCTCCTCATAATATATATATTTTATGACAAAAAAAATAGTATAAATAAATTAATACCAGTTATTAAATATATAAGAAAATATGAATTCTCTAATTAATCCAAGCATTAGTCTCCATTTGACATAAGAAAATGAAATACACACATGTGGTCCATTGACGGAGCCATAATTGACAAAACCAAATTTAATAAAATTTCTTTATAATTTATAAATAATTTTATTATGACAAAAAAATTTATATTTTTTCTGTTTCTGTTGTACTGTTGCCAAGTTTTGTCTCTAGTTATTGATTTCAATCCCACACAAAAAGAAAAATGCGTGCGTGTCATTTGTTTCTTCTAATGCAATTTTTTTTTTTTTTGAGTAAAAGTTGGAGGCTCATGCAAAATTAAATGCCTGAGAAAACTTATTTGAATTAAAAGTGTCTTTTGTCCACGTACGTCTATGGAGCTATCTGTTTATATAATATTAATTTTAAAATATATCAAATTGACTGTAATGTTAAACCATTCAAGCTAATTTACTCGTTAATTGTGCATTTACATGTAAAATTTATAATTTTTCAAATTTATTTAGTATCAAATTAAATGGTCAAATGTGAAAGTATTTAAGTTAATTTTAATGCATTTATTTTTCAACATTTTTTACCGCTGGACTTGATATAAAATGACTCGAAAAGTAAAAATTGTCTGTAAACACATCACTCGTAATGTATACCGGTTTGAACAGTTTTGATTAGTAATTTGAAATATGTTTAATAAATTTGAAAATTGTTATTATAGACTCCGATATCATACTAGTTAGACTCACGTTTATACATTTATATTGTATGAATACCAAGTTCTAACAGATTATTCCTTTTCTATTATTTTTCTTGTGAATAATATTTTTTATTCAGAAATAAAATTATGATCAGCAGCATGCTCATTGTGCGCATATGTGTAAACTCTATTAAAATTAAATGTGAATTATACTTTGATATATATGAATCTTATAAAGATCTGCATTAATACTTACAAAAATAGATCTAAATAATTCAGTCTCAAAATATAGATTGCATCAACATTTTTTTTAAACTGTGGATTAAATTTCCTTCTAGCTAAAATTAGGTCTCCAGTCAAATTCTGAGTGATATTGGTTGGGAAATTAATATCTTCTCTTTATGTCCACCTATTTATTGATATTTCAGAATTGTTAATCTTTCCATAAAAAGAAAAGGCCTCTGGCTTGGGAATGCTCTTTTTTTTTTTTTTTTTTTTGCTCATGTCTAACAAAATTACAGTCAGTAATCTTTTAAAAAGAAATGTAATTTCAAACTTCGATTAACGACCAAAATTTTTGTGTTACGAAACAATTATATGTGACAATTATTAATTTCATCTAGGTAGTCCCTACCAAATCTTTAAAAAAAAGAGAAGATAATTATAACATGTGATCATCGAGCTAAGACAATTTGCTACTATTTTATTATTATTTTTCAATAATAATAATAATAATAATAATAATAAGACGATATAGAATCTACTTCATAATATTATTGCAATTGCTTACTACTGCTCCAGTAATAAGACAATACAGCATCTACTTTTATTCATATTTTTTTTTCTGAGAAAAAACATATATATAGAAGCATAGTTCGGATTAAAAAAAAAAATCTGAGTAGATAAAATTTTATAATTTTTTTATACAAGAAATTTGAAAAAAAAAAAAAACACAAAAAACAGAAGTATATCTATATGTATATTTTTTTACTCTTCTCATATATATAAGGGGAGGAGTTAGGGGTGAAAACGGTCAGATATTATCCGACCGAATTAGGATTTGGATTCGAATTTTTCGGATTCGGATAGTCGGATACGGATAATTTGCGGATACGAATACGGATACGGATATGATTTATCCGGATACGGATACGAATTTGGTTTTAATTTCGGAAGCGAATACGGATACGGATTCGGATAATTATCCGAATTCGGATACGTTGATTTTTCCGATATCCGGATTTTTGAATTTTTCGGATAATTTTTTGAATATTCGAATACAGGTGGGGTCCGCCTGTAATAGAAATAGAGAGAGAAGAATTAAGAGGTGGGATCTGTGTGGCCATCTGTGAGTGGGAAGTCCTGCCATGAGACCCCATCGTCATTCAAACAACATCTTGAATTTTTATTTCTCTCATTAAGTTAAATCTTAGGTTTAAAAATCCATAATAAATTTTCAAAAATACTAATAATCATTTTTTAAATTATTTTCTCATTTAATTAATTGAGTTTTGATGTAATTTATTGTTTATGATGGGTCATTTTATTTTTATTAAATAACACATTAGTTAATTAGTTTTGTTCTGATTTCAAATGTGGATACTTGTTATTTTACAATTAAATTTTTTAATTCACTCCACAGATGTTATACAATCTTGTTATAATATATATATCCGAATTAGAAATTCGATTTATATTCGTATTCGTATTTGTATTCATATCCGATTCATATCCGTATTCAGAAAATAAAAAACGGATACGAATATGATTTATCACTATCCGATCCGTATTCGATCTGTTTTCACCCCTAGGAGGAGTGGGGGGGAGAGTAAAGAGTTTAGTCTTTTTCTACTCCTATTTAAGGATTATAAAATTTGAATAATTTGTATTTCATGTTCACCTCCTCTCCTTTCTATTCCTTCTCAAAATTTAGTGTTCTAAAACAAGTAAACAGAAACTGATCAGATATGGTCACTCCTCTTTGTACTCTTTTTTGGAGCAGCACAATGTAAATAATCAAACACTAAACGCTATTTGTTTATTGTTGTAAATACTCAAAAAAAAATATATTATGTATGATTTACAAAAATCATCATGATATTTAAGTACTGTTTCAGTTATAACATGTACAAAAATGTTAATTACAATCATGTTTTTATATGGTGGCACCTACATCGATCACCTACATATGGTATTTAATTAAGTCTGTATCTTTCTTCCACGCCAATTTTCATTTTTAAGAAAATAAAAAGTCAATTTGTTAGAATATAGATTGATTATATTTTTTTTTCTCCAAAAGATATTAATTAAGGACTGAATCAAAGTTACGGTTTAGGCATGAGGTGATCGAAACTTTAGTTTGATCTCCCATCTTACGTAACACCACACGGTTAGAAACACAGAAAATCTAGATATGAAGTGATCAAACTTTTTATTACCTTTACTAATTTTAGAAGAAGAAAAATAATTAATTTGTTTTCTCATAGAACGATTTTTTATTTTGTAAGAATAAATAAAATTGCTTCAGCTCCTGATACAGTTGCAAAGATATTATAATAAAGTTGTAAATACAAATAATGCTGGACTTTTTTCATAAACCATAATTAATAAAATGTTTTTTAGGGAATCAATATGATTGATTTTTTTTTTCAAAAACCATAAGGACCGTGGGAACCCCACGGTCTCAAATTGATTTTTTTTTTTTTTTTTTTTTAAAACAGATTTTTTTTTTCAGACCGTGGGGTTCCCACGGTCTTAATTTTTTTTTTTTTTTTTTTATTTTTATAAAACAAATTTTTTTTTAATTTTTTAATTTTTGTATTAAAATATTAGAAATGTTGAATATATTTATTTGAAAATAGATGAAATACAATATAATTTGATTTATTAGAAATACTGCAATAAATAACCCGGATCAATATTTTTCAGGTCGGGTTTTTCGCAGCTGTAAGAAAAATTAATATATTTCTTTATGTGTTATTAGAAAAAAGTAAAAATGCTTCGATTCTGAGTTATTGATCCCGGTTCAAAAGTCACTTCTAGGTAATCCAAAAAATATTGTGATCTTTCTAGTAAATTTAATTTATGAAAAGTTGTATCTATTTTTGAAAAAAATAATAACTTTTAAGTTATTCAATAATTGTTATTCAAAAAGAATTCTCCAAATAGATATAACTTTTTATAAATTAAATGTCCTAGAAAGATCACAATATTTTTTGGATTATCTAGAAGTGACTTTTGAACCGGGATCAATAACTCAGAATCTAAGCATTTTTATTTTTTTCTAATAACACATAAAGAAATATATTAATTTTTCTTACAGCCGTGAAAAATCCGACCTGAAAAATATTGATCCGGGTTATTTATTGCAGTATTTCTAATAAATCAAATTATATTGTATTTCATCTATTTTCAAAGAAATATATTCAACATTTCTAATATTTTAATACAAAAATTAAAAAATTAAAAAAAATTCTGTTTTATAAAAAAAAAAAAAAAAATTAAGACCGTGGGAACCCACGGTCTGAAAAAAAAAATCTGTTTTAAAAAAAAAAAAAAAAAAAAATCAAATCAATTTGAGACCGTGGGGTTTCCACGGTCCTTATGGTTTTAAAAAAAAAAAAATCAATCATATTGGTTCCCTAAAAAACATTTTATTAATTATGGTTTATAAAAAAAATTCAATAATGCTGGTAAATTTTGAGACATGACAACAAATCAAATTTGATCGAATAGCCGTAGGTTGTGTTCAGAAAATGCACTTCACAATGATTGAACCAATGAACAGACGTGGAACACAAGAGGAGATCTGAGATCAAGGGATATTGTTTCCTAGAATAGTAGGAAGGTCACGGTCGGGAGATAGCATTAATTACTAATTAGAGCAGAACACGGTGTGGACTAAATGTCTAAATGGGGCAAAGAAAAAATCGTTGCTACGTACTGCTGACCGAGAGAGATTGTTTCCAAACTCCTGGTCCAGGAATGTGCAACGTTGCTACATGCTTTTCTTTTCTCTATTGGTGATTGTGTATTTGTGTGTGACGTGTTATTTCAACCCGCTGTCCCGCTTGAAACGCCTAAGTGCCTAACCCTTCCAACCCTCTTACTTTTTACTTTTTGTGAAATATCTTCCAACTAATTTCAAACGCAACTTGAGAATTTCAGTTGGTGCCGCCTCCTTCCTCCCTCCTCCTCTCTATATACATTTTTCTATCCATTTGAATCAATGCTAGATTTCTATCACTCTATTTCTGTACGTTTTTTGTTTTGTTTAACTGTGTATTTTTACAGACACTGGTTATCTAATCTTATGTAGCATCTATTTTGTAACTTTCTATCAATAAAACTGCCTATAGATTTTCACCAAGAATTTTTTTTGAGAATTTCAGTTGGTCGGTTTGAATTAATTTTATAATTTATTCGGTTTTAAATCTCGGGCACAGCAAGTAGTTTGTTTTATCAAAATGTTTATATTATTCAACAAAGTGTTTATCCCTACTGAACAAATTAAGTAAAATATTAATAAAAATATGTAACTTGAATTTTACTTATAATTAACTATAAAAATAGAACAATATCTACGAAGATAAAAAGTGACTATTCGTGAAAATACACTAATAGAAAGTGTTATTTATGAGCATGTCGGTATTACCGACATAAATATCTGTAATAATACGTCGATACCTTCACGGATACTCTCACAGATACTATCTTATTTTTGTAGTATAATAGAGAAGAAAAAGAAAGAGTATACATACAAATAATTATTTACAGAAGTATTTACACTACCTATGTTATTTGTTAATTAAGACTTTGTATTTCAAAATTATAAAGAATCAAATACAGAATCTAAAAAACTGTTTGCTTCCTTCTCCAAATTCTTATACTTGATAAAAAATTCTTTTGTCCTTGCAAAAAAAAAAAAAAGGTTTCATATATGTACGTAATTTATACTTCACAAAATGTTTTTTATTCATATTGAATTTGTTCATGCTTAATATTATTTACAATCTTGATATAAAGTAGAATAGAAATACAATCAATTATAAAAGTGTTCGTACTAGGTATAAAATATGTTCATTCATGTATTTCTATTTTATAATTAGAAAATTCACACGCACTTTGCATTAATTTTGCACCAAATCCACAAAGAACAAATTCAAAAACTTACAAACAACATTTAGAGACATGAATGAAAGTTTCCAAGTAAAATTTATATATTCATATATCCTACCCTCAGAATTTCATTCAAAATTCACAAGTCGAAACATGCATACAGTATATTATAAAAGTGTTTGCATAAAAAATATAACATGTATATACCACATTTTGCATGTAATAAAACCTGAAAGTTATATGTAGAAATCAGAGAAACTAGTGAGTTTGAAAAAAAAATAATAATAATGTAGCCATACATTTCGAGCAGAATTGTTGCTTTTCAATCGTGCAGAGAACAATGAATTTCTATCATTCATATGTTTTTTTTAAATATAGAGAAATCGAAGTCCGTTTCATTGAAATGAAACTTAAATTCATATATTGGGACATAGTCAGAATTTTTATGAGGAATATCCGAATATGCAAAGGAAAAACTATTATTAAGTTATTATTATTTTTTATCAGAAGTGGAATCGGGAAAATCAGTAGAAATCGGTCACGAATCAGATTAAAAACTCAAAAAATTGCGCAAAATTAAATTAAGATAACAACATTAATTAATGCAAAGGATTAAAGTACTAAATTTTAGTTTGAAGCATAACATAGTTATCTTTCCTTTGTAATTCGAGCTATTTATGAACAGTTAAATCTAAAAAAAAAAAAAATTAATGCCTCAAAAAATAATCTTATCTTGTGCATGTGTATATGAAATATTTCCCACTATATTAAGAGTGTGCTCCACAAATTCCAGATAGAAGGGAAGGGGAGAGAGGGGATGAAAGAAGTAAGAGAGGGAGCTACCCTCCAAATTGGGGGGTAGAGATTGGAGGGAAACTCTATTAGGCCATGTTCGACAGTAATTCCGAAAGTATTGTTCACGTGGGAAAAAAAATTCACTCCGACTGAATTTTTTTTTCTCACGTGAACAGTAAAATCCAGTTCAAAATTTTCAATTCCTATACCAATTTCTATTCCCTATTAAGCTGCCAAACAGACCCTTAGATTTTGTGTCTTGTTTCCCCTTCTCTCCAGCAAGTAAACACCCTTCGGGCAATCCGGTCACCCCTTCTCTCCCCTCCCCCCTCTCCTCTCCCCTCTTCTGGAGTACACCCTAAGTATTTCATTTCATTTATGCAAGAGCACCTTGTATAAGTTTGGTTTTCTGTTAGTTTTTCCCAAGCGAGGTTATTATAATATTTTGTAATGGTTTATGTAAGACATTGAATCCTGAGATTGTTTATTCAAGATTCACTACAAAATTTTTCATGAGACATTTCTAGTTCATATTATTTTTTTGTTATGGTATCAGAGCTCACATGAAAAATTATTCTACTACCCAATCAATTTTCACATCTCAATCCCAGTCCGATCTACACAATCCAATTGAATCTGTTACTCTAAATCTATTAATCAACCAAAAATTATCTCAAACAAATTTCGTTATAAGGAAATCGTTAATTCTTCCGAACATAAATGACTATAATATAATATTACCAAATTTATAGATTGCATGTCTTCTCCGATTGGATCTGGGACTCGAACGTAACTAATTACGGAACAAGTGATCTCAATAATCTCTCCTCATTCTATGTCTATGATGGTACCGATCATCTTCAAATTGATAATGGTGCGAATTTCCCAATTAAAAACATCGGTTTATCTTCTTTTCTTCTCTCAAATCAATCTATTAATCTTCAACACATTCTACATGTTCTTCAGTTCTCAAAAAATCTTATTAGTCTTTCTAAATTATCACATGATAACTCTTAATTTAAATATGAATTCTCTTCCTCTTTTTATATTCAAGAACCCCACACCAATTAGATCATATTCTACTTCAAGCCAAAAGAATTAATGGTCTCTTCTACATTCAATTGAAGCATGTTTGTACTTCTCCTCAAACTTCCATTGGCATTTAATTGAAGCATGTTTCTCTTCGACATTTACTACTTAATCTACATTACATCATTTCAAAGCTTTACTTTGTAATTCAAATAAAGTGAATCCATATAATGATTGTTATACGGAAAAATCACATCAATTGCAATTTCTTCCATCTTTTTCTACTACTCAATTAACAATAATTCATGCAAGCAAATAAAAACCTCCAAAAAAATCCAGACAAGCAAGCCAAAATCAGGGATCAACAGGTTCTTCTAGAAAGAAACCTCCAAAAAAATCCCTAACTCATCCAGCAAATAAAAAACTCTTAGGGGTGAAACTGGAAGAGGATATATACATTTCAGACGCACGCCATTTGATCGAACTGTGCAAGAAACTCTCTCTACTCTCAAATAGTGTTTCCTTTTCTAATAAAATTTTCATCTTTTGAAAATCTGATCTAAGAGGATAACTATGGCCATGGCACGTGCTGAATCGAATCCCGGCTCGACCACCAACCTGAAAACATCACGGCCAAAGGCGGCCCCACTGCCAGAGGGTAACTCCTTGCACTTGACTGCGGCTACTTCTCGACACGTGTCGTCTAATACAGAACAACACCGGCGTGTGTAGGATCCCTCAACATGGAGACGAGACGCACGGCCCGCTGTGGTTATTTCGAGTAAATGTTTCTTATGTAATGGTGCTATGTTCTTTCTCACAGAAAAGAGCGGTTGCCCGGTTGTGCACTCCCCGGTGTACACGAGCCAGTGTTCACTTAGACTCAACCTCTGTAAAATACACAATAAAAAGATAAAATTAAAATTAGCAAATTAGTTGAACATATGTTTATCATAGCATTATTATTAAAGACATAAAAGATTAAAATTCATATTAATAGTTTATATAAATATGATTAATAGAATTATATATGGATCGAACCTTTCGCTTGATGGTGAGAAGAGGCTTGCCGTTGGCATCCATTAATACAATCTCTCCTCTACTCTCTGAAGCATAATTGTCAACCCGAAACAAGAGATTCCCTTTCGGGTCAAAAACTGTGAACCCGTGCCCGTTAAACAGCAGCGATTTCCTCCACACCGTCAACACTACCTCTGCCTCGCCGCCTCCTTTGCCACAGTTGAACTCCTCAGACTGTATAATATCTTGGTTCAGATTTGGGTATACTTTTGTCATTCTATGCTAGGATCTGATGATCAGAGACTATAGATTGTATCTTTGCTTGTTTTCTTCTTCTTTAATTTATTTTGTATATTATTTTCTTTTTAGTGAAGAAGAAAGAGTTGAGAAAGCTGTGGAAGGAAGGGTAGAGGTAAGTTAGATAGGCTGCTTGCTCTTGATATTTATATCTATTACTTGGACGAAATTTTAAAAGTGTACTTGGACGAAAATGCCCTCTTGATTCCGTCAAAACTCAGAACTACCCTGCACGCGAGAGGCACTTGCGTTACATGACAACTTATCTACCTAATTTTCAGGGGACCCACATGGCTCAGGTCTTCTGAATTTTGCATTTTAGTAGAGATCGAGGCATTTTAATTGACTTTGTCATTTCTGAATTTTTTTTGTCTTTATCTTAATTTTTAATTTGTAATTCGTATTAAATTTAGAGTTAAAATTAAAAAAAATTAATTATAATTGGTAATTATAATTATAGATTATACAATCAGAAATTACAAATCAGAGTATTGAAAAGTATAAGTTAAAATATTGTTTCTTAGCGAGTACCTAATTAGAGAATTGGCTTTAAATACCAACTAACAATTTCATTGATAAAAAACATATTTACAATGGAGTACCTAATTAGTTAAAGCATTTAAAGTTTAAATCCAATTAGCTATTTAAATCCGATTCAAATACCAACTAACAATTTCTTGGATGCAACTAATTTTTAGTGGTTGATTTTTTAGCATAATTTCAAGTACACCCACCCTCGTAATACTTCATGTTATCTTTTATCTTGAAAGATTAAAAAAAAAAAAAATCATATTCACCCTTAAAAAATTTAGGTTCCTTGTATTTACTCAGCTAAAAGTTAAGTTTGAATTTTACTTATAGTTAAGCTTTAGGGATCAAACTTTAAAATGACCCGAATAATTTAACATCACAATTAATCTATTTACTCTCTTTTTTAATAAATTCATCTATTTACTCTAATTCATTATGTTTCTCTCTCCAAGTTTAAAATTTCATTAATATAAAAGACAAACATCATCTCTTACATATTTTTCTCAATCAACAAACATTAATTGAAATTCTGTTATTTGTGAAAATGACACACCATTGTTTGAATGGAGGGAGGAAGACAGATGGAAGCGAAAGTAACATTTAATGTATAAATAGAATGACAGAGGCAGTAAGAACAAATATTTACAAGAAATCTCTATCAAAATTTAAAATATGCAACTTCTTATAAGAAAAAGTCTTACTCATCAAGGGCGGACTCTAGATTTTCGTCAGGAGAGCAAAAAAGTATCAAATCGGGTTTAAATAGCTAATCAAGCTTAATCCCATTAACTAATTAGGTACTCGATAAAAAATAATGCTTTAACTTATACTTCTCAATAATATGATTTGTAATTTCTGTGTCTCTAACCTATAATTCTAATTACCAATTATAATTCAATAAATTTATTTTTATTTTAACCCTAAATTTAATATGAATTACAAATTAAATATCCAGAGGGGGAGCAAATTTTTTTTTCAGAAACGCAAAGTCAATCGGAACATCTCAGTCATTACTAAAACTCAAAATCCAGAAGAAAAATGTTGTCCCCAAAAACTACATGAGTCCGCCCCTAAACAGTACTGGTAAAATACTAGTTC
Organism: Carex rostrata; assembly: GCF_964058835.1. Taxonomy (NCBI): domain Eukaryota; kingdom Viridiplantae; phylum Streptophyta; class Magnoliopsida; order Poales; family Cyperaceae; genus Carex; species Carex rostrata. The sequence continues at coordinate 6,216,824 of NC_135937.1, forward strand.
TAAACCAAAAGTCATTTCTAATGGAAATATTAAATATTATGGTATTTTTCCGGAGAAATTAGCTATTTTAAATGTTTACACGACCACATTGGAAATTCTCCGTCATATATAATTGTTTCGCGCTAAGAGAACCCTTGTGGGTCTAAACCAACTGACATATCCGGACTTTAATTTCCTTTTTTGTTTTATTGGTAAGGTGGGCGGAAAAGGAGAATACACCTGACAGAGAGCACTACAAGCATCTATCTTGAATTCTTGATTTATTATATCCTAGGCTATATTTGTTCATAACCCATAAATCATCTAGATTGGACAGCAGCCTATCACAATTCAAATGAATATTATGATAGCAATCCTCTAACACACATTCAATTTTTTTTTTTTAATTTACCAACATTTATATAATTAGTTTAATTTCTTTAATGACAAAATTATATTCGTCCATAAGATCTTAATAAAATAATGAAATAATGTTCATATGCATTATGAATATGAATACCAACACCGGACACAATACGGCATGAAACGACACGTCATTACTGATTATTAAAAATGTATTACGACAAATATTAATGTCATATTGGACACAAATATAATATGACTCTAAATTTTTCCATGCTATATATTGCAAACTCAGAAGTAAGAGCTTGTGCTGCATAGTTCATTACATGGCTTAGCGCCGCATAAGATCTGTAGAAAGTTTTTATTTAGAACGAATGGTCGGAGAAAAGGACAAAATAATATTAACTTCTTTTTTTTGGGAATTATATCGCAAATTCTGTTGTCAAAGAATATCACAAATTCAAAACCACCAACTGCATCATGCATAATTACATTACAACCGAGGAATAATTTGTGGCTCATAGAGTGCCACATGGCAGCTGACCGTGTCAATGACTTGGTACAGGAATAATTTTTGGGGATTATATTAGAAATTCAGAACTAAGAACTACTCCGTATCTTAATCTAGTTTATCCTATAAGGCTATACTTTGGTTAGAAACAAGAAATGATTTGTAGCTCTTAAGAGAAGCCACCTGGCAGATGACCATGACAAATTCAGGAAGTTAAAAATGTTTTGGTGCATGAACAGTTTTAGGGATTTATATTAGAAATTCAGAACAACGAACTGGATCATGCATTCATGCATAGTACAAATAGTGCTCCGTATCTTAATCTCGTTTATGGTATATATGCTTTGGTTAGAAGCAATGAATGTTTTGTGGCTCTTAGAGTGCCACGTGGCAGCTGTCCGTGAGAAATTGAGGAAGTTAAATATGTTTTGGTGCAAGAATATTTTTGAGGAATATATTAGATGTTGAATTTTAGAGATAAATAGTATAAAATGAAGAGAGAAAAATATATTGAGGAAAAAAGATGTTTTTCTTATTACAAGATTTTCTATTTATAACTATAAGGCTCAAAACTAGTCATTGGTATTATTTTTTATTTTAGTAATGAAGGTACATGTTACCGTTATCTATCTATATTTGTAAATAAGTAAATTTCTATTTCTATATTAATTAAATAATGAGATCTATATTTTAACATTAAAAACTCTGCTGCATGTGGTGGTATGTTTAGTTTTTTTACAATATTGAAATTTTCATGGGAATGTTGATTAGGAAAAAAAGAATGTACATGTTCTATCAAGGAAGATGATGTATGAGTAATGAGCAAATGTTTAAAAAGCGTTATCGCGTCATAGCGAACTGACTAAAAAGACAGCGCTATGCCCAAATAGCACTGTTATAGCACAGAATAGCGTGCTATAGTACTGATAGCGTCATAGCTTTTATGGTCGGAAAACGCTATAGCGACGCTATTTAAAATCTTGGTACTAAAGCCAAAATTTTCAAATGTGTTTGCTCTTAAGGGAGGATCTAAATTAGAATAATTTAGTATTAATTATTTTGTTCTTTACCCAAAATTTCTCAATCAAACGGACCTTTTCATGCCCTTTTTCCGAAAGAAAAAAAAAATACAAATTCAGAACAACAAACTGCATCATCCATAAATCAAAATTACAAATAGTGTTCCGTAACATAATCTAGTTTATCGTTTGCTTTGGTTTAGAAAAAAGATCGATTCTGTGGTTCTTAGAGTGCCACGTGGCAGCTGACGTTGACAATTTGTGGTAGTAAAAAATGGTTTGGTGCAGGAATAATGGGGTTTGAAGTCTTCTGGCGGCACTAAAAAAGTGGTATCTTGTTTAATAAACATAATGATAATGATGATGACAAGCTATTAATTAAACTATGTTGTTTAGTACAACACATCTTGGGATAAATTTAAAAGCGCACTAGTAGGAACCTACGTAATATTCATAGGGATAAATTCGGAATTTTAAATTTGAGGATAGCTAATTATCAGTCGGAGGGTGACATCTCATACTAGCTCGTGTTGTAAAAAACTGATTAATCGGTCGATTAATCGTTGGTGACAATCAAACTGTTTTCAGCTAATCGATTAATTATTTTTAAATATAATCAATTATTTTCAATTAGCGTACATTGTTCGTCCGACGAACACATATCATTATTTACAACACTGATAAAATCATCTACGATGATGCCAATATCAATATAATATTATAATATACATGTGCATAAATGTGTTGATAATTTGGCAACATGACTGATAAATTATTTACTATATAAGTTAAACTAGAAATTATAGGCATATTTAAAAGGATTGTTTATAGGACTCAAGGAAATTGTTTTTAGTGTATTATTTAGAAATGCAAATTTAACTTTCGGGAAAACAAAAACAAATATAGGATTGCTGCCTGCCCCTCCACTGTATTTCTAGATATTTAAGAATTATTCTTTGGTTTAGTTGTAAAAGCAATTATTTTTGTATAAAAGGTCAGAGGTTCGAAATCTAAAAAAGACAATTCTTTGTAAATATTAAATAATTTGGTGATTTGACCTCCAACCTTTACTCAAAACATAGTCTTCCTATATATTTTGAACACTTAATGCCATGACGAAGTAAGAATAGTTTACATCTTGTAAGAATAGTTTACTCAATAGACCTTTGTTAGACCTCATTAGAGGTGCTATTTTATGGTGTGTATGGTTAGAAAGGAATAAGGTCTGTTTCAATGGAACTAGACCTGTCTCGGCCGAATCAATAGGAACCAAAATCTTATCAATGTTGTCCTTTGTTTGAAATTGTATGTAAAACTTGTGGCATTTGTTGTAGGTTTTCATTTTGGAGACATCTGCAGATGTCTTTTTGCGATTTCTATATGAAATTAGTGGCACAGCCACTACTTTTAAAAAAAAATGTTGTAATGATTAAACACAGAGTGAATAATATAGGTTTTCTTGTATAAATACAATATAATCGCATAATCATGACGTGGTAAAAACAGAAATCTTTGTAGTTTTTAAGATACATCATATTTATTTACCGAAGACCCTGTATTATTTACCGAATATTATTTTTTACAATTATTATAGTATAAGTTTATGTCTTGTTAAATTATAATTTAAAATATTGAAATTTTAACTACACGACGTAAACTTTTTGACATGATGACATAAATTACTGAACATTTTATACATAAAAAATAATATAATTTCGTCATTGTTTTAAAATATAAAAAATACTGAATATCAAAATTAAAACGGTTGAATATTTTGTAATTTGATATTTTTGTAATAATAATAAGTGTAGGGCTACAGACGAGTAACTCTTAAAAATTTAAGTGAAAAAACATCATAATTTATGTTAATAGAAATGCAACCTCATATTTTCTACTATTATAAAAAATATAATGTTAATAATAAACCAAGGAATTGTCGTTTACAAGCTTTATGGTACAGAAAATAAAGACATGACACATTGCCAAAAAAAACAAATGAAGATTTCGACGTCACGAGATTAATTTCATTTTCTGATGTTAAAAAAAAAACAAAAAAAACAAATTTAGATAACAAGCAAATGTTCTGACAGATTTTGATTCTGATTTCATGCTAAATTTTTTTTATAGCTACGGATACCACGTGCATGTATGACTAGACTCAGACCCAATCCATTTAAAACACCAAATTTGGTGGTCCTACTCCTACACTCGTGCTTAGTTACTAAATGCATCTCTAATTGACTCACATGCACGCGGATATGCGCTGGGAAATAAAATTTTGTTGTGTCCAACTGTTAGGATCCATACGCTGTCTGGGTTGGTAAAGATACGCCTTGGTGGGTTTTCTTGGGATGACTCAACAACACCCATGTGTGTTAGATATTAGTTTGGAGGCTTTGTGTGTGTAATGGTCATGGATATCTACCAGGACCGACCTAATTATAATCTTTGTAATCAGAAAGTTTGATTTCTAGATATTAATTAGTAAGAGATTATTAATATTACACAGAAGTGGATGGATGGTAGTGGTATTTCGATGTCATAGTAGGGGTTTCTTTGGGCACACTAGTGGAAAAACATGAATCAAGATCGGCCTATCTGGATCGGTTATATAAAACAACCGATACTAATACCTATCTGGATCGGTTTTCTGAACAAAACCGATCCTAAAAACTAGTTAGATCGGGTTTTTTAGTCAACCGATCCTAATTTGTGAACTATCAGGATCGGTTTTTCTAAAAAACCGATCCTAATAGTTTAACTATTAGGATTGGTTGTTTAGAAAAACCGATCCTGATAGTATCAGGATCAGTTGTTCTAAACAACCGATCCTAATAGTTATACTATTAGCATCGGTTTTTTATAACAACTGATCCTGATACTATCAGGATCGGTTTTATAAAAAAACCGATCCTGATACAATTTTTTTTTTCAAAATCGGTTCTGCAAAAAAAAAAAAAAAAAAAAAAAATCAGGGTCGGTTTTTTATAAAAAACCGATCCTGATACTATTAGGATCGGTTTTTTATAAAAAACCGACCCTGATTTTTTTTTTTTTTTTTTTTTTTTTTGCAGAACCAATTTTGAAAAAAAAAAATTGTATCAGGATCATTTTTTAGCAATAAAACCGATCCTGATAGTATCTGGATCGGTTTGTAGCAATAAAACCGATCCAGATAGTTTTTTTCTTTTATTTGGAAAATCTTTTCATATGGTTATGTTTAAATAAATATAAAAAATTACATATTAGAAATATAAGTTAATTATTTAATAGAAATTTTATTTAATTTTCAAATTCTACTTAAATAATATTAAGATCCAACGTAAACTATTTACGGCCGTGCGATGTTTCTATATTGTTTTGCTTTGATGAAGTAGTAAATGAATCCCGAATTGTATCAAATTTTATAATGGTGAAATTAATATGACATTCTTTCATTTTAACGGTTCCGATCGACCAAATGCTAATGTTCGTATTCGTTCCTTCACAACCCCACACAACAAGGGTTCAAGTCCTATGTATATTATTATATGTCACAAGTCATTGATGCATCATGCATGATTGTATAAAAAAATTCAATAGTCAAAATGACTTCAAAATGAAATATCAATGTCAAATAATTAATTATATTATCACATAAATTTTAATAATATAAATTACATTAATTTTCATCAAAATTACATTAATGAAATATCAATGTCAAATAGTACCTATCTGCTGTTTAATATTATTTAAGTAGAATTTGAAAATTAAATAAAATTTCTATTAAATAATTAACTTATATTTCTAATATGTAATTTTTTATATTTATTTAAACATAACCATATGAAAAGATTTTCCAAATAAAAGAAAAAAACTATCTGGATCGGTTTTATTGCTAAAAACCGATCCAGATACTATCAGGATCGGTTTTTAGCAATAAAATCGATCCTGATACAATTTTTTTTTTTCAAAATTGGTTCTGCCAAAAAAAAAAAAAAAAAAAAAAATCAGGGTCGGTTTTTTATAAAAAACCGATCCTGATACTATTAGGATCGGTTTTTTATAAAAAACCGACCCTGATTTTTTTTTTTTTTTTTTTTTTTTTTTTTTTTTTTTTTTTTTGCAGAACCAATTTTGAAAAAAAAATTGTATCAGGATCGGTTCTTTATAAACAACCGATCCTAATGATAACTTTCTATATAACCAGCTTAGCTAGGGTTCTTCTTATTTTCATTTCGCGCCTCTCATTTTCAATTTAGCGTCTCTGTCTCTGTTTCCGTATCTCCCTCTCAAATCCTCAGTACTCTGTCTCTCTCTCTCTGTCTCCGTCTCTCCCTCTCCTCCGTGTCTCTCTCTCTCTTTCTCTCCGTCTCTTCCTCTCAAATCCGAGCCTCTCGCACCTCCGGCTCAATTGTGCCAGTTTTTAATTTTTTTTATTGTTTCAAAAATTAATTAATGGTGTTTGTATATTATTTTACAGTTTTGAGGACATCTCTCTCAAGTTACTTAATCATCCGGCCGATCAACTATCATGGTATTAGCTTTATCTAATTTTCTCATTATTATACTTTTAAAACACATTTTTTTGTATTTTTTATTGGAAAATATTTTTCCATCTAATTGTTACCTTTGTTTTTGTTTTTAGGGTCTTTTTTAATCTCAAGTGATGTGATTGCAAAAGAGGTAATTATTGATTTTTTTTTATTGTTGTGCTTTACATTAATTGCATAAATGTGTATATTGTATAAATGTGTGTTAATTGAAGAAATAGCCCAATTAGTCAATTGTATGTTTGTTAATTAATTTTTTTTTGGATTTAAATTTCTTGTTATAACATGTAATGCTTCACAAAACTTTTTATGAAGTACATGAATTTTTTGTAATAGTTTAAGATGTGTATGATAATTAATTTAGAATGTGTATATGATATTTAATTGATTATTGCTTCTTACTGTGCAACAAAAAAAAATTTAGGATGCTGGCCAGCAAAATATATATGGAAGCTGGTCAAATAAATAAAAATATTTTTTTAGCTTCAATAAAACATCATGATCGGTTATTTTAAACAACTGATCCAGATTACTACTATTAGAATCGGTTGTTTAAAATAACCGATCCTAATTCTAAAAAAAAAAAAAAACTTTTAGGATCGGTTTTTAAATAAAAACCGATCCTAAAAGTTTTTTTTTTTATCAGATCATAATTAAAAAAAAAAAAAAAAAAAAAAAAACTTTTTGGATCGGTTTTTAAATAAAAACCGATCCTAAAAGTTTTTTTTTTTTTTTTTTGGAATTATGATCTGAAATACAATCAAGATCAGTTTTAATATAAAACCGATCTTGATAGTACGTATCAGGATCGGTTGTTATGTAATTTAAAAAAAAAATTCGAAAATACTATCAAGATCGGTTCTTATATAAAAACCGATCTTGATAGTACGTATCGGGATCGGTTCTTAGTCAAAAACCGATCTAGATAACAACTATTAAGATCGGTTTTATTAAAAAACCGATCCTAATAGTTTCTATTTGGATCGGTTCTTGAAAAATATAAAACCGATCCTGATAGTATCAGTATCGCCTTCATCAGGATCGGTTGGATTCCGATACTGATATGTGTATATAACCGATCCTGATTCTTGTTTTTCCACTAGTGGCATTTTTTAAGTAACTTAATTAATAATTTAGTTCCTTTAACTGAATCATTTCTTTAGAAATAAAATAGAGATAGAGAGAATTTCTTTATGATAGGAAATAATACATAATTGTTATGAAAGAAGAAATTATATATGAGTAATGATTTCATCTTCTATTCTAGTCCCTTAACAGTCTCTCTGGCCCTTAACTACCTATGGTAATTGTCCTTTATTCTAGTTATTCTTTCTAACTGTCTTGACCCCTCTCTCTCTCTCTCCCGATCAACAAAAAAACAAAATTCACTCTCTTCACGGCCTTCACAGCCTCCGCCTCTTCTCTTTCTCGGCGTGGTGCACCGTCGAGATCCGACGAGGAGGGCGTGGTGCACTGTCGAGATCCGGCAGGGAGAGCGTGGTGCACCATCGGAGGGGTTCCATGCTAGCCCAGCGAAGGTTGTCAAAGTGCAACATATGAATACTTCGTTAGTTAGATATACATGCTTCATATTTACATTAATTAGTTATAAATACTTCATTAGTTTGATATGAATACTTCATTTGTTTGATATGAATACTTCATTAGTTAGATATGAACACAATATATACTTACTATAAAAAAAGATTTTTTAAGTGAATTGAAGAGATGTCCCAAAAAAGGTGTCTGATTTTGAATTATATAAATTATTTCGTACATGTATGAATACTTCATAATTTTTAGTATGAATATTGTTAGTGTCAGGTGTAAATACTTCATGTAATACTAGGTTGTTGGATATGAATACATATATATATATATATGAATACTTCATTGTTATATATGAATACTTAATAATTAGTATATAGATTCGTTGTAGTGGTCTCCAATTTTGGCAAATGTCGCTTTCAGATGATTGCGGTCCCCAATCCAGACTGCCAGACATCGTCAACGGTCCCCCTGATCATTACTGGTTCCCAATATTAATGGTTCCCTCTAGTTTGTGTTTACATACGACGAATATTATAGATAATAAGTATGAATATTTTAAATTCGTAAGTATGAATACTATACGTTTTGACGTTGAATAAAATCGTGTTAACCCTGCTCATTGGCGGTAGTTACCACATGCGCGTCAATTAGTGGTGCCCCATTGTACTTTTTTTTATCTTTAAGCGCGAAAGACAGATAGGGAATTGTATGGAGAATACTGTTAGTCTTTCCCATTATATATAACTGTTATTAAACAACATTTACATACAACAAACCCTTTTTTTTCTTAAAATTAGTTGGCGATTACTAGACGGTTTTTTTTTTCTATAAAAAGTAGTTATAATATTTACATAAAAAATGGTTGATTCTATTGTGTTAATTGTACATTGATTAAAGAGTGAAGCCATTGTATTATGCATACTGCAAATTGATCCATATAATGGACAATATTAACATTTTCAAAGCCCAAATAGTTAATCGAAATCATTTAAGATGATCTCCATATGAAAATGAGTTTGAAACCAAATTTTATATTCGTTAGAATTAATTTACAATTTTTTTAGATGGATAAAAAATCACTTAATCTAAAGATTCTGAATCATTCAAAAGTAAGAAAAATAAAAAATTTCTAAAAAGAATGTAGAAAACTAGTCTCCAAGTAAATTTTCATATGAAAATAGTATTCGACAGTTCAAATCAACAATTTGGACTTTAAAAATGTAAATATCTATATGTGCTATACACAGTATTGTAAGGTCACTCTTGATTAAAAGTTGTTATTTCAAATCTTATTTTCTTTTCAAGAGATGTCTAAATCATATTCAACCCACTTGGGAAATTAATTAAGCATGAAAGGCCCTGTTTTGGGATCATTTTGCTCAAGAAATTGAGAAAATAAAGGAAGCAAATTGGAAATTGGCTTCCTTCTTGATTCTTATCAAGTTGGCCATGTTTTAGAAACTGGGACAGCAAATTTGCCGCTTCCACAAGTCACCTTGATTTTGGTTCCCTTGTCTGAAAAATTGGTGCAACTAATAGAGAGAAAAGATTGACACACTATATATATAATTAAGTAAAATAGCTCATTATGTACAAATGACCAAATGTATGTAAATGCAGATGCAAATTTATAATATTAAGATTGAATATATATGATGTGTATTTTTTATAAATATGTATCTTCTTTTTTTTTTTGAAGGTGCTAACAATAACAATTTCGCAAACATTGAAGATTTCATAGGACAACTGAATATGTGTGTGTGGGTTTTGGAGGGGGGGGGGTGTAAATGGGGATAACCCAATAAATTTTTGTAGAGTAGAACTAGAATGTTTTTAAACTCATTAAAAGATTGGTAAGCTCAATTTAAAAACTATCAAAATAATTACTCCTGATGACGAATTGAAATTGTAGATCCGTCTCTGAATCCGGTCAGAATCTTGCACATTGGTTGTACTATATACATAGTGTCATCTAGAGAGAAGAAAAGAATTCAAAACGGTACGTTTGGATCGTGCAAGGAATAACTCAAGAATAACGATTTTTGGGTTAGTGATTGAGAATAGTGCTAACCCAAGGGATTCAAGAATAGCACTGACTTTGGCTATTCCGAATTAGTAGAAATGTTGTTTGGATTGTATGTTAGGAATAGCAAATGGAGGGAAGAAATATAATAATGATTTATTTGTTTTTATTTTTTCAACTAACTTTTATATTTATAATGACTTGTTAATTATATATAAATCATCATATTTTTCAATAATACTTCAATCTAATATTTAAATTAATATTATATTATATTAATATTTAAACTAATATTATTTTATTTTTAAATTAATATTTAATTTAATATTAAATTTAATACTAATCTAATATTTAAACTAATATTATTTTATTTTTAATTTTTAATATTTAATTTAATATTAAATTTAATACTAATCTAATATTTAAACTAATATTATTTTATTTTTAATTTAAAATTTAGTTTAATACCAATCTAATATTTAAAGTAATATTATATTACATTTAATATTCAAAAAAATATTATATTATATTTATTTAATATTCAAAAAAATATTATATTATATTATATTAATTTAATACTAACATAATATTTAAATTAATATTATATGACATTTAATATTTAAACTAATATTATATTACATTTAACATTTAATATTTAAACTAATACTATATTTATTTAATACTAATATAATATTTAAATTAATATTTTATTTAATATTAATCTAATTTGATATTATAGTTATTTAATTATTAATCTAATATTTAAATTAATATTATATTACATTTAATATTTAAACTAATATTATATTACATTTAACATTTAAATTAATACTGTATTACATTTAATATTTAAACTAATATTATATTATATTTAATCTAATATTTTATTTAATACTAATCTTATATGGTATTATATTTATTGAATATTAATATAATATTTAAACTAATATTATATTATATTTATTATTTAAATGACTACGACATGATATTTAATCTAATATTTTATTTAATATTATATTTATTTAATACTAATCTATATTTTAAATTGATATTATATTATATTTAATATTTACACAAATATTTTATTTAATACTAATCTAATATTATATTATATTATATTTAGTACTAATTTAATATTTAAACATACTTTAATTGAGAGGAATCAAATATTTTATTAATATCACTAATCCCACTAGAGCTATTCTTGCTAACCCACCATTTCTTTGGATTAGTAGAATAGAGCTATTCTTGAGCTAATCCTATTTGCAAATTTGTGTTTGGATCACCAAGATTTGAGAATAGTGGAGCTAACCCAAGAATAGCTCTATTCTTGAGTGATCCAAACACAAATTTAAATTCGTTGATTGACACCATACAAAATTAAGTGGGTTCCTTCAACAATTATCATGTAAAATCTAAATTTTCACATGGTGACAATGTAGAAAAAACTAGATTCCAATGTTTTCCCCACACAAAAAAAGAAAGATTCCAACTTTTTAGTAAACAACCAATCAAGAGGGAGCCAACAGCCAACTATGTCACGTGGCATGCTCGTGTCGGCCTGACTATTTGATACGACACGTGTTAACATTTTATTGGTGGATATCCTTTGTCCTAAAGCATTTTGGCAGAAGAACTTGAAAAGTATCAATCAAAATAAAACACAAGAAGAAGAACTTGAAAAGGGGGAGAGATTTTGTGATATTACGAAAAGAATGGTGGGAATATCTGATATTGACTCCTCAATTATTCATATATTTATATATTAAAAAAAAAAAAAAAAACAAAGAGAAATGTTTAGATCACCAATTCTCAGATTAAATTGTTGAAGAACGATCGTTTTCCGCAATTTATTCTCTTTGACAAAAATTTGACACAATGATACAACACGATACACGATACGTTATGCGAAATAATTTTTACACATCACGTCACGGGATTACGTATATGTACACAGTAATATCATGTCACGTAATGAGGCATAATGTTACGGAACTTCATGTGTGGTAAAATTCAAACAAAATAAATTTCCAATTTGTTCAAATTCAAATTTTTCATTAACAATTAAAAATTTAATTTGTATATAGATCTAGTTCATCTCTTTTTCTTATCAAAATTTAATATTCTGAAATAAATAAACATGATCGGTCAGATCCGGTCACCCCTCCTCTCTTTTCCCTTCCTCCTCTTATGTATCCTTTTCGGAAATACAAAGCATACCATGGAAACGTTAAACTCTCTTTCTTTGCTGTGTAGATTAAAAAAAAAATCTTCATTCCGTTTGATTACAAAAATCATTATGATATTTAAGTTATGTTTCAGTTATAGCATGTACAAAAATGTTGATTACAATCATGTATGGATAAAATTTTAGAGAATATGACTGTTTTAAAATTTGAAATAAAAGATAATCCAAGAATATATAACTGTGCATTTGGCATAACAAAAATGAAATACACGCATGTGGTCCATTCTGATAGAGCCACATGGACCTACAATTTTATAATAAATTTTTATTATGAAAAAAATTATAAACTTAATAAATTAATACCACTGATTAAATATTTTGACTCTTCCGCGCCATCTTTTTTGAGAAATAAAAACTCAATTTATCACAAAATATATTGATTATTTTTTTTCTCCAAAAATAACTAGAATTGAACCAAAGTTTCGGTTCAGGCATAGAGTGATTGAAACTTTTGTTCGGTCTCTCTCCTTTTACAGCACCACGCGGTGAATTGGTTTACAATACAAAAATCCAGATATAAAGTGACCGAAACTTGACTCAGTTCTTATTAATTTTCGAAAAAAAAAACAATCAATCTGTTCTGGCAAATTGATATTTCTATTTTCTAAAAAAAAAAAAATGCATCCACACTTAGGGTGTGCTTAAGAAACAATGTGAGTAGAAGAAAGGGACAGAAGGCGAAGAATTTTGGTTCACTGATCCCTCTACATCTCAAATCGGGAGAGATAGATTTCAGAACTTTGTACGTGGAATTTCCCTTGACACAATATTGTTTCTCTTTCTCTCCTCTCTGATAAAAAAATTCCGAAGCAAGTGAACGTCGCAAGCAGCTCCGATCTGAGCGCGTTTCACCTCCAGTCCCTTTTCTTTCTTTTCATAGCTTAGTTATAGAGCTGAGTCTTAGCTTCAATTGTACTGTTGCAAAGTAAGCCATATCTTTTTCTGTTTCTTTTATACTGTTGCCAAGTTTTGTCTCTAGTAATGAGTATTATTTGAAAAGAATCCAATTATTGAGATTATAATTTGTGTTGAGCGTGGTGCTAGTTATTGATTATACCCCGCACAAAAAGATAAATGCGTGCCGTGTCATTGTCTCATTGTTGTCATTTATTTCCTCTCATGCAAACCATTAATTGCTTGAGAACACTAAGTTGGCTTTAAGAAAAAATAATGGATATATGACCTTTTTAAGTTCTAACGGATTATTCTCATCCTATTATTTTTCTTAAAAATAGTATATTTTTTAGAGAATGGCTAAGCTTAAAACGTTTTTTTTTTCTAACTCTCAAAACAAACGATTCAGTTTTTCAATTTTCAAAATCAAAAAGTCGATCAAAACTGTTAGATATTCAATCTACATTAAAATGTGCTTGGAGACCAAATTTTATATTTTTTGAAAACTTTTTTTTTATTATTTAAAATGGTTTGAAAATCGTTGTTTTGCAATGGTGCAGAATTTTAATAAAAACAACGATTTTTAAACCATCTTAATAAATTGTAAAAAAATTTCAAAAAATATAAAATTTGGTCTCCAAGCACATTTTAATATAGATTGAACATCTAATTGTTTGAATCAACTATTTGGACTTTAAAAATTAAAAACCCGAGTCGTTTGTTCTGGAGGCTAAAACAAACATTTTAAACTTAGTCATTCTCTATTTTTTTTTTATCTAGAATGCTCACTAATATGGGTGCACATGTGCAAACTCTATACAAATTAAAGATTAATTATATATATGTATATATTATCTTGATAAATATGAATCATATATAAAGAGGTTGGTTTAAGTGTCTTGTGTATTTCATGTTTAATTGTGTATCACATGCTTCATGTTCGTTTTCAATTGTCCTCCACATGGCTTCTTCCCTTTTAGTCATATGTGAATTTAAATGAAAAAAAACATGTGTAGACTAAAATCTATTTAAGTCATATGTTTATTACATACAATTTTTCTTTTTGATAAATGTTAATCTTATGTATAAATTTAAATTCATACAGTGTTTATATTTTTTTCATTGAGAATTAATTGATAGTGCTATTGATTTCTCAGTGTGTGTGTGTGTGGGGGGGGGGGGGGGGGGGCTAGCTAAAAACTTGATTCCTCAATTAATATTGTACGATGGATTTAATTGGCATCCTAACTCAAATTAGAATTGGACGCAAGTCTAAAAACAAACTAGACTATGACAGAGATATACATCAATTTTGTGATGGGACGTAATTTAGCCATATTTATAAATTATAAGAATAATTTTATATTTTTTTTATAAAAACATAGAGTAAAAGGAAATCTTTTTTTTTTTATAAACCAACATAGAAACTTTAGGTAATGAATCTGACGGAAAAAAAAAAAAAAAAAGTAGATATACCATATAATTTATTATAAATTATGAAAATATTTATGTATATATCTACAATATCCGATCCGTATCCGTATATTGTTTGGTCACGGAATAGATGAACAAATGAACAAACGTGAAAAACAAGAGATTAGATCAAGAAATGTTTCCAAGAATAGTTGAAAGGTCACGGTCACTCAGTCAGGACTCAGGAGGCAGCATTAATTAGATTTAGAGCACAACACGGTGTGGACTCATTGGAGTCGTTGCTCGTAGTGCGAGTTTTGACTGCTGACCGAGACTCTTTCCAAACTCCAGAAAATTGTAACGTGCTGCTTCCTTTATTGTGACGTGTATATTTCCACAGACACGGACAGGGTTGTGTGGTAACCCACTTCAAACGCCTAACTCTTCTTCCGACTCTCTTACCTTTTTGCCTTTTTTGTGGAAATATCGTATGAGTTATGGCCCATTTCAAAAGCTACTTGAGTTCATCACAAAAAAAAAAAAAAAAAAAAAAAGCTACTTGAGTCATCGGTTTGAATTGATTTTAAGGATTCTCAATTTCTCACACGACTACGTACAGGTACTGACTCAGTGGGACTATAGCAACAAAAGAAGCACAGCGGCAGGCGCATAGAAGACACACAACAACAACTATGCTAACATTTTGTGGAATTTAGGCTGCTAGTGCTAGCTTTCGCAATGAGCTACCTTGTGTCTTTATTGCGGTTGGAAAAACTCTTTGAAACATTAATACAAACAAATCTGGGCCAAGATCCAGATTTTTACTCAAAAAAAATTTCTCACACGACTGCAATTTTATATCTGCATCAAAAGTGATATATTTCAACATTATTGACTGGAGGTTCGGACCACTATCACGTCTCTTCGTTGTTTCACTTTTTTTTCTTTCGCAAATCGCCTTCACTTTATGGCTTTATGCAACATTGCAACTCTCCCTTCTCGGTTTCTTCTCCAGTTATGCATTATAGGTTGTAGTGAGAAAAAGAAAAAGTACTGCGAAAAAGAAAACAAAAAATGATTTCGGTTGAAGAAGTTCCAGGCTCCAACAGAGAGATGCAAAACTGTTCACCAGGAATATGCAATAGTTCACAAATACATGAACTATATTCTTTTTACAAAATTCAGAAGTAAAACTATTCACTACTCACTAGGGATAGCTCATAGCTAGGGCTGCAAACGAATTGAAATGAATCGAACTTATTCCAGTTTGAGTTTGATTTGAATTAATTTCGAATTAAGTTTGGTTTGAATTAATTTTGAATCGAATTTTTTACAAACTCAATTTTGAATCTTTTACGAAATTTTTACGACAAGGAAAAGTGATCGTAATTGTCGAAAGCGAGAGATGAAAGTCATCTAAGGTTTTAGAACTGAGAGCGAGAGTTACAACTTACGAGTTATGACTTATGGCTAGGCGGCCTTATGTTTTAACTTTTAAGTCATTAGCGAACATAAGTCTTAAATGAAAATCAGCGGTTCACGTTACTTTGAGATTAGAACTAGAATAATTCACGAACCTATTTCGAATGAACCAGGTCCAGTTTGAATTTGTTTGAATTAATTTCGAACTATTTCAAATCAAATTTTTTTACGAACTTTTTCGAATCAAACTCGAATCAAATCACGAAATACGATTTTTTTGTGCAACCCTACTCATAGCTATCCAAAAATACATGGGATGTTTTTTTTTTTTTTTAAATCTAGACATTGGCTACTGCCTACTCTCGATTTTTTTTTTTAAAAACCATAAATAAAAAATAATATTTTATCAAATCAACTTTATTGCTTTGGTTTTTACAAAAATCATAAAAACCGAAATGTCATTTCGATCCGAAATTTTTTTTAGGACCGAAATGTCATTTCGGTCCGAGATATTTTCACAAGTTTTACCATCATTTTTTTATTGAAATCTGTGAAAATGGCATTTTGGTCTTAAAAAAAAATTCAGATTCTTATAATTTTTGAAAATATCTCGGACCTTACTTAGTCCGTGCTACCTACATCTCGTTGTAATTGTCCATACGTTTTAATACTGATATGGAAAGCATTTATACATGATTGTATTTGTATAAGTAATTATACTTTGTTTTATCAAAATTAAAAATCTGATATTTGTCGTACTTTTTTTGCTCAACATATTGTTTATCTGCTGAACAAAATTAATAATTTTCTTTTTAAAAACATGAAGGTGTCTAGTCTTCAAATTTTATACTCTTGTTATTACAACAAATGGTTTCTCTTATTCAGATTTCGAATTCATAACTTCTCATATGGAGACCATATACTTTTACCACTAGACCAAAAGCTAGTTCTTCAAAATTAATAAAATATTAGAAGCTTGAATCTGTTTATACTTCAATTTTGCTTTTATAAAGAAATATTAAACGCGCAAATAATCATTTAAAAGTTATATAAAATTATAGACTACATTATGATATTTATTCACACTTTGTATTTTAATATTACAGAGATACAAACATAATCTAATTATACTTCCTTTGCCAACTGTTTATACTTCATAAAAAAAAGTGGCCATATCTTTTGCCATTACCAAAAAATTAAGAAGATGGAAACTTGACATATGTAAATATACTTGCTCTACAAATTGTTTTATAAATAGTGAAAAAAGATAGATACAATCTTGACAAAAACATGCTCAAGTTGTTCATGCCTGAACATTATTTACAATCTTGACATAAAGTATAATACACATACATTCAGTTACTGTTTCTATTAAGTAGAAAATATGTTCATACATGTATTTCTATTTTATAATTAAAATATTCAAATGTACTTTGCATCAAATTTGTATTAAAACCACAAAGAACTCATTTGAAAACTTACAAACATTTAGAACATGAATGAAAGTTTCCAAGTAAAATTAGAATAATACACTCAGAATTTAATTTAAAATTCTACTTGCATTTAGATCAAAACATGCATACACTATATATTAATAGTGTTTACACACACAAAAATAAAAGTCACATGTTCATAACACATTTTTCATGAGCTATATGTACAAATCAGAGAAACTAGAGAGTTGAATAATTCAACAATACAAATACAAACACAAAAGAAAGATTAGGTGAGCAAGAATTAGCTGATTAAAGAAAAACCGGTCATGAGTAGGTTTCTCTTGCTTCAGAACAACTGCTATTAAACAACAATACACAATTTGCAAAACATAAGTTTGGGCCAGGATTTGCTCAAAAAGCTGTAATGGGCTCAACAGATTTTAATCAACCCAGTATGTAAATTGCTACAAATTTTGCAACCATTAATTGCTGTCAGACGAAATCTAAAAATATGATGAGATGGAATAAAATTTTCAGAATAAGACATAATTATATAATTCATTTAAACATAAGTATATTTTTATAGTTTCTTAAAAACATATGACAAAAGAAGTATATGTTGAAAATCATTTTGGACTGGAATAGATAAGTGTTTCTCTTTGATTTCACGTGGTTCTGCTACTGATTGTTGTAATTTGTCAAGATGTATTTCCAAAACGATAGTAATTTTGTGTTTCTCGATAAGGTCTTTTAATATTAAGATTCACCAATATATGAATATATATTAAAGTGTCTAGTTTTTTATACCATTTTTATTAGTAAAACTTATATTAAATTCAATTTAATATCAGAGTTTTAATGTTGTAGACTTGTCGAACAGGAACTCTCTTCTCAAAGGGGAGTCCGAAACTCCGAATCATTTGAGTTTCGATCTGGACCGTCCGATCAAAAAGTACCCGTAACCTGTGCTCGTACATAACAAACTCAAAAAATGAGGTATCCTCCATATCCGCTGCTTTTCTTATTAGAAAAGCAGCCTCGTGCTATTCTTTACTCTTTATATCTCTCTTCAAAGAAGAGTAGAGAGAGAAAGGGAATCACGTGAGAGAGAGGGGAAGAGGAGAGAGATAGAGAGAATAGCAGAGAAAGAACAGAGATTTGAAGAGCACCGGATCTCATTCCAAATATGAATTCGGTTGCTCGCACCCTTGGGCAATATTTGTTTATTTTCTTAAATCAGGCCTGTGGCTGTAAGCCTGCAAGAAGAAAACTTCAAGTGGGCAGTGGGCACAACACCACACAACGGGCCCGCTACCCATAAGTGTGTGCCACCTAACCGCATGCTAGGTTATTTATTACGCTCGTTATTTGTCAGGTGCTGCTGCTGCCTATGTCTGAATATATGGAGTGCGTATCCTCTGAGATATCTCAATTTTTGCGTGACCGACGTGTCCGGTGCCTATTCGGTGATAGCGCAGGGGCTGTATTATTTGTGCTTTGAGATTCGTTCAGAACGTATTTAAACGGTTGGGATTTTCCATAAAGTCACGCAAAGTTTGAGATATCTCAGAGGATGCGAATTCGAATATATGTAGTCCGTTTCTCTGGGCTCCCTATTATTCATGGATGCATCATGCATATAACTGTATAAAATGTGAATGTCCTGTGTTGTTGCTGTTCCCCGGATCATTTTAAAAAACTCTCGTAACGTACATAAATTATAGTTAAAAAATGAGGAGTTTTGAAACATCTTTATTTCTAGGTCTCTATATATTGTGCTTCATTTTTAAATTATAATTAATTTAAAATTTAACACTATTATTCACAGATTTGGATTTCCTTTTGTTTTGGTTTTAGGACGACTCACATTATCTATGTCTATTAGGGTCTGTTCGGCTGCTCCTCACAAAATATTGTTTACGTGGGAAAAATTAAATTTACTCATACCGAAATTTTTTTTTCTCACATGAACAGTAAATTTCAATTCAAAAATTTTCTATTCCTATTCCCATTCCCACTGTGCAGCCGAACAGGCCCTTAGATTTTTTACAATTTTCTTTTATGACAGATTTAAGTTGAAAACCTAAACTTCACTTGTACAGCTACTTTGGTTAATAAAACAAATCAGGACTAGATTCTTAATTTTAACATAGAGATGTTAACATATTGTTAGTTATGATCTATATTACTTTCTTTATATACATATAAAAATTATGATATTTTAATTTTGTTTTGATTCCTATAAAAAATTAACAAGAATACACTGTTATGGATGATTTATAAATGTTGAATTTTCAACTTATAAATAAAATCAAAATCAATATATTTCATGCAGAAAAAATAATATAGACCGCGTCTAATATTTTTGACATATAGTTTATGAAAATTTAGTAAACTAAGAAGTGAATGTATGATGATGACATAAAAAATAAAGATATTTAAACGCTTTTACAAAAATCTTTACATTTTGGTGCCACCCATCGATCGGATTGCCCTATCTCTATTAGTGTTACGATCTTAAAACAGAACAATATATACTGCATTTTTTTTCTTAGAATTATTCAGATTTTTATATTAAAAAAATATTTTTTAGTGTATTCAATATTCTTAAAAACAAATTATTTCATTACTTGATTATACGATATATACAAAAATTGCACTTAGCGTTTCACCTCTGCATTGGAATCTATAATAACAAAAAAAAAAAAATACCGGTTCGAAACTCATACGAAAGATTTCTAGTGAATATTGCAAATAATTTAGTGACTTGATCTTTCAAATTTACTAGAAAAGATACCGATTGTTTTAATGTGGTCACATTGCTAGAAAAAAATTGTATGCAACTTTGTATTTCAATGCGATATTCAATTACTAGTTTCTCATCTTTTGTGCAGATCTTAGTAGAGGGAAAGACACTCAATGCCTTTATTAAAATTTTGTAACTTTTGTCTATAATTTTCTGTAATTTTTGTATACATCAATACCTTTTCAACTTCTCTTATAAAAATAAAATTACGCTATATTAACATTTTCAGCTCCACAATCTCAATTTTTATTCGGCCTCTGTTTATCTTTGACTTTTCATCTTTTCTTTAAAAAAAAAAAGCATGCATATCTTGAGGCTCCTGAGTCCAAGCTTTATTTATATAATTTGTTAATTTCATAAACTAATTTAGTTTATGAAATTAACATGTCAGCCAATTTCAACCCAGTTTGCATCTTAAAATATAAAGCGACAAAGCGTCGTACATATTCACACTAAAAGTGATACTTCCCAAAATTTCAGCAGAGATGCAAAAATATATATCTTGTAGAAAACTAAAATTTCGGAAAAATTTAAATAAGAATGCGATATGGGAATGTGACCCAAGTCACCCAACGACAGGAACTGCCAAACGGAATTAGGAATTAAAAAAAGAAAAAGAAAAAAAGGAACCCGGTATATTCCCACGCTACCCTCTCTACTCAGCATGCACCCCTCGGGCCTCGTTATCCCTCACCCACCTGTGATTCTTTACTTCAAGCTACACAATACCTCGTATCGAGTCGGATCATCCTACAGAATTCGTTATCCGGATCACCCATGAATATCTCCTTTAAGCAAGAATTTTGTAGTGTTATCGGGTTTGAGGAGTTGCATTGGATAAGTGGATCCATTAAGCCTTGGTCCGGACAGTAACCATCCTAATAAAGTGTAACCGCGGTGCATCGTACCCTAATTCGGCGGAGCGTGCAAGTCACGTGGATTCCCCCGGCCTAATGGAACTACCATTACATACACCCGTAAGTAGGTCACCAAACTATCTAAGAAGGTTCGATTTGTCAGTGACACAGGTCCATAAACTACTAAAGCACCAGTATCATGTAAAGTATCATAACACAACGCTCGGTTGCTTTGTTTAATCTCTCCTGTGACCTGTCGTGTTGTGGGGAAGCTCTCTCCAATCACGCTTTTCTGTTACTTCACAAATCACCAACCCGACTTGAATAACAGGCGCCTTGCTGCGATCGCATCCCAGCTGATCACCGCCGGATCTCCGCCTCGGAGTGCATCCCGACCGTCCGATTTCTGTACGACCCGGCGATGGCGTCGACCAGAGACGGGCTGGTACCGATAACGCGCGCGTACCTGGCAAAATACTACGACAAATACCCTCTCTCTCCTCTACCCGACGAGGTGCCCCGATTAATCGGTGAACTGAAATCGCTTTCTGAAGATCTCGCAAAGGTCTCGCCTCTCTCACCAGGTAAAAATTATTCCTCGATTTTATCTGTTTTCGTTATATACCATTTCAGTTATTTACATCTTGTATGCGTAAATGATTACGCTTCAGTGGAAATTTAGTTTATCTATTGCTAGACAATCTTTGTTGGTAGAATTGAAGTTCTAGTAACAGGAGCAAACTGTTACAACGGTTAACCTGAAATGCATAATCCTTAACTTGAGAACAATGAAATTTACAATGGTTTAGCAAGGAAGAGAGAATAGAGAGGAGAAGGCTTAATTAAAATCATAATGAAATAATTGTAGCTGTCCTTAACATCAGACAGTCTAACAGTCACTAACAGAGGTCTATTTAAGAGGGAGACGTCACTGCCACACTTTGAACCTAGCCTAAATAGAGAATAATAAAAAGTCTGGAGGATTTAATAAACTGTTGTTTCACTAATAACTGCAAATGGGCATAGTGAAGTGCGATTGCCATTCTTAGAACTGTTAATATAATTGCTATTTTTTAATATGAAGGGGAGCAAGAACTATTTAGTGAAGCAGATGGGGATCCAGTGTACAAGATTGATGAGAATTTATGGAAGAATAGAGAACAGATGGAGGAGATCATTCTTTTACTTAATGAATCTCGGCGCCCAAAATTGGTGAAGATAACCTTTGATTTCTTTCAGTTCCTTTTTTTATTTATAACCTCATTTATCTGACATATTTATATGACATAACAGATGCAAAAGAAAAACACAGCTGAAGATAGTGATATAAATTCTCTACTTGATGAGATAGAAGTCAAATTCAAGGACATGTTGAATAATCTACAGCAATTTCAAGTTAAAAATGCTGACAATGTATTTAATATAGGTTTGTTACATATTTCATCTCTTGCAATTTGTATGGTACTAACTAACAAAACCTGACAAGATAAATTTTTTATGTACAGTGATGACATACTTGCCACAAGATTTTAGGGGCACCTTAATCAGTAAACAGAGAGAGAGGTCAGAGAGGAACAAGCAAGCCCAGGTGGAAGCTTTGATTAATTCTGGTGGGAATATCAGAGATAAGTATGCTCTCTTGTGGAATCAGCAAATGGAGAGGTACAGGCTTATTTTTTATATATGCATGGGCATTAGACCTATTGTTCTTTTAATTGTTGGTACTCTATTTACTTTAATAATACTTGTCACTTTGATCCAACAGGAGGAGGCAGTTGGCACAGCTTGGTTCTGCTACTGGTGTATATAAAACACTTGTTAAGTATTTAGTTGGTGTTCCCCAGGTAATTTATATGTTGTTATTTGTTTGGAAATCTTTGGCCTGATTCAATAATTGCAGTATCCTTGTGAGTAGACATATTCTAAGATGTGTAGTTCACCTTTTGTTGTAGGTTTTACTGGATTTCATAAAACAGATAAATGATGATCATGGGTAAGACACTTTCTCCTGAGAGTTGGGCTATTTTTGTTAATCAAATTGAACTAATTGGAACATTTAATTTACTAAAGATTACTACAGTCTTTTTTTATAATCTTATATAATTTTGTTTATAATATTTCTTATAACTAGGCCAATGGAAGAACAGAGATTACGTTATGGTCCATCCCTTTACACACTTACTAGGATGGTGATTATGATTCGATTGTTCATTCTTGTGTCATGGGCTCGCTCTGAGGGAAAAAAACTGTGAGATATCTTTTTCTCTCTCTTTCTCTCTCTTCGAGAACCTATGTAGTGGGCTTTCTTCTCTCTGTTGTGTTGTGGGCTTGCTCTAGGCACATGCTTGCACACTTAAATTTGATTTTCTAAATTGGGCTTATTATTTATAATTCTTTTTCAGAGAGAAGGAGCAGGTTTCAATTTTAAAGGAAGCTGCCTATACCTATATCTCAGAGTTTGAAAAATTCCTCCATTTTATTAGGTAATCATTAGTGTTACTACTTTATATTGGATGAACTGTATTTGGTCTCTCTATACTGGAGGAAGCTACTACTTTATAAAACCTACCTTATTATAATGTCAATGGTTGTCTTTTGCCCCAACTGAGTCCTTTAAGTGCCAGTTATAGCATGAAAAAAAAAAGTAAGAACATAATCGCATTAGAGCATCTTGAATTTACTGTAATTGTTTCCTTCCATTTTGATTAACACTGGCTTTCCATAACAGTATAAATTTTCCATTTTGTTCAGGGAGGTTTTTATAAATTCTCCATTCTTCATCTCAGCAGAGGATGCTGGTGCTGATGAGGCAAGGTATTTCACTCTCTTCCCCTCTCTCTCTATTTCCTCTCATATGTTTTATTTGAAAGCAAGAAGTGAGATGGAATGGTGTTTCAATGCAATATGCACTTTGGTAAGCAGCTTCTGTATGTATTTGCAGCAAAAGTGATGAGTTTAAAGAAACAATTATTCCTGCTGGAAAAACACATGAGGTACATAATTTTTAGTTGCATTATTTAATAAGAAAAATTATTACTTATGAATTGATTAGGAGTTTTGAGTTCTATCTCTGCTTGTTAGTTTGTTACCATTGTATTAAACTGCTTCAGCACCATCATCATTATTTTTCAATGAGTAACATTGGTAGTAAATTCAGTAATAATGAATTTTACAAATTGCACCTCAGTTATCATTCACGTCACCTTCACTCCCTGAAATTACAGTAAGACATCTTGGTTAGTAAGAAACTAAAATTCAGAGAATTTGAACAAAAAAACAATTACTAGAATTAACCAGAACTACATACCTCTCTAGTCTCTGTGGGACCCACACTTACCCCCCCTCCCAATTTCTATTAGGTCACGATTTCATGACCATTTGTGCAATTTAGCTTGTTGGTGAAAATTATAATCTGAGGATTGCAATTTTAATGCCAATTTTTTCTGGTGTACACCACTTTTGATGCTAATGATATAAAAAAAAATTATGATTAATACAAGACAACAGGTTGCCCCTTTTGTTCTTCATCTGAAATGAAAGAGAATAGAGAAGAAGCATTAAGCATGTGGTTTTTCTGTATAACTTTGTTAATCTGATATTTTTCTTTTTCAGGTTGTGTTAACAGTTGAAGCTGTAAATTCTTACATTGCTTGGGACTTCACTTTGATACAAAGCACTATAAGCCTTGTAAGAGCCTCCTAATTTATTGTTTTTTCTTCTCACCGAGTCAATTATATTAGATAGAAGTTGGTCATTTTTCTTTGTTTGGTTTTGATCTGGGATGGAAACATATATACTGAACCAAACAAACCAAGGGCTCAAAAGTACCTGTTATATAGGGTTAGCTACAGCATAGTAATGTGACAATTGTTGTGAACTGTCAATATTGCGAGTCAAAAATGACATTTGACATTTTTGATGTGATACATCAAACATGCAATTCATGAATATAAAAATCATGAGCACAATGCTTGTTTACCTTGCACCGAATAGGCATGAAAACAGATCGGATAATGGTTTGTTTTTATTTTTTCTATATGACACGGATAGGCCATGGGTACGGATGGTATATTAAACACTTATGGATACAAATTCGATATTAAATGGATATGGATATTAAAACAAAACTTGCTCAAATCTGATACAATGCATTTAACTATATTTGAAGTAATTTTCATGGTTTTAAATATTACAAATAAACTAACATTCAGATCATGCATCCAATAATAATGTTGAAGAATATAACTCTTTTTCATAACAAGTTGTTAGTTACAAAATATGTCTTGCTAATTTGATATCCACATAAAACTATATCCATATCCTTATCCGTTTTAGCAAATATTCAGATAATGCATATCCTTCTCCACAACAGTCTAGATATAGACGAATAATATCAGATCTGTTTTCATCCCTCGCACTGAATAATTTGAAGTTCTCAATGGCCTGTTTGTATTGGCTGCTGTGTAAAATTTAGTAAGCAAGCTATTTTATGTATCCAAAAATATGTTTTTAAGCTTTGAGATTCTCTCGACTCAATTTGGAAAATAATCAAATAGCCAAGTTACGAGATTGTCAAGGGATAACCATAGGTACCTAACTGCACATCGATATGATCATCTTGAAGTGTCCAATACACAAATTAACAGCATTTGCATAAACATTAATCATCATTGTGGATAATTTTGTATCTTATTTAACCCTCTATGCCTTTAATGTTCTATAGTTGTCAGCTCAAGTCTCAGTTTTGGTTCCATTAGCACTTTTCAATTCTGATTCTGATTTTGATTATGGTTCTGTTAGCACTTGTCATCTTGCCATTTTAACTCTTTTTTTTTTGTTATTTATCTCAATATGGACAGGACGTTGGTTTTCATTTGGAGTATATCAGTCCCTCTGGGGAGAAAACTGTAAGAATATTTCTACCTGATAGATTTCACCTTAAAATTTCAGTTCATAATATTTCTGGGATCTTTTTCTCTCCAGAAAATTCATGGTTTTATTTTTATTTTTTAAACTTGACAGCAAATTTTACCTTACCGGCGATACGAATCCGATCAGGTTAGTTTGCTACGCCTTTTTTTTTTACTTTGTTTATATTATAGAGTTTCCTTCTTAGATCTGTTTAATTCAATCCTCTTACTGACTTGCTTTTGTCGGGGGTGTTAAAAAAAGGGTAATTTCTGCACAGTATTAGCTGGATCATACAAACTTGTTTGGGACAATTCTTACTCATCATTCTTCAAGAAGGTAAAACCTCTCTTCTCTAACTGTAAATGGGGGTTTTCAAACGGTCGGTTCAGTTAAAACCAAATTAAAATAGTCAAACCAAAATTTTATTCGGTTTAATCGAAGTAAATTTCGGTTTGTTTGGTTGAATCGAAATAAGAGATATTAGATTTTAAAAGGTGAAAAACTCAATACATGCACAAAAACATTTAATAATCATTGAAATAAATATCAAGATATATATTAGTCGAACCAAAATAAGAGAGATTAAATCGAACCAAATATAAAAAACCTAAGTAATTGAAGTAAACATCAAGTGACTTTTGGTTTGTTTAGTTGAACCAAAATAAGAAAGATTAAACCCGAACCAAATATCAAAGTACTAATTCAACCAAACCGAACCATTTTACCCAGAAAAGTGAACCATTTATTCCAAAATTTGTCAGTTCGGTTGAAAACTAAAGAAACTGGATCCAATGAACACCCCAAACTGTAAACTTGTTTTCTTGCTTCTTAATTTTTTATTCTCACTGTGCGCTTAAATTCTGAGTAAAGAATGCATTGAAGGCAGTCTTCTATTTTGTTGTTCTCTGACAGAGTCTGAAATACAAAGTGGATGCGATCCCTCCAGTAGCCGAAGCGCCTCAAGAAACTGGTATTGAAGCGGAAACCTAAAAGAAAGAAAAAGACTACGGAAGACGTCAAACGGGGAACAGCTGAACTGTATTCTGGATGCTTTTCAACTGTTTTGAACCAATTATTGTCAGTTTTTGTTGTTATTCTTTTAATTTCTAATTTACGGAAATTGGAGACATGGTCTTGTTGCCAACCTGATTGTGTCTGAAATGGAAGCAGTCAATCAAACCTGTCAACTTGTATGAAAAAATGTGTAACGTGTAGCTACTGATATATTTTTATATATATTTTTTCTCTTGATGGTATATTCGATTACAAAATGCATTGAGAGTGCACTTTCATGAATTTAGATCCAACTGTCTGTTGCATATTTTAGACCTGCATTTGTATGTCAGAACAGAACTTGTGAGAAAGTAAATCGGTGCTGTCAATAGATTAGATTAATCAGTTCTCACAGTAGAGGTTTGTTGGTTCTTAAAATGAAAGTGTATAGCACACTTGCAGAAAAGGTTAGATATTATGATGTGCACGTGCTCTTTTCTCGTTTTATTAGTCTTTTTTTTTTTTTTTTCTAGAAGATGTTGCTCACATAGGCCGGTACTGAAATGAATTTGTATCCCCTCAGGTTACCTGACTGAGTAGAATTGAATCGAACGGTCCGAAAATAGATTGGCACACATCTCAAAGCACAAATAATCCTGCCCCCTTTGTCATCTTGAATCCCGACCGGTTGAGAGTAAATCTGAGCTGTCCGTTTCAATTGTGTTGAGTCTAGGTACCTGGGAGGATATGGATCCTACTGAAATGGTACCAAACCTCTGCGAAAGAGTCATTACATCTGCAATAAGCGAAACAAACTATCGGCAGCTTACACAAGCATACCTCAAAACACATCCTGCCACACTGAAAATCTGAAATATAATTCTTCCAAAAATAAAGCAGTACAATACACAAAGAAGAGGGGGTGGAATAGTGTTTTGCTCACGGGCGGTCTGGGCATACCCGAGCACGGGCATGGCGGGTATATGGGTACCACAGGCCGGGCATCACGGGTTTTTTTTTCAAAAACCCTGCCCTGCCCGTTTAATACCTGTGCCTGTTGTACCCTCGAGGGCAGGGCGGTCCGGTCCGGTTTTTTTTTATTTTTACAGTGTCGTTGTCGTACGAATATTATTACGTGTTTATAATTCGACTTTTAAAATATGAATAGTTCAATATCAAATAGTGTATATAAATAAATAAAAATTTGTAACTTATATATAAAAATTATTCATGGGAAAATTTGTATATTTATTCGGCTAAGTACAAATGTATTTATTTATTTCTTTACACGAGTCATTTTATTTTATTTTCAAATTCTCATTCTAATTATATAGTTTCATAATTTATTTATATCTCGAAATTTTTAGTTTACATTTTAAATTGATAACCTGACATAATCGTGTTAGATCCGAGCTGTTCAATGTAAGTTTGTACGAATCTTAAAGTGAGCACTCACTATTTCAACGTAAGATTATTTCTTGCCAACAGTTTGCTAGTATATCAAAGGTGAAATTCCTAGAAATTAGGGGTATAATGACATAAGTGCGGATTATAATAATTTTGAAGAAAAGGAGAGCAGATCTGTGGAGTCACTGGAGTGTGATTGATGTTTTAGTATTTTGTTTTTTTGTTTAGACTTATGTGTTTTGTCGTGGATTGATAACAAATTAATTAGCAATGCTCTTTAATTGGAACTTCTAATGTTTAAGCTGTTCAATGTAAGTTTGTTTAGACTTGTGTGTTTTCTAACTTTGATATTTAAGCATACTCATTTATTTGGTTAAATTGTATGGTTTTTATTACTTGTTGATTGCAGGATGGATTTTATTTTGTTAATGCTTGACAGCTGATTTCTTTCTGATTTCTCTGATTTAGATATTCTTAGTCATATCTATTTATAATTAGAGTATAGATAGATTATTTATTATGTAAAGACGTGATGGTTATGACATAAATAGAGTTTAGCTTCAAGATCTTTATCTATGTCAAATTATTAACATCTTTATTTATCTGATTATATTATCTCTCCTCTTATTTATTATAATCCGAACGCTTTTTTTCATTCTCTCTCCTCTTTTAAAATAGAACAAATATTTGTATTTCTTTGTAGGAATTTTATGTGATTAATCGTGTTGTTTTATATTATCCAGATTCTTAGTTTTAGAAAACTTATTTATTAATGCTCAAAATTTATATATAGAAATTATCACTTATAAATTTTATTTATTGTAAAATAGATATTATTTTTTTGCTATTGAGAGAAAATCCTGATATTTCAATCAAAGCCTCAAGACAAGTCCCAATAAAATGGAAAATTAGTGTGTAACATGTAAAAATAAATTAAACAAATTTAAATTAATATAAAATTCACCGCTATATAAATAATTGATACTTGATTCACACTTAATTTGTATGATTTTTCCAGTTAGCAAACATTTTAAACTAATAAATACAAATGTCTGTGACATGAAAATATCTGATTATGGTTTGAGCCAATGGACTCCAAACTTTCATTTTAAATATAACTTTCATTTTTTTACGACAAGTAGCATGTCTTAAAAAAATGAACGATTTCATCCCAACTAGGGCTGGCAAAAAAATTCGAGGTTCGTGATTCGATTCAGGTTTGATTCGGGTTTGATTCGAGTTTAATTCGATTCGAAATGGGTTCGAATTGAAACGAACCAAACTAGGTTCGGTTCGGAATTAATTCAAACCAAATCCAAACCTAGCCTAGTTCGATCATTTTTATGGTTCGAATCTCATAATAACATCGGCCATCCATTTACCTGATGAAATTAAAATCCAAGATAGAGAGTCATAATTTAACTTAGTCGACACTCCCTCGCTCTCAAATCTCAATAACCTAGTTCTCTCTCCACCTCTCCCTAACTCACTCTCCCTCTAGCTCTAAAATATAGCCGACGCTCTCGGCGACTGGCTGTCTCTCCGGCTGTCACTCCTCTCTCCGGCCTAGATGATTGTCTCTCCTCTCTCTTCGGTCGTCTCTCATAGTTCGTACCAGGAAAGCCGTCTCTGATGTATTTTTTCATGAATAATTTTTCAACTTAAAAACACTCATTTCATAGTTCATACCGGTAAAAGGAAGCCATGTGAATTGTCTCGCGAGAAAAAATTAATGTATAAACTACCGGTATAACTAGGAGTGCTAAAAAATATTTTAGTTCGTGATTCGATTCGGGTTAGATTTGAAAAATGTGTAGTTCGCAATTAATTCGATTAGAAATGGGTTCGGTTTGAAACGAATCAAACCAGGTTCGGTTCGAAATTAATTCAAACCAAACTCTAACCTAAGGTAAGTTCGGTTTGATTCGGTTCGTTGCCACCCCTAATCCCAACAGTTGGAATAGTGTACAGTGAAATTACAGTGATCGTTTCAAGTTCTCAACAACTCAAAAATCTATATTCTAGGAAAAGAAAAATTGAGGCGTATATTTCATTTTAAAGAATCTAAAGTATATACAGCTTAGGAAAAATATTCACCATAAATTAACATTTTTTTAGATAAAGATAGAATTGACTGGTCAAGTCGATCAACTTTAAATATTTATAATATCATTTGTTTTATTCAAACATATATTAAATAAAAAATATTACCTCAACTCTCAAGATTTTTGAAGTAAAAAATTATTTATGCGTAATTATCCGTAATAATATTTCTAGCACTATGCAGTAAGTAATACAGGATTTTCTTGTTGATAAAATATATGAAAAAAATTAGGTGGGAAAAATAATCTACACAACTAATTTTGAGCAGCTTTGACTAAGACTGTTGTATCAGCAATATTGCTTAATTGTCCGGAAGTTATATCAGTAGTTCTGAACAGGATGAGTTGTATTCCCAACTGACGGTTGGATCTGGCTAGGTTTGATTTGAACCAGCGGGAGGGGGGTGGATTTGAAAATTTTTGAAATTCAAAATTAACGGGTACACGGGCTCACGGGTACTACGGTCCGGATATGCCCAGATATTTTACCGAAAAATCGGATCCGGCCCATTTAATACTCTTACCCGTGTATCCATTTATCCGTCTATACCCAAACTCGGGCACGGACGGACTGAACACAGACTGCCCTAGCTGGATTTTGTCAAACCACTAGGGTGGAATCTCTGTCACCTCTTCCCTTCCTCCTTTTCAACTCCATTCTGAATTTGAAACTGAAAGTCATTTGTATCACAAAACAATTGCTAAAGAAATAATTTATGAGGCAATAGCTCTAATATTTTTCCTGTCAGTATTTTTAAAATAAGAAATTCAATAAGCAACCTGTTTTTTTAAAAGAATAGAAGCATCTATGATCCATAAATCCTCAATTGTACAACAATTAAAATGAAAATTGTTAAATCTTGCAATCCAACACCAAATTTGGGAAATAAAGAGCATGAAACAAAGAGATGTTCAGTAGAATCAGGGAGACCACATAAGGGACTGTCCACATCTAGGGGCGGAAGGTAATACAATCAAAAGGGTGCTAAGTCACTCCTATGAATTAAAAATTTGTAATTTTGTCCATTGAATTTTATAATTTTTATATGCATTAATTGTAAGAAATGTTTTACAGGCCAAATAATCTAGGCTGAATTAATATATTAAGATATTGGGCTGGATACATTCTAGGCCTAGTAATCTGCCAAACTCTGGATAAGTCTCTCTGAAATGGTGCAAATGAATAGGTGCATCTGAATTGGTGCATATGTTTTATAAATATGCAGTGACCTGTTCAATTTTGGCTAGCCATTCTTTTCACTTAAAATTCAGAAATCAAAAGAGAGGCAGAGAGAAAGAGGGGGTTGTCATTTCGGTACTAGCATACCGAATTACAGTAGTTTGTCAACCTGTTCATGTGGATACTGATAGAGACGCAACTGTTGTGCTGGTGCGTATATCTGACGCGATAAAGGGAAGAAGAGGACAACCGCTGGAGCAACTAGATGAAGATTTTCGTTGTGCGTCTAATGGTAAACTCTATATTAATCTTGGAATTAATTTTATACATGAATTCTGATTTTCGAGTAGTGAACAAATTGATGAACTGAATCGAATTGTTGGACTTTAACCTACCCGAAATTCCTACATTAATACTTTCAGCCCCCTCTATAAAATAAAATCACACTACATTTTATTTTCTAGCCCCCCATCTCAATTTTCTTGTTCCACCCTTGTCTACATCACCTAACAAGCTCTTTTTTGCTAAATTAACCTTAGTCAAAACTTTATTGGTCCGGTAATTAAACGCATGTTAATTGAACAATGCTTATGATCATTGAAGGTAGCAGGTTTCTACAAGGGTACATTGTCAAATTTAGACAAAACCTTAATTAGCCAAGCTTGATTATATATATTAGAATCAGCCAGGTCTAGACGTGTAGAAATACCTAACAATATTCATGTTTAATAAAATATTGTATGGCGAATTGAAGAATTCAAGTAAATATGTTTTTTCTAGAAATCGCACTAGAGGAGACTAAGAAATGAGTGTCATGAAATTCCTGAAAACAGATCATGGCAAAGATATACTGTACGAAAGAGATCAATTTGGTCTTAAGACGGTGCTGTGTTTGTTCAGTTTCAGAACGATTCTCCAAGTAATTTAACCGAATCGTCAAACAAATTTTAGTATTTTACTAAAAGGAAATAATTTTTGCTTAGTCCAAAGGAACCTCTCTTCTCGGTTACAAGAGATTGGAGCTTGAAATTGATGTAAAAATGAGTTAAATAATTGATCAGTAAAAACTGTACAACAACGACACTTTGGCCGAGTGGTTAAGGCGTGTGCCTGCTAAGTACATGGGGTTTCCCCGCGAGAGTTCGAATCTCTCAGGTGTCGTTTTTAATTTTTTTTTTCAAAGGTTTTCCGACTCTGAACCGTCGCAACCTGTCCCCTTCTAAGTTTTTTATTCAGATTGAAGAAGGAACGGTTCTACATACCTGCTTCAACTTATTCCAAAACTATTACTATTAGATGGTGTCAACTTTTTAAAATTTAATAATGCTCTTCTTTCTATTAAGAAAGTAAAAGTTTCTTAAAATTCCAGATTTTGATTTTCTTTGAGATTTCAATAAGTCATCGAATTTAATAGCTCAAAGGGTTGTTTAAATCTCAATAATCGATATTTGAAATAATATAATGACAAATAGACATTCAAGATATAAATAGTTTAAACAAATTTAATTCACTAGTAATATTTTCACATGACAAATTTGTTAATTTTTAAAATTAATTCGCTAGTAATGTTTTTACATTACAATTTGTTAATTTTTAAATTTGTTGAGTATAAAGTTGAGCAATTACCGACCAGTTATACTAAAAATTGAATTTGACCAGTGCAATAAAATTGTACACGATAATGAGAATGAAAGCAATTTCAACAAAGTATGACTTTTCACCTTTTTATATTTACCAAGTATTTTTTGTTATTCTGTAAACTGAGAACGCATATGTCAAAGCAAAAAAGATTGGCAAAAAGAAATTTAATTGTAATTAGTTCGTTTACCAAACAAAATTAATGAACTAATAATGACTGGTAAATTACTCTTTCAAGTTCCATTCTTTGGAATTAAAAAATAAAAATTTTAAAAAACAGGACATAAATTTTATTCATGTCCTGCCAGCAAACCAGCTAGCAATCTCATTTCTGAATTCCATCAATAAGAGTCGTGTCGTTTTTTATTATTCTGTAAAATTCTCTTGCATCTTTCTCGTCATACAACAAAGTGAATTGATGTTTGAATTTGTCTTAATTACATCCTTGTGCTCTGATTTGAGTATGACCTTGTCATGAACTGCTAGCTTTGCAACAACACCTGAGACCTGATGTGTATAGAAACATTGACTAAATAAATGGTGAACTGATTCTGCTCCAGGCCCCCAGCTCTACATAAATAACACATGTTTGGCAGTGCTCATCACCTTTTGATGAGATTATGATTATCCATTCCAGGGTTAGACATTTGTTACTTACCATCAACCAACGAAATCCCATTGACAATTTTGTCTAGCTTCTTGTACTGGGAAACAAATCTGTTGTTATTCCAAAGGGATAACAGGACCCTGTTATTCCGATCCCAGCTGTTAACTTTTGTTGGGGCAGGATTAACAGGTCCTGTAATCTCTTTGGAATAACAACAGATTTATTTCCTGTTGTACTGACATATCAACCCTTGCTGCATCTGCATGAGATTATTAGCTAGTGAGGGTACTTTGGTGAATGGGTTCCTGAAGAAGGTTTTCTGATAATATCAATAATCTCTCATGACCTTCATGTTGCAGGTTAATGTTGAATTAGCAATATTTTATAAAAGTAGTGGACAATTTTTTTTTGAATTAGCATTATTTCAAATGATAGAACATAAATAATATTTACATTATTTTGAACAGAACAAAATTAACAAGAAACTTTAGTAAAAATCAGCTCGTTATTATGATTATAATGTCTAATTCTATATGAACACTTCGATTTATGACATAAATCTAACATTTCCCTCGTATAATTGCGAGACTACTTCAATCGTTTTTTTTATGTACCTCATTATGCTTTATTTTTTTAATTTTAATAAGAACTGTATACAAGTTCATGATGCCGAATCAAATCAAAACACTGCAATTTTTTTCGTATGTATCAAGGTTGAAATTAGAGTGTCTCATCCTAGTTTATTCTAATGTAGTTCTAAGGGAATCATACAAGAGTTGACAGGCTTGCCCACCTAGGAAGGAAGAAATTGAATGAGTTTCTTCTCCTATTATTCTTTGTTAAATTTACAAGTAACATATAATATTAGAAACTTATAAAGTACAACAATGACACTTTGGCCGAGTGGTTAAGGCGTGTGCCTGCTAAGTACATGGGGTTTCCCCGCGAGAGTTCGAATCTCTCAGGTGTCGTTTTATTTTACATTGCTTATTGTATTAGTTAATTTAGATAAACTGAATTAAATCGAACACAATAACGACGCTTTGGCCGAGTGGTTAAGGCGTGTGCCTGCTAAGTACATGGGGTTTCCCCGCGAGAGTTCGAATCTCTCAGGCGTCGTTTTATTTTTTATCTTACATTGCTTCCGGACTTCCTTCGATTACTATGTGTATGTTTAAGTCCCCATTAGGTGTTGACGCTATCCACAACCCCAACACATTCAAAGCTGAATGAGTCTTAAAAGTCAATTTAAAGTCGTCTGGACATAAAAAAAGTTTTATACATGGAGCACAGCCAAAATCTAAACTAATGTCCTTTATAATGCAAAATTTAAACGTTCAGGTGACTACTTCTCAGATAATCCCCCAATTCATTATAAAAATTACTTCAAACAAAACAGACCTCAGAATGCTCCACCTAGGTACCTAATTAAGGCTAACAATCTGTATCACCTTGTGGAGTGGCAACATCCCCAGACTATAGAGAAAGAAATACAGACAAGACCTACGAGCAGCTGATCCGAAGTCACTCTCGGTCGGAAAACGCAAGTAACATCAAGCAAGAGAAGATGATATATATTTATATTTTTAGAATTACAAACTTATGTTTTGTGATGTCGATCCACTGTGACTGTATCCATCTCCTTGGCAATTTTGGAATCCTTTGCATTAACTCAAAAAATAATCTTTTGAGTTTAATGCATGTTAGTTGTCTGATCAGGAACGGAGCCAATCCAACCCCCGCCTATGACGCACGGGGCCCTTTAACATTAGTGCGGATCTCAAAGAATATTTTAGGTGGAAAACAGTTCATTTGGGCAAACTTCCGATATGTTAACAGCGAAATGGTGTTTCTGAAAACAAAAAATATTTTAGTTGGTGTATATGCAAATATCAGGTTTTAAACGGTTATAAATAAATTCATGTCTTTATTTTAGCTATGTTTCTGTCAAACACAGGTACTTAAATCTGAAAACCAAAATAAAACATTTCAATTCATAATCAACCATCATAATTTAAAATTCATTGAACCCGTATTATTTATAAGGCAGATGGTTTTTGTGAATTTGACAGGTTTTATTGATAAATATTATTATATATAATACAACATAACTAATTATTACTAATAAATTAAAAATATAAATCCAATAAATAATAACATAAATGAAGCTCTTACTATAAATCTAAACATAACAATATTCATGTTTTATATAATCTACCAAAATTTACAATAAAATTATCATTATAATAAATAAACGAACTGTTTTCAGCAAAATAAAAGATAAACATATACAATGATGCATAAGCGTAATTCATTTTCAAGTTTCAAGTTGATTCAAAACATAACTTAGAATATTTTCTGCCTTTGCCCCTGATCGGTTCCGGTTATAACCAATATATTTTCTAAAATTCATAACCAATATTAATTTGACGGGTTCATTAAAATTCAAAATGTACCTAACTAAATAAAATTTAAATTCGTTATTTTTCAGGCCAGGTTGGTCGGATTGGGCATGTTGCTTATACAACCCTAAAAACAATGAAATGCTCATTATGTGAGGTGACACAACCCATTGTATTATGTAAAATAACCAAGTGCAACCGATTTATCTAATTTAAACATAACATAGAGAATTTCATCAGAAAAAAATGTTGCTACACTTTTCAAAATCACGGACTGTACAAAGGGCTCCAGTTATTCCTAATTTACATACAACAAAAACTGCAACTAATTAAGAAAGAAAGACGCTACCATGAAGGTACCAGATAAGACCGAGACATGCTTTCTTCTGAAGTTATCCCAGGTGCAATTGTGAATAGCAGATTGCGGGCCCCAAGTGGCAGAGAGGTAGCAGTCTAATGTGATTTCACTGCAACAACAATTGTGTACAATGCATGAGTGTGATGTGCAGAAATGAGAAGCACCTCAATTAAAAAGGTAATTAACACTAGTGAAATGTAACAACACAAGTCAGGTAAAATGTACAGTAGGTAACAAGCAAATAGTCAAATTAAGCAATATAGAAAAGTATTTTGCTATTTCTTTCAGGTGCTCTATCTGCACAGTTTTTTTTTTTTTTCAGGCACTCTACAGCATTAATATTCATTACCAGAAAGCATAACCCTGGCAAATGCACCAAATCCAGACCTCGTACATAAATTCTACTACGAGCCTTAGAGAAACTACAATCTATGTAAACATCCCATGTCTCCTTTTGTCCTAGTAAGCCCAAAATAGGAGTATTTTTTTATAGATATTATTATTAAATAATATAGGAAAATAGAATCAGTAGCTGTGGTTTTTGATGGCATAGATGGATCAGTTTGGAGCCCATTTTTTTTTGGATCCAAAGTGTTTTTTATTTTGGATCCAAAGTGTTTTTTATTTTTTGCTGCCATTTAGAGCCGAATTTTTTTTTGCCAAATCCGTCTCTGTTTCGAAATTCCCAACAACTCAATCTATTTCCCTATATTATTTGATAATAATTTCTATAAATAAAATATTCTCCCAAAATAGCAAATTGCTTTTAAGGTTATGTATACAACAAGTTCCAAGAGAGGGTTCTTTCTGGTGCAACAATTAAAAAGGGTATTAATAAAAATAAAAAATAAAAAAACCATAAGAGAGAAAAATGAAAAATAGCTTTGTGTACTGGTAAAACTACTAAACAACCATGGTTTGAGATAGCATTTTAAAGTTTAGTGGGACAGTTTAGAGAAAACTAAGAAAATCCAATGAAAAAACAGCACAAGGCTCTTGCTTCTGAAAACACAAAACAAAATTAAAG
The DNA here is from genome assembly GCF_964058835.1 of Carex rostrata. NCBI lineage: Eukaryota > Viridiplantae > Streptophyta > Magnoliopsida > Poales > Cyperaceae > Carex > Carex rostrata. Next base: position 6,254,503 of record NC_135937.1, read on the forward strand.
GATCATTTGACCCTGCTTTCCTCTTAACACTTGTGCTACTTTCAATAACCTAAATGACCAGTACTGATAACACAATGTCAAATACACTCAACTTATCATATCGTACAAACCTTACTTTATTCAGAAGAGGAACCGCCCGCAACTGAGGTTTGTTGACCCTCCGCTTGTAACCGTTTGAGTGTAGATGCAAGCCAGTCTAACCCGTCATATATACCCTCTCCTTTCAAGGCACATGTGCCCTGTATGTGCCATGTTCTGTTTTTTAGTTCATACATGCCTAACCCTCTGCACACCTCCTCTGCACTCATCGCACCTTTCTGCATCGAAAAGATCATATATTTGACTTGTTTTGAATTTTCAGTAGGAATTTTGATCATATTATATTGTACAAATATAGTAGTGACTGTAACTAGGGGTGTTCATTGGATTTGGTTTATTGGTTTTCAACCGAACTGACAAATTTTGGATTAGATGGTTTGGTTTTTCGGTTCGGTTGGATTTTTGAATTACTCGGTTGTTCATATTTGGTTCGGTTTAATCTTTCTTATTTCGGTTCAACCAAACAAACCAATATATAATTGATATTTACTTGAATTACTTTGGTTTTTTATATTTTGTTCGCTTCGGCTCGACTGATTTATACTTGATATTTATTTCTATGATTATTAAATGTATCTGTGTATGTATTGAGTTTTGACCTTTTGATATTTACTCTCTTATTTTAGTTCAATCAAGCAAACCGAAATTTATTTTGGTTCTTTTGGTTCGGCAGTTATCCAGTTGATAAGTTTAATTCGGTTGGTTCGGTTAGATTTTTGAAACTCAAATAAAATTTTGATTTGACTATTTTGATTCAATTTTAACCGAACATATCATTTAAACACCCTAAGCAGAAGCAGCATAATTAGGATCTTTTCGGACAATTTTCAATTTTCTGGGAACCGGATAAGCTAAGTCTCAATCAATAATTGGTCCATGATCTCTCATCAATTTACAGTCAAATACTGAACACGGAAAGAGAAAATTGATCTGAAATCAAGCTGGTATGTGATCTGATTGGCAATACAGTAATTAACAGGAAACAATCCCTTTGCTACTTTTCAAAACCAAAGATCTGAACTTACCAAATCCTGCTTGTTAGCAAACACCAATATAACACAGTTTGCCATCAATGGATCCATGATAATTCCCTAATCAAGAAATTAATAAATCTATAATTATATAATTATAATAGCAGATCGGAAACTTGGAAAATTTAACTAAATTACTTAAAAAGCATTAATCGACACAAGGTCAGACCTGGAATTCATGCTGAGCATCTCCTATTCTCTCTCTATCCAACGAATCAACTACATATACCTGAAAACATACAAAATGCAAAAAATAAAAAAATAAATATATCCATCAAAGATAACTCACCTTGTACCAGGTAAAAGCTACTCAAATTCTAAAGATGGAAAATTTATTTGTGGATTATTACCAGAGCATCTGTATTGCTAAAGTACATCCTCCAAAGAGGCCTTAATTTCTCTTGGCCTCCTACATCCCATACTGTAAAAGCCACATTCTTGTATTGCACTTTTTCTACATTAAATCCTGTACATAACAACAAGAGTACAAGTACTTGTCAAGTTGTCATTGAACTTAATAATTAATAAATAAACAAAAAGACAGGACAATTTGTTTAGTTAAATATTATCAATTGGTTTCTGAAATTTGTTGAGGGTTATTTTGGGAATTGTTGGTGTACCTACCAACAGTTGGTACAGTGGATAGCACTTCACCAAGATGCATCCGGTACAAGATTGTTGTCTTTCCAGCAGAATCCAATCCAAGCATCACCACCTACAGAAAATAAAAATAAAGAAATAGTGTATAAAAGGTGAATACTCAATTCATCTCAAGTATATAAAGAATACATGATTTAATAGTCTCAACTCTCAAGCAAGGTCTTAAGAAGTAAGCAAAAGATATCTAACAATTTGAAATACAATTCCACCCTTCAATAAAAAAAAAAATTCAATCAATTCCACCATATCAGGCCAGAGAAACATGAAATCAGTTAGTTAATCTGTAATTCAACCGTATGAATTCAAGTTTCAGAGCAAATTATAACAGATCAAATCTAAATTCAGAAATAAAGGAACCGAGTAAATGCTCACCCTCATCTCTTTGACGCCAAAGAAGGAATCGAACAGCTTGCGTAAGGCCTGACCCATCTCTCTCTGTCTCTCTCTCGGCAAAGAGGTGAAATAAATCGGAAACTTTAGATCAGAGTTCGACCTTGCTTGAACAATGGTATTACTTCAGAGTAAAGGAAAAAGAAAACAAATCTAAAAATCTAGAGAGGGAAGAGATTGGATACTCTCAGGGTATCTTCCTTTCTCTATTTATCGGATCCTATAAGTTAGTTGGAGCAAGACACCTCATTATGTCAGCAATCTATACCAAGCAGGTCAATAATTCATATCACCTAGAGTAAATCGAATTTTGAGGTTAGATCTAGACCGTCCGATCTGCTTCAGCACGAATGTTTAAGTTTTGGATTCTGATCGAACGGTTCCAATATAAAATGAAATGTTAAGTTACTTCGGAGATAAGGACTGGGTCAATTAAGTGACTGAACTCATCTTGTTTCTGTCCAGTTTAACAGATCTACGTAGACATCCATTTGTTGATTAAAACCATCAGATCGAGATCTGACGGTGTCAAAATTTCAGACAACATCGCTTGAGTGACTTGTGAGGAGAACTCGGCCCGGATATATTTCCAAATTCAGATTATTCAGGGGTTCGCGTGATATTTTCGGACAAATTGATAAAACAAGGAGAGTATTTTAAGCGCACTAATTTAGTTATTCAGTGGCAATAATTTAACTTAATAAACACTTTCTTTTGTTTGCTTTAAATTTAGTAACATTTCTAATAAACAAGTTAACTATAAATGCAGCCAAATCTACCTTAAAAAAGAGAGAGTAAAAGAAAGGTGTTATTTTGAGAGCAATAATTGTGTTATTGAGCGCAGAGAAAACAAATTCTCATTTCGTATTCAATTTACTCTTATATTTATAATATTTTAATTAAAGTAGAAACTTAGTTAAATTTGTATCAAGTACGTGAAAGAACTTTATTAACTGTTGTTTGAAAAAGAATGAAAAAATTACTTGATTTATTGTCATTTTCTTTTGTGGCCCTGCTATTTTGAGAGTTGAATGGTCAATTCCAAATATTTTTTATGTTTTTAAAATCAAATTTATCTTTAATTAATATCTTTCTAGTTTGATAAGTAGGGGTGTCAATGGGTACGGCACGGATCGGGTGGAGGCATTTTCATATCCATACCCATTAAAATTGATTTTACCCGTATCCTACCCAAACCTATTAAAATTTTACCTTACCCTACCCTACCCTACCCTTACCCGTTAATATTATTGGGTAATGAAACGGTAGCGGGTGATAACGGATAATACTAATATAATAATTAGTTTTATTATATTTTACAAATGAAATATCAAAAACTCATTCATTTCACAATATGTAATTGTATTTTTAATAAAAAAAATAAAAATGAATGTGCAATCAGTTCCAACTAAATTATTTTTTATAAATAAAGAAAATTCAAAAACACGAATATATATATTTAAGTGGGTTGAAAATTGAATTGTATATATATGTAAATTTTATAGTTACCCTATAGGGTAACGGGTACGAAATAGTCATTATCCATACCCTTATCCATTTGATTAACGAAATTTTTTTTTTTACCCATACCCAATAAGCTAACGAAAAAAAAATCTTACCCATACCCGCCTTATCGAATACGATACGGATCGGGTAAACAGCTAAAAAGGTACCATTGACACCCCTATTGATAAGTCTTGTGTTGTTGTGCATCAGTGTAATGTTTAAAAAAATTAAAAAGGTAAAGTATGGTATGTTATAAAGTACCTTCTGACATTAATAGAAAGATTTTATCTCATGGAAACTATTTTCTAATTTTGTAAGTTTCATACTATCTTAAACTCCATCAAGCAATAAAAATATAATTAGCACCTCAAAATTTTCCAACAATAAAATATTACTCTAAAAAGTACTAAATCTAGTTCACCTAATTCTGATTAAAAACATAATTGTTAAAATTTCAGAATATACTCATACAATAATAGGTCAATGATTATACTCATACAATAATAAGTCAATGATTATAAAGATTATATTTTGATTATCTAGCATATGTAGTCTTGATTATTCTAGTTCACAATATTTTTTAGTGATTTATATAATCCAATAAATTCGCATTTTTATGTGCACCGAGGAAAAAAAAAATACTCAAATCCAATGAGAACATAAAAATAAAAAAAGATATACCAGAGCTTGTTGCGATTTTTTGTTTTAAAAGAACGATAAATTTCGGATATTCATTTTGGCAGGACAGTTTTTAATTCACACATAGTACAAGGTATACCTATATATAATTTGTGCTATGCTTGAATTAAAAAATGCTTTGTCAAAATGTGTACCTGAATTTTCTTTGAAAAAACAGTTAGGTGTGATGCACTAAACCATTCAGTCAATCAGTCTAATGATACGACTGCCTATTGGTTGCAATATTTTTATTTCTGAACCTTTTCTTATAAGTTGTGCTTTAATTGCAGTGAATTGTCTCCAATTACAATAGAGAGAGAGAAAATCTGGCTGATATGATTTTAGTAACGTTTCAACTCATATGTTTCTAATTTAAAATCTATCAAATCAGCTTTAAAATACAAAATATACTTTAAACTGTTCAAACTGATCTTCTTCTAGAGAGTTTTATTTACATACAATTTTTTTATTTTTAATTTATTTAGTATCCAATCAAGTGGTCAAAATATGAAAATTTGTGTATATATCGATGCATTGTTGGTATGTTAAAAAAGACCATTTTTCAAAAAAACAGAAAAAATAAAAAAAAAATTCTAAAACTGGTAAAAATGAGTATTCTACAAACTTAATATATAACCAATCTATTAAGATACTAAATTTGATGTTTCATATTGAAAATTTTGAAATTTGAACCGTAAGTATTTCAGTCAAAATGCTACTAAAAAATATTAGCTGGACTATAAATATATATTGCTTTCTTAATTAAGAAAGAACAAATTGAGTATTAAGATGTAAAATTTTCTCTCGGCACTGAATAGTAGAAATAGCACTTTCCTATTTTATTTTTTGAGCTCAAAATTTCCCCATTTCACATTTTTTTTTTTCTGTTTAGGGAATTCTCCGTGGTACACAGCCATAACTTTGATTCAAATAAATTCGAATCAATCTCTAATTGTTGATCTGGTAGAAAGGATCTCATGTCAAATTCTCAGTTCTTGTAAAATCCTACACGGCTTTCGTATTAAACGGATACGGGATACGGATACGAAAACGTGTATGTGGATGAATTATATTGATATTAACATGAAAGTTCTAGTACCCCTTTACGGATTGTAAAATCCTACAACAGTACACCTGGTAAAATCGAGTTAGGCTAATATGACACTAGTGTTATATCAAACTAAATAACACCACATCTTAAACTCTTAGATCTGTTTTAACAGTAAAAGCGGATAGTACGAATCTTAAAGCAGATCTAAAAATTTAAGATGTGGTGTTATTTAGTTTGATATAACACTAGCATCATATTAGCCTAACTCGGTAAAATTATATTGTTAACTGTTATAAAAAGCGGATATTCGATCCGTATCGTATCCGTATTCATTTATATCCGATCGTAAAAAATAAAAGCGAATATAAATATAGTTTTACCACTGTCCGATCCGTTTGCACCCCTTTCTCAAAACGACAAAAATCCACTTGAACTGTTGAACACCCCTGCACGTGATTCTCACGTGCTTCCGACGATTCAAAGCACAAATTCTCTCCCCCCCCTCCGCGCCCCTCCCTCTCTCTCTCTACAATGAGCTTAGGCATGGACGAATGGGACGAGTCCTTTCTCCGCCTCGTGGACGAAGCACTCGCCTCTCGCAACCTCCCCACACCAGCCACGTGCCCCGCACGTGCGCCTCAACCTCCGACTCTACGGCCCTCGCCTCCCCCTCTCCCTCATGTGGCGAACCCCTTGAAGTTTGATGGAGTTTCTGACGCGGCATCGGTGATTACAGAAGTTCAGTTCTCGCCGCCGCGTGAGCTGTCGCAAATGCACAGAATCGAGAGGCAGGGAATTGGGGATGATTTTGAAGTGGTAGATTCGTGGGGTGGTAATTTTGGTAATACTGACTCCGTAACTAAGAACAATAAAGAGATGGAAAAGTTGAAGGTGATGTATTATTTAGCTTTCTTTTTTGCGTTATAAAGGTTTAGTTGATTGGAAATTTACTGGTTTTTTTCTATGAAATTTTTATATTCAATTGGTGTCTGGTCTCTGTAGAATCTCTTAGACAAGAGAAAAGTGAAAGGAAATATTCAAATGAAAGGCAAAAAAATTGCAAAATTTTAATCCATTATAAGTATGCAATTATATCATACAGTTGTACAATAAGACACAATTCTTACCTTATTGTGCTATATTGCAGCGGGATGTCTCGCGCTTATCAGGGCTACTAAAACACAGGGTACACAAATCTCTACTGAGGTTTTCATTTAATTATCTCTTAGTTAAATGACAATTGAAGCCCCTAATTTTTAAATAGGATAGTGAGTGCTCAGAACTTAAAAAGGACAACGCAAAGAAATACGAACAGCTCAAGCATGCCCATCAACAAATTGAAGCTAGAGATACTGAAATTCGCAATTTGAAAAGAGCTAATGTGTAAGTCTACTTACATTTTTTATTGCTCATAGATGCACCAGTGCCCTTGGTGATGATTCGTAAAAAAAAATTACAATTGAAGCTTTATGCAATTTTTTTGAAACTCTTGAGAATTCTGGTGCAATAAATTTTTAATTTTAGCTTAAGTTAGGCAAAGTTGTATCTGTACTGGTACAACCTTCATACTATTCGAGTTAATTTTACAATTATATTTATATGTTTTAGTTGTACTGGTAGTGAACATACCCCTGTGCCAGTACGGAAGCCACCACCTGCAACTGTGATTTCTAATGGAGGATCGAAAGAAAGAAAATTAGCACACCTGCCTTCTAATAGAGAAGATCCAATGATGGCACCTATCCCAAAATTGTTGGAGTCGAGTCACCATACCATGAATGACATTGGTAAGGCATTAACATATACTTAGCAGATTTAATTTTATTTTTATATAAATATACTGTGTCCCTTGTTTATTTCTTTTATTTCTCTGATTCTAGCATTGAGCACCTCTAAATCAACTGGAATCAAGACAGCATGTGTCCAAGATGGGAACATTAACAATGATTGTAGTACAACTTCAAATAGCTTGTACGGAGAACAGATCTGCAGCAATCTAAGGGCAATTTGGGGTATCAAATCTTCTAACAGGATAGCAAGAAGGGAACTCATATCGAGCATTTTCGCTTCTTGTTCAGATGATATTTTTGCACCCTTTGATGACAGGGAAATGTCAGAAGCTGGTACTAGTGACATGAATTGTTCCGATATTGGGTTGACCAGTAGTAATGCTGTTTCTCGTCTCCAGGCACTAGTACCGAAGGTACTTCATCACCTTTCCTACCTTTATCTGGTACATTCATTACTGGCCAACTGGTACATACTAATTGGCATGTACTGTATCAGTCTTGTATTTGTGCCAAGCACAGTTTGAATTGTTTTGTTCTGGTTGTTTGCTTGGTCATCTTCGTTGGAGCTCATCCTCTTCAGGGGTGGAACCAAATAATTGAGATTGGTGGGGGGGTGAATAAGTGTCATGTAACTTATTTTATGAGGGGGCTAATAATATATATATATATATATTTTTTTTTTTGTAAAAAATAGAAATTTAAAGGAACAAAATATTTTAATTCATAGGGGCTGCTTTACACCCCTTTGCTTATCATCCCTCTGCCTCTGATCCTCTTTATTTCAGGTGCGGAATCAGACGGCAGAACTACACCATGTTGTCGAAGAATTACTAAACCTTTGTAGGGTAAAAAATGTTAGGATTGACTCCCTCTTTCTATGATTATTTATTGAAATGTTGTCGTTCCTTTTTATATCACCCCTTACAATAAATGAATGTCACCGAAAGTACACATAATTTTATTGTAAAGTAAGACTGATGCCCTTTATTCTTTTCTTTTACAACAGTAATGTATGGTTAACATAATTGTATAGCATTACTGGTGATTCTTATCTGTTAAAATTTTTGAACTTCAGGTTTCTCTTATAGCTAGATCTCTGAAGATATTGCGCACTATCCTACATCACCTAATAAGCTCCGGAACCTTTCTTAATCAAAGGTAAACTTCAATCAGCTATAAATTAAAATCCAAATGGAACGCATGTAACCAACACCCCCCACACACACACACACACATTGGTGTTGTAATTAGGAAATCCTTGGGTACATTTTTGTAAGTTGGTTAGCTTATGGATTCAATATAATTTTTCTCAGTGTGGCTTCAGGGAAAATGTATCAGCTGGGGCATCTCCTACTGACAACAAACAAGGAAAGAGAAGCAAAAATGAAATTAGTCATGTAATGGACTTGTGCTTGTTGAATGAAGATGCAAATTGCAATAAAATGATCGATCTTCCTTCAATTTGGTGGGTTGCAATTTTTGATGCTGCACGAGAAACTATAAAAAAAAATCCGAAGGAGAGTTATGTCCATGACGCATTGTTTATTATGATACTTACGGTGATGAGAAGTGATGCCAATACTGATCGTGAAAAGTAAGCTTGTATTTTTTTTTTATTAAATCAGTATCGGTTTGATCACCTAAAAATACAAGTGATTCATAGCAACAACAAAAGAATTTTGTATGATAGCAGTCTTCAATCTGTAAAGTCCTTTGTATTTGATTTTCGTATAGTTTTGGGTTATTAATAGGTTCTGCATAGATAGGTTGATAGCTTTGTAATTTCTTTTGCTTAATTACTTTCAACTAATAGACAGTTTACTATTGTACTACCGATGGAGAATAACCTATTCCACCACCTTTTTTCTTGCAAAATATTAATTTATACTAACAAGTTCAAGGTTGTTGCAGATTTCGATTAGCACCAGTTTTAGAATGTGTTCATCTCCTATTAAACAAGGACACAGGGCCCTTTGTGAAAAAACAAGCCGTGTATCTTCTTTTCTTGATACTTAACTGTGAGTATCATACAATCTCTAGTAGAGCAATTTTCATTGGAACCCTATTTATCATTTTCAGGTTTTGGCCTTTTTTCACTTTTGTTATATTGTGTCACAATGGATTCTCCCCGTGATTTTTATTAATACCCTCCAACAAAAAAAATTAGCAAATATGTCCCTCTGGGTCGAAAATTTTTCAAAAACGCCCTAACCGCCCAGCGTTTGGGGGGTCAGTTATTTTTTTTTGTTTTTTGTTTTTACGAAACCGCCCAGTGTTTGGGCAGTCAGCTACAATTTTTTTTTTTTTTTTTAGAGATCTTAATATTTTCGTCTAAAAATGGGAAATGAAAAATGTTCAAGTTTATAGCAAACATTCATTTTGATATTTTTCTTAATGTTCAACTCAGTGCTAAAAATGAGAAATGTCAAGGCAATACCTCCGCACTGCGAAACCTTTGGGTAATAAATCTAACTTGAAAGACACTAAAAAAAATATCAAAAGATTCATTTTAGCGTCCAATTTTTATAGCAAACATTCATTCTATACACACTAAACATCTTTAAAAAAATGTTTAGTTGATTTGCTATAATTTTTTTTAGAGATGTTTAGTGTGTATAGAATGAATGTTTGCTATAAAAATTGGTATTCTACATGTCTGAAAAATAAAAGTGTAAAACTTAATCGGAAACTTCAACTTAAGTTTGGAGGCTCTTTCCTTTGTTTTTTTGGCAACTTTGGATATGCATTTGTCAATTTTACGTCTCCAATGGGTGCCTGGCGGTTGTTCAAGTATTTGCAATCTAATCCAACTATCTGATTGATATAACAACACAAAATCTCTCTATAATTACAATCTACTCATCTAGGATAGGTGTCATATAATATACATTTTAGATGAAAATATTAAAATCTCTTTAAAAAAAAAAAATTACTGTTTGGTAAACATATGTAAAAAAAAAATCACAATCGTTTTAAAACTAGTATATATTTGCTATTTGCTAGTATAAACTAGTTTGTACCTTGGTAAACATCTGAAAATATTAAGATCTCTAAATAAAGAAAAAAAGTTACTGTAGCTGACCGCTGAAACGCTGGGCGGTTAGGGTATTTTTGAAATTTTTTCATTCAAGAGGGCATATTTGTTATTTTTTTTTGTTGGAGGGTATTAATTAAAATCACGGGGATTATCCCCACTGTACCTAACTGTACTGGGTGGTTATACTCTCTGTGAAATAACCAGTAGGGAATAATGTTCTGTACTTGCTTTCCTGTATAATTTGGTACCAAAAAAGAGAAGAGAGAAAATAAAAAGAGTAAAGCTAATATACACTTAAGTGTACCAAGTGTACCGTACACTTAACCTTAGGACCATCAGATTTCTTTAAAAGTCGTGCTACCACGACTTTTAAAAAATCTACACGACTTTCAAAGAAATCTGATGGCCATAAAGTTAAGTGTACGGTACACTTAAGTGTATATTAGCTTTACTCAAATAAAAATATGACTATAATGCGGAGTCCAATTTTCTAGGCAATTTTTGTTTTTTTAGATAGAGGTCAATATAGATGAATATTTAAAGGATTTAGGAAAGAGAGAATGGAATTGTATTTCATTGATTTCATCTCTAGTACATATACATCATGCATTTATAGCCATGGTTTACAAGTATAAGAATCCTATAACAAACTAACTAATCTAACTAACTACTGTTACGAGTCCTGATCTATCTTGCTTGCTCCAGTTTGACTTGGTCAAATCTTGTTTGCTCATGTTGACTTGGTCAACACTGTGATTCTTCTAATAATATTCCATTATATGATTGTAGGCCCGGAAACATTAGCGCTGTTCTGTAGTGGAGGCAGGGAGGGCGTGGATGTCATTTCAGAAAAGGCGGAGGAGTTGAGCGGAGATGTCTTGCAGCGCCAAATTGGCTTACTTTTGGTGGATCTGGGAGAGTGCTTATCTTGTCCATTAAGTGGATCTATGGTACAGTAATTTTCTTAATTTTTATATTTTCTTAGAAATTTAGATAAATAAACTCAACTTGTTAGCTTCATATTAAGCATGTCCGTATTCTTTATTTGCAATGGGGTAAATCATTTTGTGCATTATGGAAATGACATTTAGATCAGGTTCTAATCAGTGTCCTTGTTATTACTCTAGTTCTCTAGTTCTATTGTTCTTTGTTTTTTATTCTTTCAGTATTTTTTTTTGCAATTATTTTGTTTAGGACTTGAAGCTTGTCAGACAAGTGATCATTCTTTTGGCATATATTGCATCATATGGGCTATCAGGATTCAAATTTCTATTGGGCCCAGTTGGGCCCACTGAACTCAACTTATTGGAGCTGATAGTGCAAGTTCTTTCTGCTCAGATGGATTTAGAAAATAGCAAAGAAAGGTAACATATGATATAGGGGTTTCTGTTTCTGTTGTATCTATTGATCTGTAGTGGTACCAAAAGAATTGCTTTGATTTTTGCAACTGCTAGTCCATAGGGACATTAGGGAAACACTTGTTGTTAATTTTCTCTTTTGAGTAAGATTATGGTACTATGCATAGCACGATTGGTCGGTACTTTGGATCAATATCTTCATTTATAAACCTATCGACATGATCTATATATGAGAATGTATTTGCTTACTAAATTTTACATTTTTTAGGTAGGTAAAAAGGTAGAAAATCACTACATTTGAATGGTCTAGAATTTTTAGATTAATTGATTTTCTACCTATCTAAAAAAATAGTAAAAAATTGCAAAATTTGATAACCAAGTACATTTTCATATGGAGATCACGTTGAACGGTTCACATCGACTATTTGGACTTCAAAAACGGAGATATGATCCATAGTACTGACCAATCCGCACAATGCATAGTACAATAGCCTCACTCTTCTCGTTTTATTATTTTAGTTTATTTTACTACTGAATTTTGGTCAAAAAAATAATGGGAGCCTTAATTCAACTGAAAAAGTTTACCTCGTACTTGGTATCGATCATCTACTGACTTATATGGTGCTGGTACGGTACAGTAATGGCTACCGAATTTTCTTATTAACAAAAATTTTCCCAATTGAGCCTCAGTTATTTTCCTAAAGGGTAGTGCTACCACATCATCCCAAACGTTCTAGTTCTGACAATCACCCCTCTAATCTTTTAATTTTGGCAATTATCTCCCAAGCCTTCAATTTATGACAACTAGCCCCCACCCCAGGACTGTTAAATTCAATTAACATGATTAAGTTGTGTTGATAAATAACGAAAATATTCCTGCAATGCAGTATTTATTGTAGTTATTTTATCAGTTAGAAACTCTAAATTTTTTTTAATATCTATATTGTACATTTGTCACTTATTTTTTTTATTTGAAAATAATCTATAATTTGCCTTCAATTTTGAAATTTTTTTGCTTTCAAATTTAGGAAAAATAAAATAGTCAATAATAAATTATATAAGTTTGAGGGTAAAATTTTGGTGATTTACCACCCAAATGTTAATGATGATAATTTAAATTGAAGGGTAGGAGGTACAGGTGGGTGGAAGTAAAACTATGAAATAATGTTCAATATGACATTACGACCTAACTTAACTGTTTCTCTCCCTCTCTAGGAACTTGGTGATGAGGGAAGCATTGATTCTGTTGAATCGATTTGCGTCAAATTATTCTAAGACTACACTTGAAGTGCTAACCAGGAAATCATGTGCAAGTCTGATAATCGACATAGCCAATAGGATTCCTCGAATGGGCAGAGGTAGTCCCCGCACAAACAACACCCATATTGAATTGGAGATTGCTGACCTGGCACGTGTTTTTTCTAGTAGATTGTTCTCATTAATAGGGGAAAGATAATTTAAGAGTGCAAACAGAGAGTATTATTTCATATCATACTTTTATCTTGTCTTGAACTGGCAGGTTTATGATGAGTTAAGAGTATGATATGATCAATATGAGCAAATTGGGCAATTTGTGATTTTGCCTTTTTTCTAAAAAAAAAAATTAGATATTGGGCAAATTGTACCCAAAGAATTGTCTAAAAGCTGATGTTTTTCACTTAGCCATCCAAACTTAAATTAAGTTTCACTTTGACATGAACTGTTGAGTTTATTGCTGGTTGGAAAAATATTTGGATGAAAAATGCGGAACATTGTTTTGGATGGATGGGTGGAAAGTGCAGTGTTTTTGTGTGGTAATTTTGGTAGGTACGCGGTACAAATTGCTCAGAGAAGGTGCTAAAATTAGATGTAGGAGAAACTGTGAGGTGATTCCTCACCATTTTGATATTTTTTTATTTTGTAAAGACTTAGATGTAGGAGAAACTGTGAGGTGATTCCTCACCATTTTGATATTTTTGTCATTTTGTAAAGACAAATCGAGGTGAAATTATTACTGATTACCTGTATATAATGGACTTGAACCATCTGACATTTTTACTGAGGTCCCTCGTGCTTGATGCTGTGCTACTTGGAATCATTCGTTGACTTGAGAAACAGGAACTGTAGTTGAAAAAGAGGGAGAATTCAGTTCAAAAATCCATTGAAAAATAATGGGGACAAGTTAGTTACATGACCATGGCATCATAATTCATAGGTACAAAATATTTTTCCTTTCTCTTTTTACCCATCTCACTTTTCTTATTCTCATAACTATGATAAAAGAAGAAATGAAACTTCTCTGGCAAAGCTTTCCTTGAATACACACGAATGATCTATCTCAGATCCAAGCAGAGGTAAATTTTCTTTGTATTTAAAATAAAAAGAAGAAGATAGAATTTATGTTCCAATTTCACATAGTTTCATCTCCATGCAGTTCTTTGTCTTTCACGGGCCATTCAAATTTACTGAAGAAATTATTATTTGAACTTGCATATATTAACATAAGAGGGTTCCAATGTCTTTATATTTTAATTTTCAAAGTTCATAACACCTTTGTTTTATATATTGAGACCAAAATTTCTTCATCCAATCAACGCAGCAGTGGGCACTACACTCATCAGCTTACAAACTTTAGGGGTAGGCGGATTTCAACGGTTCGGATTCGTCATTTGAAATCGATTTGATGAGTTTTAGAGTTAAGCTCACCAAAACTTTGGTGAGCTTAAGAGCACCCTAGTTCTACTCCTCTTTCAATATTCACAGGAGAGTTAATGTAGTAAGGGTAAAACTGTCTTTTAATTTTTTATTAACATTAATCTTTATTTTTAAGTGATTATCTTAAGAACTAATAATATAAGTGAATTTAGATGGAAAAATAATTAATTTTGAAGTTTTGATGGGCAAATATGTAAATTAAGAAGTTATTATGGACATATATCTAAATTTCTCGAGAACTAATGTTAGTCCAAAAAGATGTAATTTTCTTTTATGTCCCAAAAGTAATTCTAAAATTATTTGGACAAGAAATTTGTTGCCCTGTAATATTTATTAGGAGTACACTTGCATCTCAAATCTTCATCTCTAAACAAATTTCTAAAAAAAATAATTAAATAGACAACCGTGTATCAAATATTCATGATGCAAATATTATATGTGCATTATGTAATCACTATGTATTTTTTAAGTTAAAGTTGGAGGTTAAGCAATCAAATTATTTAATATTCATAAATAATTGTTTCTTCTGAATTTCGAACATACGACTTTCTATACAGAGTACATTGTCTTTAACTCTTTATCATTAGACTAAAGACTAATTTGTTGTCTCTAATGACACCTAGAGAGCAAGTAAATATGAAGCCTTTTAAATTTTAACCATTTTTACTTAATTTGTTCTTGGCAAAAAAAAAAATGTGTACGTAAATTTTAAACATGCCATATTCCATATTAAAAAGAAATTTCTTAATTACTATACTAAACGCTATTATCCAATCCAATTGTTTTATTTTAGGTTTTGGTTTACCAAATACGAATAACCTAGTTAAAATATACAAATAGTTTGAAATGACACAAAGAAATAAGGGTGCAAATGGATCGGATAGTGGTAAAATTATATTCGTATCTGCTTTTTTTATTTTTCGGATATAGATACTGATCAGATATTAGACGGATACGTACAAATATGGATACGGATCAAATATCTGTAAATATATAAATGAAATTCAAAACTATATTCATATCTGTATGAATATTCGAATATCAAATATCCATATCTAATTATCGAATCGGATCTAAATACAGACGTATAATATCCAATTCGTTTGCACCCCTGAAAAGAAAACTATACTTCTTGGAATAAAGGTACGTAGAAAAAGTTTTTTAGAAAATGTCATTAGGCAATTATTGCAAATCATGTTTTTTTTTTTAAATTTTAATTTTTTTTTTATTTCAATAGGTTACGTACGCACTGACGCTAGCTCGCCTAATAGTAGGCGAGGCTAATACGAGTTTAGATTTTTGAGTGAAGTCAAATATTACAAACGGATCAAATTTGAATTCTTAGTTCAAACTCTGGTCTTAAAAATTAGCGGAGTACAGCTACAACATATCTCAAATTGATGGTAATTGTAAATTGAATCGCTACCTTTTTCTATTTATAAACGAGGTGGTTTTAACGTACATCCAATTTAAAAAAATATATATATATATTCTACTTGGGTGTAGATTTAATGCTAAAATTTAAATGCGTAAGATGACAACGTTTCCTTTTTATATTTAGAAAAAAAATATTCTTAATAATTTGTTAATTTGCTGATTGGATAATATTTAATTATTGATTTATCTCATAAAATGTGGAGTATAGAAGCATTGCTCTATTAAAGATACTTTAATTTCATTGTTATATAAAAAAAAATTTATTGTAAAACGTGGTGTACAACATAGTAACTATATACACGAATAATTCGCGTTTTATTTGTTTTTTTGATATTTTTGAACCAAACTCTGAATAAAACGCAAAAAAAAAAAACGTATAATATATTTTATAAATTATTCGCAAGAAAAATCCAGAAAAAATGCAAATTTTCTTTTTTTTTTTATAAATTTTTTTTTGAGATTTTTTGTTTTTTTTTTTATTGCACCGAATTATTTTCGAATTATATCCGAATTATACTAGTGACAAGTCCAACCCCATTTTATACCTAGGGCCCATGCTTTAAACTCCCATTTCAGGCCGTAAGACGCGAAAGTAAGATCCTCCGGTCACGAGTTACGAATTTTTTACTCCAATAAATTGAATATTAAAATCAAACTATTCGTTAGTAACTATGGTGTACAAAAGCATTGCTCTATAAAGATATTCTATCTCTCTCCCTCTCTTTTTTTTTTGAAGAGAAGCCCGTAGGCCTAAGATATTCTAATCTCGCCTTTGAAATTGGTGCACAGAAGTTTACTTTCTTCTACGACAAGTCCACTAGCCTTTAAAAGTCAAAGCCCGATAAATGTATTCGGATCCAAGTTTTATTCGTCTACCAGAAAATAAGATCCGGAACCCTTCTCCAAGCATCGCATCTTTTTAGTCGATACTACAAGTATTCTCTCGTTTTAACACTCCCGATCCCCTGGGGTAATGTACCATTAAAGTTTCAATACGAACCGTCCGATCAGAATCTGGGCCAATCCGACCAAACCTATAATGCATGGACCACCTTCAATATTCATGTTGGTAAATAACGAACGGACTGGATTCAATTTTAAAAATTGAGGTACCTTAGGTGATATGAATTCCTCGTTTAAACCCTCTCTCTTCCTCGAGCTCCTCAATTTTTTTTTCCTTTTACCAGAGAGAGAGAGAGAGAGAAACCGAGAGGGAGAGGCTACTAGAGATAGAGATGGTGCTATGGGAAATGACAGCGATAACAGCGTATTTCCTGGGGCTGAAGCGTACATATAAGCTAGCGCTTAGGATCCAGCGCCGCCTTATCGGACCCAACCATCCCAGGATTCGCGATTTTGTATATAGGTATGATAATCTGTCGCTTATTGTTGAATTGTAAGAGATTTCAGTTTTTTGTTTTGTGGAATTGACATTGTATGTATCCTTCATTGTCAATTTATTGAAAAATAGATTGTAATGGTCAATAATTAAATTGCTGTATTTGTTAATTGTTCTTTCATTTGTGATTTAATGTAAAAGATCCGTGTAATTTGGATCTGTGCTTGTCAACTTGGAGGATTTAGCTATAAATTGTGTTATTTAGTGCAAGGTTTCTTTGTTTTTTTTGTAATTAGGCCCTTCTTATTTTTTAGGGATTACTTTTGTAAAAACCAGAAAACTTCAATTGTCACCATAATCCCTACTAACAAGTCTCCCTACTGTTCAAGACATGGATTTGTGTATTGGTTTCTACAAGAGCTTATTCAAGAGAGGTTTATCTCTGGTCATGTTCTATGTTAATCTCTACTATAATAT
The DNA here is from genome assembly GCF_964058835.1 of Carex rostrata. Taxonomy (NCBI): domain Eukaryota; kingdom Viridiplantae; phylum Streptophyta; class Magnoliopsida; order Poales; family Cyperaceae; genus Carex; species Carex rostrata. The sequence continues at coordinate 6,272,050 of NC_135937.1, forward strand.
TTTCTTGATTTAGTTGGTTTCCATTAGATTAGTATACTCAAGTTTAATGTATGGAAACTACTGGACTAACTCACCAGAGAGTTGATTCTGGTACATTGAGTAAGTTAATAAATTAATTTGAGAGCTCGGATGGGTGAATAAGTTAAAAAACTAATTTCAGAAGCAAGGGATTGCTGTACTGCCTCATCAATATCAGCACTGGCTGTGTACCAGTAGTGAGTCACCATTTAGTGAACAATGTCATTTGAGGCTCGTTTAAGGTTTACTAGTTTTTTTTTTTTTTTTTTTTTTTTATATTTTATCAAAAACTGGTAGTTTCTCTTGGGTTTGTTGGAGGCCAGGCAGTAAGGCAGTTGGATGCATATATATCTGTACTGTAGAAAATAATTGATATCTGTACATACTTTTTCGTAAGGAGAGCATAAATTATGACAAATTAGAAGTATTACAGGGATGTTGTTCATTTTCTGTGGTGTTAATATTTCTTCCTTGTCAAGGTTATTTCTGGAAAAATGTTTTATGAGGGAGGCTATGATAATATGCATATTAGGGATCAACCCGTGCTATGGATCCATGTTTCTATTTTCAAAGTTCAAACAGTCTATCCGAACCTTTAAACATGATCTCCATAAGAAAATGTACCTGCAGACCAAATTTTACATTTTTTTAGAATTTTTTTACTATTTTTTTAGATAGGTAGAATATTACTGCTTTTGGATGGTCCAGAATTTTCAAATGAAGTAATTTTCTACCTATCTAAAAAAATAGTAAAAAAGTTCTAAACAATGTATAATTTGGTCTACAAGTACATTTTCATATGAAGATCATGTTGAATGGTTCAAATCGACTGTTTGGACTTTAAAAACGGAGATACAAGTCCATAGTGCGGCAGTTGTGTAATATGCATATTACCATAGCCTCATTCTTTATTTCCTTTCAATTAACTTCAATCTTGGAGATGATATGTCGGGACAAGAATTGAATGTTCTATGTCCTACCCAAGCATATCTGGCATCTATGTCGTATCAAATATAGTGGTATCTAAATATTTTGCTGCAGCAATAGCAGGCGCAAGGGCCATAATAATATTAATTGTACAAAACCAGTTTGCATATAATTCTTTCCAGCTTATTAATCTGTAGTAACTAGCAAGTTATTTCTAAGTTATCTAAAGAAGAATTATATGCTTATATCATATTACTTATATTTAGAAAATGCTACTTGTACCCTGCAGGCGCACACGGGATGTGTTTAATGTGGCAGTATCAGTGCACAAAAAAATACAAGAGAGAGATCTTGAGGCCGGTCGCAACCTGGGCAGCATCATCCTTCGATGGCTTGACCGGATGAAACCGTCGGCTCAGATAAGGCCACATCATCAACTCCCACCATCCTCTAAACCCGTCTCATCTCATCTCAAGGTGCAAAAACCCAGCACGATTTCCAAAGTTCCGCCCGACTCATCGTCCAATGGGAAGGTTCTGTTTGCACCTTTGAATATTAGGTCAAATTTTTTGTCTAGTGTGCCCATTACTCATATCATGAGGCAAGGGAGATTAAGTGGTACAAATTGTAACCCGTTTAGGCACCTCTCTGTGTCACCGCATGCTAGTGTCTCTAGGTTGGGTGCGGAGAGGAAAGGGCTTACTGAGGGCGTTTTCCGTAAAGATATAGCCCAATGGATGATGCAACCATAAGGTTTTTTAGGAGGGGGGTGCAATAAAATGTGAACAATGTAATGGATAATTAATTTCTTTTTGGGATTAGTTTAGGCCATGAAAAATCAGGGATATTAGATTTCCTTTTGGTGTTTGTACATTTACAGGCCTTCACTGCTTCGTTTTTTGCCTGATTTTTGCTTTAACTCTTTTTTTGTGGTTTGATTCAAAGAATAATAATATAACCATCTTGTAATATGGTAAGATCATGTCACATCACAATGTGTTTGGATATTTGTTACCTTTGATAACAAGTTGGATAAGTAACTAAAGGTGCTTATGCATTTTGATGCCATCTTGTTATTATGTGAATGTTATGTGTTTCTTTTCTTATTTGAGAGGCTATTCAATATTTTTTTACTTGATAAAATTTTAGTCTCAGTGAATTGGAACATAAATTTGAAAGTGTGTGAGTGAGATGTGTATGTGACTATGTCTACAGACTGGTATTTTTTTTTTTTTGAAGAAGAAGAAAAATGAAGATAATGTTACAGTTTCTTATTGACCTTGTACTTTTTTAAAACTAGTCCATAGCGTATATCACCTTGCCTTTAAACTAGTTTTTCCCTCTCTTTTTTTCCATAAACTACGCAATTAGTTGAAAAGCATCAATAGTGAACTCAAATAATTGCCCTCTACAAGTAGAAATTACAAGAAGTAAAATCCCTGATTATAATTTAAAAACAATAATTTCTCACAAACAATTTGGTTGGGAGCCTAGGAGCTTACCAATAGCGAAATGTACTATAGAAAGATTTTCATAATTTAAATATCTTTCAATTATTTAAAATAAAAAATTAATAAGTAAATAATAAAATGGCTAAATATGATATATATTATTTTCTCCGCACACATAAAAATTAGAGTGAGTCTATGGTACTATGCATATTACGATTTGGCACCGTGCTACGGCTTTATATTCGAGTTTTCAAATTCTAACGGTCGATCCGAACCGTTCATCTTGTTCTCCATATTAATATGTGTTTGGAGACCAAATTTTACATTTTTAAAATTTTTTTTACTATTTTTTTAGATTTACTGGAAATCACTGTTTTTGGATGGTTCAGAATTTTCAGATCAAGTGATTTTCTAAATATCTAAAAAAATAGTAAAAAAAATTAAAAAAATGTAAAATTTGGTCTCCAAACACATTAATATGGAGAACAAGATGAACGGTTCGGATCGACCGTTAGAATTTAAAAACTCAAATATAGAGCCGTAGCACGGTAGCAACCCGTGATATGCATAGTACCATAGACTCACTCTAAAAATTAACTCATATCAACTTTGTAATTCGTTTACAAGAGGCGAAGAAAATGCAGCATTATTACATAGTAGGTTTAGAGAACTCGACACAAGTAAAGGAAGCTCAAGTCACAGTCTACGCCAAACCTAGGCTGCCCTTGATGCACCTTTGCCTCTCTTGCCTTAGCACTTAAGCTAACTATTATAGTAATAATTCTTTTGTACAAAAATCTTAACAATATAATTACTTGTTGCGCTTAATCTTATGCAATGGAATAAAATGAACAATCAATCAAAAAAAAATTTAGTCATTACCTTTTTATTGCACTGTTTCCTACTTATAATGAAAGTATCGAACTAAATCTTTCATAGACTGCGCTTCACAGACAGCTAAGCGACAAAAAGGAACGTGAAGACAAGAGAGGAGAGAGAAAAAAGTTCACATCCTTTATATTCAAAACTGAAGGTGAACAGCCGCGATATCTCTACCGACATTTTTATTTTTACCCAAATTTTAAAACATTTTAATAAAAATAACCAGCTTTTTAAAAAAAAATTAAAAATACCCAAAGTGCGGAAAAATTCCGCACTCCGGAATAAAAATTCGGGAGTGCGGAAAAATTCCGCACCCGGGAATAAAAATTCGGGAGTGCGGAAAAATTCCGCACCCCGGAATAAAAATTCGGGAGTGCGCAAAAATTCCGCACCCCGGAATAAAAATTCGGGAGTGCGCAAAAATTTCGCACCCCGGAATAAAATTGTTTAGACCTTCGGATTAAATCCAGCACGGATCTTGAAGCACCCAATTAATCCTCTCTCCCTTCTCTCTTTCTCTCCTCTCCCTCCCTGTCCGTGATTTTTCCGTGAAAATTTTGAGTTATTGTTATATCCCAAAATTTTAAATAAATATTAATCGTGCTAATTTAAAATTTTACTAATTAAACCAAATGATCGTTTAGAAATTTTATTATCAATTTAAATGAATCTAAAAATTTCGAAATATCAATAAATTATGAAATTATGTATATTAAAATTTGAGATTTAAAAAAAAATAAAGTATAGTACCTATAATAATTTATAATTATCCATGAGATTCATAAATCGAAAATTCGTTACAAGTTCGTAAAATTTAGAATAGAAAATTAAATAATTCGTGTAGAGAAATAAATAAATAAGAGTTCTAATTAGGAGAATAAATATACAAAATTCTCATACGAATAAGATTATATAAAAGTTACAAATTTCGTTCATTTATGAATTATAGATATTTGACTTTATATATATATATATATAGAGTTAGGCTGGGGTGCTATGGATAGCATAGTGGCCTCTATGCTACGGCTCAATATTCGAGTTTTCAAAATCCAAACGGTCGATCCGAACCGTTCATCTTATTCTCCATATTAATATCTGCTTGTAGACCAAATTTTACATTTTTCTGAATTTTTTTACTATTTATTAAGTATTTTACAAAATTGTTGATCCAACGGTGGCTGCACAAAACAGTAAAACCGTTGGATTAGCGATTTTCAAAGTGGCTTAATAAATAGTAAAAAAATTCAGAAAATTATAAAATTTGGTCTCCAAGCAGATATTAATATGGAGAATAAGATGAACGGTTCGGATCGACCGTTTGGATTTTGAAAACTCGAATATTGAGCCGTAGCATAGAGGCCACTATGCTATCCATAGCACCCCAGCCTAACTCTATATATATATATATATATATATATAGAGTATGGCTAACGCGCTTTCTCTAGCATATGGGCCGAAATGCTTCCGGTGGAAATTTGAAATTTCAAAATCCAAAAAGTCGATCTGAACCGTTCATCTCCTTCTCCATATTAATATCTGCTTGGAGACCAAATTTTACATTTTTCTGAAATTTTTTACTATTTATTAAGCCACTTTGAAAATCGCTGATCCAACGGTGGCTTAACAAAACAGTAAAACCATTGGATCAGCGATTTTCAAAGTGGCTTAATAAATAGTAAAAAATTTCAGAAAAATGTAAAATTTGGTCTCCAAGCAGATATTAATACGGAGAAGGAGATGAACGGTTCAGATCGACTTTTTGGATTTTGAAATTTCAAATTTCTACCGTAAGCATTTCGGCCCATATGCTAGAGGAAGCGCGTTAGCCGTACTCTATATATATATATATATATATATATATGTATGTATGTATATACATACATACTAATTGATATCGAATTTTTCGGATTCTAAAATCAAATTATAAATACTTGAAAATATTCATACAACATTATGGAAATTTTACGAAGCCTCGATTCGAGTTCTGAATTGAAGAATGATTTGTGAATAATTACATGATATGAAATATTAAACTTTGAAACTCATATATAGAAGAAAAATTTATAACAATGTTAATTAAAAAAATTTACTGTTTGCTTCCCGTCAGGTGCAATTCGCACCATATATATATCAATCAATGAATCACTTGATTCTTTGGAAAATCTCCACCATTCAAATTTTGCTGCACTCCAGATCCATGCTGGATTTATTCAGGGGAATAATTGGGTGCTTTAAGATCCGTGCTGAATTTAATCCAAAGGTCTAAACAATTTTATTCCGGGGTGCGAAATTTTTCCGCACTCCCGAATTTTTATTCCGGGGTGCGGAATTTTTCCGCACTCCCGAATTTTTATTCCGGGTTGCGGAATTTTTCCGCACTCCCGAATTTTTATTCCGGGGTGCGGAATTTTTCCGCACTCCCGATTTTTTATTCCCGGGTGCGGAATTTTTCCGCACTCCCGAATTTTTATTCCGGGGTGCGGAATTTTTCCGCACTCCCGAATTTTTATTCCCGGGTGCGGAATTTTTCCGCACTCCCGAATTTTTATTCTGGGGTGCGGAATTTTTCCGCACTTTGGGTATTTTTAAAATTTTTTCAAAAAGCTGGTTATTTTTATTAAAATGTTTTAAAATTTGGGTAAAAATAAAAATGTCGGATATCTCTAAGTTTAGAGACCGAACATCCTGCCGCGAGGTGCAGGAAATTTCTGCCCCCAGTGTCACTGCGGAGTAGGACCGATTACTGTTAAAGGATTTAATTATTGTTACTATTTTTAAATTTGAGCTCATCCGCAGTGACTCTGGGAGCAGACGATTCGGTCTCATAAATTTACACATGCAACTTACTTCCGCTCTCCTACATTCTCTCTAAAAAAAATTGATTTTGAAGCAACTGGCATTAGCCAGGTGCAGTCAGGCTCTCCCTTCTCTCTCTTCTTCTTGTTTTTTCTTTAATAAAAATGTTGCGAAGCAAGTCTTTAAAGCCGAGATTTTTATTAATACCCTAAAAAATAACAAAATCATCAAATATGCCCTCGCATTGAAATTATTTTTAAAAATGCCCTGACCGCGTTTGGGCGGTCAGCTTCTTCTTATTTTTTTTATTTTTTTTTATTTTTTTTTATCAAATTGCCCAGCGGGAAGACGGTCAGCTACATTACTATTATTATCTTTTTACAGATCTTAATATTTTCATATGTTTATCAAGATTATAAGACAGAGTTAACATGAGTTTTCATTTTGCTCAATTTTTTTAAAATAAAGGGAGAGACGAACCAATTAATGGGAACAGAACTAATTTTGTGTAAGATGAGGTTTGATGGAAGAATACAAATCAACAGCGCTAGAATAAAAATATTTCTGAACAGTGTTTGAGAAACTTTATTCACTGGATAAAAAAGCCACAAATATATTTCCATGTAATCCGAGTATCCGACGCTTTCGGAGAGGACCTTAATTATAAAAAATCTTGTGTAATTAATGCTATTGGACCCCCGTTAATTGTGCAAAATTATGTTATAATTACTTTTAGAAATTTGTACTGCTCATGAGCTGTATTCAATTAAGTGTGATTTTTTAATTTGCCTTTACCAGTGACAGTTCTAATTTCTGTCCTCTGGTTAGCTTTGTGATAAAAACAACAGAACATGTGATCATCGATGATATATTGTTCATAACTTATATCCTAAGCGCATCAGCATTCACTTTAAAAAATTACAACATTTCGATTTTATTTTGATCGGTATCAAGAATTTTCAAAAATATATTGAATAAATAAATTTTGAACATTGATTTTTAGCTTATTAATTTATATAATAATAAAATTGAAAAATAATAATTCATACAATCACTATAAAATTTTGACTGTTTGGACTTTGAGCATAATGGAAACTCATGTTAACTTTGTCTTATAATCTTTGGTAAACATATGAAAATATCTATAAAAAAAGTTACTGTAGTTGACCGTGTCACTGGGAAGTTTGGTCAAAATAAAAAAGGCTGACTGCTCAAATGTGGGACGGTTTAAGTTGACCGCCTCATGTTTGGATGGTCATGGCATTTTTAAAAATAATTTCAATGTGAGGACATATTTGATAATTTTATTTTATTTTTTGAGGTATTAATAAAAATCTCGGTCTTAAAAAGACAACTAGTTACGTAACTGACTCCCCTTCCATCACTACTTTTGCCAATCAAATGACTTTAAAAAAAAAAAAAAACATATCACAAGCTACTGACTGTTCATGTTGGACGGAAACAAAAGTGAGTGCGAATCCTCTGAGATATCTCAACTTTTGCGTGACCGACGTGTCCAGTGCCTATTCGGGGTGATGTAGGGATCAGTATTATGTGTGCTTTGAGATTCGTGAAGAACGTATTTAAACGATTGAGATTTTCCATAAAGTCACGCAAAGTTTGAGATATCACAGAGGATACGAATTCAACAAAAGTTGGGTCATACGGAGATAACCCAACTTTTTTTGAAAGCGCAGTGCTTATTTTTTTTAAAATGCAATTAAGGAGATTTTTAGGTGAAGCTTTAAATTAAAAAGAGAGGTAAGTTGGTTATCTGAAATTACATTGATTTGAATAATTTTTGTTTGGTGGATATTTAAAATTAAGAATGTCTGAGTTAAGTTAACCCAGACTGACCTAAAGTTAATTTATCTATAATTTAGATCAGTCTAACTATTTCATATTTAATGATCTAAGTGAAAATTAATTTCTCAGTACATTGACACAAATTTCATCTCATATAGATTCAATTCTTGAGAATAACATTTAAAAATATTAAAGATGTATCGGAGTCGGAGTCCTTTAATAAAAAAAAAAATCCAAATTCCACACGTTTTGACGTAACTGGACTCTTTATTGTGTTGGCACGTCACGTGTACCAAATACATCATGCGGGCACGAGCACGAGCACGAGCACAAAATAGTATCTTCTGCGGAGTTGTTCTGTGCGGAGCTTTTAATCTAATTCGTTCGTTTCGGATCAGACGAAACATATCAGATCTTGCCCGAATTGAAAAAAAAAAATTCTTAAAATTTGCGGAGCTTTTAATCAGGTCCGCCCAATCCAAAATGAACGGACCAGATTAAAAGCTCCGTACAAAATGACTCCACAGATAATACGCTTTCTATGGACACGACATGAGGTGACACAGTTCATAAGAAAACTAATTCAACTCTGCTGGGCTGGGCTGCTGAGGATCTAACATCTAACATCTAACATCATGGGACGGTCACGCTTCCTTTGCCTTGTAGGATACATCAAATCCACAAAGCAATCGGATATCCTCTGCATTAACTCAAAAGGGAATCTTTTAAGTTAATAATCTCAACCGTCTGATTTTAAATAGAACTAATTTTTTAAAATTAGTGCAGATCTAGTTTATACGAATCATGAAACAGATCGGATGGTAGAGATGCATAACTCAAAAGATTCCCTTTTGAGTGCAGAGTATACGATTATACGAATATGAATTGAATTGACATGTACTTCTGTTGGCACTTGGCTACCAGTGCAATACCTGACAGTGTCAAATGAAATCTGAACTGTCCATTTTAATCAGGTACGAATCTTAAAGCAAACTCTTTATATATAAATACACCTTTTTAGTCTGGTCAGTTGAGTAGACCAAAATACCTTTTTTAGTTTTTACTTTACCAATGGAACGAGAAGGACGATCGATTAAACCTCTTGCTTGCAATCAAACCCCTTAACTTTTTTATTCAATTATTATTCTCTATTTCCCCACTTCACTCCCTTTTCTCCGACAGAGACGATGACTGTGGTTGAGATGGAATCGTTGCCGCTAGGGTTCCGATTCAGACCCACAGATGAGGAGCTTGTTAATCACTACCTGAAGAGCAAGATCACCGGCAACGGTTCTCCTGATGTCCACGTCATCCCCGAGGTCGACTTGTCCAAATGTGAGCCCTGGGATCTCCCAGGTACCAACTTCCCCTCATTTCACTTCATTTTTATTTTCTGATGTCAAAATTTTCGAATCAGAAAGATTGATATGATACCGGATCTGATTCTGATTCTACCCACTTTAGCTCCCTGCCACTTGTTCACTCAGAATCTAGTTAAAATTTCTAATTTCTATCTCTAATAATTCCGGCAAGTATTTCCTTTGTTCTTTCATACGAGTATTATTATTTTTTTTTCTGTACTATAGACTAAGGTAGTTGTTTCAATTTTTGGACTGGTCTAGCCGTCCAATTGTGTTGACCACTGCTGTCGTGCTGTTATTTATTAGTTTATTTTTTCTTGGAACCAGTTTTTTGTTATACTGTTTGATAATTATATGGGGGTTGGAGTTGAACAGCTTGCCATAGTTTTCAATGAAATGAAAAAAATAAATCAGGTTCATCCTTTTTGTTATTGTTGAAAAGGTGTGGGAGTTGGAATCAAATCACGGTTGTACTCTAGTTCAATTTTTTAGTAAGCTTATGTTGACTACAAAAGTTTTGTACATATTCTTTTACAAGTTTAAAAGACTGATTCTGTCTCCATTTCAGCTATGACAAAAATGATTCTTTTCAGTGGGAATCATATCAAAGTTGCAGTTGCCCTGCTTGATAGAATCAGAATAATCAATTTTCAAATCTAAATCCTCTATGGTGTGAGGTGACGCCAGACGCTAGTAAATTGTTTTTTGTCACCTTATTTAGTCCAAAAGAAGAATTGAAATTGGAATGCCCAGATTCTGATTCCAAATGGTTACTCCTAATCATTTTATGTTTGGCCCACCACTTTCTCAGTATTGCAAACAATTGACAAGCATTGGAACAAGGTTATTTTAAGAAATGATTATGACTAAACTGTCCTTAAACTTGGGAAGATAAACTTAATTAATTGTGTCCAAAACAAGTTGATGTGGACTTGAAATTAAAATTTGTTTTTCTCGGTTTTGTTTGATACGACCTTGGGAAGAAGAACAGAAAAGATACGTCCAAATTTTATTAAAGCCGTGGGAATATTATATACATCATTGTTCAATGAAATATATCCATACACTCACCAATAATCCAATAGTTGGTGCTTATTGAAATTATGTGAAAGTGGTAATTGTTGGATGCAGAGTTGACTGTGTTGGAAATTATTTTCTTATTTTGGTGCATTCTAAACACATTTTGAATTTATATTTTATAAACAGGTAAATCCCTAATAAAATCCGACGATCAGGAATGGTTCTTCTTTGGCGCCAGAGACCGAAAGTATCCAAATGGGCATCGGTCAAACCGGGCTACTGGGGCAGGGTACTGGAAGGCAACTGGCAAGGACCGGATCATCCACTCCAGGTCCAGGGAGAAAAATAGACCCACCATTATAGGCATCAAGAAAACTCTGGTTTTTCACAGGGGCCGGGCTCCCCGTGGCATTCGTACCGGTTGGATTATGCATGAGTACCGTACCACTGAACCTGAGTATGAATCTGGCAATCAGGTACTATCTTTACCTATAATTTCTATTTTTACTTTTCCCATGTACCAGACAATGATCACAGGGTATAGTCGGTACCACTCTGAAGCAGTTTGGAAGGTAACTAGTGGAATAACATGTGAGATGCTTAATTAATCGAAAATTTTAGAAAATTTAGCTGTAGTTTGCTAAATTTTGTTACTTTCCAAAACATGTAATTTTTTTTTTAATACAGGGTGGGTATGTCCTTTACCGCCTATTCAACAAAGAAGAAGAGAGAACGCCCGTGAAAGATGAAAATGAAACCGATGAAATCATATCTTCTCCAGTTAGTGAGAGGCAAAATGAGGTACAACCAGTCCCAAATTTGCAAGAAGGACCTCCAACTTTGTCTGAATTTACTAGCAGTACATTACAACCTTCTCACCCAGATGAATGTCTCGCTGATTTGGCGAACAATTCAGTTACATCTTCTACGGTAACTCCTAGCGCTGTTGATCAAGGATCAAAGGTGAAGCGATAATTTTTATTTTTTAAATATTCTTCTTTATATAAAAAATGAACCATTTGCCCTCACAACCAGCCAATTAGAAGACTGATCATTTCTCTTAAACATGCTTACATATTTTAAATTTTTTTAATAAATGGTAAATGGTACTTTATAAATTTTAAATTAAGTTTAATAGAAAAGACAATAAATTGAGTAAATTTGTGAGTTTTTGGAATTTAGAGGGGTAAATATGATATTATTGAATTTTAGAGAGGGAAATATGTAATTTCCAGGTCTTCGAAGAGCACACATGAAATTCCCCCTTATGTTATTGTAACCAATAGAAGCATTTTCTTTCCAGGACACACGAGAAGATGCGATTATGCAATTACAAAACATACCGCTAGATGAGGTGGATGGTTTTCCCAGTATGACATCTCCATTGCGGCCATACACGGATCATCCATTTCCTAACAACCTAAACCAAGAAGATTATATGAAGCTCCTTAATTTTGATAGTTGCTCAAATCCTGAATTGGTGGATAATTTGTTGGACTCAGAGCTTCCTAATCCACCCAACTACTCAACTACAAATCAACAGGTCAGAGTTTGTGTGTTTTTGTTGATCCAGGATTGCCCATGGTACATTTTGTGTATTATTATGTTTAGATCCAAGTTTTTGGTTTTGTTACATTTTTCATATTAGCATATGGTTGTAAAGAAACTTACAATGACTTTTTTATTTGAGTGAGGCTATGGAACTATGCATAGCGCGGATTGGTCTGTACTATAGACCAATATCATTGTTTTCAAAGTTCAAATAATTGATCTGAACCATTCAACATAATCTCCATATAAAAGTGTACTTTCCGGCTAAATTTTACATTTTTTAGAATTTTTGTACTATTTTTTTTTAGATAGGTAGAATATCATTAATTTTGAATGGTCTAGAATTTTTAGATATTCAATTGATTTTCTACCTATCTAAAATAATAGTAAAAAAAAAATGTAAAGTTTTAATCTACAAGTACATTTTCATATGGAAATCATGTTGAACTGTTCAGATCGACTATTTGGACTGTAAATATACAGATATTGATCCATAGTACGGACTAATCCACGCTATGCATAGTACCATTGCCTCATTCTTTACTCTTTTTATTGCATATTAATATATTAACAATCTAAATTTGTTGTTTTAAATTTCCTACAGGATAGTGCTGTCAACGAGGATATGTATTGGCCTTATGAACAGCTAGGAAGTGAAGATGTTGACTATACCAATGATGAAATTAATGACATAACAAAGAGCAGAGCTCTAACAGAAGATACTGGAATTACTATTTTGGGCCGTGGTGTGAAGCGGCCAACAGATGAAAACCTTCAATTCCTGCCGCAAACACTACAAGGCACTGCTAAGAGGAGACTTTATCTTCTAATAAATGAATGGTGGGGCGGTAGTTGCACAATAACTGATGGAAAAAAAGACAAGGTCAGTACTTCATCTAGTTTGCACCATTTTTTTTTTTTTAATTTCAATTTCTATACACCCTTTCATCTAGGGCCTCCCTCGTGTTAATGCAAAATCTGGTTCATAGTTTATTTTTGTATGCATCACTTTTTTCCCTGACCAAAGGAAGACAATTTCAAACAAAGTCATTTATATCATGTATTATCTTTTAGTAGTCATGCCCTGTACTCTCGAGACAACATGATGCAATACTTGGAAGTTTAAACTATGAATTATCTTATTTTGCAAATAGTGGAAACTACTGGGGGTTGAAATTTATTTTTGTATTGTAGTTGGATGAATTAATTCATGGTATGTGCTATGCAGGTACTACAACCCACCGGTGGTGATGCTTCTCTTGCAAATGAGCACGAGGATCTTCCAATTAGCGGTAATGGATTTGGAACCTTATATAAGAAACCCGAGTTATTCCAATTTTTTCTTGACTATGTTTTCAAATCCCGTGAGGTGCTGATATTAAATGCAAACTCTTCTTGAAGATATAATACTAACTGTTATAAAGCTAGTACCAGATGGGCTAGTACATGTCTCTTATAACATGAATGAAACTTTCACTAAAAACTATGTTTGGTAATTTACCAGTCAGGTTTTGGTTTACATAGCTCGATACTAATTAAAGTAAGCGTTTAATGTGCGTGCTCTTTAATATTCAAGGGCCAGATGGTGCACCAACAGATAAAACTAAAGCTGAGGTGATGTCACGGGATAAGTTGTACCAGAAAGGAGATCCTCAACCCAAAGGAGGCGTATGGACTGGTACGATCTGGTACAGTACCCGATTTGCTCTGTGCATAATCCTTGTATCCGTCTGTTTTGGCATATGGAGTAAATCCGCAGGAAGCATAAACTGGTAAATAGTATAATATCTCATTTGGTTTAATGTCTGTACATAGTATTAATGTAATGACTAATGAGACATGTTGAACCAGTGTAGGAGTCAAGAGAAATTAGGTGTAGTCGGGGATGTAGTAGATTTAGTGTGTTTTTAAGGTTGGTTTCTGTAGAAAGAACCACTCTGCTAGCATGTAATTTTGTGTGCTATAGTAGGTAATTTAATAGTGTTTTATGTAGTTGTGATCCTGTTCTTTTTTCTTTCTTCTGGAAATGCTTGATAACACCGCCAAGATTCAATCACATTAAAAATAGTCATACTTGATCGAATATAATTATAATAATAAATTGGATTGAAGGTTATAGTAAATCCAGTTCAAGGTGCCAAAGTCGGGCGTTTGCGAATAAAGTTGCGCCAAAGAAACGAAGAATACCCAAAAGCTGACTGTTATGTTTCTTGTCATTTATCAGTAAAATGATCGCGGGTAAAACATGAAAGTTGCGCTACATATTTTCACGTTACTTTGAATGTTATGCTCAAAATACGAAAGTGTATCAATCTGTTCAGAAAACAAAACAGTCTATAGTAGGGTCCATTGCTGATCCGAATTACGCTAAATATATCTACTATTCGGATACAAATAATTGAAACGTCGAATCATATCAGTATACATATCCACACAAATATTTAAATATAAGATATCCATATTTAATTTTTCACACTATTTTCACCCCTACTAACACACTAATATGATACTAACATTGGTAATTGCATTTCAATTTTAAAATTTACGTCACAATTTCATTGTAATTTCAGAGATATATGATAATTTTATAAAAAAAAAATTATATAAAATTGCTTTCAAACCGACACGTGGCAAAAATATTAATTGATATTTACTGATACATTTCAGAAATTAATTTCTTAATACTAAAAGCAATCAAATTAATTGCATTAAATTTAAATTAACTTAAATTAATTTTATTCTAATTTCAATAGTCTGTTCTCCGATTTCATTTTAGGCACTGAATCAATAAGAAAAAAGAATGAGTCTATGATACTATGCATATTACGATTTGTTACCGTGCTACGGCTCTATATTCGAGTTTTTAAATCTTAACGGTCGATCCGAACCATTCATCTTGTTCTCCATATTAATATGTGTTTCGAGACCAAATTTTGCATTTTTTGAAATTTTTTTACTATTTTTTTAGATTTATTGAAAATCACTGTTTTTGGATGGTCTAGAATTTTCAGATCAAGTGATTTTCTAAATATCTAAAAAAATAGTAAAAAAATTTAAAGCCGTAGCACGGTAAGAACCCGTGATATGCATAGTACCATAAACTCACTCAAAAAGAATCATCAATCATACACCACTCCACCAATAACAAAGGCAATTTTAGGCACACGTCTCTTTCTTTTCATTATATCGAAACACTTTGTAAGTTTGTAGACATATCCAACATGATTTGCATATCTAATTTTTACATCCCGTTTTTCTTCTTCTTATTTTTTTTTGTGAGCGAGTCTATAGTACTATGTACATCACGGATTGGTCCGTAATACGAATCAATATTTTCATTTTTAAAATTCTAACGGTTGATTCGAACCGTTCAGTATGATCCTCATATGAATATGTATTTGTAGATCGAATTTTATATTTTTTTAGAATTTTTTTACTATTTTTTAAGATAAGTAGAAAATCACTTGATCTAAACATTCTGAACCATCCAAAACAGTGATTTTCTACCTATCTTTAAAAACAATAAAAAATTCTAAAAAAAATATAAATTTCGATCTGCAAGTACATATTCATATAAACATCATATTAAACGGTTTGATTCAACCGTTAGAATTTTTAAAATGAAAATATTAATCCGAATTATTAATCAAATCGTGCTATGCATATTACCATAGACTCACTCTTTTTCTTTTCTGTTTGTTTGGGAGGAATACCGCCTCATATTAAGAATCGACATTTTTTTATATATATTTTTTTTGAGGTGAACATTTTTGTATATTAACACCTGGCCGGCTGCCTATACTGCAAAAAGAGGATTAATTAGATGTGTATATAAAATTTTATACAATTTAGGCGTGTTCTTTATAGTTTAAAGTTGGGCATTTAATTAAATTTGATAAAATTTGAAAATATATATAACCAATCGAGTATTAATAAAACTTAACAATTGTTTTTTTTAATTATTTGAGGAGTGAATAATTAACGTCAAAATTTGTACACAATCTATATAACAATAAAAAAATCTAACAATTTTTTGTTTATCTTAATAACCATTGTCAATTCCCATAATAGTTCATAAGTTCATCGTCAATAAATTTATTTACGCCAAATAAAATTAACACATCATGTCTTATAGTCTGGACCAGTGTCAGTATGCGCTCGTCAGACGAACAAAGTATTATCAAATAATTAATCGGGAATAATCAGAAATAATCAGCTATAATCGGAAATAATTGGCCGATTAGTCGGAAAAATATATAACGGTTTGATCACCAATAATAACTAATCGACCGATTAATTCAAAATTGGTGTGGACTATAAAATAATTAGATAATTTAGGCAGCCTCTTGTCCATCTTTTAAATAAAGCTGCACATATACAGCTAGTGGTTTCAACTCAGAGACGTGTATGACCACTTGTCTTTTAGAATAGATAGAATCTGCTCTTGAATGGGGGGACACGAGGTAAAGAAAAGGAAGTGGAGGGGAGATGGATCTGATTGCACTCAGTTATTCGCTCCACAAAAATAAAATTGAAAGAGAAGTGGACGAAGGGGGACACAGCGAAAGTGCAATCGCTGTATAATTTGAGTATTGGAGTGCAGTAGAGGTAGAGGTAGATTCAGGATTTCGATCAGAGATAGGTTCAAAATGTAGAAGAGTATAATTTTTTTTTCTGATGAATTAATGATTTTTTCGAAACAAATAGCGGACCGGACCACATCTTTTTTTTTTTTTTTTGTGAATTAGTCTGAGCTGGTGTTCTTTTTCGTACGATTTTCTTCTACTGCACCATAAATTAAATGGTAGATCTTAGTATCACAAGTATAAAATACTATTGGACCTACTTCTTTTTTTTTTTTTTTTTTCAAAATTTAGAATTAGAAACTTATCTACTCCTGAGCCTCTTTAGATCCGCTAGTAAGTGAGATGACTTCTTTATCTATCCTTGTCATCTCACTTTCATTTTTTTTTCTGTTAGATTATAATCAAACGATAATATAATTATGAATTGTATACTATCATATAGGATTGTCTTAAATTAAGTGATCTAATATAGAATTGAGGTATTTGACAATCTATGTATTCAATAGAGTGCGATCTATAAATGTGTAGAAAATTTAAGCAAAGATTAAATTATTGATGGACTGATTATGAGATTTGCAAATAAAAATAACCACTATCCAGAGGTTTGTGCGGGCCGCACAAAATAACCTGAGTAAATATGTGAAATACAGACTGAGTTGGATGATAACCAAAGTTTTGTGCGGGCTGCACAAAACACTATTAATTCAAGAAAGGCAATTTTATAGACATGTCTGTCCGTTTGTGCGACCACACGGATTTTGATGTGGCCGCACGCGTGGTGCCAGATGTGTTACCTTATATAAGGATGAGTCCCCAAGGCACAAGATACAACACACAACTCATTTTTATGAACAACAGTTATTTTGTCAGAATCTAAGTTCCACCATCAAAGAAAAGAAATGAGAGATCCATAAGAAAATTGGAAAGAATTTCTTGAAAGCCATATCTTGATGTCTTGGTAGGCCTAATCCGTGACTACACGACGTACTGGCGAAAAGAGACTTCTTGTCATTAAAGACTTGTCTCGTATACACGGTAACTGCTCTTCGTAATTGAGGATTCCATGGCCAACATTGTGGAATTAGGTATTGTATTCCACACTTAAAATTATGTTTTATGTGTTAGACTTTGACATATAACGGTTCATAGGTTAAGATGAGTAACTGTTTCTCTTTTTTCAGAATGCAAGTGTTTGATTCCTAAAATGAGATGTAATTATTTGATCTTTAAATAAGATGTAATTATTTAGTTTTTAAGATTTAATAACAATATTTACAGAGAATTCAACTTCACAATTACATTTTGGAATTCCTCAAGCATAATTGCAGACAAATGATCGAAAAATGCAAATGTATTTTCGGTGGTTCTGATGCCGAAAATCTTACGAGAGGCTTAACATATTGCTCTTTTTATGACAACCTGAGTGCGTGCGTGTCTGGATTTTGCTTTCCTTTTTTCTTTTTCTTTTTGAGAAGATTTTAGTTTAGGTTCATGTTTCTTTCAAAGCAGACGTTAGAATTCAGTTGTTGTCAAATTAGTATCAGATTGAATTCAATTCAATATTCACATCAAGATTTGTGTGAATTTAGGCAGAGTCATCAATCCTACAATTCCCTTGAATGTATTTGGGCCCAATAGTCTATGGACAAGCCCAGCCCGCTCAAATTAAACTGGGGAATGGGAACACGTCTGAATGACTTTGGATTGAATTTCTCTTCAAAGCATTTATGTACCATACGATTCGATTTCATCATAATTTGTTAAATAATGTTGAGAGACATTTTGTTTTATAACTCTTTTCTTCCTTTTCTCTGTTTGACTATTCTTCTTATTCAAATTAAGTCTGTTCAAGGGAAAAAAATATATATACAAAGAAGAAATCTTCTTCCAACAAAGCATAATAATGAGTCAATGGATTTGTTTAATTGGACAAAACAAATGTATGATTGCATCTCTTGAAGATACATAAAGCACAGTGGGAGATGCATCAATGGTGACACTTAGCATAACAACACATGAAAAATTTGCTGAATCAACTATGCTTCCCCTACTAGTAATTGGGCTTTGAGATTCGTGCCAAGTTAAAAAGAACGGTCCAAATCTAGTAATTGTAAAAGATTCTCTTATCAGGTAATGGAGAGGATGTGAATTCCCCATACCGGATCAGTCAGCGGATCAAATCGTTTCTTTGGAGCTGATCCGGAATCTATTGTAACCTATTGATTCGTGACTAGTGAGTATACGAACTTAAATGATCAATAAATGTTTGTGCCTTTTATTCAAGCGAGATATGAAAGATCCAGTGTTTATACTGCTCGATCAGCGCTACTGTTTGATGAATAAACTGATATACAACAGTAAAACACGTCTTGTAATTTTTGTTTACTTTTTCTAAAAGTTTAAAATTTAAAAGGATAAACTTGATCCAATGAACACCCATACCCAATTGGTCCGAATTATAATCAGACGGCCCAGATTTAAACTCAAACGGTGAGGTAATGCAGAGGATCCGGACTCTGGCTTCGTCCCCTTCACCAAGGCAAGGGTTTACGGTCTCAAGTTTGTTCCTTGAATCCTTCTCTCCTTTTTAGACTCCTCCTTGGCAAAAAGGATTGAGATTTGCAACTAATGGCGCTGTCTCGATCCAGACTCTTTCTCAAATCTTCGGACACTCTCCGCGCCGCTGTTCTCTCCTCCTCTCTCCTTCCCCTCCGCCATTACCGCGTCCCCCGCTCCCGTGACGATTTCCCCTCACCTCGGTTTGCTCCTTGCCTTCTAATTCTAACTTCTATATTCTTTTGTTATATTAGTTTGTTCTTTTTCAAGCTTAGACATTCAAGGTCACCTGACAGTACCAGTGTGTAATGAAGTTAATTGTACCAATACCAGCAATGTATTAGTTTTTCTATCACTAGTAGACTGAATTGTGTGGTACCAATCACGACTGGTATGATTTCTCTCTGTAACAGGTTTGAGCAGACATCAAATCCCACAAACTGGGGAGTTAGAATTGTACCAGAAAAGAAGGCATTTGTGATAGAGCGGTTTGGCAAGTACCTAAAAACCCTGGACTCCGGTATACACCTTCTGGTACCGCTTGTTGACCGGATTGCATATGTACACTCCCTGAAAGAGGAGGCAATACCTATACCTGATCAATCCGCTATTACAAAAGATAATGTCAGCATTTTGATAGATGGCGTGCTCTATGTCAAGGTCTCTCTCTCTCTCTCTCTCTCTCACACACACACACACACACACACACACACACACACACAATGTCTGTCCTAAAATAAGTTTGAAAGACTTACTGCTGGTGTATAGAATTTTGACGACGACAGAATTGGTTCCCTGAATTAGGTTAAGTTGCAAATGAATTTCTTTATTACTTAAATTGTGTACCTGGAGTCTTTTGATATTTGGTTAGGACATTTAGTTAGGCCTACCATGAAATTTGAAATGTTGGTTATGTAGACCATTTAGTGAAGGAGAAGGTATCATTTATATTTTGGCTCTAATTTCATACCGAGTGCTATTTTGAAATCTGCCCTGAACATTTCCTCTATGGTCCCTACCCCAAAATCAAATTCCCTCTGACAAGAATTCATAATTTCAGATAGTTGATCCAATCCTTGCATCATATGGAGTAGAGAATCCGATATTTGCAGTAATACAGCTTGCGCAAACAACGATGAGAAGTGAACTTGGTAAAATCACGCTTGATAAAACCTTTGAGGAGAGAGACATGCTCAATGAAAAAATTGTGGTTTGTATCCATCTCTGCATCAACACTTGTACTTTATTATATGATTTACATGCCTGCTGGATCCATACGAAAAATAATACTGTACCCAACAGTTACAGGTTCTGTTGAGGTTTTACTTGCTTGCAGATATGAGATACCCATTTTTATTTTTAACTGGTCAGGAGCAATGCAGTATCCAATTATACAAATGGTTCTGATGAGTACTACTCATTTCCTGTTTGTCATATAAAAATATTTTAAAAGCTCACTAGTTCAAAAGAGTACTCAACAGATGAGTACTACTCATTTCTAGATGTTCCAACTTTACTAGTTTCGCTCATACCTTTTATCAAAGGTGGGAAATTCTAGTCATTCAATGGTACAGTGCATTTTTTATCTTAATTTATTGAAATAACTTGATCGTATATCAGGCTGACTTGAATTTTGGTTTTTCATTGGAAAATGATATGAAGTACCAAATTGATGATGTTTCAGATTACCCTGGAACTACAGTTGTTTGTTTGTACCTGTCAGTCATTAGTGATATCATACTGACACCAGCACTTTGCGATACTTGCTTTTTCTATGTGAAGGTTGATAAAACTTTGATTGATTGTTGAACAGAGGTCAATAAATGAGGCAGCCACAGACTGGGGCCTCAAGTGCTTGCGTTATGAAATAAGTAAGCTTAAAAGTTATCTTTTATTTGTTTCTTTAGTCTTTTATAGTTTTATTTTCTGTAAACTTATACCTGACTATTCTTTTTTACTGCTCTGAAGGGGATATATCGCCCCCACCTGGGGTGAAGGCGGCTATGGAGATGCAAGCTGAAGCTGAGAGAAGAAAACGTGCCCAAATTCTTGAATCCGAAGGTATTATCTATCTTTTTGTTAACATCGTGTTTGGTTGAGGCCTAAAATGAGGGTTTTAAGCCTCAGTTATTCCACCAAATGAGCGTTTAATAGGCTGGCCTAAACTAAACCACCTCCCAAGGTGTCTAGTTTTGTTGGGCCTAAACTATGGATTTCATTGCAAGACTTTTCACATTAGAGGGTCTATTATGTAATTATCATATTATCTCTTGTCAAAGGGGCTTTAGGTTTTTTTTCTTAGTGTACTTAATTGGTACAACCGTACAAATACCAATTCTTGTCTTGGTTAGAAATCAATTGTTAGTGTGGGTGTTTGCTGGTCTGATATTGTATTACACATAATTTTAATTTGAAGGTATTTGATACATTTGGTATATTAAACAATTAATTTTGAAGATAAATACAAATGCATATATGTATTAAGCCACACAAATTTAACCAAACAAGAAATAGCTTAAACTGTGACATAAATTTAGATCTCAACCGAGCATGAATAATTTAGGCCAGCCTAAATGGGAATAACCAACTTAGGCCTCCTTTAACATTTTAGAATAGAATGATCTGCGTTCATGTTGTGTTAGTTCTGTCATGGATGAGTGCTTGATTATTTTGGTGTGAGCAGGAGAGAGGCAAGCACACATCAACATTGCCGATGGTAAAAAGAGTTCCGTAATATTAGCATCTGAGGCTGCTATGATGGACCAGGTCAATAGAGCGAAAGGTACACGCTACTTTTGCCTATATGTACTGTATACACTGGAGCTATCGTTATAAAATTCAATGTCTAAGACTCTAAATGCTCATTTGCAACATAAGATAAATCCAGAAAGATTCCCCTTTTTATTGCTATGAATGACATTATGAGATGCTCAACCTTTAGTTTATTCAATCTGAATATGAATGTGTGGTAAAATTCAATGGCCATGCCATATTTTGCAAGACAAATACACTCAGCATTTTTTGTGTGGTAAAAAAAAAAAAAACTCTAACAGGAGAAGCTGAAGCAATACTTGCAAGATCAAGGGCCACAGCAGATGGTCTTAGGCTTCTATCAGAGTCCATGAAAGCAGAGGGTGGCAGTGAGGTATATTGCTTTCATCGGAGGACATAGCATTTTTAGTTCATTACTTTTCCTTTCACCTGGTTATAAAAAGTTCATATGAAGGGGAAAGCATGCTGGTCAATTTTTTTTTTTTTTTTTTAATATTTGCATGTCAGATTCAGGGAAATATCTTAAATGAGGAGGGTTCAAATGCCTCCATTTGTTGTGCCTCCATCATGCCTCCACTTTTTAGTTTTCCACTATCAAAAATTCTAAAATTTATATGTCAAAACAAAACAGTTAGATGTGATTTATATTATTTTCTCTACATGCACATTAAAAATTATTGCTTTTTTATTTTGATTTTATATGAATCAATAAGTTGAAAAATTAACATTCATAATTGATCCAAATCGGTGTATTTTTGCAAGCTCTTGATACTAATCAAAATAAAATCGAAATGTCATGATCTTTTACGTGTGCATAGAGAAATGATATAGATCATATCTAACGGTTTTATTTTGACATTTAAGTTTTAAATTTTTTTAGTTCTAAAAATGAAGGCTAATGGAGGGCATTTGAACCCTCATCATTCATACCCCAGAAAAAATGAGCCCCATAGATCCTCTTCTTCATTTTAAAAAACTAGAAGTAGAAGTTATCCAAACTCTTTTCCATGAATGTTTGAGAGCTATCTTTTGAATTTCCTTTTACTTTTTTTTTTTGGGCTACACAGGTCCAAATGAAACTTTCTTTTTTTGTTTCTTAATTTAGTCTCTCTTTAATGTGGAGTAATTAACTTGATTCATATTTTTCAGGCTGCAAGCCTGAGAATTGCAGAGCAATACATCCATGCATTCGGTTCAATAGCCAAGGAGGTAATGAACTTTGTTATAAACCTCATAAAAGAAACATAAATTCTACTTGGTTTTCCCTGAAAGTACTGCTACAACCTCAATTTATCTCTGTTTCAGCTTTTAAAAAGAAACATAAAGATCAACTTATTGGCTAAAAATTATCTTCCCAAATTGTACATGTTGTTTCTCATTTTGGGCTTTTCTTAGTTTTCTAATAACGAAATTTTTTTTTTTTTTCTTCCTAATTTCAGGGAACTACAATGTTACTCCCTAGTGCTGCTGGAAACCCATCAGCCATGATTGCTCAGGCCTTAGCAATATACAAGCAACTAAGTGTTTCCAACCAGGGCGGGCCCCGCCACAACCGCAAAACCCACCAAAAAGAAATTACAGAGGAGACACCTTTAGATGCTATTCCAGAATCATATATATCTGAGGGAACCGATGTATCACATGGAAGTGGTTTCTCTCTGCAGAGCCCCACCAAGGGGCCCACTAATTAGTTTTAGAAATTTGGCCATTCTTTTTTTTTTTTTTTTTTTCATTTGTCTTTTGGTTTTTGAGAAGATTAGACAACTGAAGAGGCACTACTTTTTATCAAGGATTTTACCCTTTTACCATTCTTCATCCTGAATAAATGAATTATATATTTTGTTTTTTGTTATCTCATGTTTTAAGAAAATTAGGTCAATTACAGGGTAAGCCTTAACCTTTTTGTGTAATTCAAGACTCGAGAGAACTCTGTTGGATAAAAAGATGCAAATTTTGTACATTGTAAGTTGTAGTTCCAAATGCTGAACTCTTTGAACATGGTTGATGTGCAAAGTTTTGAATTTTTTTTTTTTTTTTTTTTCTATCGAAGTGCTTTTACTTCGCCATGATGTTTTCATTCTCAAAATTGGATTCGAAGATTGATTTCTCTAGGTTGGAATTACCCATGAATTAAGCGAGAAGTGAACTTTACTGCTGGAAGAGAGGACAAAGTAATTAATATAAAAAAAATATTATCAGTTGTATTTGGTAAATGCTCTTCGTGAGTGTATTTCTGGATATATTTTTTTTCCAAATGCATTTCCTGCGTTAACTAGGTAATGTACAATTTCTTATATCACAACAGAATATCCCAGAAAGAAAGAAAGGTGAGAAGGAAAATTATAGAAAAAGAATGTTAAAATTTAGGCAAATAGCAAACTGGTTTTATAGTAATATATTCCCCTATAACATTAGGCAAGCTGAGGAGGATGCACATTAAATCTCTGCGGTCAATTTGACCCCATTCATTTTTAAATAAATTGTAGATAATTTTTTTCTTTTTTATATATAATTTAGAGTAAATACTATGTATAATGTAAAGTTCAATCTCATACACAGTATGAAAAATTTATATAATTGATTTCCATACCTTGAAAGTCCTAATAGAAAAGTAAACAATTTTTAGTAGAGAAAATCAACTTCATGGGCTGACAAGGAAAATCCATTGGGACACAAACCATATTCAAAATTCCAGTATATTAAGTAACACACAACTGCATCAATTATAACAAATCAAGCAGTAATATATGACGATATTTCGTTAGTTCAAAATCCATTCCTTGAAATGCAAATGAACAGCAACATCCATCATTATGTGAATTTAGATCCAGCGCAATACCTGACCGAGTACAATAAATATGAGTCGTCAGTTTTAATCTGACACGAATCTCAAAACAGATTTCCTATATCTAAATAGACATCGTATTACATTTGGCCGGCTAGGAGTAATATAGTCCGTTACCTGAGGGGATATGGATTAATATCTTATCTCTCTCTCTATATATATAGTTATGCTGGAACAGGAGCAGAGATGAATGATATTCAATTCTTGCCATTAGCAGGTTTGTTACTAGAGAAGGAGAAAGAGTCTTTATCTGTGCCAGGTTTGTCACGCGAGAAGGAATTAGAATCCTTGTTCCCATTATGAAGGAGAGGGATCTCAATTGCACAGGCCTGTGAACATAATGCTTGATATACGGTAAATTCATCATGTTTTCCATTGTTGCTGGTATTGTAACAGTCACCATAGGTCCATAGCAGCCATCTGCCATGACAGCAGGAAGAACAGCTAGAGTGAGCATGGCCGCAATAATGAGAGCACCAACTGTGATTTTTATTTGTCATGCTGTATCTTTATTATTATTATTTTATTTAAATAGCAAGAAAACTGGCCACTTGCAAGGAGATTGCAAGTTTGCAACACTGCAATATATAGACATGGCTGGTCCTTTT
This sequence comes from Carex rostrata, assembly GCF_964058835.1. NCBI lineage: Eukaryota > Viridiplantae > Streptophyta > Magnoliopsida > Poales > Cyperaceae > Carex > Carex rostrata. Next base: position 6,297,229 of record NC_135937.1, read on the forward strand.
GATCTCTTGTAATTTTGATAAGCATTTGGGAATAACTGAGTTTTGTTTTTAGGACATTATTAAATTTTAAAGTGAAGCTGGATTTAGCTGCAGTAAATTCTAAAAATATTGAATTAACAAGTTGTTGTGCAAGTAATAATTGACGGAACACATTGTACGGTGCGCAAGCTTCGCTTTGTTCAAACAAATTTCTAGCTCATATGCTGAGATGGAAGAGGGGGGGGGGGGATTTGTAGTTTCTAACTCGTTAGGTTTCGTTCCCTCTTAATTTCACTTAGTTTAGCAATGTGATATCTTTCTTCTGATTGGATGTAAGCGAATGCTGTAATATAAATTTATTTATGTATTATGTAGACAGTATTGTTTTCAGTCAGAAGATATTTCAGAAAGATAGTCTTTTAATTTGATTTTTAAACACTAATGTTGTCTTAACTTTCCAAGCTGGCAACATATGTGTTTCACTTGATTGTTCCTTTGTTTTCTTTTATAAAAATATTTGAAACCTTGAGGAATTTTCATAGCATACAGAGCAGCAGTAGCAGCAAATAGCAGAATCATTGCATGAGAATTATCTTTCAGCTAATTAAATTTACATTGATACATCAATTTAACCTTCCTTCCGCATGTCGTAAATCTGGAATCGTTTCACAACAACAGCCTGTGCATAGCTTACAAGCAGAGGCGGAGCCAGTAGGGTCCGAGAGAGGCACTTGCCATCTCAGGTCCAATTTATTTTTCCAAAATATTGTCATTTTTTTAAGAAAAATAAACAAGAATATATTAATGTTTAAAATAATTATACAATTATGTCATACTCTGGAAATTTTACCTCACCCTATACTATTTTCTGACTCTGACCCAAATTACGAGGCGATATGATCTGCCGAAGCAACTGATCAATCATCGGCACCCTTCCTGGTACAAGTCTCAGCGCACATGAGCTTACAAGTAGGAGCAATTTGGGAATTGCTGTTGCCATTTGTGCAGGTGTTGAAGCAGTCGTCGTAGCAACCGTAGCCACTAACGGTCACAATATCTTTTGACACAGCAAGAATGGCAATGAGAAAGACAGCAATGGTTATTACATTGGTGTTAGCCATTTTCCCTTCTTGGTTTTTTATTTTTCTTTTTCTTTTTTGATATGATATATAATGAACGATCAGGTTTTGGTTTTGATTTTTTGCGTATTATAAATAGTTTTATAGCTTTTGTTGAGACTAAATATAGCATTGCCAGCTCATATCAATTTCCATGCGCAAGTTTTATTTTTCTTTCTGTTTGGAGGTTAAAGAATTAAGGTAATGGTTACTTGAGAAGTTTAAAGAGAATAGATTTTAGTTCAAGGATGAAGGTGTTCTTACTGTGTTCATACATGGGTATGCTTTTGATCTGAATTCATGCATTCAGAGCATTGGATAGACATTCAAAATTTTGCGTTCGAATTTCAAACAAACTCCACTTTACTATTCCAAAAGAAAGATATTGTTGTTATTCTATAAAACCATGATAAAATAGGAAATAATCCATTCAAGACAAGGTGTAAAAAAGTTTATCATCCTAGAAATTTTATACAAAAAGAGCATGTCGGAAACCAATTAAGATTTTAAATAGCGATTTATGATTTGTCAAGGTGAGATCATAAAAAAAGAAGAAGCCTATAACAGATGCAGCGGTTACAGCGAAAGCCATCCCATATAACGATTTATATTGAAATATGAAATTTTGATAATAATATACAGTAAAATTTAAATCAGAAGTACTGTTAGAACTCTTCAATTCTTAATACATAATGTAATTATCTTACAGAATGATAAATATAATGCAAATTGAATACATGATAGGTTCTTATTCATTTCGCTCATCAAATTGCATGAAATCAAAATATTAATATAAATATTGTAAACAAATAACTGGTGTATTGTTGATTCGAGGTATTAATCACAATTTGTTACCCAGTAACTTATTTAGGGAGTGAGGGGTGGTCTGATGTCCGATTGAAGCCGTTCGATCCACGTCAAGATTCATACACACTTGATCCGCACAAATCTTGATGCTATCCACACAAATCTTGATGTGAATAGAACGACTTCAACCGGACATAGGCTGAATTTGGTCTAACGACCATCACACAAACAAAGCCACAAAACCAATTACTGCACTAACCTTATCCCTGCAACTAAACGTTAGGTACAATCCTAGTTACCCATGATATACAAAAAACACATTAAATTTTTATATCAACGTTGCACAATCAGAATAAAATTGTATATATACAAGAGCACATATAAAACGCCAGCCACTGATACAACCAAATAATTTCAAACCTTGCAAAAGGAATTTAGCAACAAAATTAGAATGCAGAGTATTCATGTTCATTGCTCATTTGGAGACACCACAAAATAGCCACAGCAAAGATGGCAAAGGAAGATAACTCCATGGCAAGGGCACCCCATCCAATTATTCCCGCATGCTTCAAAATTGATGGAATTGCTATGCTCCCCACGATTGACGCACCCGTAAGAAACTTTGTAAAATTCGCCCATCTGTGGCAGTTGTAATTATTAGTTAACCCAGATAAAAAAATTGAGTTTAGGTAGTTGAGTATAAATTACTATGCATAGCACATATTGGTCCATACTATGGTTTATAAAGTTCAAACAATCGATCTGAACCATTCAACATTCAACATAATCTCCGTATGAAAATGTACATGCAGAGTGTATTTTACATTTTTGAATTTTTTTACTATTTTTTAGATAGGTAGAAAATCACTACTTTTGAAAGGTCTAGAGATCAAGTGATTTTCTACCAATCTAACAAAATAGTAAAAAATTATAGAAAATGTAAAATTTGATCTACAAGTACATTTTCATATGGATATTGATCCATAGTACACGGACCAATGTGCACTATGCATAGTACCATAGCCTCACTCCTCTCTTATAGTAGGGCATTATGTTTCCATTTTCCTGCTTTATTAGAATTGTTATTGGGATATGTAAATTCTTGTTTTGTTACTCATTTTTATAGTGAATAATTGAAGTAAAAGTTCCAAAAAGAAAAGAAATAAGAATAAATGCTCACGCATTGGTGCCGTCAGACATGACAGAGGAGCTATCATTACCAGCAAAGAACAATAAAGGCATGGGAAGAAGCACATACATCACAACTGCAAAAAAAAAAAAAACAGTAAACAATTCAAATTTACATCTAGTTTAACACCACCCGTGACCACAGGTGACAAAATATTTTTACCTAAATGACAATAATAACATTTCTCTCTCACCTGTTAGCATAGGCCACCAATTACCATAAAGTGCACAAGCCTGGAAAATAGACAATATTAATCAATAAAAAAGAGCACTAGTTTACATGCGAGGGTTCACAAAAGAAGTAATAGCAGAACCACCTCACAAAATAACTTATTGAAAATAACCCCTTAATTCTTTGTAGTTTATTAAGAAAATGGTTATTTTTTCTTCCTCATTTGGGGTTTTTCTTTGGATAAAATTAAACAAAGGTAGGAAAACTAATGGAAACCTTTATGATTAGGAAGTAAACAAAAAAAGGGGTTAAATCAGTCATTTGTTACTTAAGAGGTTAAAGGTTAAAGGAGGTAGTAAGTATATCTATGGCATTACTCATATTAGTCAATGCGAAGTTCACATAGTTAGATTAGTATAAATTACTCTCATATAGTAGGGCATTAGTTCACATTTTACTGCTTTATTAGGATTGTCATTGGTACACTCTATTACCATTAAAGTAACCAACCTATAAAAGCAATTATGTCTCCTTAAACCTTGTGCTTCACTAAGGCCACCTCAATTGACCCCTCAGGTATTCAAATAAGTAACGAAGAAAACCATAAAAAAAATGGTCAACTATACCAAAAGACAGAACAATGGTCCTTTCACAGGGGGCGGATCGAAAAAATATCGATCGAATCTGGTTTAAATATCTAATTGGGTACTCGATAAAAAAACAATGCTTTAACTTATACTTTTCAATACTCTGACTTGTAATTTCTAATGCTCTAGCTTATAATTCTAATTACCAATCATAATTCAAGAAATATATTTTAATTTTAAAATTTAACCCGAATTACAAATCAAACATCCTCTGTCAAAATATATATATATATTTTTTTTTTTTGGGGGGTGGGGGCAAAGTTGGTTGGGAGCGGGGGGTGGGGGCAGCTGCCCCCCTGGTACAATGTGATCTGCCCTGTTCTTTCAGATGGATGAAACTTTAATACGAAAATTTCTGAGGGCTTTAACATAATAAACAACTTATTTTGGTAAATACACTAACCAAGATTTGAAGTACAATCCCGCCTGATACTAAAATTGCAAGAAGAGCGAGCTGTGCACTATGCATGCATGCTACCATGCTCCTCGATAACTGTGCCATTTTTTTTTTTTTTAATTTCCCTCTTAATTCAATGAATGATATGTAGTCAAACTGCAGTGCAAAAAAGATCTTATTATAAACACATATTACAAGCGAAAAAACTTTCTGATAAACCATACTAAACCTCGAAGAAAACTAAATTTTTATTTTTTGTGCTGTTTAAATACTCATTTATGCCCTGATTTGTTCAAGGCCCTTTCTCTAGGCACAAACCAAGCACCAAAGTTTGTAAACCAACCTCAATGGATTAGTTTTATTTGGTACTTTATTGACCCTGGAACACAATTACAGATTAAATAATGAACCTTCAAAATAGCCAAAGCCCAAAAGAACAACAAACATACACTACATTTTATCCCAAGCCCCAAATCTCATAAAATTTCCCAAATTAATTAGAGGAACAAAATTTAAAGAAAAAAACAAGCTGGTTATTATAAAGCATAATTTAATTCAAAACCCAATTTGTTGACTCTAAAAAAATTTTATCTGTGGCTCTTCAATCAGTGAAGTTTTTATAAGCATTAAAAACCTACTGAAAAATGCTCTGATTACTATTAACTTGTAGCTCTTAAATTGCCCCTTAATATTTTCATTTGTTAAGTACAATACTTAAAATTAGAACCAGCTATCATAGCAAGCAATTGTCTTTGTTGCTACCATAATTTGGAAATTCTATTGGCAACCGAAGATACAATCCAATCAAAGGGAAATCTTTCAAATTCCAAATACATGTAAAAATCTGTACACTAACCTAATTGGTACCAAATCACTGAGGATGGAGTGGCCAAACCGCTTGAATTCGTGCGGAGGTGAACCACCCACCGATTCGCCGTCCGACGAGTTACGCTGATTCTTCCTTCTAATTGGTTGATTGAATCTTCATTCAGATTTTGAACCTTACTGATTGATTGGTTTCTCAAAGGTAAGGTGGAAGAATAGAAGGTGGATTTGATTAATGATCGGAAGAGACGAGAGATTGCCAATAATGTTTCCTTTATAATTAATTAAGGGAAAATTCAGTTTTAGTCCTCAATCTTTTACAAAATAATTAAAGTTTGTGTTTTGAACTTTCATTTGCATTAACTTTGTGCTCAAATTAGTCCTTTTATTTTAAAATATTTAAACTAGTCTTTTATCTGTCTCGTTTTGCTGACATGGGTTGATATTTGAGAACAAATAGTAAGCAACATATAACATATTCCTCTATAAAGTTGCAAAAAGAAATTATTCAATGTTATTGCAATATGTTTTATACTTAAAAAATGAAGAGAGCTAAAAATGTAATAATAAATAAGCATATTAATACTTATGACATAATTTAGGTTGCTTGAAAAAAGTAATTTGATCTAATAGTTATGTGCACTTGTTTCAAATCCAAGTGGCAAATTAAAATCCACACGCCAAATAAATTAATCAAAATCATCAAAATAATTGATGAAAGGACTAACTTAGTCAAGTGAGTGACTAAACATGACAAATTTAGTTCTTCATTAAAAGTTTAAGGACCAACTTGATTATTTTGGAAAAAAATTGAGGACCAAATATGAATTTTCCCTTAATTAGAAGAAATATGAGTCTGTCCATAGGATCTGATGGTTAATAATGGCCATTTAGGGCCTGTTCGGCATGCAAAATTCCAGTGGGAATTTGATGGGATTGGGCAAAACCCACTTACAATCCCGTGCACCCGTTCGGCAGTCCAGTATTTTCTCCTCCTACATCTCATGAGTTATTCCCAATTAACAGTATTTCAGTGTAATTTTGCGGGATCAAAAACCGGATGAGTTATTCCCAATCAACAGTATTTCAGTGTAATTTTGCGGGATCAAAAACCGGATGAGTTATTTCCAATCAACAGTAAGCTCAGACTGAATTTTTCAGTTCCCAATCACCTCTCTCCTCCTTTTGGTCCATTTCGAAAACTGTGCAACTTCTATCTCTTTTACACGTGGCCTCCAACTGTGCACTATCTCTAACTTTTTTTTTTCTAATCAAGCATTTATTCCTCCTCCTATATATAAAGAATCAAAATACTTATTCTTTTCAAACGTGGGACTAATGAAATTGTTCATATCCGGACTTCGTTTTTCACTTATTTTAATAATTATAACTTGTGGCTGTTGGTGGGCCTTGACATCTAGATGTAAATAATCCAATTATTTTATTTTTCTTTTGTTATGTCCGTAGATATACCCATCTACTATTTTTCATGCTAACTTTTAATTTTTCTAAATAAAAATGAAAATCAAACCTTCTAATTTTTATAAGAAATTTCTCAATTGAATTCAAACAATAATAAAATTATGTTGAAAATTTAGATGCACGCTTTCAAAATGTTAAATAAATATATATATTCATCCATCGGATTTAAGAATTACAAAATATAAACATTTGTATAAAAAAATTTAAATGCATACATTTCAAAAATTTTAAAAATGTTTCATCTACAAAATATAAACATTTCAGTAATATCTTTTTAGAAATGTTTCATCTACATATAATGTTATTATTTAATATATTTTATTTAATTACATTATCATAATTTTATTAATACGAATAATTTCTAATGTGGGACTAATCAAAAGTTTAGATCTGGACCTTTATTTTTTTTTTATAAATAGGTAATGTGTACTAGTTGGCCTTGGCCTTGGCTATATAGAAATAATTGAATGCATACGAAAAAATATGTACAATTATTCACGGACTTGAAAAATTACAAAAATATTTTGTATTAGAAAAGTTGAATGCATGCATTTCATATATATATTTTTTTTTTGGTATATGATCATTTTTTTGTAAATATTTTTAATTGTTGTTTTCATATTGTTTTATATTTATTCATAAAAAAAATTGTTATTGTATTGTATCTATTTTAATAATATTATTTTGAGGTAATGTTTCATCTATTTAATGTTATTATTAATCTATTTCATTTAATTGTACTATATGATTTTATTAATACATGACAGAATGCTATATTATTTAAAAACAATAATTAAATAAAAAAAATCATTTATAACTAAACTAAACAAAAACAATTAAATAAATATACATATTTTAAAATAAATAAAGATTTACCACGATTAATCTCATAATACAAACGAACACTCATTTTCTCATATTTCCATAATTAATCCCGTGCATTCCGTACCCGTGGGTTTTCACTTTTTCAAAAGTGAATTTCTATTCCCATTCTCATTCCCATTCCGTAATCCCGTGACATCCGAACACGCCCTTAATTTGTAATAAATTAAATAATAAAACAATTACCAATACTCAAGTATAATCGCTAAAATTACTGTGGTAAAAAAAATGAAAAATAGATCATCTTTTCAATTTTGAAATAACATGCTCGTATTATTTTTCTTGTGTTTAAATGGGTCATGATTTATAGATTAAAATATAATATGTTCATCTACGAAATGAAAGGATTAGATACTGCAAGATAACCACATGTGTTTCGGAAAAAATAAAAATTTAAGGTATGGTATATATGGTCGTTTCCAAAATGGTTCTTCAAATATATTCTGGTCTTTAATTGTTGGTCCTTCAGGCTAATTAGTCCAAAAATATAAACCAAGTAGAGATCACTGCTTCTTGTTTTATTCGTTTCATTATATTTTTTTATGGGTAAATTTCGTCCGAGATCACTCAACTTTATCCTTTGTCACGAATTAGTCACTCAAGTTTGATTTGTTTCTCGGTAGCCACTAAATTTTATATTTGTTCCGATTAAGTCACTCCATCACTTTTTCCATCCAAAAAATTAACGGATCTGACATGGACATCCAACTTGCCATTTATAATCAATTGTGTAAGTTATTTTGAGGACGTGAACTATTTTTCACCCAATTTTTTAACATTTACCTTCCTTTCTCCTCTCTAGTTTTGCTTATGCTCTACACGTTGTACAAGTCTTACCCACTTTTGAAAATATACATCTGGGAGATACTTGTTTTGGAGACACGTATCAAAGGCAGGAAGAAAATTTACACAATAAACTTTCTTGATCTCAGCGATATTGTCTTCCTTCTCTGTATCTCAGGATTTGTTCCAACAAATGACAAATAGTTGTATGGCCATTAATTCTCTTAATTAATTATGATTCTTTTCCCTTTTTTGTTCCAACAACTACAAGCCTAATGTGTAAAAATAGCTAGGTTATGTACATTGTAATATAAAAATACATATCAATAAAATAGAGAAATTACTTTTATCAATGTTTCACCCGCCATCTCATTGTATACCTAAATAGAATAATTACATATACTTTATAGAAAAAATTAAACGCAAACATCACTGTAACTCTTTCGTTTTGCTCCAAACAGTGTCGAAGCTACTCTTCTCTATATCAACTGTGTGCCCTCCACTCTCTAATCTCAGTTCTGACATGGTACTAGATATAATTTTTTTTTTACAATTTAGTCCTTGTTCATTAGTGTGCCCTATCCATTATGTACTGGTACACAAACCAGTAAGTAGGAACACCATGAATTTACATTACATTAAATTAATTAAAAAGTTCAAATGGAGAAGAGCACAGAGGAAATAAGGTAAGAAAAAAAAGTAAAAGAAGAGGAAAGAAATTATCAATTCTAATAGAGCTACGAAAGAAGAGTACGAAGGAGAAATTGAATATGAAGAGTCTGGGAGAGAAAGAAAAAGAGGAAAAGTATGGTAATAGAATGGTATCTCCAAATTGTACTCAAATAAGTCAAAATGATTTAATAATTTTAAAAATGATGAGTTGGATGTCCACGTCAGATCCGTTAAGTTTTTGGATAGAAAAAGTGACGGAATGATCTAATTGGAACAAAAACAAAATTCAATAACTTTTAAGGGACAAATCAAAGTTGAATGACCAATTCGTGACAAAGAGCAAAGTTGAGTGACCTCCAACGAAATTTATTCTTTTTTTATCCATTAAAATGATATTTTTCTTTTAATTTTTCTTTTTTTCTCATAAAAAAAGAAAACCGATATTTTTCTAGCCCACTGGATTCATGATATCCACATTCAACCAATCATACAAGTATCCTCTTAATTACTGAACGGTGGAATCCACTACTTTACAGCTTCATATTATCTCAAAAACAGTTTTCTATTCGAAATGGCGATAGAGACCAGTCATATCTCTATTTTCTAAAACTAAAAGAACTTAAAATTTAAAAATGAAAATGTCAAAATAAACTGTAAGATATGATATACATCATTTTATCTATGTATATGTAAAAGATTACATTTCAACTTTACTTTTTTTGTTATCAAGAATGTGTAAAAATACACTAATATGAATAATTTTTAAACATTGATTTTTTAACTTATTGATTCACATAAAAATAAAATTAAAAAGTAATATTTTTTTTGTGTTATAGAGAAAATAAAATTAATCAAATGTAATAGTTTTATTTTAATGTCTAAATTTAAAAATTTGAGTTATTAAAGTTTTAAAAATAAAGACATAATAGAAGTACAAAAAATAAAATCACTTGAACCTTCCACTTAAAATAATACAAAATTTGAAGGTAGTTTGTTGTTTTCTAAAATCTTGAATAATAGCATATACGTATAATCTAATCTGTCTCTCGAGAGTACATGCAAACTAAATATGCGAACTTTAAATTATAAGATGCACAAATTAGCCGATTTTTTATTAATATCTAACATTAAATAGAAAATTATACAAATGCTTATGTTTTTTGAAATTTTTAAAAATTCCCAAACTGCCGAGAATTCTGATGTTCCAGGATAATTTACATTATATTTTTATTTTATAAATCTTCAAACAGAACAAGTAATTATGGAACCTTCGCCTCATAAGAAGAGGTCCCTGGTTTGAACTTGAGTATAACTATTTTATTATTATTATTTTTTTCAAATAAGATCTTCAATACAAATGTCCTAAATTAATTATTGCTACAAATGAGACTCAAATTCAAGAACTATAGTTCTCAACTTTGTCAATAACCACTACACTAGTTATTATTTTCTACTAGAATATATAACTATTGGTAAAATACAAGTGTTGAGTTAGATAAATTAAAATAACAGTGATTATCTATTTGTGACTTGTCCATTAGCTAGTTCAATATGGTCTTAAATTGCTCAATATAATTCTTTTACTTTTAATTGTACCTCCATTTCTAACCTATGGCAATTAGATGCTTCAATTTCATTAAAGGATAAGGTACTTATTGAAATGATTAGAGCAGCTACTATTTGGATTATTTGGTTAGCAAGAAGCAAAGCTTGTTTTTAGAATACTGCTATTCCTTCTAGTTCTTCTTTAGATCTTCGTATTATTGCTATAACTTCTTTTTTATGCAAGGTTAAATTAGATGATACTTTTAAAAAAAAAAAAAATTTACATTAATTTTACTTATGGATGTTTCCTCTTTGCATCAGGTAGACCCCTTGATAATCAGCTCAGATTTAGAAACTCCGAGCAACCTGTTGAATTCAGATGAGACAAATCCTGGTCATGATTTAGAATGGTATGATTTGTCAAAATATCTATGTCCGAGCTAAAATTGATAATATTGATGTTTTTTTTTCTAACTATAGGCAATCAGAATGTTCTTGTTCCTCTCTCTTTTTCTACTGAGCATATAGTGACAAATGAATTATCCGGGTTCGGTTCGGCGAGATCAAAAATTCGTGATTCGGGTATAATTCGGGAATGATTCGGAATTATCCGAATCAGAAATCTCAGTCCTGCAAGGGAGCAAAAAAATAATTGTTCTTGGAAAAATTCAGGAAAAATTCGTGAATAATTCGCGAATAATTCGTAAAATTCGGGAAAAGTTCGTAAAATTCGGGAATTATTCGGGTTTAATTCGGTCAAAGTTTGGTCAACCGAATAATTCGGTGTTCTGTTCGGCATCACCCCAAAAAAGAATTAAACGGGTATAATTCGAATATCTTGTCACTATACTACTGAGTCACCTACTATTGCCACTATTTTTTCCTCTATTGATAGTTCTGTTGCTCCTATTTAGTCTATTGCTTACTATCTTTCTTAGTTTTTGTAGTTAGACATATTTTGTATTAGTTATGCCCCTTACTTTCTATTATGTTTTAGCTTTTTTTTTTTTTATAATCTCTATGGATTTGTATCTCTCTCTTTGTATGAATAACTATATATGTTTCTAATGGAACAGATGGTTATCCATTTTTTCAAAAAAAAAAAAAAAATGTGTGTCATCAAAGCAGACATGCAGATTATGCCTACGCATCTCTTTTGAAGCACGCATCTAGTTTGCGTGTTATGTTTTAGCATGTCTGCTAGCATTTGAGATTTTAAAAAAGACATACTACCTTTGAATTTCAATTTTTAAAAAAATGCTAACTATAAGAAAATCGGAATATTTTCATGTATAATTTCATGCATTCAAGAATTGGACACAGTGTTGTAAATTTTGAAACAAAAATATTAGTGTTAACTTTAAAAATCCGATATAAATTAAAATAGTTCCGGCCATATTATCATTAAAAATGAAAATAATGTTCATTGTAAAATCTTCAACAAGAAGTTCCCCTCAACGGTAATAAATTAAGATGAGTAATGACTGGCCTAATAAGACCTTTTGCTTAATTTTTTTTAAAACATTGTTTATTTATTTTTTTATTGAAATTTCTATCAGTAAATTCTCCATTATTATTTCAAAACATTTATTATTAATTTTTTAAAGTAACATCTGTAACATATAATATTTAATGACTGTTTTATTTAATTAGAATAACAACAACGTAATTAAGAATGAAAGATAGATACTTGTAGTCCTTTTCTAACGGTTAATTTATTTAAATTATTTTAAACGGAATCTAAGGAAATCAGATATTCAGATACTTATTATAACTAATCCAATAGGCCTTGAAGGATACTTCCGATTAGAAAAAAAAAAATAGAACAAATATATATAATCCAAGAAGAACTTTGTAGCTATTTCAAAGTTCTCATTTTTTAAATACTCTTTTTGAGTCTTGAGAAAAGAAATACCTTCCACAAGAAGAATATTGTTTCTTAAATTTTTCGAATTTAAGTTTCAATAGCATGACTATCAAAGAAATTACCCTTTTGTTATATATATATTTTTTTTTGTGGATTTGGAAACACGGTTTATATTATAATCACCTAATTAGTTCTATTTAAGTCCCGTCAGTGTCTATTATGCAAGATTTGAAACCACAACTAAGATAATTCTAAAAATGACTTGTGATAACTTCACAATATCCAGTTGAATTATTGATTTAATTATACAGAGATAAAATATAAAATGGAAAAAGAGAATAAATCAAATGAATTTTTCTGGAAGCAAATCAAAGAAAGTTTTTTTTTTTTTTTTACCTATTTTGTATCACAAAAGAAACTAAAAAAAAAAAAAATGACCTAGCCAAAGGTATTATGATTACAATTGGAAGTGTTATCAAACGGACTTGTTAAAAAAAAAAATTTCTGAAAATTGATTGTAGATTTTTATAATCTAAGATATTTTTTTTCTTTCAATAGTTATCCATAATACTCATAGATATGTCCATTCCTTTGTGGAATAGCAAACTACAATTAAAATAAAAACGGAAAAGAACCCAATAAAAAAAAGGAAAAAAATCAAGCCCCTTCCTAATTTTCTATTTTTTAATGCTGTTCAATTTGCCTTTCTCAAGCAGTTTCTGACTTTGATAGATTAATCTCGACAACCTTTAAAATAAAGTAACTTTTGCAAAAAGATCACCTGCAATTATTTATTTTAATACATTCAAAAATGCAATCCAGAAAGTATCAACTTTTAGGAAAAAAAAATCCTGTAATTTAATTATTTCTTTTAATACATTAAAAGTGCAAAAAGGTATGGTTTGATTTCTGAAGATAAATAGTCATTAAAAATTTTGGATTCTTGAATTTAAATTTGTTAATTTTTTTTTTTTATCAAAATGACTTTTAAATGAGCACCAAAAAAATAATGTCCTCTGTGAAAAAAGTAGCGACGGTTTGAAATCTAAACAGAAAATTCTTGTGAATATTAAATAGATGGCTTGACTACAACTTTAAAAAAAAGAAGATTTTTAATCAAGATTTTATTCTTTTGTCGATCTATTAATGTTAAAACTAAATAAATTACAACCTAACAAATGCAAATTAACCCAGAGATGTATTTTTTAAATGCATCATGGACTTAATTGTAACTTTACAGTTTCCATGAACAGTGTCATAGACTCATAGGCTAGTTATTTTCTAAAGGCAATAGAAGAAACAGAAAAGGCGGATTTTCATTTTATTTTATTGTTTTTATTTATTTATTTATTTATTCGACATTGAGCCCATAGGCTAGTTTATAAATTATATACCAAATTGCGGAATTATGGCTAGTAATTTGAGTTTGATTTTTTTTTAATTATCATTATTGTTGAAGCTCGTAGGCAATTTGAGCTTGATTGGGTCAACTTTTGGGTCCCAATGTGCAGTGTATCTGACCTATGGTTATAGTACCTGCTCCAGGCGCATCCAATGTGTTGACTAAGTCAAAGGTCAAAGTTTTCGATCCAACGTCTGACATTGATCGACAAAAGGAACATTGCTTGGTGGGCCTTCCAAAGCTGTACTTGGCAAAATTCCTCTGCAAACGCCACAATCACACCTGATAACTAACAATACATCAATAACCGTCCATCAGTTAACTCACCGAATCTCAACGCAGCTGATCTTTGGTGGAGTAACAGATTTCATATTCAGATGAATATCTCTAACCAATTGTCGTCTTTGATGCCACCTCAGCCCGGGTAAATATTTTAACAGAGTAGTTTTAGCTTAAGACAGCGCACGGACTATAGAATCAAAACAGCACTGGATATGGTTATTGCGCTGCATGAAGTAAAAACTGCTCTGTTAATATATTTACCCCTCAGCTCCAGTGCACCACTATAAAAGCACATATTTTAACAAATCATGGCATCAGGCAAAATCCAAGGGGGCTCTTCCCCACAGAAAACCCTAGCTCATGATCTGATCCTCTAATTGACTTTGTGAAATCCATCTTCTCTCCTCTATCACCACATCCTTACAACAATCTCTAGTTCTCCCTTCTCTACCATGAGCAATGTCGAGGTGACGACGGTTGTCAGGAACACATTAAGTCGCCACCTGGGACCTGCTCTGGTGGGTGAATTCGTCAACCGGACAACAACCTTTGTAACGAGCTTCTACCTAGACCGGCAGTCAACTGTAACCGACAAAGTTAAGAGGGTAAGGTTGCTCCTGTTCAAGATCCACAGTGTGATCGAGGCGGCAGAGGCTGTCATGCCAATCGGCAACCTCTCTCTCTGCCGATGGCTGATTGAGTTACAAGATGCAGCTAGAGAGGGAGACGATTTGCTTCTCATCTTCAAATTGCGGTACCAAGAAGACCCTCTGCAAACAGTCGGTCACCGTGGTTTCTTCCTCTCTTCTCTCTGGGAGGCATTTCAAAAGGCTGTGCGGGCCGCCACCGATCTGTTCTGGCATGACTATGACGTGGACAGGTTGACGGGTTCTCTTGACAGGCTGGAGAAGATCTCATCTGATGTGGGTAGCTTTCTTGCATTGCTTGAGCTCGATAGTAGGCGTCGTGACAAGCGAATCGGCGGGTGTAACGGTGTGGCAAAAGAAGCGAACCCGTGCAGCCTATCTTACGGGGTTCTTCTCAAAGAGGCGGAGGTGACCCATATGTCAGAGGCCGAGGAAACTACCGATAGAACCAAAGGGTCAATGCTCCGATTGCATCAGGCTAGAGGCCATCATCATGATCATCATTAAATTATGTATGAGGTGCATTTCAATTTTGGGGGGAGTTTCATGCATTTGTACACCTTTCAAAAATCTTAAAATTACTTATTTTCTCTTCCAAAATTAATAATATCGTATTTATTCTTTTAAATTTTAAAAACTCACCAAATTTATTCAATTTATTGCTTTTTTAATAAAACTCGTTATAAAGTTCTCATTTTACTCTTCATTAAAAAAAAATATGTGTAGTATGTGTAAAACAATTAATTAGTCATTTTGTGGAAACAAATAATTTATTTTTCTATTTCTGACGCATTGACATCATGTATATGCTTGTCTGTGTGTTACAAGGTAGAAAAATGAATTATTTATTCTCACAAATCAGACAATTAATAATAAAAGATTGAACATTTCTTACGTAGCTACATCTTTTTTATTTTTTCAATAAAGGGTAAAATGAGAATTCTATAAATTTAAAATGAGTTGGGTAATATTGTAAGTTTTTAAAATTTAAAAAGGTAAGCATGGCATTATGAATTTTAGAAAGGGAAAACGTAATTTCGATGGTTTTGAAGGGTATATATGAAATTCTCCCTTCATTTTGGATATCATTTTTCATCATCAGGGAATACTACTGTAGTTTGTTATTTGAGCTTATGTACTCAGGTTGTGAAAAGGAAAAAATTATTGAGATGTAGAATTGTGGGGTTTTTCCGGAATAACACAATGCTATCCTTTTTTTTTTTTTTTTTTTAACTTGAGGAAATTTTAGTTAAGAATCGAAATTTTGGCGGAATTGAAGTAAATATATACATTTATAAAAAAAGAGGATAAATAGGAAATTAAGATTGAAAATTTTACATGCAAATTATTGTTGGGACTTTGGATGCATCTTCTAGAAAAATAATATAAGAATCATCATTTAGGAGCTTATAACAACAAAAAATGTATTCAATTAGTCAATTCATACATTACTTCTCAATGTATTTTTTAAAAAAATTAAATTAGACCAACTTTTTTGATAAACTTTAAGTTAATGCCTGCTTGATCCAGTCTTTTAAATTACGGTTTTGTTCATACATGTAGAAAGCCACTACATAATATGCGGAAATATACATGAGATTTTACTATGCAATATTAAAGGAATATAGATAAATAAAATTAACTTATATTATAAGAATTGTTTAACCTAGTATTGTATATTTTTATCATATTCTAAATATCATGGGTTCTAATCTCTTTCAATGCAAAATAATTTTTGGATTTTTTTTTTCAAATCTATCATTTACTACAAAAGGGAAAATTCAAATAATATTCCACAATAATGAGAACATCCGATGCGTTGACGTAGTTCGTATTTTGAAACCGAATCTTAGCATTAATATAAATTAAATCAAGTATTATATATATGAGGAGGGATCGGATGACACTATTTTTTGATGACATCGGATAACATCGTGCATTTTCAAAGTTTTCAAAGTTCAAACAGTCGATCCAAACCGTTCAACATGATAGATATGTTAAAATGTGCTTGTAGATCAAATTTTACATTTTTTGAATTTCTTTTACTATTTATTAAGTATTTAACAAAATCGCTATATTCAGACCGTTGAAATTTTGTACCCATCTTAATAAATAGTAAAAAAAATCAGAAAAATGTAAAATTTGATCAGCAAGCACATTTTAACATATCCATTAAGTTGAACGGTTTGGATCGACTATTTGGACTTTGAAAATGCACGGTGTCATCCGATTCCTCCTATATATATATATATCATAGTAATCATGAAAATTGTATTATATTCATTACTACAAAAACATTGAGTATACACAGTTAAAAAATAAAGTTATACGTACGATTTTACAATAAGCTCTCGGTTGGTAAGGTAAAAACGAGTATGGCTAATATAACATCAGTGTCATTTCAGTCTATATAACACAAACTTCAAAACCTATCAAATCGAGTTCAAATGGTGAATCCAAACCGTTCAAACCGATCTACTTCATTAGTTGTGCGTTTACATGTAAAATTTATAAGTTTTTGAGTTTATTTGATATCAAGTTAAGTGGTCAAATGTTTGAGTTTTTAAGTTAATTTTAATACATTCATTTTTCAATTTTTTTACTGCTTGATTTGATATTAAAATAAATTGAAAATATAAAAATTTTGCATATAAATGCATCACTCATAAAGTAAATTGGTTTGAACAGTTTGAATTCACCATTTGAACTCGATTTGATAAATTTTGGAGTTGGTGTTATATAGACTGAAATGACACTGACGTTATATTAGCCATACTCGGTAAAAACCCTTATTTTTAATTAAAATTAGAGGTGCATGTAGCGGTAAAGAAAAAAAACAAAGAGCGAAAGATGAAAGAGGAAGAAGGCAAAAACCTCTGTTTGTAACTAAAACCACTCGTTTAAACATTTCTCCTTGTTTTTGCCGAATTCTCGTTTAAAAATCGCTTCTCACACCTTTGCACCTTAACCAGTTTTTCTCACCTAGCAGCACTGCTGCTTTCATGCCCCGGATCTTAAAGGAGGCAACCAAACAAATCCCAGTCAAAAAGAGAATTTTTAGTTGTCTACAGTTGGGCACGGACATATATACTTTACAGTTAGTTTTGACCATAGCAATAAAAATAAAAATAAAAATAAAAATAAAGGTGCTTCAAGTTGTAGTTTTTTTGTTTTTATATTTTAATTTATATATTGAGTTAGTCTATGATACTATGTAATACTATACATATACATATATAGTATATATTGATCCGTACTATAAATTAATATTTTATTAACAATTAAGTGATTCATGTATGAGGCCTACGGTCTATAAATTTTCATATAAAAATGTACTAGTAGATCAAATTTAACATTTTTAGAATTGTTTTTACTTTTTTTTTAGATAGACAGATAATCACTACCATTCAAAAGTAGTGATCTACTACTTATCTAAAACATAATAAAATAATTCTAAAAATTATTAAATTGATCTACAAGTGTATTTGTATATGGAGGTTATGTTGAATAATTTAGATCGACTATTTTGAATTTTGAAAAAAAAATTTGTGGGTTTTTCTTAATAAGAAAAAGAAAGCTGTGTTAGCAGACAAGACATATCCCGGTCTCAAAATTAAATAGATAATGAATTTCGTTGACCATAAAAGAATAAAATGTATATACTAGCAAACAAAGAACAATGGGCTGAAAAAGGGTATGATAGGTTGAAGTTGGTTTATCCTCTTTAACCAAACCATAGGTGGTAAGAGTTGTTATGGAAAGAATTTTTCTTCGAGTACCCGTTTAATTGACACACATTACAATTATTAGTATGCAATTGCCAATAAGAATTTAGTTTAAGGTAGCGTATTTTGAAAATTTACTTTGAAGTTTAATCATTCTTCTATTATATTAAGGACACTCAAAATGCTTATTTATTATTATTATTATTATTATTATTATTATTATTATTATTATTATTATTATTATTATTATTATTATTATTATTATTATTATTATTTTATTTTATTTTATTTTATTTTTTTGTTGGGAGGGGGGAGGATTTCATGTACCCCTAAAAAATCTTGAAATTATGTATTTTTCCTTTAAATTCATAAAATCATATCTATCCATCGAAATTTCAAGAACTCACAAAATGAACAAATTTATTGACTTTCTCATTAAAACTCATTTAAAATTTATAGAATCCGTTGCTAACAAATAAAATATGTTGTTTGCGTAAGAAAAATGTTTCGTGTTCTAACATGTTGATTTTCGAGGATAAATGATTAATTTCTCTACTTGTGACATACATACAAGCGTCACTGTGTATATATGTGTCACAAGTAGAAATAAACAATTTGTCCTCAGAAACTGACCAATTAAAAGACAAAATATTTTTCTTACACATACTACATATTTTTTCAATAAATTATAAAGTTAGTACTTTATAAATTAAAAATGAGTTTTAACATAAAAAGTCAATAAATTGAGTAAATTGTGAGTTTTTGGAAGTTAAAAGGGTAAATATGATCTTATGAATTTTAGAGGGGAAAAACTTATTTTTGAAGGATATACATGAAATTCTCCCTATTTTTTGGGCCAACTTATGTAGTATTTTTGCCATCAAATTATTGGTAACATATGCACAATAAGTTATTATGAGATATTATTTTTCTATTATTCTTAGTCAAACACAAGCAATAGAAATTGCCTTCTCAAATACAATGTAATATGACATTTCTTTAGTAGTTACCGCATAACCAATTTTATTTGTAAAACTGTAAAGCACAATATGTGTGATGCTTAGAAAACCATAAAAATAATAGAAAGTAATAATATAATATATTGTCAATGTGGGAACCGGTAAGAAATTAAGATCAAAACCAATATGTAATAAGTCCAAAGCCCTAATGACACAATTAAGTTCAAAATAATATTTCAACTGGGTAAATATCCCATGTACCCTTAGCATTATTCCCTGGAGAGTAGAGACACAACATGGAATTTTTGTGGACCCAATTACGAATTAAGTTCCTTAACTATAAATAGTGGAAGCATCATTCTCTAAACACCTCTACTTCTCTACTTGTCAGAGTAACCAATCCTTTTAATTAATTGGCTAGTAACTACACTAAAGCAATCATCTCTTAATTAATGGAAAGGTTTTCTGTATTGTTCTTCCTCCTGCTTTTCACTTCAGCATGTGTACAGAAAGCAAAAGCAGATGGGATTCTTTCTACATACTATTACCAGGAATTATGCCCTATTGCTGAGGAGATCATCAGGCAACATGTCGAGACGGAAGTGTACCAGGACCCGAACGTAGCAGCACAACTGCTTCGTTTGCATTTCCATGATTGCTTTGTGATGGTACCTACATACAGTTGTTTTTTGTATATAGTTAAATCCAGCTTACAGCACTTGAATGAAATGGCTGATTCAGAAATTTCAAATGCCATTAATTGTTTACATTTTTTTTTTGTAGGGGTGTGATGCTTCGATTCTCTTAGATGATTTCGAGGGGATAGAAAGCGAGAAAAATGCTGGCCCAAATTTGAATTCACTGAGAGGCTTCGAGGTGATAGATCGGATGAAGTATGCGTTAGAGATAGCATGCCCCGGTATTGTTTCTTGTGCCGATATTATTGCCATTGCTGCCAGAGATGCTGTTGTCTCGGTAAGTGATTTAATTCAAGATAGCTTCAACTTATGCAGTGTAGTAGAACAAGTATTGTGAAATATTTTATTACATAAGTTTTGCAAATGATAATATTTCTTTTTGTACCCTAAACCCTAAACTCATTTCTTTTTGTTCAAATAATATTGTCTTTGTAAAAGAGAGGAGGCCCCAGTTGGGAAGTATTCCTAGGAAGAAAAGATTCTCTGAAAGCAAGTTTTTATGAAGCCAACAAAAGGATCCCTGCCCCAAATTCTACACTTGAGATTCTCATTGCCAATTTTGAGGACCATGGCCTTGAAATTGTTGACTTGGTTAGCCTTTCAGGTACGCCAAAAGATGATTGCTTCTATCAGTTTTTCAAAAAAAAAAAACAGGTACGCCAAAAGATAAAAAATAATAGAGAGAAAAATTCTCAAATTATAACATCATGCATGTAGATAATAAAGTGATATATATATATACAAGTGGTATTCTTTTATCATGTAGCAAAGTAAAAGTTGGTTAGGAATTTCTGATAGCAAAATTAGAAAACGAACCTTATTATATGTTACAGTTCATGTCGTACTTCTTAGGTGTTTTCTTCTTCTTATTTTTGACTTAGTTTTATATTAGTTTTGAAAGATCAAAGTCGTATTTGTAATTTAAATTATGGTGTATATTAAAATTGAACATCTAATTAATCGTCGTATCCAAACCAGTGTACAGATTTTAACATGGCAGTTTTGGCTTCATACAGTGTACAGACCATAAAATTAAAACAACATTGCATATGATTCGTGCGCTGCATAAAATCAAAATTGCTCTGTTAAAATCTTTACCCTCATTTTCTCGTGCCAACCAAACCTTTAGTATAATATTTGGTTCTCACTATTGCAATATATCATTTCAATCAGGGGCACACACTATAGGTAGATCAAGGTGCACAAGCTTCAAGCAACGCTTGTACAATCCTCAACCATTTGAAGAAGTATGGGATGTGCGGCAACACGAATACTTCCAACTATTGCGGTCTATATGCCCCGAAGAGGGACATGACAATGATCTAGTGCCGCTCGACATTAAAACTCCGAGAAGGTTCGATAATCTGTATTATGTTAACCTCCTTCGAGGACACTCATTGTTGACTAGTGACAGCCAGTTGGTAACTGAAGATACTGTCGAGTACATCGTGTCGAACTTGGTGTGGCAGTATGCATTTGATCAGAGACTGTTCTTCGAGCACTTCGTGAATTCGATGATAAAGATGGGAAACATTGGAGTGCTTACAGTGGAAGGAGAAGTTAGGCATAATTGCCGTTACATTAATTAGTTTTAAGCTTTGTTTTGTTGTTGTGTACTGCTTACTAATTATATGGTTGTAGATTTATTCATAGAAAGAAACCATTAATTACAGTAGTGATTATTTGATGACTACACACAAGAGGATAAATATTTTGCCGAGTTGGCCTGTTAATGTCCTTCAAAATCAATCAGAGAATTATCTGAAACGTATTACGTCATGTTAGGTCATATATTCTAGGTCGAAGATATGTTAGCTCAATTAAAGTTGCATAATGCAGTAATGTATCAGAATATTTTATAAATTTTAGTAGTATTAGGGTGCTCTTGAGCTCATCAAGAGCTGGATGAGCATAACTTCAAAATTTATTAGATTGATTTCAAATGACGAATTCAAATCATTAAAACCAATTTATTTTATGAGTGATGCATAATTTTTATGATCTTTTTATTTAATTTAGTATAAAGTCAAAATGTAAAAAAAGAAAAAACATATAAATTAATTTTAATGTGTTAATTTTTCATTATTTTTTATTATTGCTGACTTCATACTAAAATAGTCCAAAATTTTATAAAAATATCGATTTGAATGGGATGGATTTATTACTTAGGTTTTGAACTTGAGCTCACCAAGGGCTTGATGAGCTTGAGAACACCCTAGTTCTATTCAAATTTTAGTTACTGCCACATCTGGTGCTATTCTTCGATAACTTGAGGATGCAACTGCAGCAAACTACAATCACAGTGCAATATTTGACAAGAAGCTGCAATCAAGCAAAAGATATGTAACTAAGACAATAACTAATTCAAAGATAGGTCTTTAACAAAAATTTATGCTGCCAACCAATACAGAGAGAAGCTCAATTTTTTTTCTACATAAGCTCCACCATTTCTCAGCATATCGCACCAACATTTGACATCTCCCAAGGTACTAAAAAATCACTGTACAAGCATAAGATATGCAAGCCCACTTTCAGTTTGAACCCAAAAGCTTACATGCTTAGCTTATTATATTTAAGCTTATGCATATAACCAACTTTGAATCAACAATATATATACTCTTCAAGTATCAGTCGATATCCAAGGTAGAATATGGCTCATGGCCAACCTGTAAGTTGGGAAAAAGAAATGTTAGATAGCAACAGCATATATTTCAGAATTATGGTTTAATTTTACACGATTGTGATTCTAGTTGGTAACTTGGTATAAGACCTGAATTTGAAGTTTTCTTTTAAAGAAGTCTTCAATCTATAAAATAATACATATCTGACTGCACCTTTTTACAAAAGATGTACTTCCTCTCTAAATTTATTGGATGGAAAAGATGCCATTGTCGCATTGAATTACCATTGGACTTAAAAAGGTAACTCGTTGATGGGCAAATATCTACTGAAACATTTACTGTTTGATTGTAATTTATCATACAGGGAATCAGGGTTTATTCTCATTACAAAAAGAATTTAAAAAAAGGTCCATCCGTTAACTTATGTTGTTTGAGAGATTACAACTACGAGATAAAAAATTAGGCATTCTGTGTCGAAACAGGTATTTAAGTAAAAACAGTACACCAAAAGTTCAAACTTTCTGTTTGAATTTTTATTTAAACAAAGAGAATTCAGAATTAGCAATCCTACTTGGATGTATAAATTTTCCAAGAGTTAGTTAGACCCCCTAAATTACTTTTTCCCTTTGCAAATATAAAAATAACAACAAATTTCAAAGTGCTCAAAAGTTCAAAAGATGTGAAAATATTTAGTCAAAGTTTACGAACCTAAGCCACAGAGGCTGTACTGTCAAGTACAGTTGCTACAGTATATGCTGGTACAGGCTGCAATTGGTGCATTAATAAGAGTGAGGCTATGGTACTATGCATAGCGTGGATTGGTCCGTACTATTGGATCAATATCTCCATTTATAAAGTCCAAACAATCGATCTACACCATTCAACATGATCTCCATATGAAAATATACTTGTAGATCAAAATATACATTTTTAACTTTTTTTTAGATAGGTAGAAAATCACTTGATCTAAAAATTCTAGACCATTCAAAACTAGTGATTTTCTATCTATCTAAAAAAATGTAAAAAAATTTAGTCTGCAAATACAATTTCATATCGGAGATCACGTTGAATGGTTCGGATCAACTATTTGAACTTTGAAAGCAAATATATTAATCCATAGTACGGGCCAATCCGGGCTATGCATAGTAATAGCCTCACTCTGCTAATAATAAGTAAACTTATCAAGAAGGAAAAGTGGAAGGAGCATACAGAGCAGTCGTCATAAACACGCCAGATGGTCTCGCCAAGGAGATTAGCAACAGAGAGAACAGTTAACTGTGGGAAGCTCTTCTTATCCAGTACTGGTAGAGTATTTGTTATTATCACCTCCTGAAACAGCCCGCTTGACAGCCTCTCAATTGCTGGTGGGCTGTTGATCAGAGAAAAAGAGAAATATAAAGTCAGATTTCCTTGGACTGATTTCTATTTCCAAGTTGTTTTATGATGTTTTATGAGGGTTCAAATGCCTCCATTTTTAAAATTTTAATAACTCAAAATTTAAAACTTAAATAAATGTCAAAATAAAACTGTTAGAAATGATCTACGCCATCTTCTCTATGCACATGTAAAAGATTATTACATTCAACTTTGTTTTGATTGTTATTAAGAGCTTGCAAAATACACTAATGTTGATAATTTCCAGACATCGATTTTTCAACTTATTGATTCATATAAAAACAAAACCGAAAAGTGAAATTTTTTTATGTGCATATAGAGAATAACACAGATCACACCTAACAGTTTTATTTTGACATATAGTTTTTATTATTATTGTTATTAGAAAATAGAGGCATGATGGAGGCACAAAAAATGAAGGCATTTGAACTCTTCTCTTGTTTTATATTGTCTGCCAAAAATCTATCCAGTCTTCATTTTAACTTTTCTAAAATTTAAATAACTTATGTCCCCTATCCCAACCACCTCATCTAATACTTGCATTATCAGACGGGGATGATGTTTGATTTTTTCCAACTCATAACTCAAATGGTATAGCTGAATTCAGGCTATATGTGCATGTACATCTGAATAACACTAAGAATTTTTTTTTTTTGGCATTAGATACCAGAAATTTGATTTAAACTGATTCACACACCAATGACATTCAACTTGTAACAAAGTTAGGGTCAAACCAAGCATGAAATGGATACAGTTGCCTGTCTTCTATTCAAATTCACACAAACTTCAATTTCAATAAGCTACAGTTGTCATATTCACTAGAATTATTTTTTCCTATCAGACGACTCAAAGAACTGAGTATTGTTTTGGATAAACTAAAAAATATTATAATGTTGGTTCTTGAATTTTTGGTAACAAGATTATATTATCTAGGCATACTTGCAAAAGACTACAACAAAACTTCAGCTTAAACTTAATTAAACTATGTTAGCAAACTCTAGCCGCATAACATCAAAAAAAATAACTAAGAGGAAACAGGTAATATGGCCAATATATATTATTTTAATTATATCCAGCAACATTATGCACTGGTTACATTGCAACTCTCTGGTAAGCGCAGCACGAATCAAATGCATGTCACTTGAACACAATATATCCTTCATTTTTGTTACTAAATCTCATCTTTTAGATGCCTCATGGCATAACTGATTGTGAGTTGATCTATATGTACAATGCTATCAGTATATTCTGAGTGATACAATAACATTTGATTAGAATATGGGTAGAATAAAAAGTTCGGCAAATTAGTATGAATATAAATACCTGAAAACGGCATGAGTGGCGCAAGCATACACCTCCCTTGCACCTTCCTGATGCAACAGCTCTGCACCTTTTACAATAGTCCCTAAGTAAAGGGTAAAAAGGGAACACAAAAAAAGAAAACCTAATCAACAAAAGTACTGAATACATAAAAGGAAAGAAAGAAGAAACAAGACAGGTTCAACTAATGTTACTCACCAGCTGTATCAATCATGTCATCTACCATCACCGCCACTTTTCCCTTAACATCACCTATTAAGTTCATCACCTAATAAAAAAAAATTATATTGAGTTCATGAATTAAAATAAGAGATTTGCTCCAGTACACCACATTTTTCATCAAATAACAATCACCCAATCAAATCAATAATGGCCGTCCATATATTTTGGGTGTACTAGAGCCTCACCCTTAAATGAAATTTTAAAGAATAGGGCACACCTCAGCAACATTGTGGCCATGACGTCTCTTATCGACAATTGCAAGAGGTGCATCAGATAGCTTTTTAGCAAAGGCACGTGCTCGAGCAACACCTCCCACATCAGGAGATACCACTACTAAGTCATTGGAGCATATTGTCTTGCTTGCCAAGTAATCAAGTATCACAGGCTTTATCAAGCCCAACAAAAAATTTACAGACTTATTAGTCAGATTTAATATTGTCAGGTTCCTTTCTGAGTAAAGTAATGTATGAAGAAAACATCTCAACTCACTATTTAAATATAGTTATCAGAAGTTGAAGTCCCATTTTTCATTATTATATGCAATTTCTAACATTTTTTCCAACTTTTTCCTTTATTACCGTTAACAATAATGATAATATTATTACTTACTATTATAATTACTACTGCTTATATTACGACTATTATTATTAGTTTATTTTTGTTTTATATTATTATAATTTTCATTTAGAGGGAAGGTTGTTCAGGCATAATTGCTTAAATGGAATTAGGCTTGATATTCAATTTTCCACTTGAAATTGACGCTTACGTGTCAATATGTGAGAAGTAAAACACTAGATCCAGTTTTTCTACCAACCAGATTGGGTACAGTATTGCCAAGTCGATATTAGTAATGTAAGTACAAGTTGTGACAGGCAACGTATCAATACCCGTGTCATGATTTAGTATATTCAAGATAGATGCATGGCTAATAAAAATACCTGACCATAGACATGGTCAACTGGGATGTCAAAATAGCCCATAGACTGGCCCGAATGAAGATCACATGCAAGAACACGATTTGCACCAGCTTCTGTGATCATGTTCGCTACAAGCTTGGCCGCTATGGATTCACGCCCTTGAGTCTGAACAAGAAATTAAAATATAATACAAAAGAAACCGCAACTTTTATGGTCTCACATCCATAAAAGATGCCTTTGATATACAACTTTTACATCTTAGCAGTTTGTTTGTTGAAACATGTTCGGAGAATGACTCCACAAAAGAACTTCCAAACAAAAAAGGACAAATGATTAAAAAATGCCTCATCGGCCCATACATGATAGCGTTACTAATTAAAAATTGTAGCTTCTTTAAAACCAGGATGTATGTGCATTATAAGTAAATTTGAAACCGTTTGTTATGGAAGGTGGGGTAGCATGTATGTGGATGTTACGGAAGCATATTTTTATCTGAATGTAGATAACCACTATTCGACATAACAAGAGAAAAACATACTTTTCTATCAGCTCTAGCATACCCAAAATAGGGAATAACAGCTGTGATATTCTTTGCCGAGGCCCTACGGCACGCATCAATCATGATCAGAAGCTCCATTAAATTCTCGTTTGCCGGTGGACAGGTCGGCTGCACCAAAAACACATCACAACCTCTAACACTCTCTTGTAACTGCACATATATTTCCCCATCGGCAAATCTCTTTATCTTTATCTTCCCCAGTTCCAGCCCCAGGTAGCTTGCTATTTCCTATGGCGAGATAAGAGTTTATACACATTACTGTTTAAAGATTTTGTGTTTACTCCACCAAAACATTAAAATTGTAACGTATACATATGTAACAATAGAAATCACCATGCATGCAACTACACAATATAAAACATATAAGTATCCTGACAAAAGTACAAAACATTCAAATTATACACTTTGGTACACCAGTTTCCTCAGGAGTTGCCCAAATTTTCCTTAGATATATGTTCAGGGCTAGTTTGGTTCTTTTTAAAGCAAGAGGCAACAGAGGGCTCTTATCCTAATCAACATATAATTCATTGTTTTGACTTATATTAAGTGGCACACATTTCCATATAAGAATTAAGATGTTATTTATCAGGAAAATGAAAGAATCAAAACTTAAAATATTTCTCAATATAAAAGGTTTTTTAACTTCCATATTGATAATAAAGCAACTCCAATCTTGTCCTCTCATTACAAAGAACTTCAGTTCATATTGTAAATTTACCTGGGAGAGATCACGATTGGCCGTGCCAGAGAAAATACGGAGCCTCATGTCAGACCGAGCAGGCAAATCTTGCGCGCTTGGCAGAGAAAATGCACCAGACAATGCTCCATTCAAAAGGATTGGTGCATTAGGCAGGGCTCCATTGTCAGACCTAAGAGGCTCAACCAATCGGCACCTCTGCAAATTCATATTATTGTAAGTCGTGTAACTTTCCAAAATGAAGAAAATCTAATATATATTTGTACTATTGATGAAATTTCTTTTGTGGAGATCGATTATCACACCTTAGTGGTTCGACTAGTTGGCAACAGGTCCAAGTTAAATACTGCAATTCTAAAAGCAGTAAGAAATTTATTTTAACAAGAATTGAAAATGTTGAATGGAACCAACTAGAGACCTCATTCCAGGTAAAAAAAAAAATTATCAAATGAATCAATCCTCTTACCACATCGAGAGGAGCACGAGAGATTGTACTGAGGCGTCGCAAGCTAGAGAATCCTGGACGAGAGAGATTAGGAGACTTTACGGAAGGAGAAAACACCATTGATGCCATCTAAAACAGAAATACGAGGTTTAACAAGGGTTTTGATCTCTCTTCTTTTCTGATGTTTGTTTTAACTTTTAAGAGATCTAGGTTTTGGTGTGGTCAGCAGTAAACCCACTAGAAGTGAAAACGGGTCCGGATCCCCTAAAGTAACACAGTTTTTGAGTTTAGATCCAGACCGTCCGATTCGAATCCGGCCCAATCCGATCTGAGGTGGAGCACACAGGGCCTCTTTAATGTGACGGCACGATTCGAGTCTGACGGTCCAGATCTAAACTGTTACTTTAGGAGATCCGGACTCGGTGAAAACTGGGAGAAAAAAAATATCATCTCTTTCGTCTCTATTTGGGTAAATCTATTGACAGCGTAGTTTTTACTTTAAGAAGCGCAATAAGTAGAGCCAAATCAGAGCTGCAAATGACTGTTGCACTGCATAGAGTAATATCTACTTTGTCAATATCTTTACCCATCTATTTCGTTCTACAGTTACTGGGCCGTGCTATTCAATATCTGAACCGTGCAAACTAAATCCAACCGCCAGGACAAGGTTCTTATAAACAGTGAAGATTAAATACTTGAAAAAAAAAAGGCTCTGTTCGTTTTAAAAAAAAAAAAAAGCATTTTCAACCGGAAAATTATTATATAGAGAAAAAAATTATAGGAAACATGATTTTATAGTTATTTAATTATAAATATATCTTTGTAATTTTGCCGAATACTGGCACAATAAGCATATTAATATATTTTTCTTGAGTAGGGGAATTGACAACGCCCTCTACTTTATACTAGAATTGTCACTCTGAGTACGCTCCGAAAAAAATAAAAAATTATTTTAAAATAAATTAAAGTTTTACAAAAAAATATAAAAAATATTACGATCAAATAAATTTTGAACACAAATCAATTTTTTTTTAAAAGCTCTAAAAACAGAACAGTTAATATCAAATGTTTAAATAGTGTTTATCACGTTATTGCGGAACGACTAAAAAATTGACACTATTTTCATATTGTACCGCTATAGTCAGGGGCAGATCTATTGTAGCACAGGGGGGCAGCCGCCCCCCTGGATTTCGAGTTTTAGTGGTGATCTATTGGTACCGATCGACTTTGCCCCTCTCTGGAAATTTTTTTGCCCCACCTGGATGTTTGATTTGTAATTCGGATTAAATTTAGTATTAAAATCAAAATAAATTTCTTGAATTATGATTGGTAATAGGGGAAATTGGTTCCATGCCACCCCAAAATGCTTAAATTAGAAAAATGCCACCCCAAATTTTATTTTTTGCTAAATGCCACCCAAATCACATTTATTAAGAAAAATGCTACAATACACAAATTATTATACATTTGTAATAAAAAATAAACAAAATATGTTGTATTTTGAGTAGTATTTTCGTATATTCCAAAAATACCCTCAACCTAAACCTTAGTGGATCCGATTATATACATTTGGGGAATTCTGTTCGTCTCCTCTCTTCGTCTCCGCCATACTGTCTCCTCTCTTCGTCTTCACTGCCAGGACTATGTCAAAAGCTTAACGGGTCTAATTACAACCGTTTACAAGAAACACCTCATATCACCTTAGACCCCTCAAAAAACAGGAAATAAAACTTCCAACAAGATAGCACATGTTATTCATGTACCAGTCACTGTACCAGTGACAACTCCGTTGGTACCAGTCGCTGTAGCAGTGACAACTCGGCCGGTACCATTACCCCTACAGTACTTGTTCCATAGCTTGGCTTCCTGAATGATCCATTTGGCCATTATATCTGCCCTCTTATATTTGAATAAACTTTGAATCCCACTGACTTTCACTCATATATCTTCCCTCTTGAATAAACTTTGAATCTGTCCAATAATCTTTGAGTCTGTGTATATGCTATGATCTTAGATTCCAGCAGCCAATCGAACTCAAATTGAGTTGATTGGAGATCAAAGAATCTGGAATTTGGTGAAAATTGAGAAAACGGAAGAATGGAGAGTTGCTTGTTAGTTACAAAACTTGTTCTTGAGAATAGTTAATACATCATTAGGTTAAATTAATGACAATTTTAATTTGAATCAACAAAAAAGTTAGCTAAATAATATGGTCTAATCAGCAATATGAAAAGAAGAAATATTCAACATCAGTAAAAATTGAACACTAGTCTAAATTGAGCACCACCAACCACCAACCACCAGAAACGTAAGATTAAATATCAAACCAATTTAAAAAAAAATTTACCAAACCACTCCAAAATTAGAAGTTTTTGGTACGAATTCTAAGAAAATTAGAGAGAACAACTTCTAAGGGCTTACCGAATCACTAGTCTTGGCGATTGTCGCTGGAGAAGGAGAGGAGTGGGTGTCGGTGGAGAAGGCAATGCTAAGAGAGGAGATTTGAAGGGGTGTCTCGGAGTAGGCACGAGGAGAGAACCACTGGTGGGATCGAGCAGGGATAAAGTGAAGAGGAGAGCACCGCCAGTGGACCGTGACCATGCGAAGGTGAGTTTCTCCTTTGTTTTTGGTGCGAGAAAGAAAAGTGGGAGACGGGAAGATGGAGAATAATGAACCAGGTTTCATTAGTGTTTAGAAAAAAAAACAGAGGAAATTCAGCAAATACCTCGCGTTAGAAGAGATGAAGATCAAGGCTATTTCCGTCTGTTCATGTATACTGTAAATTGTTAAGTTAAAATTATAGATTAATATAGTATTTGTGGCATTTTTCTTAATAAATGTGATTTGGGGTGGCATTTAGCAAAAGAGAAAGTTTGAGGTGGCATTTTTCTAATTTAAGCATTTTGGGGTGGCATAGAACTAATTTTCCCTTGGTAATATTAATTATAAGTTATAGGATCATAAATTATAAGTCAGGATATTGGAAAATATAAGTCAAAACATTGTTTTTTTATCGAGTACCCAATTAGTTAATGGGTTTAAATCCGATAAGCTATTTAAACCCAATTCGATATTTTTTTTGCCCCCCCTAATGAAAATCCTGAGTCCGCCCCTGGCTATAGTACACTATATCGCCATATCTTTTATGGTCCGAAAACAAGATCTCGAGACTCCGAACCAATCGATTGGCTCCCTCTAAACCATGGATGACATAGGAGGAGCCCTTTGATCTTTATCTATTGGGAAATAATTTAATTTACTTGGTTACTATTTCAAGCTGTATTGCAAATTAATTTAGCAAACTTAATTGCCCGCTTATAGATTAGTCTCATTGTGTAAATCATTTGAGGGCTTTTTTGGGCCGACTATGTTTTAAAAATGAAAAGAGAATAATGAATAATGGGCTTTTAAGGATAACCGATCAAGGTTTTGGTCTTCTAGAAGTACCCAAGTATAACAGAAATGTTATAATTGTAAATTAGTAGGATTAAATTTTCAAAATGGAAGTAAAGATTAGTCAAAGTAGATTGGGGAAAAAATGAAACCAGGTAAACTACTCACAGTCAATCTGTCTTTACAGTAAACATTGTTAAAAATCCTATCTATTTAGAATAATTTACTGATGCACCTTTTGTATCATTTTCTACTTGTTCTGTTTATTTCTTGGAAAATGCTAATATGCTACGTGTAGCATAGAGGGCCTCCGTGCAATGACTCAATATTTAAGTTTTCAAAATTTTAATGATCGATCCGAACCGTTCAATATAATTAAGTGCAAACCAAATTTTACATTTTTTAGAATTTTTTTAGTACTTTTTTAGATAGGTAGAAAATCACTTGATCTGAATGGTACAAAATTTTCAAATCAAGTGATTTTCTACCTATCTAAAAAAATAGTAAAAAAAAAAATCTAAAAAAATGTAAAATTTAAGATGATGTTGAACCGTTCAGATCGACCGTTATAATTTTGAAAACTCAAATATTGAGCCATTGCACGGAGGACCTCTATGCTACGCATTAGCATTTTCCTTATTTCTTTACCTCTTCTCTTTCCTACTTAGATTTTATTTTCTTTCATAGGCTCAGCTGTACCGAGCTATTTGTATTTTATTTAAAATCGAGATACAAATCTCATGTAATTGTATCAATTCAATCAAATGAAGGTTTGATCCTTATTTTTCCTCAATAAAATAAAATAATTAATTGCTAAAAATAAATATACAAGCACCTTCTTGGTGAAACTCAAAATTAACAAATGAGTACTGACGAGTGTTATTAAATTCGAACTGGACTGGATCAGTGGTTGGACCGGAAAAATATCGGACCAGCAGTCCCAGCCAGTTTTTAAATAAACTGGCAGATTGGTTTAACATAAACATCCGTTTTTTGTTGTTATGTTTTTTTATATAAAAAAATGAAAGTCTAACCTACCAACTTTTATTTAATTATCTATAAAAACCCACTGCTTTTTATTGTTATATAAACTATAATTTTATACTGGATTGATCTTTCTTGTTTCCTTGTGTAGTTTCAGATTATATAAATAAAGTGTCAATATAGACAAATATTGAAAAGGAAATCATAACCGCTATAAGTGAAAACAAAATAAAAGAAAATATTTGCTTGTAATTTTTTATATATGCTAATAAACTGATAGGCAATTAATAATATAGCACGTTGCCGTATTTTTGTAAATTCCTCTTCATTTTCAATGTAATTTAAAAAAAAAAACTTAAACATGCTTATAATTCATATATATTATATACATCCAAAGTATATTCACTATATATTTATCCTATTAAAATTATACCGATTGATTCAACGATTTAATCATTGAACCAAACTCGAATCTTGACGGGATCGCTGTCAGATTCGATTGTGATAACATTGGTGCACCAAACCTGATTTTCAGACATTTATTAAGGGAATGTGGGATTCCACCTTTTATTTTATTTTTTCTTCACGTGTTTCAAGGGGTGAAATCGATATGGATAATATTCGATTCGTATTCGATCCGTATTCAAAAATTTAGATATTAAATCCAGCAAAATCACTTGCTTTGAGACAGAAACCACGACCATAACTAAGAGGAATTTCAAAGAACAATATTAGATCTTCCGGAAAATTTCCATTGTACCCATTCACAATTTTAAAATAGCCAATATCCCCATTAATACATCATAATATCCAATATATCCATACAAACTTAATTTCCTTACTTCTATCCCCTTTCATTTATTTTATTTTTTATTTCATTATTTTAAAAAATAAATTGACAATTATGCCCCTTCTATTTCAATCCTCCCCTCTTCTATTTCTTCGTTAAACAAAACTAAAACTAATAAGCATATATACCACTTACCTTACAGAAGGTGTTCGATTTGATTCAATTTGGTGCTCTTCTTTAATTTTAAGAGTCTTTGTTCTTCTATTCACCGGGCTTTAATTACTGCTTGTCTTTCTCCCACTTTTGAAATAAAATTGTGTAACATGTATGCAATTTTTACCACTGCCGCTAACTGTAACTGCTCCATTCTTTAATCTCCAACCAAACAAGATCCTCTCCCTGTTACTCAAACCTTCTCTGATCCATTGGACAAATATATTTTAGTAATAATTGCATTGCCCACAACTTGTTTGATGAAATTCCTTGATCAAGTAACTTATTCTTGCATTCAAAAAGACCTATATATCTTCTAGCAACATCTGAGACACCATATGTCATTCTTCTGTAAGGTAAGTGGTATGTATGCTTATCAGTTTTAGTTTTTTTTTAAAATTCCTTTTGTTAAATTTTGGTGCTTGGAAATCGATTCTTGAAGAAGCTTGACATCCTGAACGAAGAATGTACAATAGCTAAATAGAAGAGGGGGATTGAAATGAAAGGGATATAATTGTCAATTTAATTTTTAAAATAATGAAATAAAAAATAAAATAAATGAAAGGGGATAGGAGCAAGGAAATTAAGTTTGTATGGGTATATTGGATATTATGATGTATTAATGGAGATATTGGCTATTTTGAAAATTTGAATGGGTATACCGGAAATTTTCCCTAATCTAAATATCTATACAATAACATAATTTGAGATCTCAATTTTTTTATTTTAAGTTGGGAGTCAAACCACCAACAAATTTAATATCCATAAATAATTTCCTATCTGAGTTTCGGACATGTGACCTTCTACATAGAAATTTCGATCACTCTCGATACCACACGTACAATTATAAAACCATATAGTTCTTTAATTTGTGACACAAATCTGAAAAACAAACCGTGTCTAAATAGGCACCGAATTCCAATCGCTCGGCTAGAAGTTAATCTCATGCTCTCAGCTTATTGGACCGAAAGCAATACTGTAGAGGATACAAACTCTCTACACAGAGGGGTCCTGCAATGAATTCTTTATATATATATATAAAGGTTCTGCCACAATTAACGAACGACATTTGTTGAAATAACCTGACAATTTTGTTAGAAAACTGACATGCTAAAAAAAATAATTTGCAAACCTATGTGTAAAATCCACAAGGTTTGCACTTTTGCTTTCCTAAATTTTGATCGAAGCAAGACAAACTTTTTAAGCCCATTATGCCGAACTTATAGAGGTTGCCGTTGCTTTTATAACACCCGTAACAAAAAAAGCAAAGCACCTATAAAGAAGGTACCAATCACAAGGCATTGTAAAAGAGAATACAGTCTTTAATCATACCTATTGAAGTACAAGGTTGTTGCAACTACAACTAGCTGAATTTCCTATAATGATGTCAGAAAGCATGTTCAAGTTCAACTATTGTTTCAGAGCATGTGTTCCTCAATCCTATTTGCATCTAGTACCAGCAGAAGTGAAGCACACGCTGTAGAGAGCAGGTCAGGAATGATAAGTGGTGCACAATAAGGCTCAAATTGGGGGGTCCTGAACTGAAGGGTATCAAATATACCATATGAATTTTTTTTGCGGCTACCGATTGTTTGGTACGCTTGGGAAATTGAGTGGCTAAGGCTTGTACTCAGTAGGTTCTAGCTGTTCCGACATTAGCCATTTCAGCCCCACGCCACCCCCTCATGCAACATTACATTTTTTTTTTATGCGAGGATATTAAATTTTACTACACTATGCCTTACCTGTACAGAGACTTCACTTCACATAGCGGTGACTCTCAGTAGAGTGTCTAGCACAGGTAGGTTTCTGCCTGACTGCTTGTGTAAATCTCTGGCTAACATGCATGTGGCTCACTCGACCGAGTTGGGTTTAAAGAAATGAAAATAATTAGAAACGTGTTTTTAAGGCCCTGCAAAAATATTTGTTTAGTTCACCATTTTGGACGGTACAAAAGTAAATTGCAATGTTTCATGAATTTTATAAATGAAACCTAGACCTTCAGCTCTATGTAAAACCAATAAAAATGCTAACTATTACTAGCTTCATTACCCTTCTTCCACAACGAATTAACAAAAGGGACTCTACCTAACCAACCGTTCAAATTCGACCCATTATCAGTTATCTCCCCGTCCACCTCATTAGTCTCTTTCTCTCTCCAAAACTTGATCACACATAACCTCTCTTCCTCGGTTGATCTTTGCAAAGCAATCCTTGACCCAAATCCTTTCTCTCTCATGACCTGGCAAATCTCAGATGGGTCATTTTCACTCAACGCGACCATGTAAATTAGCCCATTAGTCGATAGTAACTCATCTACAACATCTAAGATTCTATCTATGACCTTTCGGCCATTAAATCCACCAGCCCAAGACGAGACAATACCAACTGCACCAACTTCATCCTCAGGTGTTGGTACGTAAGGCGGATTGACCAGCAGCACATCAATGCTTTTCCGAAGACGTTTTTGGAGGCACGAGGCAATATCAGTCACCACAACTTCACAATGTATACCATGGTTGGCTGAGGTCTGGAGTGTGGTTTGAGCTGCATGCAGGTTTATGTCAGTTGCAAAGAATTGAGTCGAGGAGTTATATTGGCTAAGAATTAAGGCTAGGGACGTTATCACATACCCCGAGCCACAGCCAATCTCTAGACAAAATTTAGGGTTTTGGTTAATGAGATTTAACCGGTCGGCCAAGAGTGCATCAACTAGGAGAAATGAATCGTCACATGGTCCATACACTTCTGGATGACTGCTTACGAGCTGGATTTTTGCAATTTTGGGTACACATTCAGTTGAAACCTGAAAACAAAAAAGATAAATTGATAAAAATAAAGAAAACAAAGAAAAATATGGCATCATATTCTTATACATAAAAAGATCACATATAAGATTTAGACGGAGATTACATCTTTGGGTTCACAGACAAATTATTTTCATCTTCCCAAAGCGATATATCTGCAAAATTCTAAAAAGAAGAGCACTGATGCAAATATTCAGCTTACAGATTTCTTTTGCAGTTTCTTCGTTTTATCAGAGGGACTTGTGAGTTCCATCTCCAGAGGTTGCTTCATACCTAACAACCAGTTAAACGAAAACACAAAAAGTAGGAAAAACTAAATAAATGTTTACATTAAATATGACTATATTAGAGTTGGCAGGAATCAGTACTGACCCGTACCAAAGTAAGCTGCAATACTCAGTGCCAGAGATACTCAACCTCAATTGCTGATAGCCTGATACTGCACAATACCAACTGGTAAGAATGGGCATAATAGACATATCCATAGAATATTGGTACCAGGAGAATAGGATTCAGTAGTCTAATTGCTTTTGGCATACTATGTTGAACTTGTTTCTATGTTTTGGATGCAATAGTTGGTGGTGGATCTTTAATTTGCTTACCTTAGGTAACAAGGTTACCAGGAGAACGATCTTATTCAAGCAACATACATTTGCTTGAGAGAAACATGTAATTTAACTATGTTTCTTCAATGAAACAGGCTTAGTAGCCTCATATTAAAAAAATATAAAAAATTATAGGTACCAGGATTAACCAACCAGTGCATCTCGGTACCACAAGATGCATGTGTACCAGTCGTGGTCCAGTGTGAACCAGAATGTATAGGTCAATTGAACAACAGGAACCAATAAAGGAACCACATGATTCTTTTGATAGTTCAATTGGGAAACACAGTATAGAATGTTGATACCATGTCAGTATGCTACAGGTACATATTAATTGGGGCTTTAACGCGAGGAATTGGAAGTTGAAATTAAAATCCAAGAACACACTAGTGAACGTCCCAATCTATCATCCAATTAAAAAGCGAGTGTGTGTGAGTGAGAGAGAGATATAGAGGTATGGCTTATACCTAGAGGTGGTGGTGCGGGTGGTGTTTGCTTGGGCCTTTTCCATTTTATCTTCCATTGATATATTTTGTTAGTTGGGCTTGGACCTAATTCCATTTTATCTTCTATTAATTTATTTTCTTAATTGGGCTTCGGCCCTTTTATTTTTGTTTAGAGATGCACTGGGTGCATCTGTTGCGGCGTTGCCGCAACCCTGATTTGGTTGTGTTCTAATACGTTTCCCCTGTCAACTTATTAAGGTTGAAATTCATGGTGTTAGCACAATCTTTGAAACATTTGCCAGTAAAATTTTACAAATCCAAACTAATAACAGTCACCATTTTCGATTTTACAATTCTATATTATTATGAAATTGTTTTTTTCTGTGTACCCTAACCTTTATTTTATTCAATTAAAAAGGGTTTTCTATGATGTAAATTATCAAAGGTTGAAAGAAAGTATTAAAAGATCGAATAATCAAATCCTTTTTTTGGCATCTGATTTGTTATGGCTGTATAATTTAAATTACAGAATGAATTAAATTATTTAATAATTGAGTTGCAATTAAATTTCATTTTTGTTCTTGAATCAGAGAGTTATGTCAGCTACTTAATCTAATGAAAACATGAAAAAGAAAGGGATGAGATGGAAAGATAAGGCAGTAAGGTAGTAGAAACTGGTTTTTTTATTGATTTCCCACTGGATAGCAGTTGTGATTACAAAAGAGTGGAACAAAAGTAGTGGGTAAGTACAGTGCTAGGGCTGGTTAGTTTCAGTGAGTATTTATATAGGAGGATAGGCACACCATTCACATTTCAAAGCTCAGTAAGATTGGCTCGAGTTGGCAGGGGGGACCAGTTCTTTCTTCGGCTGCATGGGCTGCGGGTTGCACACTGTTTGCTGATGAAGAAGTCTCATTGGGCTTAGGCAGCTGTAACAGATGGAGATGGGTAGTACAAAGGAGGGCATTCATATTTTCTAGGTATTGGAGGCGGTCCGCATAGGTTATATGCATTGCTATGAGAAGTCAGTTTAATCAAGTGATAGTTGCAACACAATTGGACACTTCATCACTGACACCTGGCAACCCCGAAAACAGGCCAATTTTTAAGTATTTAAAGCTTCCATTTCGGACTTAGCATTTTTAGCAAGAAATATAAATATTGCACGGTTGAAAAAAAAGGTATTATACCTGACCTATATATTATATACATGTAAATAAAGGGAGAAAGATGAAGAAGAGGAAAAAAATTACACTGTCAATAGCAATTGCACCGAATATACCCTTTACAGCAGCTGATTCTGTAAGAAGATGGCCATCTATACCCTGTAAAACACATAAATCCATATTGTTATCAGGGAAGAAATAAAAAGGAAAGAGGTATGGGAAAAAAATTATTATATGAAAGGTAGATTTTAGATTGCAGATGCATTGCCATATGAATTTTTGTTTAATAGTTCACATCAAACATTTGAACTTCAAAAAGAGGGAAAAAAATGATATATATGACAAACCAAACTGCACTATGCATAGTACAATGAACTGACGTTTTCCTTTTTCTTTTTTGTTATCTGTTATTTTTTCATGCATGATTATACCATATAGATTTTGAAATAGCTATCAACAAAAGTTGTATGCATTGCTATGAGAGATTAGGTTAATTTTGCACTTACTATTTTGGTGCTACAATATAGAAATTTCAAGTTTACAAAAAAACTTACTATAAACTTTCAGCAAAGGTCATATGCATTGCTATGAGAGATTAAGTTAATCAAATGACAGTTTCGACACAATTATCTACCTGATGACTTGTACCGAGCACACCGAAAATCAGACCAATTTTGTAGATTTGAAATCTGTAACTTTGCACTTCATATTTTGGTGTTACAATATAAAAATTGCAAGTTTACCAAAAAATTTATTATACCTAACCAATATATTGTATATTGTATACATGTATCGAGAGAGAGAGAGAGAGAGTGATGAAGGAAAAATTACATAGTCAATAACAGTGACACCGAATTTAACCTCTAGAGCAACTGCTTCCTGAAAAAAATGACCATCTCAATTCTAATAAATACAGAGAACCATGTTGTTATCATCAAGGGTAAAGAGAAGGGAATAAAAAGAGATAAAAAGAAAGTAAGAGTGATGGAAAGCATAAAGCATAAGATGATGCAATAATGATATTTTATAGATTAATTATACATACTACCATGTGATCCTCAAGATCATTGTCCCAATTGAAAAAAAAAAAGTATGAACAATTAACATGTACTAGTAAAAGATTCCCTCTAAAAGTCTAAACAATTAACATGTACCAGTAAAGATGGATGGTAAATATTCCAAGTATTGTCTGTTTCACCTGGGTATCATATTAGTATATCCTTCCATTGTTAATATTTGGAAATGTGCAAACATAATTAATGTACAAGTGAAATAGTAAAAACAGTGGAAATGCAATTTAGTAAAAATTTCACCTTGCCTAGAGATTTACTATTGGATGCTTAGGTGATGTTTCCTGTGTCGGCCATTATGCATCTTGCACACTTCATGTAGTGGAAATTTTTCCAGAGAGTGAAATTAGTGTATAAAATGCAATTCTGGGGAAATAGACAGCACTGAAGAACAGTTGGGTGAGTCCAACTCTTTATGCTAGTTGTATAAGTGGTATAGCAGAAAATTGTAATGATACTGGCCTGGCGGCTGATTGTACTCTACAAAATGTTTATGAGCCTGCCTTTGAATTTTCTTGTCCCGACCTTAATTGGATGTGAGGTTAGTGAGTGTACTTTTGGAAATGAATCTTAAAATTAATGAAAACCTAGGAAAATTCTAAATTGGAGACCTTTAGAGCAAAATCTTTGAGGAAAAGAATGAAATGAACACACCTGAAATTGATTAGGAGGGCGGAAGGATCGATGGCAGTCAGAAGCCTGGCCTCCGTCAAGAGTAGTGGAGTACAAGACTGAGCGCCAGGCAGCAGCAAGCAGGTCCGAAGCAGAAAATGGAATGAAAGTTTGAGGTCGGGAATCTGACGAGAAGCAACACCGACGAACACAGAAGAGGCAAAGGCAGTGAGAGCGGTGAGGCACCACGTTGCAGAGACCTAACAACGTGGCACGCGCGAGATATCAAAAGCGAACAGATGGAGGCCAATTGCGAAATGGAGAGATGCGAAGGCAGCGATTTGGGAATTTTTTTCTTTTTTGGAGAAAAATCGGGTACTAGAGTCGGGACAGAAATCCCCGAACGTAAAATATGAAGGGTCCAGATCAAACCAATTAAATTATGTAAGAATTAGTCTCAGCCATTCATATTTTATTCCAGAAATCGGCAGGGCAGGCTAATAGGTCGGTTTTGGGCC
This sequence comes from Carex rostrata, assembly GCF_964058835.1. Classification (NCBI taxonomy): domain Eukaryota; kingdom Viridiplantae; phylum Streptophyta; class Magnoliopsida; order Poales; family Cyperaceae; genus Carex; species Carex rostrata. The sequence continues at coordinate 6,338,086 of NC_135937.1, forward strand.
GAAAATTCCACCCAATATGCGAACCGATTAAATGCTAGAATTGAATAGAAAGCGAGGCGGACAACTGGAGATATCCAGTGTATAGTAAATGACGTTGGATGAGGTAGGATTGAATCAATCAGGGCCACTCTTCAATGATCAGACGGCAAAACAGAGGTGTAGCACTGTTCATCGCTGATGTCACTCTGCATTGAAAATTAAGGTATTATAATGTCTTGCAATTTCTTCCCTTTTATTTTTATTTCTTATTTTGGTTCTTGTTTTGGCAACTTTTTTTGCTCAAGGTCAAATTATTTAATTTCCAATTTCTGCAGCACTTTTGTTTTATAATTTAATTATATATTTTTTGCTACTTTTATTACAACCACAAAATTATCTATTTACATCTACGTGTCTCTCAGATCTGACATAATTTTTCCACCTTGACATTGTTGACAATCATCCAAAATAATTAAAAATTTAAATTTGCCGAATAAAATATTTTTATACTTTATACATATCGTATACATAAAAAATGACATGAAACTTGTAACGTTCTATATTTAATGGTTTTTTTTATCTGACATTTAATGATATTGAAATTTTTATCAAATTGATACATAATTAATCTATAAGAAAAATATGTTTTCCATTGCTTTAAATAGAGTATTACTTTTTGGCCGACTATTATTAAATGTTTTTACAGACTTCATTTTATAGAGAAAGAAAAATAGAATTCTAGCATTCTAAAGTTCAATATCCATTAAGAACAGTTCATCTAAATTTTCAACTCACGATTTCTCACACAGAAAGTGTTACCTTTTATCACTAGACTAAAACTAAAAATCGATTGTTCTTCACTAACTTTGTTTGCTATTAAAGTTCTCTACAAAATAAGGTGATCCGTCAATTAATTGAAAAATTGATTGCAAAAAATGGTATAGTTGACTAAAATATTATTTATTGTATAGAAGGTTGCAAATGTAAAATCCAATATATATTTAATATTATGATTTCATTACCTCATATATAAAAAAAAACACTTATATCAATTTTAATAAATCCAACGGCCCCTTAATTAATTAAGAAATGTCTCTTTGACCTTACGAATCTGAACCACAATAATGTCGAGTTCGTTGCGCTGACAAGTGGGCCTACATGTCTTCAATAAGCAAAATTATATCTGCAAACACAAATCCGCATAAATTAATCAAACTCCATTGTATTGATTACTAATTACTTTCCATATTCCAGTCCATGACAGTATGACACTTAGACAAAATTTGGTTTATAGCTTTATTGTTATTCAATCAGCCTGTACACATCAGCAAACACGGATCCTCTGACATCTTAAGCAGCACGTGTCAGGGCAGGGCCAACAGATAATCTGCAGTAGGCCTTCAGGACCGGAGGGAACTGAGGCCGGCCATACGGAAATTTCGGGAAGATTGCGGCGAAGCACTTCTCTCCACTGGCACTGATACTGTCACAGCAATCTTTGCTAATGTGGAAATCCAATGTGGCAAAGGAAAAAAGAAGCTCGGTCGCGCAACCTTCGGCCTTTGTTATTGCATGTAGGCAATCCTTGATCAAATTTGGATCCATTATGAATGGAAGAATCCTGTTGGAGAAATTCTCGTCATTCGTTTGAACATTGTCTGAAGGGGTCGGTGATTGCGCTGGTGCAGATGCTGAGACCGTGATGATTGTCGCTGTGGCGACAAGAAGGAAGAACATAGTGGAAAGAGATTGAATTGAGTTTGAGATTGCCATTTGTAGCTTTTGTTTTCTTTTCTTTTGGGGAATTAATGGGGTTTTTTTTTTTTTTTTACTGTTTTGATGTTGATTTCACTGAGGGTGAAAAGGAGATGGCAGGAATGTCTTGCTTTTATAGAGGGGGAGAAGGCATGGATTTTTTTTTTTTTTTTTCATCTGAAACTGCTTGGTTTATGTTTCTACTTGTTATTGATTATCTGCAGTTATTGAATACAGGGTTTAATCTGCTTTCTGTAACACACTGTCAAACATGAACGCTTTGGACTGTTTCTTAACACACTCTCAAAGGAAACATGCTGATTGAAATCCAATTTTGTTAAAATGCAAGGGGTCAACTTCCCCTCCCAGGATTTTGAAATTTTATATAAATTTATAAGTTTGGATCGACTTTGTCCCCTCTAGATTTTGGTTTGTAATTAATGTTAAATTTAGGGATTAAAATTATAATAAATTTTTTGAATTCTAATTGGTAATTAGGATTAGAAGTAGAGTATTGGAAATTAAAAATCAGATCGTTGGTAATTAGAAATTAGAACATCATTTCTTTTATCTAGTATCCAATTAGCTAGTGGATTTAAATCCGATTAACTATTCAAATACGATTCGTTATTTTGTTGTCCCTCTCTGACAAAAATCTTGGATTCGCCTCTCAGAATATATACATACGTTTTAATCATTACATGTTATCACTTCAACTAAGTGACCCATGAAATGGAATTCTCTTATAATGCCTCGTTGGTATTCTGATATAAAAATTGTTGATACAAGTACAAAACATTTCTTTGATTGGGATTAAATGAGAGGGAGGATAATGGAGGGGGAAATTTGGATCTCACAAGAACATCTTGTTTGTTAATAAATATTAAAGAGGGTATCTTTTTCTGTGTTTTAAGTTTTAACAAGTAGGTCATTTTATTAAAATTTTCCATTCTAAATTGCAAATATTTACTTTATCATGCCAAGATTGTCATAACTATGCTTATTTCTTAATCATCTTAAAAAATTAAAACACTCAATCCACTTACACTTACCAAAACTACCACTAGATGCACACAACAAATTGAAGAAACATATGATCAGAATCAGACAAAATAAACTAACCTACAAGCTCACTGGATCTAGTTAATTTTAAGCAACAGGAGGAGGGGGACTGATCTTATTACAGTTCCTTCCACCAGCAAATATTGCATTACAAAAAGCCTTTAGGAGAGGTGGAAACAAAGGATTAAATGGAAAGTTTGTAAAGACAGCAATAAAGCACTCATCTCCAAAGGAAACAACAGCATCACAACAGTCACTGGTAATGTTGACATGAAAATTTGCAAAAGACGAGAGGAGATCGGCCGCACATCCTTCCACCTTCACGATTGACGGCCAACATTTCTCAATTTTCGGAACAATGTTCCCTGGTGGAGGGAGGAAGAATAGTTTTGTTGGTTCTAACATGGCAAGTGAGGCCGGTGGTGATGTCGTGGCTGATACGAAAAATGAGGAAGTGGCAACGAAGAGAAGGGTAAAAATTAGAGGAGAGGTCATCATGATAGTAATGTACTATTTTTTATGTATCTTTTCTGGTAGCAATTGCAAGAGTCAAGAGCCTATATATACTAGATGCAAGGGGGTTTTGCATTGTGTTTTGCTTGGGTAAAAATATTGACAGAGCTATTTTGGCTTTATGCAGCGCATTATTTATAGACTGTCTGAATTAGTTGTGTGCTGCTTGAAGTCCAACTAGCTCTGTCAATATCTTTATCCGTTTTGTTTAGTTGCATCATGGTAATTGTTCCTTGTTATGCTGAGAATTACTAAAATTGAACCATCCCTAATTTTTTCTTTCTTTAGACATTTGCCCATAATGTGTGAAAAGTAAAAGCTGCTATTGAATTCACGCGTGAGTGGCTGAGTGCTAAAGCGAATGGCAAAAGGAGAAGTGTCTCATGCTTGTCTCAGTTGTCTGTCTTACTGTCTATGTAATACCTACGTAAACTGCATGTGCTGTACAATTTTCAGGTTTCTGTCTCTATTTATATTCTTTTAAAAGAGGAAAAACTAATGTCAAAGCTCGTCAAGAATTTGTGAGTTTAATCGGTTTCAAAAATAAATTCTAAGGTTGATCTTGATTCATTTGATGAGCAAAGAATATTTCATTTGTTTTTAAGTTAGATTTATGTTCAAGAAGTTAAATAAAGAAGTATATATTGTGGAGCATTTCATTGTTCAATTATTTTCAACCGCTTGATTTTATACAAGACAAATTCGTAAAATTAAAAAATTGGAATGTAAACATTTGCCTCGTTTAAGTGGATCAAAATCAACTGTTAAACTTTATCATTTCAAACCGATCTTACTTTTGTAAGTTAAACTCACAATCTTTTGATAAGTCTAAGCTTATACTAGTTTTGCTCCTCTTAAAAACTTGAAATTATACTTCATCTATAACTGTTTAACTCAGTCTAAGCTTATACATGCTGTGACTAGATTTTTCACATGCCAAAGTTTCAAAAGATGGTTACGGCACGGAACACACGAGTCACAACATGTAATTGACACACGTGTCGTGCCGTTCCGTGACAGAGCCGGCTTTACTGTGCCATTTTCCCCACTCTAATTGCTCATGTATTCATTTTAGCCTGTAATGAAATTAGAGGGCAGTAACAACATACTTTTACCAACCAAAACTATATCCAAACTTACAGCCAAACCCTAATTAGAAGCCCATAAATGCATTTTACTGTTTCTTCTTGAGGAGGGTTCAAATGCCGTCATGTTTTTGTGCCTCCATCATGCCTCCATCTCTCTCCATTATTTTCAAAGTTCAAACAGTCGATCCGAACCGCTCAACCTAACCTCTATACTAAAATATGTTTGGAGACCAAATTTTATATTTTTAGAAATTTTTTTACTATTTTTTTAGATAGGTACAAAATCAGTAAATCTGAACCATTTAAAAACAATATTTTTGTACCTATTTAAAAAAATAGTAAAAAAATTCCTAAAAATATAAAATTTGGTCTCCAAACATATTTTAGTATGGAGGTTAGGTTGAGCGGTTCGGATCGATTGTTTGAACTTTGAAAATAATGGAGAAAGATGGAGGCACAAAAAGGCATTTGAACCCTCTTCTTAGAATGAGAGGACATAAATTTATACCAAAATCGACCGAATGATAGAACTAAACAGAACTGCCCAAAATATTACATTACATCATAAATGGTCAAACAGACATGCTTTCAAGTGGAATTCTTACGTAGGATAACAATGTACAAGGGATTAACAATACAACACAAATATATATTTTTAACAAAACAAAATATATCTACTAAATCTGGATAATTAAGTAGTTACAAGGTAGCATCATCACAAAAAAAAGGGGCATGAAGATCACAGCCTGCCATGAAATAACATGTTTCTGCTATACAGGCAAGATTAGGCTAATATCAATCCCAAACATTGTCCCAAAATCCGATCATGTCATGCCCATCACAAAAAATAAACAATTCTACACCTAGGCCCCACATGTCATACCCACTTAAGCTCATTTCCATAATCAAGGCTTTGTAAAATGTTACCATCTCTTATAACAGTCTGTCTTCTCATGGAAAGAGCAGTAGGTCTTGTGTTGTATTTTGTCTGAAATTGGGGTGGATTGGCAAATTGTTCATTAGCCACTGTCACCTCTTCTAGGAACTCATCAGCCACATCACCATCTTCATCAATTCGTAGACGCCTAGTGTACCAGCGGAAACCCTATTTTGAGAGCAACAGACACGCAGTAAGAAATATGTCAGATTTAAAATAAAGGGCAAAAAAAATAAAAGAATGACAAGTTGCATGGTTTGCCTTTTGTACCAAAATTAGACCCAAACAGTGAAAACCATAGCATAATTGACAGCATATGCTGCTATTTTATTCTTTCACCGGTTTTTTTTTATATATAGCATGCACCATATTTCATGTATACTGATATCACACATACCAAAAGCACACAAGACCAAAGACTAAATTAATCCAGATAGTCTCATAAAATGAAAAATCATCTAATTAATTGAATGAGATGATACAGGCTGGATAATAAGTAGCTAGCAATTCTTTTGGTAGATAAGATTAACTCCTTGACCTAATCATAAAGGTTTATAGCAATGAACGAAAAGAGAGGGAACATGTCAGTGATGGCGTGCACGGATTTGGGAGGAGACATTGAAGCGAAGTTTGAAAAGACAACAAGCGAGGAGGGAGAGACCGAGAGAGAAGGCAATTACAGGCTGATGTTGGGCCGGTAAAGTAAAGAAGGCAAGAAGAGGACCAGCAAATTTAACAGATCGGGGACGCTCTCCAGTAACAAGACACAGCCCAACCGAATAGAAAAAGAAGAAAAGTAATGGAGAGGAGTGAAATGGGGAAAAGACATAACAGTGAAGAACAGATTCTGAACAGATTAATTTTCATTCATTGTATAGTTAGTAATTCTTGATTCACTGTGAACTCTTTGCAAAGGCTATAATTAGCTACGAAGACAATGTACAAACTATCGAATATACAAAGAAAATCATCTGTTCTGTCTTTCTGACTCTCTTTTACACTTTTCTATTATACCCTAAGAACTTGAAAAATAGCAATTGAGCCAAACACAGGGAATTAGATCGAATTGATCTGAATTCCAGTGTTGTTTATTTAGGAACACAATATAACTATATGCACCCACATAGAGTACTAATAGGTCTGAGACAGACTTCCTGAAACAATTACCCAAATATTATTTGTTGAATTTGGTTTACAAAATTTCATAACCTTCTAGATATATCATTGTCATCAAGAACTACCAACTTTATATAGCTTATTGATATCTTCCAAGTACAATTATGCATGACTTGAAATATAAAACTCACAAAATAGAAGGAATTAATGATGTTGACTAAGAATCAGGAATTAATGATGTGGACTGATTCAGGTAAAATTGATTTTAGATTTGCCTGGATTTTTTTTTGCTGATTTAGATCATTCAGGTTAAATAGGTTATGTAAACACACACACTCTGAACTAAATTTGATCGAACACAGATATAAATTATAGTAGTAATTATAATCTTCATGCATCCCAAGTCAAGTTGTAATTGAAACCCAAGCCAGCCCAGAAGGAATGGTGACGTGTTGGGTCATAGGATAGGCCCAAGCAAATTAAGAATTGTCAACCAAGTCGAGAACAACAGGTTGACTTTTAGAAGTAAAAAGGCTCACATGACATACAGTATAATGGAAAATCTATTTCAGCTACTAGGGTAATATCAAGTGAACGACCATTTTCAATTAAATACCAATAATAAATCTAATATTGGTTCATTCTGTAAGGCCAAATTGAAAGAGATCCCCGCCAAGAAAACTAAGATGGTGAACTTCTATAATATGAACTTATTATAAGCAAAGTGTGGTTCAAATAGATGAAATGTTAGATAAAATTGTCACTGTTTGATCGAATTAAAACACCATTATATTTACGGATTTGTTAACCAATAAGCAAAAGGTGTATTTTGCATAACACACTAATATCTTGTACAAAATGTCCTTTTGCTTTACCAGTTATTCTTATCCATAAATATTTGGGAAACATTGAAGGACAACTTTTCAGGTTATCCCTTAGATCGATATGAATCACCAATTTGTTGCTTAATGAACAGCAGTCAAATTATAGTTTTCCAAAAGTATCTAAAAATATCTCAGGGTTCAAAACCTTAAAATAAAGCTAGACCTAATTTTAAGATTCTAAAAGAGAAAAGCTTCAGTACCCAATTTTTAAACCAATACCCACAAGACAAAACTGCAGTCAACCAATAAGAGAAACAAATTTACAAATATTGCCAATAATTTAAAAAACATGATCTTGTTTTTTTTGTGCATGGACGAATCCCCGCCTCAATTCAGTACAATCTAAGATGCGAGGAGCAACTTTAAGTCACCAGTTTCTATTTATAAAAACAGAAACGTATACATCCCAACCAACACTACAATGTACTATCCTATTGTGAAACAAATTGCGGTAATTTTATTATCTTTTAAAAAAACCAACTCTACAAAGTACTAAGAGAAACTCTCAATAAACCCCCCTCAAAAGAAAAAAAAATGAGTTAATAGGAAGCACTAGTAGATAGTTACAAAAGGACATGATACTTTGGTAGACGTTCTAGCAAAATTACCAATAGTTTGCGACAAATCTTCTACTGCATAACCCAAAAATCAACCAATTCCACCAAAATTATGCTCCGTTTGAGGTGACATCTCCACATCGAAAACCTTTAATCAAATTAATTAGAACAATTTTGCAATTACCTGAACAGTTCCTTCGTCGATGCTACAAGGCGCAAGCACAGGTCCCACCACGGCCCGATCCACAGGTACAGGTACAGGCACTTGCACACTGAACCCTCTCCTAGTCCCTAGAGGTGGCGTCGCCGAAGCTAACTTCTCCGCCGTGGAACCGCCATCTGAGACACCATCTCCGGCGAGATCGTCGCCGTGCGTAGCGGCGGCAGCGTCGTCACGACCTATGCCCAAAAGCCCGGTTAGCTTGCGGAGAAATCCCATCGGATCGAAAGAAGATGCGCGTGGGTAGCACGATTTGAAGATCGACTCGAATCTCAACGGCTATGTTAGAGAAGAAGTAAGTTCTAGTTGAGGTTTTGATTGGAGATGCTTTGCAATGGAAGGGGAAGGTTCCGTGTTAGTTTGTCTGGCCTATGCTTAACATAAAATAATATAAATAAATAAAGAAGTTTGTTTTCAGATTCCAGTGAAAAAAACCCCTAAATAATAAAATTAAACTCGGTAAAGTAAAAGAAAATAATTTAATGATTAGTTCATTTATTTGCTCTGAAAAGAGATCTTGGTATAACTAATTTAGTTATGCAATCAAGAGGGAGTCTGCATTCTCTGAGGTAACAGAATATTTGAGTTTTGATCTGGACCGTTCGATCATAATTTTGACCAATCCGGTTCAGATTTGGATGGTCCTAATGCAAACTCAAAATTTCTGTTACCGCAGATGAAATGAATTCATTAAGAGGTGTAACTTTTAATAGCGATCAAATAGAAGGACTCCTGGTTGTTAGTGCGTATCCTCTGAGATATCTCATATTTTGCGTGACCGACGTGTCCGGTTCCTATTCGGGGATAGCGTAGGAGCAGTATTTTTATGTATTGCGATTCGTGCATAGCGTATTTAACGGTTGAGATTTTCCAAAAAGTCACGCAACATATGAGATATCTCAGAGGATGTGAATTCTGGTTGTTAGGAGGTCCCAATTCCAAACTACGAAATGTGTTTAGTGGTGCTTGTTTTAAAAGGTATTTAGTTTTGGTGGGCTTTTTTTATTAGATTTAAAAAAAAGAGTATTACGATTTGGGCTTTTATTGTTGTAAAATATGGCATCTAAGCCCATCTGACAGAATGGCTTTAGAAGTTTATTTTCTGATCTTTAAAAAAAAAAAAAAAAAAAAATCAATGATAGCTACCACTATAAAAATCAAGCCTAAAATTATAATATTATGTCAACGATTTATTAGTGAAAAAGATTTCATTATATTTAGTTCAATGTCTTTGAACTAGGAGATGTTCTATATATATAACCTGTCGAATGAAAAACATATATTGTAAAACCTGCTTCATCTCAACAAAATTTGCAAGCTTTTATGTTAGGTCTTATTTACATAATAATGTCTAATTATTTCATTAAGGCGACAAATTTATTAGATAAAATTTGCTGGTTTTTAAGAATTCATAAAGGACACAATGCAGTCTTTGAGTCTTTCAAATTTCATTGACATGTTCTTAGTTTTGTGTGTGTGTGTGTGTGTGAAAGGACCAAGAAAGTTCCCTCAAAATATAATTATTTGAGTGAGTCTATGGTACTATGCATATTACGATTTGGCACCGTGCTACGGCTCTATATTCGAGTTTTCAATTCCTAACGGTCGATCCGAACCGTTCATCTTGTTCTCCATAATAATATGTGTTTGGAGACCAAATTTTACATTTTTTGAAATTTTTTTACTATTTTTTTAAATTTATTGAAAATCACTGTTTTTGGATGGTCCAGAATTTTCAGATCAAGTGATTTTCTAAATATCTAAAAAAATAGTAAATTTTTTTTTAAAAATGTAAAATTTGGTCTCCAAACACATATTAATATGGAGAACAAGATGAACGGTTCGGATCGACCGTTAGGATTTGAAAACTCGAATATAGAGTCGTAGCACGGTGCCAAATCGTAATATGCATAGTACCATAGACTCACTCTAATTATTTAACTATCTTGCTTGACAGTCTTTGTCAAAGTTAAAAAATAAAAAATAATTAAGAAATTCTCATCATGCTAATGCACATCAAATCAACTTTGCAAATCGTATTTTTCACAACACTTGAAAATTGTCCGTCTTAATTTTAGCTGCTCTGATTTGGTTGACTAAAACTGACTCATTAAATTCAAAACATAAATCTTTCATTGCGAAATATACCTTAATTTATGGATGTTACTATGATAAAATATTTTTAATTCTAAGAAAACCTCCAACATCCCCGTGAGCTTGGGATATGACTTTAATGGCACGATTTCTTCCTTGATGTGCGCGGGAGTACGTCTTCCAAAACTCTAGAGTTGCCAATTGAGAATTTGAGAGTGTTTTCTCAAAAACACACACACTCTCTCTCTCTTAGATGGAGAAATAAGAAAGAAGACAAAAAAAATTGAATCCGATTTTGATTGAAACACAGGTCTTGGGAACCAATCTGTCTTTAAATAAGATGTGACAGTCGATCTAATATTGGATATGACATTATTAGCTGAACCAATATTGAATTGCTGAAAATTGTCATATTTTTTATAATTGCAGCTTCCATGATTAGTCCATCAATATTAGAGGTTGCATATTTTTAATCTACATGTTTACAGACCATATCCTAATAAATACATGTAATTTCAAATAGTTCTTAATCTAAAATTCTAAATTGATCACTTAAATTGGTCAATTATATGACAATATATAATTTATTATTATAATACATATTAGCTCAATGTTAGATTCTTTGATCCAACAAGGAGGGCAGGTTGATGGATATCAGGTTAAATTGGTCCGATATCTGGTTGGAGCCATTCAATCTGCATAAATCAATCTGAATTTGATCTGATGTCCATCAAACCGCTCTGATTCCGATCCTATTACAACTTGAATTCAAATGCCCTAAAATAACCCAAAATTTAAGTTTGAATCCGGACAGTTTGATCTGCTTTGGCACAAATATTAAAGGGGCTCTGTGCATTCTACGAGCTGAATTGACCCAAATTTTTAATCGATGGGGCAGATGCAAACTCAATATTTGTGTTACTTCAGGGGATTCGGACATTGCAGCTCGGCGGTGTTTTAATACTTTGCGCTCCTCAGCAAGATAGCAATTAGGGTCTGTTCGGCGTCCTTGTTGGGAATAGGAATAGGAACAGGAATTGAAAATTTTGCGCTCTTCATACTGAATTTTTTTTCCCACGTGAACAGTAACATGCCGAACAGGGCCTTAATCTGCTTCTTGTGATCGATCGAGCTTATGCTTTGAGAACAACAAACTCTGGTTTATGTCAGTTGCATGTGACTTCACTTAAGATTATATTATTATTTTTCAAAAACTTTTTCCCATATTAATAATTTGACTATGCACCTCTTAGTTATCATTTCTCATTCTCAAATAAAATTCTGGACAGTCTGTTTTCGCAAGTAACAAGAGATACTTGTTCTCTGTTCTTTGTTAAATACTTGTTACCGAAGTTCATACAAACAAACTCAACTTCAGTTTTCAACTGTATCTAAGGACTAATATTTCATTAGAGCATCTACATCACTAGTATTATGAGAGTTTCTAATCTGATGTGGCAGTTTCTAATATAGTTTTAGAGATGTGAAAGAATTTCTTATTTAGAAACTACGTAGGAAAGTTTTTTATTAAGAAATTATTTATAAACTCTATGCTAGTTAAATTATTGACTCAATTTTTATTTATTTATTTATTGTTAACGTGGCTTAATAGAAACTCTAAAATTAATTTTAGAGATATGAGAGAAAAACTCTAGAGACCTAAATTTCTAAAAGAAAGGTGATTAACAATTATTTAGAAATTCATTTGAGTTGCTGGAATATAGATGCTCTTAGTTGCATTATATAAAAAATGATTTGCATTATTTAAAGTTTCAACACTAATAAGCTCCATATATATCTCATTTGAGTTTTTTGAAATATATTATTTATTTTAAATCTACCTTATTATATAACAACTCAATTTACATATTATATGATACATATGATCTGCTCAACTCCCTTAATTAATCATATAAGATAACACATATATCCTAATTTGTCATATTAATTAAATCATCTTTAGTTTGTAATTGGAATCAACCTCCCATGAGTCTTGCTTTCTTGTGCCTTAGGCACTGTCACTTTAAGAACTCCATTCTCCATTGCGGCTTTCATGCCATCCACATTAGCATTCGACGGAAGGCGAACGGTGCGCAGGAACTTTTCGTTGCTTCTCTCAATGCGGTGCCACTTGTCACCCTTCTCCTCAGCTTCTTTGCTCCTCTGGCCGGTTATTTTGAGCACCTTCTCTTCCTCCACCTCGATTTTTACCTCGTCATTTTTCACACCAGGCAGATCAGTTATGAACACATGTGAGTTTGGTGTCTCCTTCCAGTCTAAGTTGGTGGTCGCATAAGCGGGTGTTGTGATAGGAAAGCTAGCTGCAGCAGCGGCGAAGGAAATTGCTTCAAATGGGTCCCATATATCGACATTCACGGTCTCATTGGTGTTGTTGTTCATGTTTTTGGCTTGTTTTCGGCCAAACATGCTCGGAATTATGGACATTTTTGCAAGTTATAGATCCTTTTATTTTTTATTTTTCTCCCTTGCTTACTCTTTTGCTTCAGTTAGGACTCGAGGAGGAGCATTTATAGGCACAAAGAGTTGATGAGTGGCATATTGAGGTGGCTAAGAGAGAATCTTAGGTTGTTCTAGACTGTCATAACAAGTGAAATCGGGTGAGGTTTGCTTATGGTAGATCCGAGATGGATCAGTCGGTACTGGTACATCACTATGTCATTCTGTTATCAGATCATGAAGGATCTGATCCAATTAATTACAAAGTAAATCCATACCCGCTTTGTTAGGTGGAATTAAAATGATTGTAATAGTTCTTTGGTTAGGTGTACAATGTAATATAGATGCTCAAAATGGTCCTTATTCTGATTGAGACATTGGGACCTCTACTTGAAAATTCCTTATCTTTCTTTACTTTGTTTTAGAAGTTTGGTATCTTTTTTTTTTCCAAATTTGGAGCTTAAACCTTCCTTGTCTAAAAGTTAACATATAGAAAAGAAAAAAAGTTGTGTTGGAGATTCTTTATCTTTCAATATAAAAAAATATATATATATTGTTAGAGAGGTTCTTCATCTTACTAATCATATTAACTTGGTTGATAATCTTGGCAACTTAAATTCTTAGTGTCATTGATTTATGAGGAGGGTTCATATGCCTTCATTTTTTGTACCTCTACCATGTCTCCATTTTTAAAAAAGTTATAAATTTAAATTTAAATCTTAAACGTCAAAATAAAACCGTTAGATGTGATTTATGTTATCCTCTATGTGCTCATAAAAAAAAATCACATTTCAATTTTATTTTCATGTGAATCAATAATTTGAAAAATCAACATTTAAAAATTATCTACATTAGTATGTTTTTACAAGCTTTTGATGACAACTAAAATAAAGTTGAAATGTCACAATTTTTTACACGTGCGTAGATAAAATAATGTAGATCATATCCAACAGTTTTAGTTTGACTTTTAAGTTTTAAATTTTAAATTATTAAAGTTCTTAAAAATAGAAGCATGATAAAGACACAAAAATGAAGGTATTTGAACCTTCTCTTGATTTATTGCTATATATGTGGCTATTATGATATATATATAAAAAAAAGACATTATATGTGGTAGTTTTATTTGTGTACTATATGTTTTATTTCATTTGATAATATTATTTATATACAAAGAAGTAACATCTCTAGAACTTTTAGTCAAAAACTAAGTAATTCTAGATCGAGATCAATCTGTCATATATAGATAAGAATTTACTTTATGGAAAACATGATCATTGAAGAATATATATGCTTCCTGACTTTTTAAGGGAAAATATTCCCCCACTGAGCATTTTTCTAATTTGATTGTGATTACGAGGATGGTTCTTCAAATCCACTTTCAAGTTTGCATTTGCCTGTTTGAAGCGGGTTGGTCCGATAATTTGATCCGATATCAGAAACTCAGAGGGTGCACGAATCTAAATTAGATCCGACGGTTCCGATCGAGCATCAGTCTGAATTATCAGACTGCTCCACACTACCTGTCGGACTCTCGGTTATGATCTTCTTCTTTTTTCTCTCTCTCTCTCTTTCTATGTATAGGGGCGTTATTTGAGTTGGTTAGATTAAAACTGTATTTTCAATAGCCAAATTAAAATTTTATTTTATTTTTAAAATTATAACTGAACTATTCGAATTAAATTTGTTAACCAATTAACAATCGAACCAAAATAATAAAAATAAATTTCACTTTGTTTGATTGAACCGAATTAAAAAAAAAAAATTTAATTTAATACATACACAAATACTTTTAACAATCATAAAAATAAATATGAATAATATATATAAGTTATTGGTATTATATACATTGGTCAAATCAAAAAAAATTTCTTCATTTTATTAAGTCCCAAAAAATCAACATTAAGAAAAAAAAAAGGTAGCAAACCATCAATCACACTAAAACATGAATTTTGAATCAATTTTGGTTGGTTCGATCTTTTTTATTTTGCAAAAAAATCGAAATCAAAACAAATTTTTTTTATTTTTGAAAAACAACAATGGTACCACCGATTTCATTCAGAAACCAAAAAGAGTACTTACAAAGATGTCCAAAATGAAGACCTAGTACAAGCACAAGTAATACATCTGTTCATAATTCAACATACGACAAATATTAAACACAAAACAGAGATAAGAAACTATCCAGGATTTCAACAACATAACTAAAATAACAAAAGTTTGCCAAATCTAAATTACTCCAAGTCACTCCAAATAATGGAGTCTTCATCTTCTGCCTGGACTTGAACGTTTCCAAACGTTCCATCCCTTCCAATAGGAGCTGTGGTGGCAACAGCATCTTCCGGTAGGTCTTCCTCCATTCTAGACATGGCAAGGAGTAGAGCCACTACTTCCTCCTCTGTGTTCAATTGATCTGGAAGATCCTTGACATCAGAGAGCATAATCAGAGATAGTTTTAAAAAAATAATTATCAATTCTAGATTGACACCAAAAGGTTAATAATGCAATAATTCTAGTACCCAATGATTTGGCTGAGGATGATCTGGTGTTATTAAAACAAATTTTATTCCTTTCTAATTAGACAGCTCAAAGAATGGCTCCCCTAATGAGTTCAAGTAATAGTTTATCCTTTAGGGGAATTACAGCATCAAGTAATCATAAATCATAATCAAATGAAAAGTTTTTAACGGTTTCAATCCAATCTCAAATTTGCCTTATAAGTACACTGAACCAAATAGTCAAATATTCTTTATTTTGTATCCCTCCATTCTGCAACCATTTATAAAATGATCTAACTGAAAATAAATGATTGGAAGACCATTTCCAAATAAGTTTATCAATTAGGAAATTGTCTAAGGTGAAGTGTATAAATTGTTCTTTAATTTGCATCCACTCATGCAGATAAATGCCAGTAAACTATCTATTGAATTCCAGGTGTAAATATGACCTAACAAATGCTAAAGCTATAAAGATGAATCTATCTTGTACTATAGAGAAGAGATTAAAAAATTGGTGTTGTAGATGATACTCATAACACCATCTATCTAGTCAAAATGCACTAGATGAGAATCCCCACTCCTAAGTTTATCCACATAACTTGTGTTGCTTCTCTGTATTGAATGAAGTAGTTAAGTCTCTACAGCAAAAATATGTACAAAAGTAAAGATTTCAGATAAGCTCTACCTCTCTCTCTAGCGACTCTGAAGGACAAAAAAAAGGTGATTAGATAACAATATGCTCTACCTCTCTATCTTAAAAAGTGTGTTATTTTACTAGATTTAAGATATTCGAGTGATTAAAAGTAGGATTAGAAGTAAATCTAGTAAAATAATAGATGTAGAATTTAGAGAGTAATTAAAGATGATTAGATAATTTTGAGTAATATACATGATTTCGTAAGAATAAAGTAGATCTAAGAATTAGAGTCACTTAATTCGTTATAAAATATTTATTTTTTTTATCAAATATAAAAAATTGATGTAATTGAAAATTCAACCGAACTGATCTATTTATTCTGAAATACCGAACCATGTAATCCAAACTTTTTTGGTCCAGTTGAAAAACAAATAAACTGGCCGAATGATAGAGATCTGATCCATTAGATTATTATTGGACGGCTTCTGTTTGTGTGCCATACAAATAAAAATTAAATGGTTCAGTTATTGACAACAAACATTGAAGAGGGGAAAAATTGTACAATAATATAAAAATTTACGCGCCAGGTAGGGGTCGAACCTACGACCTTCTGCTTAGGAAACAGACGCTCTATCCACTGAGCTACAGGCGCTTGTTATGTACCATTCTAATATTTTTATATTAATTCTATTTTACAAGTAAAAAAAAGTAAGGCTAAAAGGACAGAACTATATACGTTATTCGGCTCACAGGAATAAAACTGTTTGTACATGGTAACAATAATTTGGAATGTAGGTTTGCCTGAGAATAAGAATAAACTTCAGCCAGGTTAAAAATGTTTAATTGACAGAAACAAATTTTTAAATGAATTTTTTAATAATATGCTCTAGTACGACTGTACGAGAGAATGAGTTCGGCTAACGTGATTCCTCTAGTATTTCAACAATATACTTTCATCAGTCTCTAAAATATATCAAATCAGTTTCAAACTATAAATCCAAACCGATCTCCTTATTGAGAGTTTCGTTTCCATATAGATTTTTAAATTTTCAAACTTATTTACTATCAAAATCCTTCATATTTTGACCGCTTGATTTCACAATAAATAAATTCGATTTTTTTTTATATAGAAACAAAGCTCTCGTTAAGAGAATTTGTTTGAATGGTTTTAATTTGTCGTTTAAAATCGATTCGATAAATTTTAAAGACCAAAAACATATTATTGAAATACTAGCGTTGAAGACACGACCTTTAACATCATCATGCGGTAGAATTTGAGAGATTATGGCTCAATTACAATACAACCTACAAGGCAATAATTGCAAAGATTGTGATGTCAAATAGCATTATAGCAACAAAGATTGTTAATGGTTGGTAGACGAATCACTGTTTTTCATGAGTTCTCTCACAAGACCTTGAGCAGATAAATCAGGCGAAAAGCATTTCCCATTCCCTAATAGTACTTCTGCAACTTGCCAATGGATGTTTATATTAGGGAAACGTGATACACAGAGAAACTCAAGTATTTCATAATGTCACAGGATGCTTCCTGTCAATAGAATTTCAGAAATTTCGACTGGTTTCAGTGATCACTACATCTCAGACTTCTCTGGTGCAGTCTGGAAACATTTCTCAAGTTGACACAAATTATAATATCTAAAGTTGGAGAACAAATACAATATGAAGTTGGGGCAAAAACATGAAAAAGCTTGCAACATGACTGAGACAACACAATAGATAAAACAATGCTTAGCAGCCATTAAACAATGAGAGCTACTTTTACCAAAACTGACAAGTACCAATTCTCTCATAATATTCTACAAGATGCAAGTTAGTATCTTTTATAAAGATAACTGTCATTATTTATTTCCATATGAAAATGCCGTCAAGAAAAAGGTTCCTCAATTTACATGAAGAAGATGAAAGTTACATATATTTCAAAACAAACGCCCCAAATCCAATACCAAGAAAAGTTGCGATGGCAATGCCAAAGATGCCCGCAAGAATACCAGGTACAATCAATGAGGTCCACCCCTTAGCAGTTGCCATTCCACAAGCTGTAGTAGGGCCTCCCACATTTGCATTCGAGGCAATCAGCAATAGCTTCTTCTCAAAGCCGAGAATTTTTCCCACCCCCAAAATGATTGCAAGATGCACTGCCACTTGAATAAATGAGAATGCGAAAATCCCCGGTGTTGTGTTGATTACATTTGTTATGCTTCCATTCGCTCCCACCACAGTGAAGAAAACCTAGAAATTTGCTTTAAACATTAAATTACATGAAAATTGCTATCTAACGGTTTTAGTTTGCTTGCTTGTATCAGGGGTACAAGACCATATATCCGGTAATGCCAGTGCCAGAGACTTTCATGATTTCCTAAAAAACATCAGATCAGGTGCATGCCCTATCATTTGCAGGGGCCTAAACAAAATTGTGCAAAGATATAGTTGAACTACCTGCATGAGGATTAAGGCCATTGCCTCACCAGTAGGTGCCAGCTTGGTGAAATAAGAAGGAAAAATAGTAGCTAATGCCACAGCAATAGCAGTTACACAAGGGAGGTTGCCGCCTCGTATGCCGAAATAACTTGTTATGGAACTTCCCATCTTGCATATTGCAAATGATATGGCGATAGCTACTGCACTCTCCAGTACTGGCAGCTTGTTGTTTTCTCCAGTCAGTTTGCTAATTTCTTCTGTATCTCCTAAAATTTTAAAAAATGCACCATTAATGTGTCGTGTGTAAAAGATTGAATTTGTGGATTAAGTTGAAGAAAATACAGACTAATGGAGTATTTGATGAGTGATAACTGCAATACTGAGAGTTAATTAAGAGTAAATTGAGTTTTATCAAGACCAAATTAGGCTCCACTTGAGGCATTGTATTCAGTCAAAATGAAGAGTGAGGCTATGGCATAGCACACAATGGTCTGTATTTTGAATCAATATATCTGTTGACAAAGTTCAAATAGTCGATTTGAACCATTCAGTATGATCTTCATATGAAAATATACTTGCAGACTAAATATTACATCTTTTAGAAATTTTTTCACTATTTTCTTAGATAGAAAATCACTACTTTTGTATGGTCTAGAATCTTTAGATCAAGTGATTTTCTGCCAGTCTAAATTTTTTCTAAAAAATGTAAAATTGATGTACAAGTACATAGTCTTATGGTGATTAGGGTTGTTAATGATCCAAGTTCGAGCGAATTGGGGTATGCTCGTGCTCGGTTCATTAAGTTAATGAGCGAGTCAACTAAGGTTGAGAAGGCAGTGCCGAGTTGACAACTGTGCTCGTGCTCAACTCGTTAAATGCTCGAGTTGACTCGTGCTCATTAAGTGACTCGTTAAGAAATCAAGCCTATAGGCAATTTTGAATTTTGTTTCGAGTTTTTTTTTGTTTCAAAACTAGACAAACTGATAAGTGATAGCTAATTCCTCCAATAAAAAATATTGGCATACTGACATCCCGAGTTGTACAACCAGACTCAATTTAATTTGAATTTGTATCCGGTTGGGAACTACTTAGGATTGGATGTGGCATGATTTCATGTATTCAGTTCTTAATGAGCGAGTTGGCGTATGCTCATGCTCAGTTCATTACGTTAACGAGCGAGTTGATGATGAGCGAGTTGTTAGTGAGCGCGTTATGAGCGAATCACGAGTTATGGGTGATTTTCTCATCCCTAATGGTGATCATGTTGAACGGTTCATATCAATTAATTGGACTATGAGAACAGAGATATTGATCCAAAGTACGGACCAATATGCGCAAGGCATAGTACCATAGCCTCACTCCAAAATGAAATAATCTTGACTCAGGCTTAATTTGCACAAATTAAGCTTCATTGAGGCTCCATATTACAACTACTCTTATAAAAATTTAGGGATAAAAAGTTTACCGACCACTGCTGGAAGAGGTAGAAGCCTCAGCCGGTATAGAAGAGGCCAATGCAAAGAGCGTGGTGAAGTACACAGCACATATCACATTGTCAGCTGCCAGGCCGGCCGCTAAAACAGATGGAGATGTACCGAGTGCTTCTGATACTGCCACATAATTCACCGCTGAAAATTTATAAAATTTATATAAAATCAACATTGTTTTCATTGCATAGAAGAAGTTGCAAGTAATAATGGACTAGAATGATATAGGAAGTTGTCAAAATGATTTTCTATTTTGATAGTTTTTGCATAATATCTTCTTTACTTCAACACTTTTTAGTTTTCCTAATTTAATTCTCCATTCTCTTATTTGGGGCTTATGACAAACTTGGAGCTAACATTCCAGGAGAAACTATCAGACTTTCTTGATTTTTGAGTAACTCATAACATACTATTTAGTATGAAAAAAGTTTAAAATAACCACAAGAATATGACATTTCCACTGTGGAAAAAAAGCGGTTAAGAGCTTTAATTTGAAAGAAATACCAGAACAGTACTTGTTGGTATTAGACAAGTTTAAATAATTTGAAAATTGAGAATAATAAGAGGTCTTAAAAGAAAATGGAACTCCTTTAGTGTGCACTGGAGGGGTTCCAGGGGTTGTTTTAACATACCTCCACCAATATGCCGTGCCATTAAGGCTGCTGCAATCTTCCAGCTGTCTTGCCCAAGTGATCGCATCGGTACAAGTAAATATGCCACTACCGTACCAATTGTTGTAGCCACTGTCAGAAATAAAATAATGGTTTACACATTATTTAATTAAGATGCAGACATTTAAAACATGTAAAGAAATTATATCTGCGTCTTTTTCATATAGTAAAAAACCAAGGCACCTTTGGAAAGTAATGGACAAAATAATAATGTTCTTTTAAACAATTTCTATTAAAAAAATGGAAAGTAGGTATGTGGAGAGAGAGAAGGAGAGAGGGTACCAGATCCAACTAAAAATGCGAGGAGGAGAGTACCAGTAGACCTCAGCACACGGCGTAAGTCAGCATTAAATAGCAGTAAGGGTATAGCGAGGGGTAAAAGGTGTTCTAAGACAACCTTGTATGCAGGCGCATCTGATGCAACAATACCTACACTACTTGCGGCAAGCCCCACCAGGGTACTGACAAGGGCCCCACTCAGTGTACTCCCTAGTTTAGTCTTCTCTGACCTGGAAGAAAAATAAAGAAAGTATTTCAGTACCAAACTTCCATGTCTAAATCATACATCCGGTGAATTTAGTGGGGTCAGCTTTGAAGAAATTTTCATTATCCAATGAAATTTTCATGAAATGAGTCAGGTTAGTTGACACCACTGGGCCTTAACTACCTCCACCACTGAGTGGGCAGAAGCAATTTGCTGATGGCCTCATGTACCTAATATGAGATAACATTGTGGAACAATAATAAATATGCGCATGTGTCATCCAAAGCCATAATTCTTGCACAGTATCAGATATAATCCAGGGACATAATGGTCATGCACTGAACCGTACCAGTATTGTACTTGCAGCGCACCAGAACTGTTCAGCTAAGGGTATTTATGTAAACAAAATAAATAAGGATAGTACTTGATCCAAATAATAGACGTGCTGCAGTTAAGTACTGGTTATCAAATAGTTTATATTCCATGAGGACATTTGCATAATAATAAATTCATTGAGGATGGAGATGTGACATTTACCAGGTTTCAGAGAGATGAAATGAAATACAAATTTAGACAATACTATGTAAAATGCAATAGTCATTTCATTACAGAGCCAAATAATAATAAGATTTATGAGGGATCGACGTGAAAAGTTACCAGATGCCAAAAGCGCCAGCAGTGAAGAGAGCGGTCCAGTTGCCCCATTGGTCGTTGGGAGAGATCAGAGGCGCAGAGGGAAGCTGCAAGGAAGCTGAGATCACCACTTCTTGTGACCGCTTCTGTCGGAGAGAGAGATGAGGTAAGGACCTGGGCCGGGAGGAGGGTGGAAGGTGTTTTGATCCGACCGGTTCGTAGGAGTGGACCGAACCGGTAGTTGGCTGAAGTCGGACCGGAAGGCGAACGGAGAGGTGGGACGAGAGAGCCATGAGAGCGAACGAATCGAGAGGGTGGATCGGGTGACTGTGGAGTATGCAAACAGGGGGAGGAGCAGATGTAGAACAACAGATGCCATTTTTGGCCCCACACTCACGGAGGTCGGATGGAGTCTGAAAACCTGCTTAAAATAGTTTCTCTGGAGCCCAGTACTCGCGTGTCGGACTCGTGTGTCAACGGCCAATGACATCCGACATGATTGGAGTTTCTGCGGTTCTGCCTTTCTGCGATCAGATGGTGGGTCCCATGAATAAATAAAACAATAAACATTATTTAATTTAAAAAATTTGTACTTAAACATATTTTATATATATTTTAAATAAAATATTATAAGTTCTGTAAACTTGATTTCTGTATTTAACATGAAAAATTAATTTAATTCTTATAACTTGTAACTCTGGCCTCGCTCTTAACAGTGAACATGAGTATCCAACTCACCATTTACATGAGTACCCAACTCACTATTTTGTACAGACAATCCTATCTTTTGTCAAATTAAATTCTGACATATTATTATTATTATTATTATTAATTTAGCATTTGAGGGTATGATGCGAAGCAAATTTGTGAACGGTTGGCATAAATGCAATAGTAAGCTTGCCTCTCATGTACATCAATAAAATAGGAGTAAAAATTTGGGGTACTTTTGAAAACATGCTTACTACTAAATGACCCTTATCTGGGGTGCTTTAAAAAAATAAAAAGAGGAGCTGTCTCATAAACGGTTCAATTAATTGTTTTAGAAAAAAACACAATAAATGCATCTTCTACTAATTGAATTTGATATTCATTAATTGTCTTTTATGTTTTTCTATTTTATTTCATCTGCTATTAATTATTTTTCATCTTCTTTTAATTATTTTTTATCTTTTAATATTATAATTGTTGTTTTTCATATTATACTAGTCAATCTACTACTAATTATATTTCATCACATTCTAATTATATTTTTTTTTCATCTTCGTTTAATTATCTTTTATCTTGTAATTATTATCTTTCATGTTCTTCTAATTAACATTATTTGTTAGACATATTTGACAATATTGTTTATAAACCAACATTCCAGTACAGGTGCAAATACTTATCTTATTCAAACAAACCATTACAAAATTGTGACAACTAACCTGAGATTAAATGTTTTGGCGTTTTCAAAAAAATAAAATTTAAAGTAGGTAAATTTGACCCTCTATTTAATTGCTTATATTTCTCACAAAAGCAACTTCACTGCAGAAAAGAAAAGAAGTAAATCTACTCTCCCTGAAATTTTACAACCCACAAGCAAAGTCTCTGAGAATACTATTAGACAACATATAGAATCCAAAACCACAGTACTATAAGCATTAAGAGAATATGGCAAATTCAAATGAATCATTGATGCTGATGCAATAACGTTTATTCTGTGTAAGTTATGAAACCTAGGAAAACCTTTTTATTTTATTCAAGAGAAGCCATATCTATGGCCACAATGTTTTGGTGTACTTCTGAAATATTTATTCCAAAAGATGTGCGCTTTGGTAGTGATTGACAGCATCCTTGAGAGTCTCTTCTAATGGCCTGAATTTCCATCCTAGCAATTGAAGCTTCTTAGAGCTATAAACCTTCCCTTTTTCTACTTCTACAATGCTAAATCACAAAATAGTATATGGTCAATTAAGTGAAAATCATGGTCCTTTGAGAATTACAAGCCTCCTAGAAGTAAATTGTTCATCGCAACTTAACAAGATTTCTTACCATCCAATTCAAATAATTTTGGGAATCACTAAAAGCCATCGGTCAGTTTAGTTCAATTTCAAGTTTGACAAAAATAGACAGAAGACATGTTTGAAGTCAAACTAACCTAACAGTTAAGTACTGCTTCAAAAGATCAAAAACAATTTGGTTTAGTTCACACAAGCAATAAAATCTGTGTTCTTTTCCATGTACCACAAAATATTAAGTGCAATTGACAAAAGAACCCAGAATCTTATGTTTTTTTGCCAGTGAACCAGTAAATATTTATAAGCCATAGTAGTTTCAGAACTTACTTTTTAGGATAATTATAATTTGGAAAAAGGGCCTTGAGGAGTTCAATCAAGTACTGTGTATTAATGGCATGTGAGTTGGCGATATGCCGACCTGATGCCTCCTGTTTTTCATACACCAAAAGCAATGCCTCTGCCAAATCTCTTACATCCACTACATTTCTAGTGGTATTTTCTACTGTTTCACGGGTTCCTGTCCACGTTCCAAGTTCAAGAAAAATCAATAATTGTAGTAATTTTTTGTTGCCAAAAAAAGGACATTTTTACTTTTATGTTTTCAAGTTTGACATTTTCATGTGTGGCCCCTCAAAACTGCAAACACAACAAAAACCTGTGGAGTACAAAACTTCGTTTGTACTCCATGAAACGTTGGAATCGCCACTGATGTAGCCTCTAAAACTTCAGAATTGATGTAACCTATAAAATATCAGAATTATAATGTATACACCTTCCTCATAGAAAGAAGAGAAGGCTAGGTATTCTGTGCCCACAAAATTTGGACATGAATGAACGAGAACTAGCAATATACATGAGAGATATCTAGATCAGGACAGAGAATATAGAAATTCAATGATATATCTCGGGTAATTTTTGGCACTGTGTCAACAAAATCGCAAGTGAATTATAGGTGATGTCAATTAATAATTCATCAAGAAGATATAAAATGTTTATATTTCTGAAATACTTGTACCTCAAAATTTAATCAGTACATATTTTTCTGGTCATATATATTAGATTTGAAGCTTTACGGTGCAAGGATTATAAAATTCCCATTACCTTTGATGAGATTGATTAGAACCAAACTGCTAGCATTAATGGTTGATTGAAGCATGGGACCGATAATCAAGGTTGGGCAAACCGTCACAACATCCAA
Source organism: Carex rostrata (assembly GCF_964058835.1). NCBI lineage: Eukaryota > Viridiplantae > Streptophyta > Magnoliopsida > Poales > Cyperaceae > Carex > Carex rostrata. The sequence continues at coordinate 6,362,789 of NC_135937.1, forward strand.
TGCAGTTTTTGATGCAAAATCGAGTGCCTCTCTCTCAGCAATTGTCTTTGATAGGCAATACCAGTTCTGGTAACAGAAAAAAAAATGTGCAAGTCGTGCTTTATACCAAAAATGTTTGATTAATACATAGATTTTCTAAATTACCCAACATTATAAACTTTATATATGAATATTCTTACCCAAAAAGCCAACATTTGAAATATTTAAACTTTGCCATTAAAAGAAGAGGGTTAAGTCATTTGAAAGCAACCAATCTGCCCTTAATAACAAAACAATTTACACAAAATTACAAGAAAATATTACCATTGCAATTTAAACAGTATAACATTGAGTACTGCTTGTAGATGAGTGAACAAGAAAATACTACCATTGCAATTTAAACAGTATAACATTGAGTACTGCTTGTAGATGAGTGATGGGTGATTGGTTTTTTTATTTGTAATTTCTGTAAAATCTTGGGGGAATCTACAAAATCCCATTCTTATAATAAGTATAAAAACAAAACAGATGAGAAACCTCAGTGGTTCTACAATAGAGCTCATCGGACCAGCACGACTCATCAAAGACCTCACCATTCCAATCTGGTTTCATAGATATGGCAGATACAGACGACACCATAACAACTCTCTTCACTTTAGCCTCAAGACTTGCCTTCAGTACATTCTTTGTACCAGTCACTGCTGGTTCAAGCACTTCTACCTTCATTCATATAAAATATGGTTAAAGACAAATAAATCATCAAGGTTTGGGTTTCGACATTTCAGCTTAGGGTTATTTAGTGTCTCAAAAACAAATGGATTTTGGGTTTCTAGAGTCAGGTCAGTTTTGGTACGTGCAACTGTGCAAGGTTAGGGTCAGGTTCAAATTCAGGCTGCACAGGTGTAACTTTCTCAACCAGTACGCTGAGTACAATACAGATTCAGGATTAATTAATGTACTGAATACTGATAATGGCAAGTACAGCATTCCACAGTGTAGACATATATACCTCTGGATTGGGAACTTTAGAGAAAGGGACAGGACTAGCTACATGGAAGACCCCTTCACAACCTGCCACAGCGGATACAACACTAACAAAGTCAAGTAAATCCGCCTTAAAAAGGATGAGGTTTTCTGAGGCGTTCTCCAGTAGCTTAAGGTGTGCATACTTCTCATCAGCTGCAAATCAAAATTCATACATAAAAAAGTTATCTCTAACATAATGTTTTTTAAGATTTCATACGAGTTATGATGGAATTTTATTTGCTAAGTTAAACTAGGAAAAAAAGAACAGATAAAGATAAATTGGTCCTAAACAATGACATAGACAAAATTCAAAAGTTACACTAACAGGGATCTCTAACAGTGCCATGAACGATGAATCCTTTGGAGAGAAGCAGCTTCACGAGCCATGAAGCAGCGAAGCCTCCTGCTCCAGTCACGCACACTCTCTTCTTCTCCATTCCTGCCCCCTACCCTCTCTCTCTCGCTAGCTATAATCCCTTCTAAGAATTAATTGGAAGTGTCTAGCAGAAACACACACTCGATCTAGAAAAAGAAAAATGCGGTAAGGCGGCGCCTCTCCAACAATAATACAGAAAGATTTGGCGATGGAGAGATCTCAACGTTCCATTTTAGATCGTACATCCCACAGAAATCCTTATTTTTCAATGTAATCAGGCAAAACGGTCAGGATCATCCAACGATAAACAGGCAATTGGAGAGGAGATCGCGTCTAATCTCTACCACATATACCCAATGGGTGCGTATCCTCTGAGATATCTCAACTTTTGCGTGACCGACGTGTCCGGTGCCTATTCGGGGGTGATGTAGGGGTCAGTATTATGTGTGCTTTGAGATTCGTGCAGAACGTATTTGAAAGGTTGTGATATTCCAAAAAGTCACGCAAAATATGAGATATCTCAGAGGATGCGAATTCCAATAGGCTTGAGGCCCTGAATAAAAGTGTCGTGCCGTACTAAAATTTTCTAGTTCCTGTCCTGTACAACAACATCTGGGAAATAAATCTGTTGTGATCCAAAGAGATTGCAGAGACCTGTTATTTCAAATCCAACATTTTTTTGTTTTGAGATTTGTGCACAAAAAACAGCTTTTATTGAGATGCGTGTATTTCAAAATATGAAAGGTTGTATTTGAAATAACAGGTCCTGCAATCCCTTTGGATCGCATCAGATTTATTTCCCAAAATCTGAGCAATTGGAGAGATGATAGGCCTTTAAACCTTAATTTTTTTAATGATTTGAGAAAGGGCCTTTAACTTTAAACCTTGATTTTTTTTTTATTAGTAGAAAATCACTGATTTTAGATGGTCTAGAATTTGTTTACTATTTAAAAATAGTAAAACAATATTAAATTTGATCTGCAAGTATATTTTAATATGAAAATCATGTAGAGTATTTCGACTTTTAAAACTAAGATATCAATTCATGACACGAACCGTTGCATAATAAGCATATTAACATGACCTCACTTTTATAAAATACTTTTTTTTAGTAAAGTTGGAAATCAAGCCACCCGACTATTTAATACCCTTATTGTTACAATAAAGGATTTCTCGTATTTGAATTTCGAACCCATGACCTCTCACATAGAGAACGTGTGTCTTTGTCACTAGACCAGATACTAGCTCTTATTTTTATAAAATACTTGATAGAAATAAATTTGTCATTTCTAGAACTCGAATTTGATATGCATCCTGAGAGAGAAATTGTAATGGAGAAAGTAAACAAAAACATAAAGAAACAAATGTACTCTCTAGCCCATGGCTCATGTTAAGAAACGAGTCCATATCCTCATATGTCCCTCGGATTCGTATCTTCTTAGGTATTGTAGAGGATTATTCTCATTTTACGGTTTGAGATTAAATCTCAATCAGTTTGAAATTCGAGCTAGTACAGGGGAGTATTATTGGGCTTTGAGATTCGTACCAAGTTAAAAAGAACGATCCAGATCTACCAATTGTAAAATATTTCCTTATCAGATATTGGAGATGATGTGAATTCCTGTCCTCTAGAGGTAAGGTAACATTAGAACATCTACATTCCTGAAACTCTTGGAGTTTCTAAATAGCTATTAACTAATTTTTAGAAACTTTATCTCTGAAAGTTTATAAACCCTCACATTCCTGAAACTCAAAATTAGAGTTTCTTAATTGCCACATCAGCAAATAAATTACAAGAGAAAAGAATTTCAGTAAATTATTTGGCCACGTCAGAGTTTATAAACGGTTTCTTATTAAGAAACTTTGGAGCAAAGTTGCTAAATAAGAAACTCATCTGCATCCCTGAAACTGGTTTAGAAACTGCCACATCAGATTAGAAACTCAAAGAGTTTCAGGGATGAAGATGCTCTTATATTTATGTTTAGACAGGGATTAATACATTTTATGGTAGAATGTATGAAACTCCTTTAATATTAGTGCCGATTTTGACTAACGGTCTGATTCTAAACATAAATATTATATTACCTTAGTTATATGAATTCAAGAAACTGCATTAGACCATGTCCATATATGAATTTCGAATACCTTTGGTACTAACGGGATTTTGATTTTTGGTCAGTTTGTCAATACTCTAATTGTAGCTTTCACAAAAAAAAAAAAAAAAACATCTTTATTCGTTACCTAGAAATCATTTTAAAATTTTAACGATTTATTTTCATATACTTACAATTGTGGATCGTTTACATAAATCTAAATTAAAAAATCTTTTGCTGTAATAATAGAGAGAGAACTTTAGAGGCTTGACCTCCATCTTTCTCTAAAAAAAAATATCAATATTTTTTAATTTTCTATGAGTTGAATCAGGCATGTTTACAATGTTTAAAAAATGAGACTTTGTGAATAATAGACTAATAACGAACTGCTTATAAATTTACTAGTATCGTGCATATACATTGCAACGGGGATAATATTATAAGTGGAAAAAAAATCTCATACAAAATAACATAATTTTCATTAAAAAAAAAAGACTAATAGTAAAAAATTATTCAACAATAAAAAAATATGTTCTCCTACAAATGTAAAGTTTATTTTTAATGACATACCTATGAGTTTTCCTTTTACTGATACATGACAGTTTTTTTTTTGTTATGCTGCTTGACTGGGAAACAAGAGAAATTTTTTTTTTCAAAAAAGTTGTATTATTTATTGTTGTCATGTTATGACTTCTTGTTATTGTTATAAAGATTATTTTTTTTATAAGATTTATATATATTTATGTACTTTTTACTTAAATAAGATTATTAAATGACAAATATATTACTTATATCATGTAAAAATGAAAAGAACTAAAGACATTACCAATCAATTATTAATCAATACAAAAATTCCTTAAAAGATATTTAAAAAATGTAAAGAAATTATGACGAAAAAAAAGACAGACTAAACAAAATTGTGAGTACGTGTGGCGAGTACGTATGGCAAATCAAGACATCCACGTGGTTAATATCAAATAGTGGATTAGCAAGAATATAGCTAGTGGGGTTAGTAATATTAATAAAATATTTGATTTTTCTCAATTAGAATTAATTTTAAATATTAAACTTAATTAAATTTAAATATTAAATATTTGATTCCTTTCAATTAAAATTAAAATATCAAATATTTGATTCCTCTCAATTAGAAACACGAATTATAAAAAAATTCTTCTCTTAAACGCTTAGGCTTTGTTCGACAGTAAAAAGAAAGTTACTATTCACATGGAAAAAAAAATCACATTAACTTTTAGTTCAAAACTTTTAATTTATATTCTCTATTAGCTGCCGAACAGAGCCTTAATGTAATTCCCGGAAAGAAAGGGACAACGTTATAAATTTTCCCTAATTGAGTGAGTCCGCTTCCTCTGAGATAACAGGTTACTTAAGTTTATATATATATCGTCCGATCAGAATCCGTACCAATCGGTCAGAGGTATAAGAAGATTGGACGGTTCTTATCTAAACTTGAAATTTCTGTTACCTCAGGTGATATGAATTCTGAGTTGAGTAGTTCTAAATCAGCATGACATCGAGATCTCTCTCTCTCTCTGTCTACCCAGTTACCTTCCCCACTGGTCGTCTTCTCCTGAGCTTAGATGGAGTGATTACAATTGATTTATTTAGGAAGCACGGAGATTGGAATTTGTCGTTGCTGTGAGCAAAATGATGCGCGATTCGATATCAATTTCGATCGACGATTCGTGGGAGGAACTTCGGAAGGAGGCGCGAAAGGTGGAAGGAGATCTCGATGTCATGCTCTCCTCCTACGCTCGCCTTGCCGCCAGATTCAACCCCTCTTCTCAGGGTATTTAACAAACTTCTACTTGACTTGATGAACTTTTATCTCTTGGCACGAGGCATTTGAATCTGGGTAATTAGTGTGCTTTGTCAGGTGCTTTTACTGGTAATTTGTTCAGTTGAAAGAGACAATGTCGAAAAACTGTCTTTTCTTCAATTGTTGAAAGGCACTTTTTTTAGAGGGCAAGATCCGAGATGTCATCTCATAATTTTCCTTTTGTTGAGGTCTTAAATGCTCCATAGCAATTCCCTTATCTCCATTATGCCTTGTGGTACTTGAACATGTCCTCTATAGGGAAATGGCAGTGTCTTTGATCATCTGTTGTAACTTGTGAGTTGATCCTCAATTAGGAAACATGCACTATACAGCATGGAACATATTTGAACCACAATGATGCCAATTTGTTGTATATTAACAAACATTGTAGCTCATTTGTTCAAGCTATGGGGGTCAAATGGGAATGGGGGTCAATCATATAAAATTTTCATGCTGTGTATGGAGTCAATATTACAGTACCATAGCATTTTACATCATGAATAAGTCCAATCAAAATGCCAGCATGGTATATGTCCAATCAAAATGCCACAGACTGGTACACATATTCTTAAATCACTGGTTCACGATAATTTAACTTTTAGAGCATGCTTAACTGGAAAAACCTTTCACCAAGTTTTTTCGGGTGTAGTGCCTAACCTGGATACTAGGAGACAGTTTTCCTTTCTTCAATACCTGCCTTGATGAGTTTTGTTTTTTGAAAGGAAGTTGCTAATCAGATTTATATTAAGCAGTGCATAACAAGTACCAAATGGTAGAAAATTTGAGTAGTGTGAAACTCGTGTCATTCAAAGGTAAGGTTGTGTTGACCCAACTGGCATTGACCGGTACAAATTGCAAAACAGGTTTTGTTGACCCAGGTTCGCCAAAGGTAGGGTCAAGTCGTTCATGGAAGTCAATGGAGATGGAGATACAGTCTCTGCTGGAAAAGTTGCAAGATATAAATGATGCTATGAGCAGATGCGCTGCCACATCAGCACCCACCACCTCTGTCACTCAGAAGCTTGCACGCCATAGAGATATTCTCCATGAGTTCTCTCAGGTTCATTTCATTGTATAACTTGCATGCTCAGGTGTTGGTGCACTTTCAAGTTGTTGTGGGTATGAGTGCATTCCTGGGATTTTGTGTCTGTTGGTGGATTGGTTTGTTGTGTGTAGGTCAGTGTGCTGTCTTTTTGTCAGTCTGTTATGTGTGTTGCAAGTCATGTATCTATGTTTGTCGGCAGGGTATTTTTTTTTTTTTTTTTTTTGAGGTTGAGAGGGGATGCACGAGGTGTTGTTTCTCTGAGCTGTGACACTCACATGAAAAATAGTAATTACTTGTTAACGACTGGCTGTGACACTCATATGATCATACCTAGTACCTGTATGATAGATGGTACCAGTTATTTCAGTTTAAGATTTGTCCTGCCTGTACATTCTTGTTTCAGTATTTTGATTTCTTTCTATATTAATGAGTTGTGATTTTTTTTTATTTTTTTTTTAGGAAAGGAGTTGTGATTTATTTAGAACTTCTTTCTGGGCACTATTAAGAGTTAGATGTGGGGCCTGTGTACCAGAACATGGCTATATTTCAGCATGAGACAAAACAGACCCTTTCTTTTCTTTTAACAAGGTGGGATATAATTTATTTAAATATTTGATTGTATTTTGTAGGAATTTAGAAGAACAAAAGGAAACTTGAACTTAATGAGGGAACACGCTGAGCTTCTCAGCTCCGTGCGGGATGACATCACTGAATCCAAGGTTAGATTTGTATTAGAATTACCTAGTTTTCATCTACCAGATTTTATTTATTGCACCATTGGTTTTCCATATTTTGTTTGTGATTAAAACATGATAACTGCATTACACAGGCATCAGGAGGGATGTCACCACGCGTGCATCTTTTAAGAGAGAGAGCTTCCATCCATAGCAGTATATCTCAAGTATAAACTATTTCTAGTTTTTATCTATTATTTTTCACTCAGGGAGTACAATAGGGCATGAATACTATCCAGACAACAGTTTTTTTGGTTCTTTTTTAAGTTTATTGTGGTTCAAGTATGTGTCAGTGAAGGATATTATAGTAACCTTTAGGTTTGGTGGAATTGGTTAATCTGCCTGAAAATAAATTAACCGCTAACTGAGAGTTTTGTTTTCACTTTTAAATAAAATCACTTTAAATTAGATAGATGAGGTAATAGGCCAAGCACAAGCCACAAGGGCAGTGCTATCTTCGCAAGGCAGTTTGTTTGGAGACGTTCAAGGAAAAGTCAAGAAATTGGGCGAAAAATTCCCCGTCATAAGAGGACTTCTTGGTAAATTATCCCGCTATAAGTTTAGCTTCTACCCCAGTTTACTGTTCATCATTTGTTTGGAAAAATTTTCAAATAAGAATGCCTGTTTTTTTGTTTTTAAGTTTGACAAAGGTTCATCCCTCTTGTTATGTACTGATAGACCTATTACCACACTAGGGGTATTTAATCAGATCTATTGTGATAGTTTATTCCTCTGAACCGACCATGAGTTAAACTAGCATACTGCTTTAATGAATTTTTTTTGCTTATCTTGACTAAATTCTCTCTCTCTCTCATGTAGGTGCAATTAAAAGAAAGAAGTCGAAGGACACTATAATCCTTTCAGCAGTGATAGCTGCATGCACTCTCTTTCTTATCATATATTGGCTATCCAAATAGTAGCACATACTCCCCCCTCCCTCCCTCTCCCACAAAACAAAACAAAACAAAACAAAAAAATGCCCAAACAAAAAAAACAAAGAGAAAAAGAAGAATGCAATATTGCAATGAGATAGATTTTGTGTGCCTTAGCTAAAATTAAACCTATTTAGGCTACCCAGCTTGGTGTGCACTGTAAGAATCAAATTTTGTAATTTGATATGTCACGAGGATACATTTTTTTTTTTTTTTACTTTGTCCATGTATAGCAAACAATGCAAGGTTTGACAAGTCATTTAGTGAATGAACTATTTTGTTCACCTGTGGCTGTCACCGAGTGTTTTAGTCAACAGTACTGCCAAATCTGTTAATATATGCATTGGCGCTATAATTGGGTAGTATTAATCCTGTTTTAAGGACTTATATCTTACCACCTGATAGTACAAGGCAGTTCAATATTTCCACACGGAATAAATGATCAATTTTTTTGACACAGTGACAATAGGATGATAAATGGTCGCTTGATCACTCGTGGGTACGATTTGAGCAGGATATATAGTTCTAGGATGCAAAATGTAACCTGTAATGCAAGAATTATAATTTCCCATAGATATCCTTGCAAAGGTCGCCATCAATATGCCTTTTAACTATTTGGAATTAAGCTTGTCGATTCGGTTTCGGTGGCAGTTCCCGGTTTACTTATTGAAACTGATTGCCGCAATCAATGTATTTTTCTTTTGGTTAACTAAACAAAATTGACAAGAGAACGGATTAGACAGCTCTGAAATCCGATGCCAAATGAAATTCTGCTTTACCAACGTGCTTCCGAAAACAAATATAATTTGGATGGCAATCTCTGTTTAACAGGTTCGAAACAAGTATCACTACAATGCTTTCACGCAATGACTTGATTAAAACTCTTTTTGGTACTGTGGACAACACTTTCACACTATGATTTGTCTAAATCTGAAGAAACAAATTGATTTTAATCCATTAGGATATGAAATGATCAAGTACAAAATTCTTGCTTATAGGCAGTTCCTATTTATTGCCAAACTTTAATAAGGTGTAGTACTAGATCTGTTCAACTTTAATGGTACAGTTCCTGTATATCCCTATCATGACGGATGCTGATCCATCACATATTCACATCTAAAGCACAAAAATACAGTTACTGAACAGATCACCACGCATACTCTGCCTCAAAATAATTACATTCAAATGTTTGAGAAAAGTTTTGGAAGACAAGTAATATACTGTACAAATCATAGGAAACCAAAACTTTGAATTAAAAGTTTTGGGAGACAAGTAATATACTGTACAAATCATAGGAAACCAAAACTTTGAATTAAAACTGAACTACATTTAAGTAGGTTTTGATCCCTCGAGTTAGTTCTTGCCATTTCTCAAAGCCTGCCATCAAGCCAAGATCTAGAGAGATATCTTTCCTTTTTTTCGTTTTATCTTGCCGATTGGTTCCGCAACTACATTTTGCGAATTTGAAAGATGGTGAATTCACTTTTCACCCACTTGGTTATTACAAGATTAGGTGAAAGGTTAGAGACCGAAGAGAGGAAGTGCGACTTTGACAAAACAGTAACTTAATGCTCCGGTGAAAACATAGCTATCAACTCTGTCAAGTATACCTCCTGAACAAAATATAAAAAGTCAAAATAAAGCCATTATATTTTTGAAGAAAAAAACAATCAACTCTGAAATATTAGGAACTATGAAATAAATCCTACTCGGAATATAAGGATTAATTAAAATTTGACCATCTGCCTCTCTTCCTAAAGCAATTGAAATGTTTAGTTGTTCGGTTCCAACTTTAAATATACTGCCAAGTCTGCTTATGAATGTTTTGTTCATAATAACGTATAGAAGTCATGTTATTTTGTAAAAAAAAAACCACCCAAATTCATCCATAAGTTGCAGTTGTAAAAAACATTAATTGCATTTTGCTAAATAGAAAATATAGGGTTTGGTTGCAAATACCACACTGAAAAGTTAATAGGGATATTATGTGTGCAAAGAATGAAGGCGCACCATGTCCAGGAATGAGAGATCCTGAATCTTTAACACCAGCGTCTCTTTTGATAAGGGACTCCAGAAGGTCCCCGAAAATTGACCCCGCGAAGTTCAACACTCCATATACTAATGCACTAGTTTTCAATTGAATAACAGATTAACCATATTAGATAATAAACTTTTTAAGTTATAAACCTTAAAGTATCAGCATCCGGTAATATTGCAATCTTACCTTGGTAAAGACTTAGGCCAGCATAGAATTTTTGACAAAATAACAGTAACAACGACACAGCCCAAAAGGCCCGCAAAAGCTCCCTCCAAGGTTTTTTTTGGGCTTATGTCAGTCAATGGAGTTTTTCCAAATGCCTGAAATTTACACAAAAATTATACATAATGTATGTCATTAAGCCATAACAAAAAAAATATAAAACAACAATATATGCTTCGAACAACAAAATAATATGCAAAACAAATTTTCAAACTTCTCATTTGGGGTTCATTGGGCACCTAATTATGTTTTGAAATACTGTTTGTATGAACTATATGTTTCTAAATGATTAATATAGAAGTTGTGGTATTTAAGGCCGCTTTCAAAATAAAATAAAAACAATAAAGAAGAAAAGGTACATACCCTTCCACCAAGAAATGCAAACGTATCTGCTGCAATTATACTACTAATTGAAATCAGCGTGGCGACCAGTCCAACTGTCCAGTGAGCCCTCCCACCAAGTAATACCGGCCAATATTTCCCTATCTCTGAGGACAAAAAAAATGAACAGAGATAATCACAAATCAATTTTTGTTTTTTACCCCCCTAATGATATGCAGAAATCCTTTTCTGTACACTTCCTTTCATATTAGTATCTGAGTCAACTATCAACTACCTTAACACATGAGTGACAATATGACACAATTTAAAAAAAAAAAAAGTGTAGTGTACCAGTATTTAATGCAGGGGCAGCCAAGCTGCAACGGAGCTTGATCCAAAAAGAAGGGAGATAGCCACAATAAAACAGCCCAAAAACAGTACTTGCCAAATGGGCAAAACGGGGATTTCCTCTCTGTAACATCACCGCTATGGCTATAATAAATGCTGAGAATATCACTGACACATCCATGTGGCCATAATACCTATCACATCAAAACAAACCACAATAATAAATATATTGTTGAAGATATTCAGTAACTTAGACTTCCATTTTGCAAATGAAACTGTATATTTTACTATATATGTAAAAAGGACAAAAAAAAATTCTCATGTTGTATCCAGCACAAAATTGTGGCGGTTATTTTGCAAATAACACTTTAAACTGTTAAAAGTATAATGAGAAAACAAATAAATTCTCAACGAAATTAGTTCCTATCTAACTACATAAAAAATAAGACCAACATATAGATCTTTGCTTAATTTTAGCTTAATTTAATTTTTCTTGAAAAATAAATTGTTAACAGTAGTAATAAATTTGTGGAACAATTAGTATAATGAAACTTTGACCTTTTTCATTAAGTTGATATGAAGTTAGTGATGGTGCTAATTGGGAATCTATTAGAAAGGTTGCCACACTCGGGGGTGTGAGAAATATTGAGTAATATCTGCAATAAATGCAAGTACTGGCAAAATCTTCAAAGCACCCTAAGAGTAAGGCATTATATTTTGACAGTTGTACAAGTCTAGCCTTGCACGAATCAGATCATTTACCGGCATGTACCACTCATGTAACAAGTTCGCTTATGACCACACAAATAGTTACACCCATGGTTCACCTTACCAGTATGTACATGTACAGTGCTGTATCAGTTACTTGGACTACCAGGAAATTTATGTCAGCCAGAAACACAAACTAATTTGAAATTGGTAAATAACAATGTATTACATTATGAGAACTAACTAAGAACTTGTGTTAACACTACCTTACAAATCTCATTGCAAATTCCAACTCAAATAGTTGTGGTCCCGGTATTGCATCTCTCCTGTATTTTGTTAGCACTACACACAGGACCAGCACAGTATCAAAATTTTAACTGGAGACTTACAGGGTGAAAAGAGGCATGAGAAAGCAGATAACAGAGCAAACCCTAGAAACATATCTGGGGGGTGGGGCCATGCCATCAGCGATACGCCTACTTCTGACGAGTTCAAAGAATTCACGGGACCCAGCAAGCACAACGGCTGCTAAGGCTGCTGCAAACACCCATCCACCGGCCACCACCACCCCTCCAGCGCCAAACCCTATCCCCAGACCAAATACCACTCTCTTTTTTAATTGATTACTCTGTCCCTTTTGATTTTGCTCCAATGAAATTTCAGAGATGGAAATGTCAGTGGAGGAAATTTCGCCTCCAGAGCCCTACAAAATTGGAAAGCAAGAAGGAATGTCATATTAAAAAATACACCTCTCAAAATAAGAAAATAATGTTTTTCATTGGAATTCATAGAGGAAAGGAAGAAGATAGATTATAATAAAAATGTTTCCTGTTACCAACCAGGAGAGATTTGACTGCTAAAACACGTTAAATACTACTAATTCTAGCGTTTTCGAGAGCGTGATTGCAAATTTCGTTAAACTAAGTAATGGAGGCAGGTTTATTTTCATGGATCAGAATTCCATTCTGTCTAGAGCGGTATAGAATTCCATTCAGCACAAAATAGATTTTCTAAGAATCTTAATTGAGTACCTCGAGTGGCGATGGCATGGAACTAGGTGTACTCTCTGTTGTAGAGGTATACTTTTCAGCGATGGAAGAGGATGAAGGGAAGAAGGTGGAGTCGGCGGCCGAGAAACGCCGTGGCAAGTGGCGGAGGAGGTGGCGTACGGATATTACTGGACGCGGCGTGGGGGATGGCCACATAGATACACGCAAGTTGTTGTTGCCTCTTCTTCCAGTAGAGAGAGATGAGGGGAGAGAGTGGAGGGAGCAGGAGCAGTGGGCTGTTGCCACCGCCATTTTTGCCCCCCTTTTGGAGAAGAGGAGAGAGAAAGGCGACAGTGTCAGAGCGAGAGGGAGGGGAAGGACTCGGATGGAGTCTAGGAAGCGACTACTGGAGATACTGTTGAAGCGTGATCCTCTCCAGTAACAAAGATTGGAGCTCTCCTTTGTTAGTTAACAGTTACAAAGATTCTGGAAACATTAGCAAGCGAAGTATATAGGGACATCTGAAATTGCCTTCCTCCCCCTTTTTATAGCCTCCCCCTATTTTTTCATTACATTTTTTTTTATTTTGCATTATCTAGCGTCAGTCGCTCTAATGTCATGTATGAACATATGAGTTTACGATGGTGGGCTGCTGCTTTTGCTTGACCCTTCTTCCCAGAGGGACCCAGTCTAGTTCGAGGGGCCTCTTTGCATTTTAAAATTTTATATAAATTTATAGATTTGGACTGATTTTGTCTCTTCTTCTTTTTTTCTTTTTTTTTTTAACTTTTAGTTTATAATAATATTAAATTTAGCCTTAAAAGTATGATAAATTATTTAAATTCTAATTGATAATTAAAAGTCAGATCATTAGAAATTAGAACATTGTATTTTATATAATATCCAATTAATTAATAAATTCGAATCCAATTAACTATTCAAATATTCAATTCGTTATTTTGTAATCCTGACAAAAATTCTAGATCTGCCCCTTGCTTCTTCCACACCTTTCCTTGTGCTAGATCACAGTCGTTATGGTTTGTACCGGTAGTGTTTACCAAACGGGTTGGGTCGGGTCCCATCAGTCCAAACCCGCCCGGGCCACGGTTCCCATGGTCCTCGGGGTTGGCGGGTCCCATTTGGGGGAGTTGGACCAAACTCGTGCTAGACCCTTGGTCCAAAATTAGCACAGGTCGATTCGAGTCGGGTGCGGGTCGAGTGCGGGTCTTGGTTCGTGTTTGGTTTTTTTTTAAAAGAAAAACAGTGGACTGTTTCTAGTTACTATTTAGTTTGGTTTGTTTGGTCCGGTCCGGGTTTAGGTGGGTCTCGGGTTGGTCCGGGTCGGGGCTAGTCGAGTCGGGGGTTTGGGTGGGTTGGATTTTCAGGAGTCTAGTTCAAAAAATCAGCGCAAATCTTTGTTAGACCTAACCCTAGAGTTAGTCCGAGCCGGTCTGAAAGTCTAGCTAGGGTCGGGTCGGTTCAGAGGCTATCCACGGTTCGACCGGATCAGTTTTGACCCGTTCAGATTTTTTCAATTCACTAGTACCGAGTGACCAAGGGTGTACTCGAGAGAGGAGAGGAGGAATGATTGAACCTAACCAAACTGTCTTTACCGAATTGTCTTTACTTATTTCACAATATTAAAATTTGAAGAGAAGAAAATTCTTTATACTGGCCCTCTTTCTTTCTATTATTTTCTCTCCTCTCAAAATTTAAAGACAAAAGAGTATTTCAAATGAGCCTCATCTCAAGATTTAGGGTGCATTTGGATGAGGCAAATAATAATGTTACCCCGAGTTAGCTACTATTCCAAATTACTATTTTACGTTTGGATATGTTTGAGTTAACAAAAAGGAATTATTCTTTGTTTGTCTTTTGTGAATTAGCATGCTATTCTACTAACTCAACTAAAAATTGGGTTAGCTCACTATTCTCACTAACTCAAGTTAACTCAAAAAAATGATCTTTTGAGTTAACGAATGTCAACTGTCTGATTTTAAACGGAGTCAATTCAGTCACTGCATATGATATAGGGGACCCTTTAATATTAGTGTGTATTTAGTCTACACAAATCTTAAAACATATTGAATAGTTAAGATTTATTAACTCAAAAGATTCCCATTTGCGTTAATGCAAAGGATACGAATTCAGATTTAAAGACAAAAGAATATCTCAAATGAGCCTCAGCATGTGTGAAGGGCTTCGGTAAATGATGCAGACTCAAGTCGACTTTTGAGTGGGTCTGATGCCCATTGGACCCAAAGTGGCTCCAATGGGTTCGGTAACCGTCGGATCTGCTTTAGAATTTGTGTATACGGATTTTAAAGCAGACACGAAATTGCGGACACGAATCCTAAAGCAGATCAGACGGTTAGTGAACCCATTGGGACCACTTTGGATTCAATGGGCATCGGACCCAAGCTGCTTCCACTCAAGTCTCGCCAAGGGAATCTTTCAAAATGCGGATTTAATTCACACGAATCTTAAAACTGATCAGACAGTCTAGATATATTAACTCAAAAAATTTCTTTTCGAGTTAATACAGAGGATACGAACTCAGTGCCCACTGGATACGAGTTCGATAGTAAAGACCTTTACACCAGCAACAACTCAAGTCTCGCCAAATTCCTTACATTGGATCGTGATTTCAACCCCCTCAAATTGCGTGAAATGAACTCGAACTCTCGTTCATCATTCTCTTCCGATCATCAAATTTATTTGAAATCCAATTTGGAATCGCGTTTGGTGAAAAAGGAGGTTTCGGATCAGAAAATTATTGTCAGCACCTTGGTAATAATGGAGTTGAAATAAAATAATATGAAGCGTCTCTTCAGAGGGTTGGGAGCGTCTCTTCAGAGGTGATTCTGAGGGTTGAAACCCTGGTCGACCACCCACGCCCCCACCTCTGCCTCAGCCCGCACAACACCCTCTGTCAGCATAGTACTCCACCCTTTCGTCTGGCCCGCCACGAATTTGTATCCTCTGCATTAACTCAAAAGAGAATTTTTTGAGTTAATGTATCTCAATCATCCGATCTGTTTAAAATTTGTGCAGATTAAATATACACTAATATTAAAAGACCCCTTATATCATAGACAAGAGCTATATTTACTCCGTTTGAAATCAGATGGTTGAGATTCATGAACTCAAAAGATTGTCTTTTGAGTTAATGCAGAGGATACACATTTGCCCATCATCGCCTCTACTTTCTGCCACTACTCCACCTTTTTCGTCTCTAAATCCTAAACCACCGTTTTTAACTCTAAATTTGTCTCTAAACCCTAACTTTAATATTCTCCCTATCTCTGAATCGATTACCCCGAAACTCTAGGCGAGATTGGGAGAGGCTGTAGTTCGCACTGGCCTCCCCCACCCACCACCCTCAAAAAAAAAAAAAAAAAAAAAAAAAAAAAATTGTTCTAAATGCCTCATCTTTTCTATTGTTGGCCAACTAATGCAATAGAGAGCAAGAAAATGAGAGAGAGATTAGCGACCACTTAAAAATCGATTTGTTAAATATTGTCATGTCAGATGTCGTATTATATTGTGTTATTAGATATTGAGGTGTTATTTAGAATTGAATTTGGTGGTGTTGAACTAAATGTGAAAAGAATCAAAGATTGATGTAATTTTACTTTTCATAATAAAAATTATACTTAACAACAGCGGCCAACATTTCAAAAAAGAAATAAGATTATCTGTCACTAGAAAATACGATTTACCAACCGCAAAGAAGAAAGTAACAATAAAATATAATAATCTATTTTCAGTTCGTTGTTTATAGATGAGAGAGGGACTGAGGGAGGGAGATGGCTATAGTTGTCCTAAGTCACCGTAAAAACCTCTCCCGAAAGAACTCGAGTGATAATACAAACAGTTTACACAAATCCAAACTATTTTTAAACCGAAACACAACACTACAAAAATTGTTAACAATAACGGAACTAAGAAAAAAAGAAAACCATACAAATTAGTACAAGTTCAGACTCTTTAGCAATTCAGCTAAAAGAGGCAGTTTTTCTGGGGCCCGCTTTTGATATTCCTTTGTCAGCACCTCTGCAGCCAGGGCTGGCAACTCTGAGCTTTCTTCATCTCTATTTCGACCTCTCGGTAATAGATTAATTGCCCCACCACACTGTAATAACGAAAGATAATGTAGTATGTTACTAATGTAGTGTTTCAACTATTAAGGTACAAACTGTGTGACATCTCGCATCTGGTGCAAATAGAGAAATATTCAGCATAACTTGGTAAAAGCAAACATCTGATAAGGTTTCAAAAAAATATATAGACTTCCACTCTCCCCCGTTTTCTTCATAAATATACCAAAAGTCACCTCAAAATTTATAATTATTGGTGCTTCTGTCATTTCCATCTTTAAAAGGCATTTTGGTTATTGAAAATTTGAGACCCCTGACTTATCTGATTGAGTTTAACTCCTGGAAGGTTTTTGTGCTGTTAACCCCCCTTTTCCATAAGAGTAGAAATGACATTTTGAGGTTTCGTAAGCTTGTAAGAACAGAAAAAGGGGGGAAAAAAAGAGTTTAGATATTGTACCATACAAACACCATATAGAGCTCGAATGTTTTTCCCTCCAGTTAATTGGATGGCTGCTGCGTAGTACTTTTTGGCTGTTTGAAAATTTTCTAGACCTCCCATCGTGAATAGTACCTATTAAATCATAAATTCATACATGCAAGTTAAAGGCTCGGAACCATTTCCCTTCTTTCTCTGAGGGCCTCCCCCATAAAAGCACATTAATAGAGGCACATAATAGAGAGTAAAGCTAGCGTGTGACATGCTCACCAAGAAAGTTTGGTGAGCATAACTCCAAAAGTATATCGGATCGACGTCAAATGCCAAATCCAAACCGTTGAAATCCATGTACTTCATGAGTGATGCATATATATGCAAACTTTTGAAAGTTTCGAGTTTATTTGCTACACGGTCAAGTGGTCAAAGAAATAAACATTTTATTATAAGTTATTTTATATATTCAATTTTTATTATTTCTTTGACCACTTGACCGTGTAGCAAATAAACTCGAAACTTTCAAAATTTTGCATGTATATGCATCACTCATGAAGTACATGGATTTCAACGGTTTGGATTTGACATTTGACGTCGATCCGATATACTTTTGGAGTTATGCTCACCAAACTTTCTTGGTGAGCATGTCACACGCTAGCTTTACTCCATAATAGATATCAACTTAAAGACAAGCTCTAAACAGTATAGACTTAATAAATCAATGGGGGAATTTCCCCTAAATCAATTGTACTGCTACGGTGAAAATTGCCTCAAAAATAAATGCAAACCAAACCTAATTATTCTATCTAGAAAACATTAAAAGATTGTTATTGGTATCATTGCCATATTCACTTACATCAGCATAGGATATCTGGTACAGTGATACCATAGGTTGAGCCAGAATTAATTCCTCGTAACAAAAGGCAGCTTGCTTATACCTGGTCAGAGAGAAGTGAGAAAACAAATTATTCTTAATTTCAAACAAATATTCTTTTGTTCCTCTACTGTAATTAGGTATAGCCGCCTGCAGTGATAACAAATTGCCAGTAAGGAAACTTCAATTCTTGAAATCATGAAAACCTAACAAAACCATTAAATTTCAAAGTAGCTACTATAAATTTTGCAACTTTATATGAAGCCTGCTTTCAACTGCTAAGGTCAGGGAGGCATTATATTTCTAAGTATTTATATATTACTTATTTTCTAGAGATGCTTCTTACATTTGTAGTGAAACATAGATTTCAGCGAGTTCTCTCCAAGCGTCATGATCGGCCATGAATCTAACAAATGCAAATGATAGTCAATAATTAATAAAAGGTACCAAGCAAACTCATTTGCAAATCAGGGGGATTTGTTGCAAATTTGGTGATTAACACTAATTTCCAGGAAAAAAAAACATACTGCGTTATATCATGCCTGTTTGGCATGGGTATTTTCTGGGAATTATGCAGTTATGCACTGGTACATGATGATACGATGATACTATTTTATAAGTTATTTGAGGAATACTGGAAATTGTTCCTTAGAAAAGAAAAAATTTACTCACATTTCAAGGTACTTGTTAAGATACTCAACAACCAGTGTAGTATTTCCCTGCGCCTTTGCCATTGCAATTTTTCTTTTATGAATCAGCTAAAACAATTCAAAATTTTGAAATATTAATTTCTTCATACATATCAAAATTTTGATAATGTAAAAAACAAAAAAAACAAAAGAGCTTCAAGCTCCACTTTTAAAAAACAATTGCCAAGCATGGAAGTGATGGTATTATGCGATAATATGGTAATATGAGGGACCTAAATGCCAACAAGGGATGCAATAAAAGATATAAAACCTGATCATTTGGATTGGTTTCCAAAAGGACAGCATAAGCTCTCTCTGCTTCAGCCCATGCTCCTTTTGCTTCCAGGAGCATTCCTTGTAATCTTGCTGAAACAACAAAGATACAGGAAAATGTAACTGTACTAAATACCATATATTAACTTGTTAAATGACATAACTGGTTACTTATAAATCGAATTAGTATAGTCATAATAAAGGAAAATGTACATACCAACCCTTAGACTATCTGGAAATTTCTTTTTAAGAATCCCGATACAATCCTGAAGATAACACAAAGTTAATATTTCAAAAGAAAAACAAATATCAGTTTAAACCAAAGGACAAACCAACCTTTATCACCATTTATTGCCTGGTATGTTGGTGATCTGAAAATTATTTGATTATTACTGTCGTCTGACTATAGAGTTGAGCAAATTCAATGTAACCTGGGAGTTCTACGAATTTGAGAGTTTAATAGCATAGGAGGCTTCTCCTATTTATACTGTGGTACAATGGTACAAACAGTACTTTGCATTTTTCTAAAAAAATATGTTTCTTGGAAGACATTTTGGGCAAGGAATTGAGTGCAGTACAATTTACCTTTGCAACGTCAATAGTTTGGCAATCCATAGCAGCGACAGCTACTTGTTCATAAAGAGTCCATTCTACACAAACAAAGAAATAAGCAAATCTCAATTCTCTCAAATTTTAGTTTCTATAAAACCAATCTCACTGGAGATCAATGAAAATTTTACATCCGATTCTTCAAATTGTTTCATGCACTATGGGAACTGCCTTCAAAACAACTTATGCAAAGTGAAAAAGAGAGGAAAAAGTGGATTGTTTATATGGACAATTAGACCAATCGATGTCTTCCAAGAGCAATCAGAGATGACAGGACTTGAGTGATATATCTATTCCGGTTTTACTGACTAAACGGATCAATACCAATTCGAACTTCGTTTATAATCCCGATTCGTTTTCCAGTTTTTAATTCCCATTATCACAAAACCTAAAAAGAGAATGGATTCATTTCATGATACAATTACAAGGAATTCTGGCATTACCTTCAGAACCAAGTTTAGATCGGGCCTTGGGGTCATTCAATAGAGACAAACCAAGGCGAAGCACCGGCTCGGGACGTCGCACCTTGAGACGACGCACGAGACAGAGGTACTCCCAGGCACCTCCTCCGCCGTGCGTCGCTTGCTCCTCCAG
Source organism: Carex rostrata (assembly GCF_964058835.1). Classification (NCBI taxonomy): domain Eukaryota; kingdom Viridiplantae; phylum Streptophyta; class Magnoliopsida; order Poales; family Cyperaceae; genus Carex; species Carex rostrata. The sequence goes on from NC_135937.1 coordinate 6,383,006, forward strand.
CTGATTCAGCTGCGCCGCCTCCGACGCCGACGATCCTCCCGATCCCACCATTGTAGATCAGGTTGACTAAGAGAGAGAGAGAGAGAGAGAGAGAGAGCTCAGATTGATCTTTGTAAACAAGTCGGGACTCGGAATTCGGAAAGAAGAGGCTCTGACTGACAAGTGGTCCCACGTTTCGAGTATTATAGTAAAAATAGGGGGTTTATTTTTGCAAATATACTAAAATACTAAATAGATGCATAAAATTGGTTAACCTTTAATTAGTCATCATTTATATTTTTTTACTTAATTGATCTATTTTTCTCTTTATTTCTCATTTAAAAACTAAAGTATATGATATATCTAAATTATAATATACCTCTTATTTTGTATTTATCTGCATTAATTACAACACAGCTAAATGTGAGAAATTTATTAGTGAAGTCCTAAAAACAATTTTATAAAAGGGGTTCCAATGTCTCATGTCTTTCATACCTTATCATACTTCATATTTTATATCTTCGTTTTTAAAGTCTAAATTATCGATCCGAACCATTCAACATAATATCTATGCTAAAATGTGATTGGAATGAAATTTTATAACTTTTGAAAAAAATTTACTATTTTTTAAGATGGGTACAAAATTACTGTTTTTTTTTAACGGTCCAAAAAAAGTGATTTTGTACCTATCTTAACAAATAGTAAAAAAATTCAAAATTTTATAAAATTTCATTCTCAAACATATTTTAGTAAAGATATCATGATGAGTGGTTCGAATCAACAATTTGGACTTTAAAAATGATGATATAAAACATGAGGTATGATGAGATATAAAAAATATGAGGCATTGGAACCCTCCTCTTCTATTATTAAACAAACAATGGTTATTTATTAGATTGTATAGTAAAAGAAATTGAATTATACATAAATTTTTTTCAGCATGAATAACATTGTACACAATTATTTTTTGTAATTAGTCACACAAATGTTTTAATAATCAAATATTGGTTCGACGATTTTAAAATTTTTGTGATTTTTTTTTATTTGACAACTTAGTAATTTTGTGATTTTAAAGTTTTAAACATATGATACTGAAGTGCAATTTAGATTTGCAAGTTGTGAATGTAAAAAGATACAAGAATCGTCATAATTTTAAGATTTAAATTCAAGACTCGAGAGATTGGAAACTACTTTTAAGTTTCGAGAGATTGGAAACTACTTTTAAGTTAAGTTTAGAACATCTCTCAACGATATATTTGAGGTTAAAAATATTTAAAATACAATTAGATCAATGGTTAAAATTCCCCATTGCATTCTTGCCCAATCATACCTCCCATCCTGATTTTTGTTTATAAAGTTTAAATAATAGATCTGAACTACTCAACATAATCTTCGTATTAAAATGTACTTGTAGACCAAAATTTATATTTTTCTCAAAAATATTTATTATTTTTTAAAATAGGTACCTACCTAAAAAAACAGTAAAAAAATTCAAGAAAACATAAAAGAAATTAGTGATTTTGGTCTCCAAGCACATTTTAACATGAAGATTATGTTAAGCATTTCGAATCAATAGTTTAGACTTTGAGAAAAGAGATGAGGATGAGAGACATGATTTGGCTATGAAAATAATAGAGCATTTTAACTTTGATCTTAGATCAAAGTACGTAAAAAAAAAAACACATCTACTTTAGTATGTATGCGAATCTAATTCATCCTGCTCATGTTCGATTGTCACGGAATTTTCAAGAATGACTTTAAAAATGTGCTGAAATGAATGTTCAAATCTTAATTTGAGAAAGGTATTCATGGAAACTATATATATTTTTTCTTTTTTAAAGACTTGTTGTGAATTTTTTTTTTAGTTCCTAATTATTAATATTTTTTTTATCAACTCTAATAATTAAAATAATAATAAGAATACAAAAAGTAAAAACTGCAAGAGGTGAACAAAAAATTGTAATTAAATCAAATAATACTTGTCATAAAAATTATATGCGTGTGTGTAAAAAGAGAAATTGAGCAAGAGATGGATGTGAGAAAAAAAATTAAGTTCAACCTTGAATTTTTTTTTTTTTATGCATTAGCATACAAATTTTCACAAAAAAATATATCATCTGAACAGAATTTTGAAGGTAGATTTTATAAATAACAAATTAAGAGAGTGCATTATCAATATAGCTAGTTTGATCCATGGCTAATCTAATTCTGACATATCTATACATGGTTGAATTTAAAGGTGTGAATTTTCTAAATTTGTTTCAATATGTTTTTGTGTGAAACCTAATAAGTTCATACAATATTGACTAGGAGCTGAAAAATCTTCACCCTGCAAATCATGAGGAAAAAAAAACTCAATTTGTTCCCTGACAATTCAATTTTTTATTTTCTAAAAATGAAAAAAAATCTATCTTGTCTGTCTAATTTGATATAGTATAATTTTTTGGGTGATGACTATATATGGGGCGATCATTAATTCCATGCAATTTCCTTTAGAGATGTCATAATATTTCTATCACATTCCACATGTTTCATTGTAAAATTGATTACTATTAAAGTAGAGATTCATTTGAAACCTTGAAAAGAAATGCAAAAAAATAAAATCCAAAGGGCAAAATTTGGACTGAAAAACAAACTAAATCAAATAGAACTTTTGTTAAATTTTCATTGATACAAATAATTGTGATAATCAAGTTTTTCATTTATTGGAGAGATGTACCACTTTAACCCCAATCAAAGACAACAAAGTAAATGAAGGCACAAACAAAAAGCTAGGGATGAAATGAAGAGGAATTATATTTAATAAGGGTGTATTTTTCCATGTTTTTTTCACTATGACAGCAGCAGCTGGGGCCACAATTGCAGTGACAAGTGTTGCATTGTGATGGGTGTCAGAGTAAACAACTTTGTTTTTCATAAAATCACAAAATTGCGATTTCTTCTCCTCCTCTTCTTTGAGATCTTTCCATCCTCTATAGAACTCCTGAATAAAATTCAACTTTTCATTATATGTATTTCTTATAAATCATATGGAATCTTAGGCTTGAAATGTTACCTCAATTTCATTAAATGTTGGTATAGTGTATTGAGTCTGAGGAAGTATGGATGTCAAATCTCTGCAATGCCATCAAAATAAGCACTATTAATAAAACTTCAAATGGTAAATTAAAATTAAGCATTTTCTATAGAAATACAGCTGAAGGCACTCTCAGCTGGTATATAACAATGTATTGATGTTTGAATTGTTATATTTAAAAAGATAGTTATAGTTAGTGCAATTTTAATGACATTATCACTTGTAGAAGGGATAATAAAGGCATTTTTTTGTAAATTCTCTACATATCAAGCTCAACTGATACAAATAAGCAAATAAATATAAGTAGCCCAATCAGATAAGCCCGGCTAAAGAATGCTGGCCAGCTCATTTTAATTATGCAATTTAATCTCTAATTTCTCTCTAAAGTACAAAAACCTCAAAGTAACAACTAGAAAATTATTTGGACCATGATAACAGCACAAGGCGCATATGAGGAGAGTATATCATACTTTAGTTGCTTTTCAGTTGTGATTTTAAGAGTCATAGGGGGTTTTCTGTAAAAGTTACCGAGACTGTCAGACTTTTTATGAAGGCAAGTTTTTTCTCTGATAGGCTTTAGGGGTTGGTAGTAGAAAAAATAATCTACTGTTTGGTTTCAGTAGACTATTTTTTTATTAACAGCAGCATAAAAGACACTGACCCAACTGATAAAAAAATAACAAAAGAATTTTTTATAAGGCAATACAGATCCTGTATTAATAAATTGGAAAAATATTATCTCTGGCAAGACATACTGGTAACATTTCCTGCTGGTATCAGCATGCATTACCACTGCTCCACTATTCTGGTAACGGTCAACTGCTTAATGTTTGATGACAAGTACCATACAGTTGCTAAGCAGATGCCAAATTACTGGTTTTACAGTAAAATTAACAAATACAACTCTAATTTCTGAATTGCAAAACATGCATATATATACAGAGATCTGTATTTTTTGTAATATTTACTTTCATAATGCTCCATCTCTTAAGAAAAAAGAAAACAAAACAAGAAACAATTCCCCTCTGGTATGGTAGTTTATGTCTCCATTTCATACAAAAACAATAGCAAGAAACCTCCTGCAATTTGCTATTTTGTATTTTGTGCAATTAGATGTAACTTACTTGAAAAAATTGATACAAGCAATATGAAACTCTTCAAACTGCTTAATTTCTTTACTGATGAAGTACTTATCGTATACTTTATTTATGCTTATCTTGTCCATGGCTTGAACACCTAAAAGAAAGGCAAAATCGAAATCAATATTTTTTTTTATCCAGAAAATTGGCATAATTGACTTAATATAATGACTCAAAAGAAAATTACTGGGTCTTACAATAATACATATTATATAGAAATGATTTTACAGAAAATTTTGAACTCTACAATTTCTTTTTAGAGAGCTACTGGTAAAGTTAAGCTATAGAAAACATAGTGCCATACAACAGTAGAAATTATTTTATATTTTTTTAAAGGGTAAATTGCATCGGAGGTCACTAAAACTTAGCCCTTTGTTACGAATTAATCACTCAAGTTTGATTTCTTTCTTAGTAGCCACTGAACTTTGTATTAGTTTCGATCAAGTCACTCTGTCATATTTTCCATTCAAAAAATTAACGTGGCGTCCACCTCATCACGAATGATAACTTGTGTAATTTCTTTTTGAGACATGAAACATTTCCCTCCACTTACCCCTCTTCTCTTCCTCCCTTTCTTTTATTTTTTTCTTTCTGACTCTACTTCTCTTCTGGACTCCAGGTCAAAAAAAAAAAAATTACGCTCTTCTCTCTCTTTCTCCCAGCAACCCTTTCTTCTCTTTATTTTAGCAAATGGCGGCTCCATTTCAATTTCGCCTACCAGACTGTGTTTCTTCTTTGTGAAACCCAAAAACCATGCTATTGTGTTTGCACCTATTTAATTTTTCTTACAGAAAATTAATATATATCTTATCTATTGGGATGTATCCAAAAGTATATATGCAAATCAAAGAAAATAGATGATAAATTATAAATAAAGAGTTGAACATATTATAGACACAACTGGGAAATGGTCGAAAGGGTCGAAATTGATTTAATTGTTGTTTTCTTTCTTTGTTTTATTTGGTCCAGAAGGCTTGATACACATAAAAATAATGCAAGGTGGTATTGATAGCAACATAATAAATATATAACAAGATTTATTCAGTTTTGTAGTTGCACTAAAAAAACAACTTTCAGAAAATATAAGATTTATCACGCTCAAGAAATAAATAACATAAATTGCCATATATTTATTGTGCTATAATTAATATCAGAGATTGGACAAGTAGTCGCTTACACACCGCGGTCGGTAATGGAACAGTAACACAAATGGACAAGGAGTAGTCAACAGTTTTTGCTGGTAAAATTGGGGCTAAGGCAGTGAAACAAGAAGGATTCTCAATTTATTGGTAAATGATGTGGAATTGTCGAGAGAGATGAGGAAAGTTATGAATAGGTCCTCCATCTTTTCAATTTTCAAGAAACGAAAAGGAGTGGGCAGGTAGATAATCTATTATTTTTTTTAATTTTATCTCTAGGTGCTCTTTTTAGTTTTGAATCAAGAGAAGGAAGAGACAGAGTTGCTGGGAGAAAGAGAAAAAAGAAGAGAGCGTGGAATTTTTTTTTTTTACTTGGAGACCGCGTAGAGAAGAGAGAATAGAAGAGAAGTAGAGTCACACACGAAAAAATAAGGGAGAGAAGAGGGGGTAAGTGGAGGGAAATGTTTCATGTCTCAAAAAGAAATTACACAAGTTATCATTGTGATGAGGTGGACGCCACGACAATTTTTTGAATAGAAAATGTGATAAAGTGACTTAATTGAAACTAATATAGAGTTCAGTGGCTACTGAGGAACAAATTAAACTTGAGTGACCAATTCGTAACAAAAAACAAAGTTTAGTGACCTCCGATGCAATTTACCCAAACAATAACTCTTGAAATGGTTCTTTTTTTTCTGTGAAATTCACCAAAGAAATTATTGATATTGCTAAATATATTAATTTAATGTTTAGATTTAAAAATACATAGATAATTAGTGAACACAAAGGATATCAGTTGTAAACATATTGAAACAAATTATTGAATACAAATTGTAGAAATTATATCCTAACCTTTTTCACGCAGCAAGCTTTGATGAGCACCCATGGAGAGAGATGGAGCTTTTCAAAAAGAGAAAGAGACAGGAGGAGAGAACCTAACTAGAGCAAGTAATTATTTATATATCTAGATTCGTTGCCTCCAGACATTTCCATCAAGGTCTCAAGGATGCTATTATGCTGCTTTACAAAAAAAAAAAAAACAAATAATAAGAACCTAAAATTCTTATGCATCAAGGTCTCAAGGATGCTATTATGCTGCTTTACAAAAAAAAAAAACAAATAATAATAACCTAAAAGGATTTTATGGCGTTGGTATATAGATAATAGAGGAATTAATCAATTAATTCAAAGTAAATAAGAAGAAAAAACATATATAAAAAATTGAATGTAAAGCTAAGCATAAATAAAACTGCAATATATGATTTATGAAACTTATTATTACACAGTCACAAAAAAACAATGTAAAATTAAATAATCACTGGAATAAATGAAAATAGATGGGTAAACGAATGATCAAACAAGAATAAATGGAATAATTAGGAATAATCGAGAATAAACAACCGATTAATCGGAAATATCCACTAATAGACCTCCAAAAAGTGTATTTATAGCAGTTTTACCGTCATTAATGATTAAACAGGCATATAATCGGCCGTTATGACCATTTTTTATAATACTGGTATATATAAAAAATGCCATGATCATCTTTAGACAATTTGGCACAACACAGCACGTCACACAAAAGATTTAGTCACGGTACGGCACGGCATGTGGTCATGCAAGTAACTTATAAATAGAACCGTTAGATCTTGATCAAATGATGAATGTTGAATAAACTAACATAAATTATGATTAAATGGTCACACGAGTCACGTTTGTTTACAGTACGTTTAAGTACGGCGTGACTCACCTGGCATGACCATTCGCGTACTGTGACAATCCCTTGTTATTTTGGCCATGGCACCTGAAAAATTAACTTAGTTACAGCACGTCACATTGTTTTCACTCTAGCCGTGTATGCATAACCGGCCTTGAGTTCCTGACAAGCCACTGGAGTGATGAGCTGTTAATTATATTCGGTAAATATATGTGTTATTTGAATTTAGAGTGATAAAGTAGTAATTAAAGAATTTATGGGTAAATATATGTGTTTTTTTTGAAGGTCAGCTGGCAAGAAGCCAGCTGACAATATATTGATAAAAAAAAAAATTATTTACATCCCCAAGTGGGTTTTTCTAATACAATTCCTACACATTAAATAGTAAATAAAGCACTAATCAGCACCGTAAATGATCGGTTTTGATCATGAGTACCCATTCTTCCCCTTACAAACCCCCTCTTAACAATTGGATCTCCAAAGAAAAGTTTCTTGTACCGATTCATTAATTAAACTCATCACTTGTTTGTATTCCTGAGAGAAAATCCTCCGATTCCTCTCCTTCCACAGCGCCCACACTCCTACTGCCCAAGCGACATCCCATCGTTTCTTGGCCTCTCCTGAGAGCCCCCGCCTATGCTCCCACCATGCTTCTCTAATTGAGTTGTTGTTTATTGGGACCATAATATTTATGGAGGCAAGGAACCCTCGCCAGAACCTCTTGGCGAAAGTACAATTCCAGAATAAGTGGTCTCGGGTTTCTAGCTCATCTAAGTCACACATGACGCAGTTCTCACTCACCATACAACCCCTTCTCCTCAGAACTTGTCGTGTCAGTAGTTTGTTTTTGATTAGTAGCCAACAAAAAATTCTTACTTTTGTTGGTATTTTTAGCTTCCACAGCGCTTTTGCGAATCTACACCTAATTCCTTTTCGGTGTATTACCTTGTAAGTAGAGGCTGTAGTGAATTCGGCTCCCCTTGTCCATCTCCATTTGATTTGGTTGTTGACCGCATCTATCTCCATCGAACAAGCAAAAAACTCATGAAATTCCGATAGAGATTTAAGGAAGTACGAACCATGCGTGTCGATATCTCTATGGTGTGATATGTCATGTAGCTGTGCTAGTACTTTCGCCCACAATCCATTCGGCTGGTGGTGTAATTTCCATAGCCATTTGATCAGAAGCGCTGCATTTTGATCAGCAATATCAATTATTCCCATTCCTCCCTCTTGTTTGAGTGCACATACTCTTTCCCAGTTTACCAGACAATTGATTGGTTTGCATTCAGCATTACCCTTCCAAAGAAAACTCCTCCTGAGGCGGTCGATATGTTTTATAACCCATTTCGGTATTCTAAAGGCCTGTGCAAAATGCAGAGGCAGTGCAGATAAAACCGACTTAACCAGTATTAACCTTCCCCCAAATGATAATAAATTTGACTTCCAACTAGCTATTCTCTCATGAATTGCTAGGATAATTGGCTGAAGGTGCTCCTTTTTCGGCTTCCTAACCGTCAGTGGCAACCCTAGATATTTCATTGGTAGCTGTGATGTCGGACTACCAATGATGCTCTCTATTACCTGTATTGCACCGGTCGGAACTGAAATCGGTACAAAATTACTCTTTCCTCTGTTAATTTTCAACCCCGAAAGAGATTCGTAGGTGTTTAGTATCTGTGTTATCACTCTTAGAGTTGTCGGGTGTGCCTCTGTGATTATTAGTGTGTCGTCCGCATATTGTATGACCTGAGTGGGGATATGAACCTGCGGATGCATAATCGACTTTGCATTGTTGATAAACCAATTCAATGAATCAGCAACAAGTATAAATAGCAGCGGCGACAATGGGTCACCCTGCCTCAGACCCCTTTCGTGTTTGAAATAGGTTGTGAAGTCTCCATTGTACTTGACCGTTGAGTACGAAGATCTCAACACTTGGAGCACCGTTGAAAGCCATCTCGGGGGAAACCCTTTTTCCATAAGTAGGTTCGTGAGGAAACACCAATCCACCATGTCAAACGCCTTTTCAAAATCAACCTTGTATAGTACCGCCGGTGTTTTTTGCGAACTTGCCTTCCATAACAGTTCTCTGGCTACTAGGAATGACTCCATCAACGACCTTCCTTTGACGAAGGCAGTTTGTGAATTAGATATGATTTCATGCATCTGGGGCTGCAGTTTGTTTGCTAGAACCTTCGTGATCAGTCTGATGATCGTATTAATAACACTTATTGGGCGATAGTCCCCAATTTTATCTGCTCCACTCTTTTTAGGCACTAATGTGATGGCTGCTTTGTTTATGCATGATATATCCACTCTGCCCTCCTGCAGTTCTCCAATTAGCTTTACTAGGTCATTACTGACAATATCCCAGTATTTTTGGAAAAACTCGGCCGGCAGTCCATCCGGTCCACTAGCCTTTTGCTTTGGCATTTGGTTTAGAGCTGCTCGTATCTCATCCCTCGTGATATCATTGTCCAGATTCTCCAGTTGTTGATCATATCTTAACCCTACTTTCCCAGTCAAGTCGAAAGCCGGTCGAGTTGTCCTTTTTTGTCCCAGACTTTCCTTAAAATGTCGAAATATGAACTCTTTCATATGTTGATCCTCTATCTCAATGCCATTGTCATTTTTTAGAGAGATTACCGCATTTCGGTTTCTTCTGCCATTAGCCACTGCATGGAAGTATGCAGTGTTGTTATCTCCTAACTTTAGCCATGTACACCTTGAGCGCTGTTTCCATTTTTGCTCCTTTTCGCTTGCTATTTGGTAAATGTGCACCTTTAGTGCTATTCTGAGCTGTAATTCTATGCTGTTCAATTGTCGGTGTTCTTCAGCGCAATCCAGTTGCCTTAGCACCCACTTGGATCGGTTTAGATTCGTTTCAGAGTTGCTGAATTTGGCTTCCGACCACTGCCGAAGGGCCTTCTGTACCGCAAAAATTTTCTGCTGAACTGTTTTTGCGATATTAGCACTCTCTTGTACTGAAGACCATGCCTGCGCCACTATTTCCTGTGTTTCTCGGTAATTTAGCCAGAATAGTTCAAACTTGAAAGGTCTTTTCTTTATGTTTCCCTGCGGCTTAATTGCCAATATGATCGGTACATGGTCTGAGACAGGCTGTGGTAGGTCTTTAAGATTATATGTCATCCCATGTGCATTCCATTCTCCCGAGATTAGTGCTCTATCTAATCGAGAAAATGTTGGGTTGGGTCGCCTACTAGACCAGGTGAACTTCCTTCCCTGTAGCGGTACATCCAGTAACCCCTCATCCGAGATGAAATTGTTGAATTGTTGCATTGTACCAGCATTTCTGCTTCCTCCCGTGGATTCCTCATTTGAGCGGAGCATATTGAAATCACCTATTATGATCCATGGATAATTATTTAAATTTCTTAACTGCCTCAGCTCTTGTAGAAATTGCAATTTGGTTCGATCTTCTTGTGGTGCATATACCCCTGTTACAAAAAAATTAAAGTCACCAATTCTAAGGACCACACTTACGGTCCAGTTGTTAACATATTTTGTCACACACGAGTATGCAGTGCTCCACGCGAGCACCACACCTCCTCTCGACCCTTCAGCATCAAGTGCAATAAACTCACGAAATCTCGAGGGGCACACTTGCCTCACTCTAAATATCGTATGGTCACTCCATTTTGTTTCTTGTAAACAAAAGAGATCACATTTTGAGTTTATAATAGTGTCTTTCACCGTCGCACATTTATTAATATCTCCCAACCCTCGAACATTCCAATTCAAAAAGTTTAATTTAAATTTAAGATTCATTGGTCCATTACACATTTTGGAGTTTCTAAAGGAAACTGTTACGGCTTAAAGCAAGAAAATAAAGTAGTAAAAGCACAAAATATTCAAAAGGAGCTAAACAATGCTCAGTAATGGACCTATTACAACCCTCTGCTACCTAATCAGAGAGGTCAATACTCTCGTTATCCGAGAGCTGCTCCTCTGAATCATACTCCAAAGCTTCAAAAGCCGATTCATGGTATTTGTAACCAGTTCCTTCCTTAGCCACAACTCCATCTTCTTCAGCCCCCCTTCGTGGTTTCGATCCCTGACCGACTTGGAACCCATGTTTAGACATGATTCCACAGTAGTTATTGACCATGTTCTTAGTGCCTTCATCCAGTGGCACCCTGTTGATTGTCTCTTCCTGTAGAGCTTTAATTACCAGCTCTTCTTCTGATTTTTTCGATTTAGGGACCCTTTTCTTGGTGATCTTCCTCTTCTGCTTAGTTTTTTTCGGTGCAGCATATGAGACCCCACCTCCCTTTTCGGAAATCCTCTTGCTACGTCTGAGTGTAGACTCCTCACTAGGTTCATAATCCTCTTGATCCGAATTTAGAAGTTCCTCCCCTGAGTTAACCTCTACCTCCGCCGCCTCCTGTGCTTGTGCATTTTCTTTCATTTCTCTTAATTGATCCTCATGAACCCCGGATTCTCTTTGGAGACAGTAAGTATCAATATCCATCCTGTCAGAATAATTTTCTGTAGGGTCTGATTCCATGCCTAGAAACTCATCTTCGCTATTATACTCTCCATTTCCCGTCGGAGTCAGTATTGGATACAGCTCCTCTGTTATCTCTTGAGGTTCTGACTCTTCTGGATAATTATCCTCCGCTTCCTTCATAGCTTGTTCGTATTGGGTCTGAAAATCCTCTTCAGGTTCGTCAAACTCTTCTTCAAATTCTTCTTCTAACAGCCCTGTGTTTTCATTCACCAAACTCCCCTCTTTTGCAAGTTGTAGGCCCGAACATCCCTCTAGCTGGGCTCTAGTTAATTCTGGAATTTCAAGGCCCAAAATTTCCTCAAGCTGGGCCCTATTTAATTCTGGAATTTCCAGGCCCGAAATTACCTCAATCCCATTCGGATTAATTCCCAGCTGTGCTACTTGCTGAATTTCAATTGTATTAATTGTTTGGGCCTCTCCAGCAAGCCCAGTTAAATCCTTTGATTTAATTTGCCCAATTTCGACATGCTGGTTGTCTATTTGAGGTGTTACAAGTGGCCCCCTCTCCTTTGTCGGCCCCGTACCATGAGAATTAATTACCGTCAGTGTTTTTTGAATTTCTAGCGGCGCATGGTGTACTTGTCCTGCTATCTCGACAACCACAGCAATACCGTTAGAGTTTCCCTCCTCCTCTCCATTCTTTTGCGAACTGGACCCTTCCAGTAAAATCCCTTTCTTCTTCTCTTTGGTTGGAGTGGCCTTGGCTGTCAGTAGTGGAGCAGTAATGGTTGCTAGTTCGGCCACCTTCCGCCTGATCTCATAGAATTTGCTCCTCCTGAGCATTTCATCTATCTTATCTTTTGCACCCCCGTCTATCATGTTCTCCCATACGTCATACAACGTATCAAAATCTTCCGCGGTTATTCCCGAGTCATCTTGCATCGAGAAGGATACCGGTTTGTTAATTTCAGCTGCGACATCCTCAAAGAATTCAGCCGAGGGTGTCGTGTCGAGTGGAGTAGAGAATTGCACCGGCTCCTCTATCCACCCATGCACCTTTACATTTATGTTTCTACCCAAACCTCTTATCGATAGTACTATATTTTTTGGCACCCAGGAGAGATCAGTAACTGCTACTACCAACATTAACTTTTCAAAAGATTGCACATTTATTAGTTCGGCATGGTCAAGGACTATACCAAAAGAACTAGCAGCAGCCAATATATGTTCAATAGTCCATTCAAGTGGTGACAATTTTCTTAATTCTACCCATACTTTGAATTTAAGATTCATGACATACCCATTAACCGCCGGGTTCCATGTGTATGTGATATACCCCATTTTTCTTAGTTGTTTTGAGTGGGACATGAGAAAGGTGCGTCGATCAACTCCCGGCTGCAGCAGCAGTAGATACTGTGCTCCCGTCATGTGTGTTAACGGAAACGGGTACGCCGTGTTACAAGCAGCCATTAGCACCTCTTGAATGGAGTGTAAGTCGTGGTTCGGCTGAAGTCGTGCATCTACCACTATTGCCCGGTGCATCTCGGCCCTATTCTTCTGCATTTGGGTCGACTCTGGCATAAATATCGTGTTTGTGTGGGGTCTATCCTCTGGCATCTTGTCGTCGCCTAGGTTGCCTCTAGGGATGAGGGGGTTGAACTTCGGTTTTGGAGGTCTTGCACAAGATCTAGCCTCATGACCACTTGCCCAGCAAATCGCGCATACCCTCTCTCTTTTGGTGCACTCACTTTGGTCATGACCAATTGCTAAACAATTGTAGCACCGGCCACGCCATTTTGGGTGGTTTGGTTCTGGTGGGAGTGGCAACTCCTCAGGAGTATCGTCGACTTGAGACCCCCATTCAGTGGTAACAGGGCCATTACTAGACCACGGGTTCTGGTCTGTGAAGAGCTGCCATGGGTGAGTTCTTTGGGTAATGTGGTAAGGCAAGGTGTTATGGCGGCTCAGGATGTTAGCATATGAGCTAGCTGGTGAGTGAGAGGTGTTCTTAGTCATGACAGTGTGGTTTTGGTTTTGAGAAAGGTGTAGTCTGGGGTTAGAAGAGGCGTTTTTCTTTCTTGTCATTGAGAAAGTTCTTTGGAATGGAGATGGGAGAGAAGTATTTCTGTTGGTGCATGGTCTTGTAGTTTGGTTGTGGTTAGTTGTTTTGTAAGGATTGAAAAGATGTGCGGCGATGGGAGATGGCAATGGGAATAAAGCAGAGAAGTCGTGTGTGGGAGTGTACCTATGTTCTACAGAGACAAAAGATCTCTTACCTTTCCATCGTCCTTTAGCAGTGAGTTGTTGAGGAGCAGACCTGAAGTGCTGTTTGAAGCCTTTTCCCACGCCATGAACACTCCTAAAAGGTACCCCTTGTCGTCCTTTCCTTCTACTGACGCGGTTGAAGTGTCTTGTAGGGCGTGGAGGTCTCTGATAGGTCATCCATCCTTCCCCCAGAGAGATGAGTCTCCTTCTCACCATTCTACCTATCCTTGGTCAGCTTCCTCAATCAACGCCGAAGTTTCGATTCCTTAGAAAAATATTTACATCTTCCGTAAATATATGTGTTATTTGAATTTAGAATGATAAAGTAGTAATTAAAGAATTTATGGGAGAGAATACGTAATTTCATAATTTTTCAGTGGTATATATAAAATTCCTCATATTTATTGTTGCAAAGATGTATAATGTTGTAGTTAAGTTTTTACAAGGAAGCTCAACATCACATATATATATTCGACCAAATGAAATCAGAATCTGCTCAAATAGAACCATAAATTAAGGGTAAATGAAACGAGCATGACATTATATTGTTATGCCCAAGGGTGTAGTGTCCTTGTCAAAAAATTGTACAACTCAAATAAAAGAAGTATCAATTATAAGCTTACAAGAAAAATCTTATTTGTATTTGTCTTATTGAATATGGTATGATCGAGTAAGATAAACCGATATATAGAAGGATGTCATTGATATTCTGATTTGTGTTTCTATTAGCTAGAATATTTTTCAAAACAAAAAAAAAAGTAAAAATGAATAATAAATATTACTAATTTGTCTTAAAAAATTTTTGGTAACGTACAAAATCATAAAAGAACTTTAAGTTTTCTCATGTGATTTGGATTAATAGTTAGAAGAAAAAAAATTAGAGTTATGTCATATTTATTTGAGCTGTGAATAAAATTATATCACATCTTCATATCAACATATATCTCCAAATATAAATTTATTTTCAACTGTATCACCTTTCAAAAATGACTCGTTACACAATATATATAATGATGAGGGTTCAAATACCTTCAATTTTTGTACATTTATCATGTCTCCACATTAATTTTTTTTAATAATAAAAATATTTATATATCAAAATAAAACAGTTATATGCGGTGTATAATATTTTTGCTATCTAATGGTAACAAATTTCTCATTTTTGAGAGGTAACTCATCACCTTTCAAAAATGGCAACTGTATGACCTTTTCTATCTGGTCGAGTCAAGTCAACTATTGACATGTTGATGTGCATGGAGCGTATTCAAGGGAATTGGTTCACGCTTGAAGCTTAAGCACAGCGAGTCAGATATCTGTTAAGAACCGTTTCAAGGAGCTACCAAAATGCAGGACAATTGGAAATTATGTGCATTAATTCACCCTCTCAATTTGAAGGAATTCAATATTTTGAGCTTGACTGATGATTATCAAATTTTGGTGGTTTCTTTCCTGCTTTATCTGTATTTGTGCAATTTTTTTATATGACCCCTCCATCTCCAAATATGTATTTAAATAAGCAGGAGATTACAACACCAAAAAAAAGGTGGTGCATCAGTAGAGATAGTGTGTGTGTGTATATATATATTCCAGAATACAAAGGGTTTGTTATACATAAAACGGTGCATCTAGAGAGGGTATAAACGGACAGGCGCCTTTTCATTATTCAATAATAAATAGAAGAATTACCTCTTTATTATAAACGCCCGAAGAAGGTAATATACAATGAACAGAGGAGATAAACCGTCAAAACCACTCGTATTCTTCATCTTTCCAAAGAAATATTTATTGCTAAATGCTAAGTCCATTTATATATATATATATATATATATATATATATATAAAGTTAGGCTGGGGTGCTATGGATAGCATAGTGGCCTCTATGCTACGGCTCAATATTCGAGTTTTCAAAATCCAAACGGTCGATCCGAACCGTTCATCTTATTCTCCATATTAATATTTGCTTGGAGACCAAATTTTATAATTTTTTGAATTTTTTTACTATTTATTAAGCCACTTTGAAAATTGCTAATCCAACGGTTTTACTGTTTTGTGCAGCCACCGTTGGATCAACAATTTTGTAAAATACTTAATAAATAGTAAAAAAATTCAGAAAAATGTAAAATTTGGTCTCCAAGCAGATATTAATATGGAGAATAAGATGAACGGTTCGGATCGACCGTTTGGATTTTGAAAACTCGAATATTGAGCCGTAGCATAGAGGCCACTATGCTATCCATAGCACCCCAGCCTAACTCTATATATATATATATATATATATATATATATCCATGTCAATCTCTGTTCAATAGTTAAAAAATTCTACTTGCATTCCTCTTCTCTAAATATATCCATCCATGTCACTCTTCACACAATATGCCGCTAAAACACTAGAAACCACAGGTTGTGTAAGACAAATAGAAAAAGTGACGAGAACGCATATGTTTAGCATTGTGGGATACTCTTTAGATAAGGATATCGGCAAAGGTAAATTTCTCGAATCAACCGTTTTTGATGTCGGTGGGTATGATTGGAGTATCCATTACTACCCAAATGGTTCCATTGCAGCAGAAAATGATGACATATCGTTGTTTCTTGTTATCAAAAGCAAATCAGAAGGGGTAAAGGCACAATTAAGTTAGTTTTACTATTCTAGACCAAAGTGGATGTCCTTTAATCTTAAGCGAAACATCACAAATTGTAAATTTCAAAACCTCAGATTATTGGGGCTATAGCTCATTTTCTAAAAGAGCACTGTTGGAGTCAAAGATCAAGGATGATTGTTTTGTTATTAGAAGTATTGTTAGTGTTTTTAAAGTTTTTCCGGTGGAACCAACTGCACAAATTGTTGTTCCGGTTGGTAACATCCAGAAGCAACTCGGGCATCTTTTGGATAATGGAAATGGAGCGGACGTTACATTTGAAGTGAATGGGCAAACTTTTAGTGTTCACAAGTGCATTCTGGCTGCAAGATCTCCAGTCTTTTCGGCACAATTTTTTGGCCCGTTGAAGGAAAAATCAGATACAATAATTAAAATTGAAGAAATGGAAGCTCCAGTGTTCAAAGCTCTGCTTCATTTCATTTATAATGATTCATTTTCTGAATTTGAAGAGATAAAAGAGGGCGACGAGAAACATGACACCAAATTAATGGCTCAGCATTTATTGATTGCAGAAGAGAGATATGGTGTGGAGATATTGACTTCATACATGACACCTACAATAATCAAAATAACGCTACAAAAGCGTTGTACGAAGCCAAAATTGTGATGTCAAAATCTTAACCCGAGCAATACCGGGAACTTACTTTTAATCGAGACTTCATTCATCACCATGATTACCACAAAAATATAATTCTAAGCGAATTTCTCAAAATATGGTAATCTTTTCTATTAATGTGAAGGTTCACAAATAAAGTATTGCAAGCTAAAAGGAATTCAATTACATACATATATACATACATGCATTCTTTGCTATGCACAAGCAGGAGAGATGTCATGTAACATTTATTTTACAGTTACTAACTAGGACTTGCCCTCAGGACCGGTCCTAGAGATTTTGGGGCTTGGGGTTGGGGCGGGTGAAAATTTGGGCTCGGGTCATTTTTGCATTTTCAAAGTCGAAACAGTTGATTTGAATCGTTCAATATGATATCCATATTAAAACGTGTTTAGAGACCAAATTTTACATTTTTTTGAAACTTTTTTACTATTTTTTAAAACACAAAAACTACTTATAAATCATATGGTATTGAAGTACTTATGGAAGCGATTAGGGGTGTTCATCGGTTCAGTTCGGTTTCAACTGAACTGAACTAGGCAAACCAAAGTTATAATTTGGTTTCAAAAATCAAACCGAACTGAACCGAACTAAAGTTTTATTTCAGTTTGTTTGGTTTCTTCGGTTCAAACCGAAATATATTAATTTTTTTATTTAAAGCAATTGATTTATAATAAACCAAATTATATTAAGAAATAAACTGAGTTAAGAAATAAACCAAAGTATTTAAAGCAATTGATTAAGAAATAAACTGTGGTATTAAGAAATAAATCGGGACAGTCTGGACCAAATTCATAATATATAAAAATCCGATCGGTTCAGTTTTTTCGGTTTTGAAAATTTTCAAACCGATATGAAACCGAAGTTATAATTCGGTTTTAAAAAGCAAACCGAACAAAACCATTAAACCGAAAAAACCCGAATTGTTTAGTCCAAACTAATTCGGTTTGGTTCAAAACCGACTAAACCGGACCCAATGAAACACCCTTAGAAGCGATTAGCCGATCTGATTTTTGATTGATATGCCAATATATAGATCATACGTATTTATAGAATAATTTAAATCCTTTTATACATACAATATTTGAGCTGTAATATTTCATTTATTTTTAATATATACAAATTTATACACACACAAACTATTTTTTTTTTTTTTGGAGGCCCCTTTAAATTTTGGGGTCCGGAGCGATCGCTCTGGCTGGGCGGTATGAGATGCAACTTATTTTTTGGTCGCCTGCTGCTCGGTCGCCTGCTCCTTGCCCTTTCTGCTGACTTGCATGAGTTGAACACCGGCAAGGGCGAGAAAAGTTAATGTTGGTACGAAAACAAAGTTCGGTATGAGATGCAACTTGAACCGCTTCACTTGTGGGATGTTCTCTGCAGAATTTTTCAACGCTACTGCACCGGCGGGGACCACCATGCCGGTAAATATAACTAGCTTGTCATCCGTCTTCACTTCTTTCACCTTTTCATTCACAAATGCTATCAATTCCTTCCTTCTTTCGGGTTCAGTTTGACTCCATTTCTCATGGAAACCCTACCAGTTTCAAAGGAAAGAGAAATTAATAGCTTAATTGTACCGACAACATATTGCTGGATGGATAAATTAGTTGGTAAATACCAAAAAAAATGATGAGCAAAATGGTTAACTACGGAAATAATTATGAAACAGGAGTTGTGATAAATTTTGATTTTTCACATGAATTCTGTTGAGTTAATATCTTTGCACGAATTCTAGCAAATCAGATGATTTCTTACAGTGTAAAATTATTAATTAAAATAGTACCAAGAAATATAGTAAAGCAAAAGTTCATTCATTAATTAACTTATTTCTGACAATTAGAAAAGTATTTATAATCACATTACTTTCATTTACCTTAATTTCTTCTTTTGTTGGAGCCTTGAAATGTTTGCCAGGCACAACATCATTTAAAAATCTGAAAACAATTTCAAAAGATGCATAATTTAATTTATTCATTTCGTCTTCACAGCGACCGACTGGTTCAAAGAAAACAATGTTTCTGAAATCAAACTTTGCTTTATCTATATATCAAATATGTAATAGGGGAGGGGTTGCGAAATATATATATATATATTGTATGGTCTTATAGGGGCATGGAGGAATTTCTCATTTTCATCGGACTATAATTATATTATGAAACAAGAGATCATTAAAGAAGGGGTCAATATGAAAAAGATGTAAGAAACATGAAAGTTGTATTATTACTTGCAAAGATCAATGAAGGCTATATGAAAATTTTCAAACTTCGTAATGTCCTCGCCCTCAAAGAAATTTGCATAAAGTTGATCGGTTCCCAGAGAGCTTACACCAGGCAGCCCTGGAGAAAAAATGCAGAAAATATTATAAGTATAACATGACATAAACTGAATTAAAAACTAGAAATAAGAAATTTTCTTTCATTGTATTTAGGATATTATTTTGTGCAACAGCCAAAAATAACCAAATCACCCTTCCATTATTCCTCTAATTTGCTCAAATAAGTGATAAAAAAGATCAAAAATGAGAGGAGAGAGATACCAAATTTGGTTAAGAGGCTAAGGGAAAGGCCCATGTCGTCTTTTTAGGAGAGAGAAAATATATAGAATTGGTTGAAGCAGAGAACACTCTAAGTTGGGGCAAAGGAAGCAAGCAAATATATATACAGGGTTAGAGGGAGAAAGGGAGGAAGAGAGGAAGGAAGAGAGGAGGAGAAGGAATGCATTCCTTTCCTGCGCGCTTTTGTCACACATGCCATTACTCATCTGTGAGGTTTCCAGTTTGCCTCTGCTTGACACCTTTTTACTTTTTACTTTTTTTAGAATAGAACGAGCTAAAGCACAAATATTAATTCGATTAAGATCCGGCCCATTAATCCCAATCTCTCCTGCAATCAAATACTCTGGTTAAAAAAGAAGGTTTTATGTAGGGGTGTAAACGGATCGGATATTATCCGATTTTGTCTGGATCAGAATTAAAAAAATTACTTAAATTATTCGATCTACATCTGTGTCGAAGACTATCTGTATCCGTATCCGTATCTAAAAAATATAACGGATAAGAATATAGAAAGATTTTTAACTATCCGTAATTATCTGTATCCGACCGTTTACATCTCTAAACCACAACAAATATACTCTTCTTTATTAAATTTCATATTCATATTAATGATTTATTAAACTGCATAAATATATATATTTTGATGAACAATATATCACTATGACATGATTAGTGACTAATGTTTTGAAAATATGATATATGTTTTGTAACCAACAAACTTATTATGAAAAATATTAGTCTAATTTATTAATGAAAAATTATATTTAGATGTTATTCTTTACTATAATATATATTAGTAATTTATCTTTAATCATCTGAATTATATTCATATCCAATCCGTATCGGTCCGATATCTGATCCGTATCCGTAACATTTAATATCCGTTCCGTATCCAAAAATATCCATATAACGAATAAGGATACAGTTTGACCAGTATCTGATCAGTATCCAACCGTTTACGCTCCTATTTTTCTGCCTTACTGGAGAATATTACGTATGAACCCACAGGTTGAATAAACATTTTTTTCTAGAGTACAGTAACATATTTGATCCAACAGAATTACAGAAAGCACTTTTTAATTTTTTTACATTTTTATCTTTTTATTATAACCTCATAATTTTCTAAGAAATTAAAGAGCCTGTATTTCTCTCTCCCGCCACTGGTTCCGAACCGTTTGCCAACTGGATTCCAATAATCAGATATCCACTAAAATTTTATGCATTAATTTTTTTGGCTTCTAAGCACCTCAGTTGACAGTTATTACTAAAAGCAACACACTTTTATAGCTAAAATTAGATAAGAGAAATTAGTGCGATTTCAGAAAAAACAGTTTTGCATAGAAACACCGCAAAAATCATGAAAGAAAATAAAGAAGGTTAAAGAAAAAAAAAAACACTGTTTATCTCCTTCAAGTGATTTCCCCTCAATAGCCACTGCATCTCTATTATGTGGTTTGTTCCCTTAAATTCCTCATTTTTTTTATTAAATTAATTTATCATTGAGAAACAATCTCTTTTTTGTCTGTTCAAGTTTTTTGCCCCTCTCTGTTGATTTTAGCTCGAATCTCTTCTAATATGAGCTATTTGGAAATTCTCTTCACAATGCCAGAGAATTTCGAATGCCAAAAATGCATTTTGTCTATCAATTTATTCAATTTAGGATACGATGGATCTTACATTTTTTTTCAACTGAGCTGACATAAATTACTGTATGGTCCTTGGAAAAGATCATTTCTTTGTATAAAAAAGAACATTGTACCTGCAAATTTCACTATATAGCCCTTGAAAGGGTGCATATTAGTGTCAAGGACCGCTTAGCTGAACTAGGAAATGGCTTGGCAATAACGTATATAGTAATTTGTTTAAGTTTTGTGGGGTTTTATGTGTAAATTCCATTCTTGAAGATTCTTTGTTAAAAACACTCATTGTTAGCTTCAACAGCAAAGATTTGTTAAATCCAATGTAGCTTTTATTTTAATAGTATTATGTGGATAACAAAATTTTCAACGCATATAGGATATTTTATTTTTTATAAAGAATAAATAGTATATTTTGGGGTTCTGGAGGGTTATTACCAGGATCTGTCTCTTCTTTATTTTAACTAGTACTTGGCCTTCTTCTGCCTTTCGCTTCAATCTTTTTTCCTTTTTTTGGTGAAAAAAATTGGAAGAATATGTTAAAGAAAACTTATTGTTGTGCTTTGTAGGTACATGATGTATTTCTTGTATAATGATGGTATATAAGACATTCTTTTTTTTATGAAAAGGAAGGAATTGCACTAAAGAATGCTCATCTTTCCAAAAGATTTTCTCCTACAAATGGAGGTGACCAGTGGTCGCCTTCTTTCTGAGCTCCAGGTCTTTCTCTCTTTATTCTATTTATTTTTTCAATATCATATTATCATGTTATTAAGAAAATAATGGGCTTTTTAGCTTTTTTTTTTTCCTACACAATCCACTGAAGGTTTCATCCAATTTGCAAATTGACACCTGTATTGCTCATGCCTAGTCAACCTTGATTTTTAATCTTGGAGCAGAGAAAAATGTCAATATTAAATGGAGGATCCTCTTCTATACCATGGTTGAAAGTTACAGATATCTTATCAGGGATGGAGCCAGACTATCAAGCTATGGGGGTCAATTATATAAAATCTCCATGCTGAGTATGGGGGTCAATTTTAGCATTTTATCCTAAACTATATAGAAAAATCATGTATAATCACGGGGATTTTGAAAATGAATGGGGGCATTCACTCCATGTAAATCCGCCCATCTTTAATAGTTCGCGTCAAATATGGAAATTTTTGGTGTGATCTTCAAATTCCACAAAAAATTCAGGTCTTCACCAAAAAATGTTACTAGATAGCATCTCTATTTCCTAATATAATATAGTTCACAAATTAAAATTTTCAGTCAATATGGGATGAGATCGGCCAATCAAATGCAGAAAGGGACATAAAGCTTGTAGAGATACAACAACAGTGCCTAAATGTCTATAGGAATACAATTGAAGAAGCGAAGAAACTCAAGGCCAATTTAGAGAGAGAAATTACAGATTCTGAGGAAGAGATTAGGGCCATCAGTGCTGCAATTGGTGACCCGAATTTGCATTTTAGGGAGGTACTTTTTCTATAATTTCTTAATTAATTATTGAGGACATTAGCAGTACCGTTTTTGTTTAGTACTGTACCAGTATCTACATTACCAATTATAAATTTTATGTATGTGTTCACTCTTTTGTGTGTATATTACGTATGTGTTCATTTTGCTTTTATATGGTTAGTTGGCACATTTGTCAAAGAAAATGAAGAGGGATGGTATTACAGATTATTTTATATCTTGCAAGATTATGCATTATGACTTCCTACATTTTATTAGAGATGTCCAGAATATTTTTCAATTTTGGAGGGGCATACTAATCTCTCAGAAGCAAAATTATGCTGAGAATTTAGAAGAGTAAATCTTAATGACAATATAAGTTTCTCCTTATTTATCTTTATGGCTTTCTGCCAATTAAACTTAAACAAAATTATTTATTTTTTTGTTGTGTGCCAGGTCAGTACAAGTAACATGTGCTTGAGAGAACGAATGGAAGCAATTTATCCACAGCTAGAAGCGATGCGCCAGAGAAGAGAAGAAAGGAAATCTCAGTTTTTTGAAATATTAGAAAAAATAAACAGCATACTAAGAGAGATCAAGCCATACAATACACCATTGGTAGGTTTTGACGAATCTGACCTCTCTGTCGGGAAACTAGCGAAGCTCAAATCTCAGTTGGAGTATCTTAGGACAGAGAAGGTATATCTGTATAATTTTTGTACCAGTACTAGGTATAGTATCTCTTCCCAGCACCATAGTCCTAAGATGATTTTTTTTTAAGGTCAGTGAGTATTGGCTCACCGACAATTTCATTGATAAGAAAAAGTTATTTACAGAATAGTCCTAAGATGATTAAATTTTGCAAAGTGCAAAACAGTTTGTGCTATGGATCAATATCTCTGTTTTCAAAGTTTAAACAATCAATCCGACCTGTTCAACATCATCTCCATATAAAAATGTTCTTGGAGAATAAATTTTTCATTTTTTAGATTTTTTTTACTATTTCTTAAGATGTGTAGAAAATCACCTTATCTAAAGATTTTTGAACCAGCCAAAAATAACGATTTACTATTTAAAAAATGTAAAAAAATGCATACCTGAACTAGTACAATAATTGTAGTTGGCCACAAGGAGCATGGAATCCTTTTATCATCTTAATTATGTTGTGTGTATTTATTTTTTTACTCTTACTTTCTAGGTTAATCGTACAAAGCAAGTAGGAGAACTATTGAATTCCTTGAACTCCCTCTGCCTGGTGCTGGGTATAGACTCCCAGGAAATACTCAAGGGTGAGTTTGGATCTTCTGTGGCAGCCAGTAATATAAGTGATGGTGTGATCCAACGGTTGGTGTCTGAGACTGACAGACTAAGGGTCCTTAAGATGAGCCGCATCGAAAAAGTAAGTTTTTGTTTGTAATAAAAGGGACTAATTTCATGCATAATCTGCAAAATCTCAAAAACAAAAAAAGAAATTGTTTTTACTAGTTTCTTCAAAATATGCTCAAACGTATCAAAAATTGGGTGTTTTAAATTTACTTTTGAGGAAATTAGTCGAGAAAGTTACAGGTGATAGCTCTCGATAGTTGTAAAGCTGTATAAACCTACATTTTGCAGGGGCAGAAATGGAAGTTTTCATTTGTAAAAGAACTAACTAAATTACCACATGGCATATACATGTAATGACTTGAACTTTCGTAAAAATAACTTTCCCATTCAAAAATGGCATCTCCCTCCAAAGTGTTACCTATGTTTCCTGTGGAGCCTCATTAAGTTAACAAGGATCAAAGAGACCTTTTGACGGAACTATTATCATTATTATTATATAAATTGTTCTCAATTCAATGACTAGGTGTTCATAATAAAAACAAAATTGTTTAAATTTTGGTGTAGTTACAAGATATGGTGATGAGCATGTTGGAGCTGTGGACACTAATGGACACTCCTGTTGAAGAGCAGCAATGTTTCCGGGAGGTTGCATCGAACATAGCTGCATCAGAGGATGAGATAACTGAACCCAATTCTCTCTCTCTTCAGTTTTTAAAGAACGTCAGATTCCCTTTTTTCCGCTTTATGTGCCATTTGACAGTTATCTGCATTTCATGTGCCATGAAGCTTTAAAATTCATGAAAAGGTCCTCCTGAAAAGTAGCCCAATTTTTTTTCGATTTTGGCAGTGAGAATGAGGAAACCATGTACTGTATATAGTATTGTGGGGTAGTGAGGCTATGGTACTATGTATAGCGCGGATTAATCCGTACTATGGATCAATATCTTAGTTTTCAAAGTTCAAATAGTCGATCTAAACCGTTCAACATGAGATCCATATGAAAAAAAATGTACGTGCAGACTAAATTTTACATTTTTTAGAATTTTTTTAGATAGGTAAAATATCACTAGTTTTGAATGGTCTAGAATTTTTAGATCAAGTGTATATCTACCCATCTAAAAAATTGGTAACAAAATTGTAAAAAATGTAAAATTTTGATCTACAAGTACATTTTCAAATGGAGATCACATTGAATAGTTCAGATCGACTGTTTGGACTTTGGAAACGAAGATATTGATCCATAGTATTTACATTGAGCACATAATTTTTGCTAACCTTGCACTTGGCCCCTTTAAACTTACGCAATTGAAATTATGTGGATTTCAGATTGAAAATGAAGTAAAGAGGCTTGAGACCCTCAAGACTAGCAAAATGCGAGATCTTGTATTGAAGAAAAAGTTAGAGCTCGAAGACATTTCAGCACGTGCCCACATAGTAGAGAGATTTAATACAGAGATTGAATCCATATTGACCGCATTAGAAACTGGTATTTTTTTTAATATATTAATCTAATGTAATATCAGCATGGTTTTGTTTTCACTACCAGCTTGACCAAATTTCTTCTTCATTTTTTTTTTGGATTTTTGGCTTTTATTGTGTAATTTAAGATATTATTTTTTTTACAATATAACGGGTCTAAATTTTTATCAAATGTACAGGAGTTAGTGACCCTTCGGCAATATTAGAGAGCCTAGAGACTAAAATTTCAAATGCAAAAGAGGATGCATTCAATAGAAAAGAGATACTCGAAAGGGTTGAGAAATGGCAAGCAGCCTGTGAAGAGGAGGCTTGGCTTGAAGAGTATAACCGAGTGTGTACCTGTTAATATTTTTTTCTTTTTCTTTTCGTCATTCTTATAGGAAATGTGCTCGTAGAAATACTAATATTTATGATAATGCCTGACAATATTGGAAATAGATTTATTTCAATATAAGAATTTCCATGCTAAATATTGCCTGAATGGGGATCAAATGCTATATCAAATATTAATATCAATATGATCATATTAAAAGTATAAAATTAAAACTATGGGAGTCAGGAACAATTATTAATATGGGGTGCAGAAATGAATTTTCTTAAGAAAAATACTTGTATAACATAAAAAAAGTACCATATATACTTGTATAACTAAAAAATGGGGAACATTGCAGCACATTTATACCACTTAAATCTGTGAATGTGTTCATAAATAACTAATATTTTCCAGGATGATAACCGGTACAATGTATCCAAAGGGGCCCACCTAGTACTAAAGAGGGCTGAAAAAGCTCGTTCTGTTGTTGGCAAGATCCCAGGTTTGTTTCTTTTTCAGATAATTCATAAACTAATTATAATTTTCTTTTCTTTTGCAATTTTAACCAAAAACCCCTGACAATGCGGCAGCATAACTAGTATCAACTCGTAGACTCTTGTACTATAAAAATATTATTATTTTGGTGGTGTTTTTTTTTTGTACTTCCAACTCAGCTTCCTTCTTTTATATATGTTTTATTTTTATCCTGGTCAGGAATGGTGGAGGTGCTAGTATCCAAAACCAAGGCTTGGGAGAAAGAGAGAGGAATGGAGTTTAGATATGACGGTGTATGTCTAGTTCTATTTTTATAAGGAAAAATTATGTCCTTAACCCCTGAAAAAACTCAAATTTTGTTATAACATTCATAAATCCCTGGCACTTTGTTTTTCACAAGTACCAAAGAAAAAGGAAGTTGTTTGTATATCTTTTGGAAAGGAAAGATATTTTGAGATTTTTCAGGGGTATTAGAAATCCAAAGGAAATATTTGAAATTTTATTACTGTTTCTTTTTGTCAAATGCTGTAGATGGAGCTTGTTGCTATGCTTGAAGAGTACACATGCCAGAGGCAGGAGAGAGAACAAGAGAAAAAAAGACTGAGGGTATATATGCATTCCTATATATTTTTCATAATAGGAATAAAATAAGACAGCAACTGTTATATATAGGATTATCATACAAGGGCAATGAAAAGTAATTTAGAAAAGAAAATAAACAAAGTTTCCAATGAAACCTCTAAAAGCAACAAATGAAAGCAGGTAAATCAATTTAATATTACATCTAGAGAATATAGAATGGTACCATAGTAGACAGGGTTGGTCTGTACCAGTGTATTTGAATTTAGTAGGTGTTCTGAAGTTACGTCTATTAATAAAAATATAGGAACAAAGGAAACATAAGACGGAGCAAGAAGTACAGAATAGCCCAAAAGCAGGTCCACTGATGGGCCTGAAGAAACAAGTTTCTAGAACCCTGTCAGGTCGCCAAGAGAGAAAGCCATCTCTAGGTGGGACCCCCCGATCAGCGAGGAAGGCCGAAAATGCAGGGTGCACGGCATTCAGCAGTAAGATTTCATCACTATTTTGTCCTTCTTAACTCCTGAGTTGAAACTAGAGAGAAAGAGTTTGACATATTATCTTGTGTTTATGTTTTTTTCTTTTTCTTTTCCCTTTTCTGAATACTCGGATTTAAATAATATAATAAATACCCAATGGAACAGAGGTCTTATTTCAATTTCGATTGTTTATTTAGTACAGACTTGGACGATATAATAATATCTGACACAACTTCTCATGCATGGGTGGAGCTAAAAAATGTCTTGAATGGGGTTCAAGTATCATATTGTTTACATCAATAATTCATATAATTATCACATCAAAACTATGAACAGTAACTATGAGGTTCATAGTGGAATCATCTCATATTATTATGACAATTTAAGAAAATTCATGTATAACACCAAAATACTGCATTAAATCCCATTAACTCGTCTGTTTACTTATTTAGTTATTTGCCCGTTTGGTACGCAGGTAGGAGGTCAGATTTGAGTGGACTAGGGACAGCGAAACGACGTCAGCTGGATCCATGTTCATCAGAGAACGGAAGCCGGCCATCGACACCGTCCAAATCAGATGTTGTAAATGGTGGTATTAATGGTGGAGATGACGATGATGGCGAGATTTCGACGCCCCAAAGTGTGTCATCTGCTACATTTTTCTGAATAGAATGTTATTTTGGAATTTTACAATTAACCTGTATGTTTATAATTGAGGCTTATTGTTGATTATGATGAGCTTCTAGAGGCATTTGTTGATAATGAGGTGATTGTGGTAGGTGGTCAAAATGTGTTAATTTTACCAAGTTAGTGCTCTTCTTTTGATATTGTGTTGAAGGGATTCTGTTGAATATAGGCAACACTGCTCCATTAGTCCAAAATCCAAATTAAATCAACAATGTATTAGTCTAAAGTTGAGGCCGTCTTCTAAAAATTAGGTACTTCAAGGCTAAAGATTTGTTTAGATATTATATTTAGTCCTAGACCTTTTGTGCAAATATTTTCTCTAAATATTTGAGAAGAATTAATAATTTAATTTATTTCACATGTTCATTACATATATATAAATAGTTTGGTTCTCATTTGACATCAAGCAAGATTAAAGAACAGTAACTTATTTGGAGGTTATGTTGTGTAGTAGAGAGTTTGTGCTGTTAGTGTTATAATATTTGTCATATAATAAAATTTATTTCGAATTTATTTGTGTCTCTTCTCAATTCCTCTATGTTGGGTTTCAAATTTACTTGGGGTCAGATCAAGACAAGGGAATAGTGGGAAGGGAAAGGAAACAGGCCCCTAACCGAACCTGACTAGAGACGTAAATTTGTTTTAGAATCAGAAAAAAATAATGAGAGTAAACAGAAGGGAACGGAGGGAAGCGAGGGTGAACTGTGTATAAAAACTTGGTGATTTTGTTCACCTAAAGGAGGTGAACTCGCTTTCTTCTCTTTCTTTTCCTTTCTATTATACACCATTTTTGTAGAGCATAGCCTAAGATACATTTCCATCAAACACAAGTAGTTGAGGGGAGGGTAATTTTAATGAGGCACTTGTTTAAAAATTTGATGGAAGTACAGAATGTAGTACACTTCTACAAAAACCCATTTTAAGAAATATAAAATCACATGTATTTAAGGTTATTTTGGTCAATTGTCACCTCAAAGTTAATAGTTTTAAGTGAAATTGTTATTGAAGGTGATTGTCACCGCAATTTTAATTCATAGGAAAAAAATAAATAAAAATATTAAAAATAAAAAGCGTTGCGGAGAAATTTTAAAAATAAGAAGGCAGTATCGTGCCATGACGTTCCGTAGGGACCTCATGCCAAACTTTGGTTCTACGGAAAAAAAAAAAACCAAAAAAATAACTATGGGACGCCATGCCCTACCCCTCTCCAAATCTGAAAAAAAAAAAAAAAAAAAAAGATTATTAGTGGGATGCCATGCGCTACCCCCTCTCCAAAAAAAAAAGAATTTTTCCAGAACTTTTTTCTTGTGGTTATTTGAGATTTTGTTTCACTCCACAAGTATCCAATGGAGAAGCCTAAAAGAGGTGTGTAAACGTTACTTACAATAGTTTAGCATCAAAGGAAGCATTTTTTGATAATCTAATAATGCTAATATAGAGAGGAAAATTTAACAAAAAAAAGACTACTATTCTGTCATGAAATTGCACAAAGTTCATCATGAAGTTAATTATTAGAAAATTTCTTAGAGAGGGGGTAGCGCATGGTGTCTTAATCTATTTTTTTTTTTTTTTTTTTCAGATTTGGAGAGGGGTAGCACATGGCGTCCCATAGTCATTTTTTGGATTTTTTTTTCTCCGTATAACCGAAGTTTGGCATGGCGTCCCTGCGGGACGCCATGTCACGATACTGCCTTCCTGTTTTTAAAATTTTTCCACAACGCTTCTTATTTTTAATATATTTTTTTTTTTTCCTATGAATAAAAATTGCGGTGATTGTCGTATATTAGGCCGCAATTTTTATTGATAGGAAAATTCAAAAACAAAATATTAAAAACGAGAATGGGTCCGTAGAAATTTGAAAAATAGGAAGGGGTACGCGGCCCATGGCGTCCCGTAGAAATTTGAAAAACAGGAAGGGGTACGCGGCCCATGGCGTCCCTCAAGGACGCCATGCCAAACTCCAGTCCAATGGAAAAAAAATTACCATGCCATGGAACCCGATTTTTTTATTTATATCCAAAAAAATATATAAATTTAAAAAACTAACCAAACCGCTTGTTTTTTTTCAAAACTACCCAAACCGGGAAAAAAATTTCTGGTTTCAATACCAATTTCCGGAAAAAAAATCCGGAATAATTTTTTCCGGATTTAGGATTTCTTTTTTTTTCCGAAAATTTTTTTTTAGGAAATTTTTTTTTCAGTTTTTATTTATAATTTATTTATTTTTTCTATTGAAGTATTACAAATATTTAATATATTTTTTAAAAAATAGATGGAATACTATATAATTTGATTTATTCGAAAGACTGCTACAAATAATCCGGATCAACATTTTTCATGCCGGATTTTTTACGGCCGTAAAAAAAATAATATAATATAATATATGTATATGTATATATAATATAATGAGTACGGCTAACACGCTTCCTCTAGCATATGGGCCGAAATACTTCCGGTGGAAATTTGAAATTTCAAAATCCAAAAAGTCGATCTGAACCGTTCATCTCCTTCTCCATATTAATATCTGGTTGGAGACCAAATTTTACATTTTTCTGAAATTTTTTACTATTTATTAAGCCATTTTGAAAATCGCTGATCCAACGGTGGCTTAACAAAACAGTAAAACCATTGGATCAGCGATTTCCAAAGTGGCTTAATAAATAGTAAAAAATTTCAGAAAAATGTAAAATTTGGTCTCCAAGCAAATATTAATATGGAGAAGAAGATGAATGGTTCAGATCGACTTTTTGGATTTTGAAATTTCAAATTTCCACCGGAAGCATTTCGGCCCATATGCTAGAGGAAGCGCGTTAGCCGTACTCTAATATAATATATGTATATGTATATGTATATATAATATATGTATATGTATATGTATATATAATATATGTATATGTATATGTATATATAATATATGTATATGTATATGTATATGTATATATAGAGTACGGCTAACGCGCTTCCTCTAGCATATGGGCCGAAATGCTTCCGGTGGAAATTTTAAATTTTAAAATCCAAAAAGTCGATCTGAACCGTTCATCTTCTTCTCCATATTAATATCTGCTTGGAGACCAAATTTTACATTTTTCTGAAATTTTTTACTATTTATTAAGCCACTTTGAAAATTGCTGATCCAACGGTGGCTTACCAAACAGTAAAAATCAGAAGCTACCGTTGGATCAGCGATTTTCAAAATGGCTTAATAAATAGTAAAAAATTTCAGAAAAATGTAAAATTTGGTCTCCAAGCATATATTAATATGGAGAAGAAGATGAACGGTTCAGATCGACTTTTTGGATTTTGAAATTTCAAATTTCCACCGGAAGCATTTCGGCCCATATGCTAGAGGAAGCGCGTTAGCCGTACTCTGTATATATATATATATATATATAATATATGTATATATATATATATATATAATATATGTATATATAATATAATATATGTATATATAATATAATATATATGAAAATGAAGATATAAAATATGAGGTATGATGAGGTATAAAAAATATGAGGTATTGGAACCCTCGTTTAGTGCCTTAAAAATTCAGTTTAAGTTTTCGTTCAACGGTAGGCATTCAACGATCGGTATTTTCAAAGTTTTCAAAGTCCAAACAGTCGATCCAAACCATTCAACATGATGGATATTTTAAAATGTGCTTACAGATCAAATTTTACATTTTTCTAAATTTTTTTACTATTTATTAAGATGGGTACAAAAATTCAATAGTATGAATATAGCGATTTTGTTAAATACTTAATAAATAGTAAAAAAATAAAATTTGATATACAAGCACATTTTAACATATATATACATATATTATATTATATATACATATACATATATTATATTATATTATATATACATATACATATACATATATTATCTTATACTTTATATACATATACATATATTATATTTGTTAGTGTAATAATCTAGAAGTCAATAATACGATAATTTATCATAAAGCTTTGTTCATGAATTGGATGATTAATATCATTTTGTTGCCTTGAGTATTATTGCATTTATGGATCATTTCGAGTTCATGACTGAAATTGTGAAACTCCATAATATAGAT
This sequence comes from Carex rostrata, assembly GCF_964058835.1. Taxonomy (NCBI): domain Eukaryota; kingdom Viridiplantae; phylum Streptophyta; class Magnoliopsida; order Poales; family Cyperaceae; genus Carex; species Carex rostrata. The sequence goes on from NC_135937.1 coordinate 6,415,165, forward strand.
GATATATACTCTTAAAAGGTCACTGACCAAGGTAATTAGCAGGAACACTAATTACCGCTGTAAGGTTAGTATGTGGATTAAATGATGGTCAAGTTTTACAGACCATAGACAAGGAGTTGTCATTTTAATCACATAGATATATGTTACAGGAACATGATATCTGACAGACCCCGAATGAAATATTATACGGAATTGTGTTCGTGTCATTAATGCTTTCATTCAGTGTTAAGTTCTAAAGTATGAGGTATTCATCTTTCCTACTAAGAAATGTATATGTGTGATTGTTATCAAACGCTGTCGGTAAAATACAGTTATAACGGTAGCTCTTCGGTATACATGGCTTAGCTGAGGTAGTGATGGTTTACCAAAAGTACTATTGTCCCTCGTATCTCTATACGAGCTATAGCATCACTGGGCCCCTTGATAGAATAAGATTATCAGTGCGCGGTATGATTACAAGAGTAATCATATTTGATAATCTGCTCAAGATCAAGAAAAGATTAAGTTTACAAGGATGACACACACCTACCTTGAAACTAATCTGATAGCTATGTAACAAAAGAACTGACACAAGTAAATTGTTTACTGGATCGTGATATTGTACTGTACAGCATCATCTGTGTAATTGGATGGTCATGATGTGTTGCCAGATGCCGCTCATGATTATAGAAGTTAAAACAGTTTTAACTCTATTTACCAACATAACACATATCCTATTGGGTCACACCATATAGGAGTTAATCGGAGAATCTTATTGTGATTGATTATAAATTGGTTATGATCAATAGTAAGATGGTTATAATTAATTATACGTGTTATAATTAAATTATAAATGTTATGTAAAAATAACAAGCAAAAACATTGGTTAATTTATAAACGTGTGTGACACGTTGTATAAAAGTTAACCGGTTAATTTATAAATGTGCAGGACACGTTGTATAAATTACCGAAACAACAACCGCAAGAAAAATATATATAATTGTTCAGAATAATTATACGAATATTATTTGTATTCGGGCCGAGGGCATTCGGGTCTTTTCAGATTCGTCCTTATCCGCATGACATGTCATCGATCCTATCCAGATGACACGTCATCGATACCGAAACAAACAACCGCAGAAAAATATATATAATTGTTCAGAATAATTATATGAACATTATTTGTGTTCGGGCCGAAGGCATTCGGGTCTTTTCAGATTCGTGCTTATCCGCATGACGTGTCATCGATCCTATCCAGATGACACGTCATCGATCTTATCCACATGTCATCATCCTTATCCATTCGATGGCATATCTTATAAATAGGCCGAACTTGGAGGGCATTTTGGTCTTTTGGCAACCGACCCTAAACCCTATAAATAGGGGTGGAGGGGTAGAGAGAAAAATCACTAATTCACTTGTATCGTTTCGTGCAGAATCGAATTGGTATTTTCTCTCTTTCTCGGTTTCTCTCCCAAATAGTGTTTCGGTTGAGAAAAGAAAGTTATACGTAGTTGACGTATAATCTTGCGGGTTGTTGTGGAGAATATTTACGGGATCGATGAATAGTGTTTTACCGAATTTCGCGGTATGTCAGTTTTGCTTATTGATGAAACTGAGTAACCGAAAATTCGTGTTTACGGGTTTTCGTCTTTTTCCCCGTGAATAGTGTTTTTGCAGAATTCCGCGGTTTATAGTATTTCTGGCAAAAGAAATAAATCGCTCTCTGGTTAGTCCTGGTGGATAACCGATAGAGGTATCACACGTGTGATACTCCGAGTCGATTCCTTCCCTGATGAGGCTCTACTCGCTCGGTCTGCATTCCAACTGTGATTTGGAAACAAGGTATAAACATGTTATATTAATCTATTTAATTGGTAAGTAGATTAAAGTTTTAGAAATCAATCATGGAGTAGATCTGTAAAATGATTAAATTGGGTTTTGATGCCAAAGGAATACTGAAGGTGAACCGCCTTGGAAAGTTTCCTGACATACCCCGTTTAATCCTGAGCTTAAGTTGGCTGTAGAAATTTTTGTTCTACGGTCATTCCGCACCTTAAGCCTAAACGGGTTTTGGTTACAGCCTCGCCGAAACCCCAACAATATTATATTATTTTTTTTACGGCCGTAAAAAATCTGGCATGAAAAATGTTGATCCGGATTATTTGTAGCAGTCTTTCGAATAAATCAAATTATATAGTATTCCATCTATTTTTTTTTAAAATATATTAAATATTTGTAATACTTCAATACAAAAAATAAATAAATTATAAATAAAAACTGAAAAATGAAAAAAAAATTTCCTAAAAAAAAAAAAATCTTAAATCCGGAAAAAATTATTCCGGATTTAGAAAAAAAAAATCCTAAATCCGGAAAAAATTATTCCGGATTTAGGATCTAATTTCCGTAAATTTTTTTTCCAAAAATTGGTATTGAAACCGGAAATTTTTTTTCCAGTTTGGGTAGTTTTGGAAAAAAAATAAGCAATTTGGTTAATTTTTTAAATTTATATATTTTTTTGAATATAAATAAAAAAATCGGCCATGGAACGCCATGTAATTGTTTTAGCCCATAGAACGCCAAAGCATGGTCTCCTCCTTGGATATGTCTCCAATTTTGCATTTGCCTCTCGGTACAGTTCAGCTGGCGCCTAATGTTTCCATTGGAATCAGTATGAGCAATTAAAATAATGTCTGTCCCAATTAATGAGGCTTGTTTAAAATTTGAACTCAACTTGTTTATAATTTCAGAAAGTAATTAACCAAGTTTATAATTTCTGGTATTATCAATATACTCTTTTATAAAAGCCTAATGTTTCAATATACTCTTTTATCTATCATTAAAATTTGGACTCAACTTGCAAAACACAGGTACTGACACAAATATCAGGCTCACAAGAGGAGGCTGAAGAACAACTAATAGAGATAAAAGAAAAGGCTGGGATACCGAGAGAAGAGAGCAGATCACCTGCCCCCAGTGCAGGAAAATTCTGCCCCTTTTATCCATGCAATTGGGACCAGTCACTCTTAAAGGGGACCGATCACTGTTTATTTTTGAATTTGAGATCCACTAACAGTGACTCTGGGGGCAGAGGATTCGATCTCCCGAGAAAAAGCACAACTAAGCCAAAGCACGACGTCCCATGGGCTAAAACAATTGCATGGCGTCCCATGGTATTTGTTTTTTTTTTTTTTTTTTTTCTGTTGGACTTGAGTTTGGCATAGCGTGGGCCACGTACCCCTTTCTGTTTTTCAAATTTCTACCGACTCATTCTCGTTTCTAATATTTTGTTTTTGAATTTTCCTATCAATAAAAATTGCGGTATATTAGGAGTTGGGACGTGATATCAAAATTCAAATTTGAAGAATTATATTTTAGCATATTTTATTATTAATTGTTTAAATTGATTTGAAAAAAAATATGATTAATATTATAAGACAACTCTTATTTATTAGAAGATAACTTAGTGGATCCTCCCAAATTTTAATCAGAGACGAAGAGAACGGGCATGGATTAAAATATTAACAGAGCTAATTTTGGCTACATGCAGCGCATCATTCACTTTTATCTCTACAGATCCTACACTGCCTGAAACCAAACTAACTCTGTTGATATCTAAACCCTGCAATCTCCATAATAGAGAATACGAAAATAGAAATCAAGCTTCTCTAGGTCTTGAGTTCCCCATGGCATCCGCTCCGTCCAAGCTCTACCAAGGTCTCTCTCTCTCTCTCTCATTAAAACTCTTCTCCTCATGAAAATCTTCATTTTCTCGTTGCAAAATTTGTACACGTGCAGATGACGTCAGTCTGGTAGTGGCACTTTTGGACACCAACCCCTTTTTCTGGGCCGCCGCCTCTCTCCCATTCTCTGAATTTCTCCGACATGTAATTTTTTGCTCTTTTTCCCCTCAACTTCCCTCAACTTTACAAAACAGTCCGAATATGCTTCTATAAAAGTCACCAAAAGTTAATGCCAATTTTTGGTATGCCCCAATAAATAAATATAATATCAGTAGGTAGATGTCAATTTTCATTCAGTTGATATTTTCGCATACTTTGGTATTATTGGTGCAAGTATAAATTATCACAGATTGTTTTTTGGTACTGTAGCAAATGATTTCCTACAATCAAAAATATTGTTGTAATTTTTTTGTTTTATAATTACTAGGTCATACCCTTTATTAATTCTCTTCTCCTACTCAACCAACTCAACCGAGTGGTCCTCATAGCTACCGGTACCAGCTCTTGTGGATACATATATGACTCGGGGGAAGGTAATTATAATGGAAATGCAAATGCTGTCTGTTCTGGAATTATAAAAAAGTTGGAGGACTTTGTTGGAAAAGATTCCAAAATTGCTAAAGGGCCCAATGGGGATGGTACACAGCCTGCCATCTCTTCCCTTTTCTCTGGGTCTCTATCTCTTGCCTTATGTTGTATCCTTTCTGATATTATAAAATGAAGAATTGAATAAGAAAGGAATCAGCATTTAGTGAGTTAGTGGAGTGGCAGCGTTGATTTTGTATATTCAATTTCATGCCATTTAAAATTTAGTGGATTTTCAGTACCCATATACAAATAATCAACATGTAGATTGTGTCATACTATATATTACCTTGACTTGAAGAAAAAGATATTCAGAGAATTTTTCGGTCTGGTGCTCGGCATCCGCAGCCTCGAGTGAGTCTTCATTTTCTATTAGAGAATTATATAATCAATACTGAGTGAGGCTACGATACTATGCATAGCGCATGTTGGTCTGTACTATGGATCAATATCTTCATTTTAAAGTCCAAAGAGTCGATCTGAACCGTTCAACATGATCTCCATATAAATATGTCCTTGTAGATCAAATTTTACATTTTTTAGAATTTTTTACTATTTTTTTAGATACGAAGGGAATCACTTGATCTAAAGATTCTAACCATTCAAAAGTAGTGATTTTTTACCTATCTAAAAAAGTAGGGAAAAATTAAAAAATAAATAAATAAAAAATGCAAAATTTAGTCTGCAAGTACATTTTCATATGGAGATCATGTTGAATGGTTCAGATCGACTCTTTGGACTTTAAAATGAAGATATTGATTCATAGTACAGACCAACATGCGCTATGCATAGTATCGTAGCCTCACTCATCAATATTTCTCCTTGATCATTTTGTTTCAGATAAAATTTATGCAACTGAGTTCACATTAATTGAAACATTAACAATTAGTGCAGATCCTTTGCATCCAAGGTTCTCCCGATGGACCTGAACAGTACGTTTATGCTATCTTTTTCTTTCACTCACAAAAAAAACACACAATTATACATCAGCACATGCAAATGGTATACCTATCCTGAAAATATACCTTAACCTTTTCTTTTATTCAATATTGGATTGTTTTTACAGATATGTTGCAGTAATGAATTCAATATTTTCTGCACAGAGATCCATGGTATATCCAACTCAGTGTATTTAGAACCTTTCTTTTGATAGGGAAATTTTCTATATTATAATTATGAGTATTCCCGTAGGAATTTCATATTTTGTTTAATTTTTCAGGTGCCAATTGATTCGTGTATTGTTGGAGCTCAACACTCTGCTTTCTTACAGCAGGTTTGCACTATTACCATCTGCACCCTACATTCTGTATATTTTGAAATTGATATTTTCTTCATGCCAACCCTCCAAAAGTAATAGTAGTCTACAAAAGGTGATCAGTGTACTCTATTGTAAATCAATATGCACATGAGGTACATGTCTAATGGTCGCAAGAAAGGGCTGAACTAAAAAATTTAGATTGGGGGGGCTGAAATGTAAATGCATAATGTGTGCTCACTGAGATTTACCCAAATCACCACAACCACAAAATATAACTCTATAATTCTAACCACTAAGCTACAAGCACACATTTAACATTTTGTGTGTGTGGGGGGGGGGATGAAATTTTTATAATAATGGGGTCGCTGAGCACCCCATGCATTACCTTAAGATCCACCCCTATTAATAAGCAGTACTTGTATGGTGCATGATTAGATAATAGGCAGCACATAATAATTTTCTGAATGACTTGTATGATATATCAGCACCTGTACATGCTGGATGGCAGGTACAGGTTGGCCTAGACATCACGACGACAGCACCTGACTTTTTTTATGTGCTGAAAAGAATATATAGTATCAAATGGATTAAACAAAAAGGATAAGTTATAGGTATTATTGAAATGCTTGCAGGTATGTAATTATAACCAACTGGTACGTTAGACCTTGTACATTATCGATATGTGATAATGTTGACTTTCTGCTGAGATTTGGGGTGTTTTTAAACTTGTTTTATAATAATTTTGCTGCTGTTCTGCTGTTCTGCTTTTGTAATTTTTGTTTGTTTATCTGTGTTTGTGTTTTCTCAAAGTTCTTTGAATTACTATCCTAGGCTTCATACATAACGGGAGGTGTTTACATGAAGCCCCAGCAGCTAGACGGTTTATTTCAATATCTCGCGGTATTGTTTTTTAGTCTAACTCTTGTTTTATTTTTTCAAGTCTTAATTAGTGGACTGTGCACAGATTCACATATCAGTGAGATTCTGAGTTTTGGATCAATTATTATATACCTTCAAAAGAGAACCCTGATCATAGCTTACCAGCAGCAATTCAGAGGACTGCTACTGGATATTGACCAGTCAAACTTTTGCCTTCTTATTTAATGCACGAACTCACTAATGCTAGTTTGCTATGGTATGCTTAGGGGTGTCAGTCGGTATGGAACGGGTCGGGTGGAAGCAATTTTATACCCTTACCGTTAACAACAACAGCAACCAAACCAATCCTTGCTGTTAAGTTATCAAAAAAAACTTCACCCTTACTCGTACCTGATAAGCTAACGATTTTTTTTTTTATTTACCCATATCCGTCTTATACTCTTATTGAATACGGTATCAGTCAGGTAAACGAATAAAGGGTGTCATTGAATAGGTATATATGAGCCATGAATAATACTGTATCATATCATGCATCATCCCCATATAAATATATATCAACATATATAAATTTATTTTAATAATTACCATATAGGATAACAGGTATGAAATAGTCTTTACTCATAACCTTACCCTTACCCTTACCAGTTACGTTAACGAAAAAAAATTTACCCTTACCCGTACCCGATAAGCTAGCAAAAAAAACCTTACCCGTATTCGTCTTATAGAATACAATACGGGTCAGGTAAACGGATAAAAGGTTGCGATTGACACCCCTAGGTATGCTACTATCCCAGCTTGTTTCCATGCTGCATCTCTAACTTTTCAATTTATTTAATCTTCAGGCTGTTTTTGCAACAGATTTACATTCTCGAAATTTCTTGCGTCTTCCTAAACCTGTTGGAGTTGATTTCCGTGCTTCGTATGTCATTGCCCTTTTTCATTACATTTTCTCTCTCTTATATTAGTTTATTGTGTAGCTTTCATGCTAACTAGGTTGATATCAAGTAAATAATATGAAAATAAACCAAGTAATTCAAGCAAATATCAAGTAAATTTTGGTTTTTGTTTGATTGGACCGAAATAAGAGAGATTAAACCGAATGAAATATAAAAAACCGAAGTAATTCACAAATTCAACCAAACCAAACCCTTAAACCGAAGCATTTAATCCAATTTTTTTTTGTTGACTGAGGCCATTAAAATCTAAAGAAAGGAAAAAAAATTTAGAAATGATAGTCCAATTACCGAAGCTTAATTATTATTTGTCCTGCTTTAGGTGTTTTTGTCACAAGAAGACGATAGATCTGGGATATGTTTGCTCGGTTTGTTTGTCTATCTTTTGCAAGTATCACAAGAAGTGCTCAACTTGTGGGTATGCATTTTTACAGATTAAATTTCTAAAAACTACGAGGTTCATCTGTTATAAATAGCTCCAGTATTGGCACAAAATTTTTATGTAGGCTAGGTCATAGTTTCAATTTAAATTTTCCTTCTTTTGTGGAAATTGCTTGGAAAGAAAAGAAGGAAATACCTTTCCAGTTTCCACCTGTACCAAGTGGTATGATTTTTATTATAAAATGGCATGCTATGCTTCTGTTGCTAATGCATTGATTCATACAATTTAGATCGGAGTTCAATCAGACCACAGTCGATTCAACGACTACAGAGCAAAATCGCTAAGGTCATAAGATCTGGAGAAGGTGTGATATGCTTTTTTTTAAATGTTAAAATATTTTGAGAAATTTTGCAGTAGACTGAGAGTTTGGATGTTTCTTTTCTGGTCAAATTATTTTCTCTTTTTTTATACGCACGTGCCTTCTTTGTAATTGACCTTTGTAAACTGTCATCACTACTAGGTCAATAATATTAATATCTATTCGCTGATGCATAGACACGCCATTTCAGGCTTTTCTTTTTTCCTTCTCAAAGTGATCAAGGAAAATGAGGTAGAATATATATTTATATTATTCTTAGAGGGAGGCTATGGCACTATGTATAGCGCACATTGGTTTGTACTTTGAATTAATATTTTTTTTCCGAAGTCCAAACAGCCGATCGGAACTGTTCAACGTGATCTCTATATGAAAATGTATTGGTAGATTAAGTTTTACATTTGTTTATAATTTGTTTACTATTTTTTTAAATGAGTAGAAACCCACTATTTTTGAATAGTCTAGAATCCTTAGATGAAGTGATTTTCTACATATCTAAAAAAAAGAACAAATTTTTTTTAATAAATGTGAAATTTGATTTGCAAGTGTATTTTAATATAGTGATCATGTTGAATGATTCAGTGGCCTGGTCTTGAGGAACAAGCCCAATAAAATAAAACAACTATGTCTTTGTATATCCATTTATTAAATATGTAGAGGACATCAGTGTGAGGCGATAAGGCATGCTTCATAAATCATACTTTAGCTAAAGCATGTTGAGAGCATACTTGTTGGAGATATTCTTTTGTTTTCTGTCTATTTAAAATGAAATATTTTAAGTGTTAGGCTTAAGAAAAGGTGAAAACATTAGGTAGTGTGTGACGTGTGTTATCCTAACTTTTTATAAGAAGTGATGTTGTTAAACTTTTTTTAGCATTACAAAAAAAAAATTCCTTCTATGAATCTACGCAGGGGTTGAATAAAATTATTACTCTATGCATGGGCTAAATTTGATACAAAATAATACTTAACAAGATATATTTTAGAACGAAACATATTTATCACTTTAATTAAACAAATATTTCTTTAATAGAGAGCAAAATATAACATGTCATTAAATTAGCAGAAATTATATATGAAATTTACAAAAAAAAAATTTATCAAGCTTTTCTATTTTGAGCTAGTACGGTTTACTGGCCTCTCTGTTTGTAATGTTATACAAATTTGATACCAGACTTTTCTCAAAAAAATAAAAAATAAAATAATCATAGATATGACTTGGTCACCCAATTCCGCACCTAAATAGAGTTAAGATCTTATAAAGTTATCCATTTTTTTAGTTTAGATCCAGATCATCCGATTCGAATCGGGCTATCAGATTAAAGGAGCCCGTGCGCTCCACCCAGTCCGGATTGGAATCGGACGGTCCGGATATAAACTCAAAAATTATACGTTTTATTTAAGAGAAACATATTTATATTAATTTGCTAATATTATCTAGAGGGGAATATTTGATAATATCACCATCAATCTACTGAGTTCATTTTAAGTTAGATGTCAAGGATCAGAAAATATAGCTATTTTTTTTTTGGTTTTGTGTGGTGCTTACACAACCTGTAGGTCAGAAAATGAAGTTCTGTGATTTCAAATAACAGTCAAAATAAGGTACCAAAAGTACTTCTGTAACTGTTGAATCTGTACTGTATTTGGGTAAACAAACAAAACGCCAAAGAGGTCATTGTTGGAATTTTGGAGGACCAAAATGGATTTGTTAGATCCAAGTTTAATTAGAAATTTAGAACAGATTGGCCTATTCTTTCCACAGTCTACACCATAACCTTTTTGGTATCATCTTTCATTGAACACACAATTTGTATGTTTTTTTTCTCTTTTGACTTAGTTTGTACTTTGTACAATAAAAATCAAAGTTATACACACCTGACAATATGCATGAATCAAAAGAACTAGCTGATGAATTTCCTTTTCTTTTGCAAAACAGGACTTGTTCTCTAGCAAGCTCATGTTGCCTTAATATACTAAATTAATTGTTTTATATTTTAGCCTGTGACCGTCTGTACTCTGTACAAATAAATAAACTAAAACTTGTGGTGGGACCATGGGGGGCAGTTAGATTTGGGTATTTAAAAGTAAATCTACTTGTCTGCCTTCTTTCCAAATTCCATTTGCATAGATTCAAAAAGCAAAACATAATAAACAAAAAAGAATAAATAACTTTGTTGGATGTCTAAGTGGTGGCTTGAACTTGAAATGGACAGGTCCAAAGAGGCAACAAGGAATAATGCATCTAATGAGATTTATCATGTTTACTTATTAACAGTGAATATTTATACCAAATTGAAGTGGCTGGAATGATCTTCTTTGCCCCTTGCATTTGTAGCTTTTGTGTGTGTATATTTTCTTGGGTAAATTTAACAAAATTTAACAAAAGGTCTTGGGTAAATTTAACAAATTGTTAAATTAATAGTTATTTCACATTTTTATAATTGAAATTTTAAATTATTATATTAATATTTGACTATTTGTATATTTGTTTTAAGTGAGATGAAAATGCTCTTACTAACCAACAATCAGTTAGCACCAAAGTTTTAAATAGTATGCTATAGCAATGTTATTACATTGCTATAGTGTTTTCGGACCATAAAAAACTATGGTGCTATCAGTACTATAGCGTGCTATTTCGTACTATAGCAGTGTTATATGAAGATAGCGCTGTTTTTTTAGTCATTCCATTACGATGTGATAAAATACCTGACTACATATTATCTGGGACATAATTTTTTTAAAAAAAAAATATCTTTCCACATATTTCTTATCAATGTGAACAATCACAACTAGATAATGACTGCATTAATTGGCAACTTGGTGTAGTCCCTCCTAGTAGCCAACGGTATGTCTCAGTCAACTTTGAAACAATTCTCTCCAGTTGGTAAACACTTGGTTTTTCTTCAAGCCCTCCATCTAAGCTTAATTAAGCAGCCAGATTAGCAAGTAGGGGTGTTAACGGGTACGATACGAGTTGGGTGAAAGTTTTTTCATACCGTATCCATTTAGTTAACAAAAAAAATATTTATTCATATTTATATATCTAATAAGATAATTAAAAGGAATCTTATTTATATTCATCTTATCGAATACTAGACGAATTGGATAAACGAATAAAAGGATGCTATTATTTTTCCTATTTGTGCTTTTAATAAAATATTTTTTTTCAAAGCAAGAAATATAAATACAAAAAATCAATGGAAAGATAGATGAAAATAAATAAATTTAGAGTTATATCATAAACTTGGATCAGGAATAAAACTATATCAAGCCTGTCAAGTTATTCACAAGTTTAACCTTAAAATCTAACGAATTGAACAAACAATGAATCTAAGCCATTAAAACCATCTACTTCATGAGCAATATGTCTACATACAAAATTTATAATAATTTTAATTAATTTATTATAAAATCAAGTGACGTGTAGATTAATTTTAACAGTTTGAATTTGTTATTTAAAATCAATCCAATATATTTTAGAGCTAAGCTCATCAAATCCAACTAAGCCAACAAAAAAAAATCTTATCTATATCCATCTAATCAAACACAATACGAAAATTGAGAAAACAGGAGAAATGTTGCCATTATTGATTCAAATCAGCTGAAATTCCAGATGCATAAACAATAACTCTAAAATCCCTGGAATTCTGAATCCATCCGTTGAACTATTTTGACATGCGTGCACAGAAAAACCATCTGTTTCCAGATACATGCACAGAAAAAGTTGGACTGCTGAATTCAGAATTCCAAAAATTTCAAAAGTACTATTTATGAATTTGGATTTTAGCTGATTTGAATCCTACCATTACACCCCAGCCAGTGAGCACTTGGTCAACAAGAAATTGTGGGACCAGTACTCCCAAGGTCAGTGAACTGGAGAGAGGAACAATGAATTGGTCTTAGTGCTGTCATAATCACTATCACTTAATAGATTTGTGACTTGTGAGTGGATTGTTAATTTGTTATGCTCCGACAAATTATTATCTTTCTGAACTAAGCTTTTCATGCAAGCTACGCGTCTCCTCACATTAAAAAAACAGTAACTATATATTCAACATTGACGGAGCAGATACTCAAAGAAAATTTTAACTTGTCTTTTAGCCGGAATTTATTTTTAAATAAAGTTAAATACTATACAATATATTTCCCCTCTAAAACTCATAAATGTCATATTTACTATTCTAAAATTTAAGAAACTCACAAATTTATTCAATTTATTAACCTTTTCTATTAAAATCATTTTGCATTTATAAAGTATCCATTTTATTATTTTGTAAAAAAATATTTAATCTATTTTAAAGAAATATTTAGTCTTCTAAATAGTTGTTTTTTAGAGCAAAATTGTTCATTTTCTTACTTGTGATGCACACACAAGCATATGCATGTATACATATCACTAGTAGAAAATGAACCATTCGGCCTAAAAAATTAATCAGTTAGAAGATGAAACATTTCTCGTACACATACTACATACTTCTTATTTTTAATAAAAGACAAAATGGGTACTTTTACATTTAAAATGAGTTTTAATGTTAATTTGTGATTTTTTTTAAATTAGATGGTTAAAATATGATATTATGTACTTTAGAAGGGGGGAATACGTAATTTCAAGGTTTTTGAGGGGTATACATGAAATTCCCCTAATATATTAATTCAAGTACGATCGATTGATTAGCAAAATTAATTGTAATTATGGAAATTAATAATTTGAAAGTGCTTGTGAATGTATTTTTAGTTTTGCTGTCCGAATCGCTACATTTAAAAATAAAAATAGAGTTCTATTACTTTATTTGAGCCATTTGATTTAAAACAAACGAATTGGATCAATCCGATTTAGAATTCAAAGGATTTTTTTTTTTTTTTATAAATCCGGTCCATTTGGCCCGATTTAAAATAGTACCATAAAAATAGATGTACAGATACTCAGTTCGAATTAAATATTAAAAAAAAATATAAATCCTTGCATTGCTTTTAAAAAGGTTTGAAATAGAAAAATACAAAATTATATTACAAAACATGTTACAATAAATAGATTTAATACCGAAATTCCTTATAATAATAAAAAAGTAGTAGATAAAAAAAAAATTCAATTTTAAAGCGTAGGCTCCTAAAAGATCAATATATTACGATGACGCAAAGATATCACTTTTGGTGAGCCTTAACTTTAAATCTTATTAAATTTGACTTTAAACGACGAACTCAAATTGTTGCAATCAATTTGGTTCATGAGTGACACATTTATATGTAAATTTTACAAATTTTAGAATAATTTAGTACAAGTTAAGTGGTAAAAAAATGATAAAATAACTTATATAATATTTTGAAGTTAATTCAATAAATTTTAAAATTAAATTTATTAAAAACTTGATGAGCTTGATTAACACGCTGATCATTTTTTTAAATTAATAGGTACGTATTACCAAATTGGTGCAATTTACATTTGTACTTTGGTACTTCTTTCGATTTCACACAACAAGAATGAGACATTTTTTGCGAGGATAAAAAGTGACTTTTTGCGACGGACTATTTTATTGTAGTGTCATGAACATTTCCGAGTATATACCTTTTTTTTTATCAAATTAAATTATTTCTTAACTTTTTGTTGTTGTGTGTGTGTGTGTCTTCAATCATTATCGAATCTAAAAATGGTAATGTATCCATACGGGAGATAGCATTGATAATTAATAATGATTACGGAGATTCATGTTTTGGTGGCACGTGGATTATATATCGTTTTCATTTTGACTAAACCAACAACTAATGCATGTATAATGTATGTCAAATCGAAATTTGGCAAGTATAATGATGCTTTGCCTTACAAGAAACAAGCATAATTGCATTTCCCAATTATAAACTAGACGAATCACGCGTTTAGGTATTTGTTTGGTTGTGAATTAAAGCTAATGAGATTTAATTTAATTATTTTAATTTAGGTTGACTTAAATTATTCATGTTTGATTAATGTTTAAATTATGTCTTGACTTAAGTTATTTCTTGTTTCATAAGAATTTAGTGGTTTAAAGTATAAATTAATATTACAAATTATTTTGTCTTACAAAATTTATAATATTAATAATAAAACTATTTTTTGTATTTTTTTTATTTTGATTGAAAATAATTGTATAAGAAATGAGTTATGTAAAAATTAAAATTATGTTGATTTACTGAAAAACAAAATTATTTATTTGTAGTACAATTTTAAAATTATTTTATCTAATTATTTTTTAGATTGCATATTTTGTTAATTTTAAAAAATATTAATTTTATAATTGATAAAGTTATAACTTATAAGTTTCTTTATGCTTAAATGGAAACAAAATTTATTGTTTATTTTATATTCCTTAAAATATGATTAAAAAACAATGAAAAGTTAGGCCTCATATTCAATAAAATTAAATCACCTAGAGAGGTGGATTGGTTTAGGCCAAGTTAGGCTAGCTTAAAGATTGACTTATTTCATATTAGTCCGACTTAATTAAATTACATTTGACAGAATAAGTGTTGGATTGTGCCATAATCTACTTACTTGTTTTACTAGATTTGCAAAACATATATTTATTAAATTTAACAATTTTCTTAAGTTGAAATATGTACAGATTCATAAGAATTAGAATTGCAACAAGACTGTTGATGCTCTTTTCTTTGTTTTTGAGATAATTGACTGCACCATTGTTCTAATGAAGGCTAAGACTTCAAAATCAATATTTACTCTGCACAAATTTTTCGAAAAGTGGTCGTATGCTAAAATCAGACAGTCGAGCGCCGAAATATACCAATTTGAAAATTGCTAACCGTTGTAATGGATGCCACAACGGTTGGCCTCTAAAATTGGCAGAAATATAAACCTCGGAAATGAATTTTTCCATTGCACAACAGTTGCTAGTGCTGTCATAATCACTGAATAGATTCGTGACTTTTGACTTTTGAGTGGATTGTTTTGCTCCGACAAATTATTATCTTTCGGAACTAACCTTTTCAAGCAAGCTACGCGCATTATGAGATTTATATATCCCTTCACATTAAAAAAACATTGAACATTGACGGAGTAGATGCTCAAAGAAAATTTTAACTTGTCTTTTAGCAGGAATTTATTTTTAAATAAAGTTAAATACTATACAATATTTATCAAAATTACATATTTCCCCTCTTAAACTCATAAATTTCATATTTACTCTTCTAAATTAAAAAAAAAACTCACAAATTTACTCAATTTATTAACTTTTCTATTAAAATCATTTTACATTTATAAAGAATCCATTTTATCATTTAGTAAAAAAACATTTTCAAATAATTTTTTTTTTTTATAAATCCGGTCCATTTGGCCCGATTTAAAATTTTAATATACAAAAATAGATGTACAGATACTCAGTTCGAACGTAAAGTTGTTAATTATTAAAAAAATATATAAATCCTTGCATTACTTTTAAAAAGGTTTGAAATAGAAAAATACAAAATTATTTTACAAAACATGTTACAATAAATAGATTTAGTACCAAAATTCCTTATAATAAAACATATTCCAGTAGATATTCCTACATTGTAATGAATATTAGTAGGTAAAAAACAAGTCAATTTCATCACTTTTGGTAAGCCTTAACTTTAAATCTTATCAAATTTGTCACTACCAAGATTTAAAAAAAAAAAAAATCTTATCAAATTTGATTTTCAACGACGAACTCAAATTGTTACAATCAATTTGCTTCATGAGTGACGCTTTTATATGTAATTTTTACAAATTTTAGAATAATTTAGTATAAGTTAAGTGGTAAAATTAAAAATGATAAAATAAATATGTTAAAATAACTTATACAATATTTTTACCGTTTATTTAATTAGTAAAATTAATTAAAAATATATAAATTTTCATATAAACGAACCACTCATAAAATTTTGAATTCATCTGAAATTAATCCAATAAATTTTGATATTAAACTTATTAAAAACTTGATGAGGTTGATAACACCCTGACCATTTTTTTTAATTAATATTATAGGTATCACCAAATTGGTGCACATATATTTGTATTTTGGTACTTCTTTCGATTTCATGAACATTTCCGAGTATATACCTTTTTTACAAAATTAAATCATTCCTTGACTTGCTTTTTCTTTTTGTGTGTCTTCATGCTTTTGTTATTAGGGTTGCAAAAAAGCACGTAACTCAGTAATTTGATTGAGTTTGATTTGAAAAAAAAATTCAGTTTGAAACGAATTAAATCAGTTTGATTCTTAAACAAATTAAATCCAGTTTGGTTCGAAATTAGTTTGAATCGAACTCGAACTGAGTCTAACTCGGTTTGAAACTCTCTTTTTTAGTTCTAAACCATACTTCAATTTCAAATCAATTCGATTCGAAACTAGTTCGAATCACACCGAATCAAACTCGAACTTTTTTTTAGTTAGAAATCCTGCTTCAATTTCGAACCAGTTCGGTTCGAAATTGGTTCGACCTCGAACTAGGTTAAGTTCAATTCAATTTGAAACTGATTCAAAATTAGTTCGAACTCGAACTAAGTTATAAGTTCAAAACTGATTTGAAATTGATTCAAACTCGAACTCGAACTAAGTTCGGTTCGGTTTGATTCATTTGTGGCTTACTTGTTATGTAATCATTATCAAATCTAAAAATTATAATATATATCCATACGGGAGATAGCTTTTAATACTAACAATAATTACGAAGATTCATGCTTTGGTGGCACGTGGATTGTATATCGTTTTAAACTAGACGAATCACGCGTATACTAACAATAATTGCATTCCCCAGTTATAAACTAGACGAATCACGCGTATACAGATTAGACCAAAATTTTTATTTCTACCATAATAAAAATAAAAAATCAAAACACTCCCGTTTGATCAGAATTTAAGAAATACTTGAATCTCACAGGCGTTCTGCCAACCCCCAACTATTTTTTTTCAGCAAAATTATTAACTAAAAAGACACGGAAATCAAGAAATCAAGTTATTTTGTTATCACTTTTATTTTGAAGATTTAAGAAAATCAAGCTAAAGAAATAATAAAACCAACGAAGTCTTTCCTCCAACTTCGAAGGCACAAAAATCAAGAAAATTTGTTTTTTAGTTATTAATTTAAAAAAAAAAGTTGGAGCCATAGAATCATTATGCGGACCTCAGCCTGGGACCGCAAAATCATTATGCAGATTCCAGTCTGAAGCCGCATAAAACCTCTGTGAACCTCAGTCTTTGAGGCCGTAGAACGCCTGTACAACCTGAATATTTCTCGAAATTCCCCAGAACCAGAATGATTTGGTTCATTTTTTTTATACTAGAAATAAAAATTTCGGCAGATTAGACATTAGAGCAAGCCTTAAATTCTATCTAATCTATTGTTTGAACAAGCTTTCTAAAAACAAAATGTACAAGTAAACTTCTTTTTGGTTTCTATTGGATTTCACAAGTTGAACATAATTGTATATATTGTTTTTGTTACTAAATTAAAAAGTGATTCTTATTATTATATTCATAATTGATTATATCATATAATATTTGAGCAATAATTAGTGCGATTAAAGAGACTGAATGCGCATTTTTCACTTGTTTTGATGTATATTTGACAAGGTTCTAAATGACGATTATCGTGTTATCGCGGAGAGGCTAAAAAAAATACCTATCGCGAATAGCGTAGCTATAGCAAAAGCTATCGTACATAGCATTTTTTTCTTTTAAAAAATTATATTCTATATTTCTACTAATTATCAAAATTGAGGAATTGGGGTAACAATCAAATGACAACTGATCTAAATTTATAATTTTTTTCAATCATGCAAATAAGAAAAAATAAAATCTACAAGATAACATTCTTTAATAGTTCATACCTCGTATTACATATTATAATAGATGAAGAGCAATTAATTTTACACGTGAAACAAACTCAATACCTATTTGATTATTTTGTAAATTACAATAATCAAAATCAGTTTTCAATTGAAACGAAGGACAATAATTTTACAAGTAAATACTAAACGAAGAGCAAGCAAAAGGAAGAATTAATATTTGAATATATTCCGATATAAAAGAAGAGACTAAATCACAAATGGAAAAAGAAACATAGAGTTCGATTTAGCATACCTAGCATAACGAACCATGTAGCATCACAAATAGGAATAGAAGCACAGAAGCCCATGCAAATTGAAAAAAAATAAATAATAAAAATAATTTCATGTAGCATAGTGGTCAACAATAGCGCATAGCACGTGGCAGTAATAGCGGTAAGCTATTATAGCTATAACGGTCGGAGTTGAATTAGCTAACTTTTATTTCATAGTGTAGCTTATATGGTTCGAAAAAATTATACTACAACTATAGCGTAACTATAGCTAGCTATTTTGATTTTGTTTCATTTTCTTTCATCAGGATAAATCAGAAAATCAATTGAGACATATATATTCCGAGATATACAAGACGATGTAATGAAGAGAGAAACACTAATTATAGTCTAGTTTTAGTGAAAAAAGTTTTTACTGTATAAGACGTCGTAAGGGGCTAAGGGCCAAGTCACAAAATAATATATTTTAAAGACAAATATATTTTTGTAATTTTTTAAACACATGATAACAAATTAAAACATATTTTATTTTATTTTTAAATTAGAAGTAGGCAAGCGTCTTTTCTTTGATCCCAACGCTTAAAAATGATCAAGAGATTCTTGAGTTATGAAATCGCATAACACACTAAAAATATAATGATTATCTACACTTATATAAGTAATATTTTTGGAGCTTTTATGGAAAAACGCTGATCTAAACCTATCTAAAAGTGAAATGAAACATATAGTATAGAAAATCGCACAATATGATAAATTGTCACACCCCGGAACTAGGGGTCGTGCAGTTACGCCGTGAATATATAGATGACTATACATTCACAAGGCAATTACGGTGTAAACCTAACATAATATCGGTTTACAACATCACCACTTCTCATTTAATTCGATTTAAAATCATGTTTATACAAATACATTTATAGATTATGATAATATACTCAATAGTATATATAAATTCGTGCAATAACTATATAATTGAAAGATAAAAAAAATCCCAATTCAATTCCCATTTTATACCATTTCTTTTCCTCGATTTCAACTCGATCGATCCCCATATTTCCAAATCAATATAAACCATTCCCATTAACATTTTATACACAGTTTAAAACATAAAAAAAAATTCATATTAAATCACAGTAAACGTTTAGTATACAATTAGGTTTACAAAACCACTCGACACGGTCCGATAACATGGTTATACACAAATACCATACCAAAACCCTATCGACATCAAAATGGACTCAATGTGAGGCATACCCTATCACTATGCGGCTTAAACCTCACTGGTCGAGCACTCGAATCCCTTCTATTCGCGTTTACCTGCAAACACATACAAAAGAATAAAGTTCCCCGAGGGGATAGGGGGTGAGAAAACTTGTCAACCGTTTTCTCAGTGCGGAATTTAGTCAGGGCTACTAGATTTATAAGAAATCCATTACCGAAACTAAATAAACCCGCAACGAGTTTCAATTCAACAATTTGATAAAAGAAATGCATATGTAACATATATAGAAGCAATTGAAATCCAACTCATATCACAATCAAATGAAATCGAAGAATTCATAGAATGGTTTGGTATAACAGATACAATTGCTAAGTCCGGTTACAATTGATAGATATCGACTATCCATCTCATTTGGCTTAACATTTCTCTGGTCTGGTTTATAGTCAAACATCCATATCAATTCGTCAATTTCCAATTTAGGATTGCATATCTCCCGATCATGCAACGGGTTGTCACTCTTCCAAAGAGAGACCAATAACAATCAATTATCCACAGTTTCAATCCTCCTGCTATACTCTACCTTTTTGGTATCAGTTAGCCTAGCTCTGCCTTTCTCCTTGGTTACCGATACCCTCCACAATTAGGGTTATTCACCGTATGCGCATATGGGCCCTGAGACAAAGTCTAGTAGCTAGCTAGACATTGTCCCTACAATTCACTCATTTCATTCACAATTAACTTATCCTCTGCCCTCTTCACATTTCAGTACTGTGGTTCCATTCAATTATCAAAACGATAGAACAATCAATCGAATAACAATACCAACATGCTAGATCAACAATATCATATCAATTCAATTATATCATTACTTATTTTCATGCAATGCTGCAAATAATGCTAACAATAGAGATCCAACATGAGGTCATGCACAATAAGTCAATTAACAATTCAATCGGTATATATATATAAGCACACACACATATATATACATGTACCGTTATTTAATTCTAAGTAATAAAATCCAAAACAGATCCCGTGAACCCCCGCACCTGATTATGAAGAGCGTATCTCGCACTTAGGGTTCGAACGTCTCGAAAGATTCCGCAAAATCTTGCTCAACCAAGCCTACACCTATATTAACATATATACTTAATTCAATATTTGTTCGACGATTGATATGCTTACTTGAGTGATATTATTTTCTATATACTTTCCTTAACATAATCCATATAACTTTGTATCCACCTTCTTGGTGTTAAAAATAGAGAGCGCTATTGGAGAAAGAGTAAACAAGAACACAAAATAAATGAAAAACGGAATTATAGACAGCAGCCCTAAATTCTGACACTTGGTTACTAAAACTGCAATAACTTTTTATAGGAAACTCCAAACAACTTGAAAATTGAACCACTAGAAACTAGACTCCGAGACGCATCAAATAGACTCTTCATTTGTCCAGAATGATTTAGAATTGCCCATTCAAATTAGCTTCTTAATCAGCCTAAAATCTGCCCACTGTGCAGTCACAAATTTAATGGTAAATCAAGTTTGTTCATCAACACTTGCTATTTTGATTCAATACGTTGGACATCATAGAATATGCAAAGTTCACCTTTTAGGATTCCAATTGAACAACAACATACACCAAAGAGGGAACAAATAAAAGAGACCTATTTAATAGCCTTCCGATTTAAAATCCCTTTCGATTTCATATGAGGACTTTTCTAATCAATATAGAGACTTTCTCAATCAGTATCATCTATTTTGGAATAAATAATCAAGCCTTTCTCAATAAATATTAAGCCTTTCGGAGACAATATTAACACTTCCTCAAAAATATTATGACTTTGTTTAATTATCACCATACACAATAAATACTAGGCCTTTCGGAGACAATATTAGCACTTCATCAAAAAATATTATGACTTTGTTTCATTATCACCATACACAAAAGAGGGAACAAAGAAAAGAGATCAACACCAAATTGATTTCAGATTTTAAGAGAGTGAGAGAAGAACTTACCAATCAACACCTTTGTTTGTTGGATTAGACTAGACAAATCAAAATATTTCTCTAATTTTCGGATTTGAACCAAACCCTAGATAGAAAATCAAGGTTAAGATAGAATTGAGAAGAGAATCACTAAATTAACAACCTAGAAGCATAATGGAGATAGATTACTCATCATTTATACAAACATTTCAGATTTGAGCAAAACCCTAGCAATGGAGATAAAATTCAGATTTTTGATGAGAGAGGAGAGAAAAGCAGTACCAATGGGGAAGCTAGATGACCACTAGAGAGAGATTCTCAACAATTTCCATTCTTTTCTTCAATTTCTCAAGGTTTCTTGGTGGATTTTTAAGAGAGAAGAGATGATCTCTCCTTCTCTTTCTTTTGGCAGCAAACACACAAGGGAGCAACGAAGGGAGAAAGAGAGGGTTGAATTGTTTACATGCATTTTGGACATTTTTCAAAATAGACCCTCCACTTGTTTGATATTACTAAAAGAAGAATATACATATATATATACAATTTAATTTAACACTTAGGCTTTTAATTCAATTTGCATTTAAAATTTTATGTTATATTTTTTTTTTTTTTTTTTATTTTCACGGTGTTACATATATACTTTCATGCATGAATGAGGTTATGATTATATACATAGTGCGAATTAATTCATATATACTGTAGATTAATATCTCTCCACTATATTATGCACCTTAAATTGAATTGGATGACAGAAAGTCCAACGGCTGAGATTTATTGATCTAAATTCGAATAGAATCTGAGCCATCTAAACAAATAATCTGTCTTCTTTTGATTAAATACACCATTTCTCTGTGTAGAAGTCTAAATTTAGTGAAAATTATATCCGCCACACGTATTGTTACACATATTGTCACATATAGATACGCAAATTTTTTCATACGAAAATACGCGTGCAAACTAAATTTTACATTTTTTAGAATTTTCTTATTTTTTAGATAGGCAGAAAATCAATACATTCACTTTACTTTAGATCAATTGATTTCTATCTATTTTAAAATATTCTATAAAATATAAAATTTGATATACAAGTATATTTTAATATAGAGATTACATAAACTGGGTTGAATCAATTATTTAAATTTTGAAAATGAAGATATTTATTGATAGTATAATTCAATAATTGATTTTGGACAAAAAAGAATTTGATCAGTAATTTTTTTTTAAGAATACTAATATTTAAAAATCTAAAATTAAGTTGGACAACACTATATTTAAAACATGCATGTGTTCAGACTACCTTCGCATCTCATACTTGTAAATTTTTTAAGTAATATCCGAATGCATGTGATCAGAAAGCATGTATAGTGTGTCAGATTTTTAAAAATTGGAAACATTAGTTAATTAACAGATTAGATGTGTGAGGGATGAGGGGTTGAGGGCCCATTAATGTACAATTATTTATTATCAATCTCCCATGATTTTATGGTTTCCATTTTATATGTACACAAAAAGATGAAAGGTAATTGAGATAATTTCTTAATTAGTTATTTATTAATTACGTATTCATATTTAATATTAAGAGAGAAGGACAAAGTGGGTATTATATAAAAAATATTCTCTCAGCTCTTATTATTAAAATTATTGCCCTTAGAATAGCACCTCCCTTTTCGATATGTACCACTTAATTAAAATAAACATGTCAAATTAATCGGTTGATGTCATAGTAGGAATGAATTTTTAATTATGTCATTAAGTATTATTTTCTTATAATCAATTTGTTTTAGTCTGTACTGCGTATTCATATCTTCATTTGCAAAGTCTAAATAGTCAATTTGAACTTTGATCATGATCTTCATGTGAATAAAATTTATATTTTTATTTTTATTTTTTACTTTTTGTTAGATAGGTAGAAAATCAAAATACTATTTTGAAATGATTTAGAATCTTTAGATCAAGTGTGTATCTATTTAAAAATGTTTATTTCAAAAATAAAATGTAAAATTTGATATCCAAGCACATTTTCATATGGAGATCACATTGAACGGAACGGATCGACTATTTGAACTTCAAGAATGAAAATATGCATCTATAGTATGAACCAAAGTCCGCTATGCATTGTACCTTATGTTATTCCGATACTTCATATATGGTTTCATATCGTATCACCATATCGATACCATATCTGTATCGCGTTGAAAATTGCTGTATCTGTATTGCATCCTATACAATACCTGTATCGGGTATCCATATTCATGCAACATATATAGATAATGCTATAGCCTCACTCAATATTTTTTGTATGAGATATATATATACAAATTTGTAGCCGATTTGGTGGTTCCAATAAGATATTAAAAATAAAAATTATTGTTCTTCCATTTATTCCAAATAAATAAATAAATAAAGGAAAATCTTACATGATACTTGGAGAAAATATAATTGTTTTAAGCGTTATGTTAATGAATATGTAGCTCAAACTGAAGTTGTGTAACTTACAAATTATATTTCAATTTAAAAGCTTAAAAATAGATATATATTGCACAGTAAAACCGTACTTATGTTAGCCAAAAAATAGATATATATTCCAAATAAATAAATAACAGTCCTTTTTCAGTAAACTAAACACACATAACTCTTAAAAAAAGAGAGAGAAATAATCAAAATTATAGATCAAGAGGGAAAACTGATTAGCCGACAATTTTAGCAGGGAGCCTATTTAGAAAGAAAAAAAATGCCATATTAAATTACTGTAATTCTGTAAAAGACTACCAGCTAGGATGAATGATTAGACAATCTAAAGCATGAAAGATTCAACAAGTTCCTTGTTATTTATTATAGACACGTCACCGGCGTGGAACTGCTGCTAGCAATAGTTTATACGGAAAAAAAAAATATAGAAGAAGTAGCTAACAGTCATCTAACTCCAATCTTTCAAAAATTCTTAGATATTTTCAACTAATTCTGTAAACATCAATACTAAATCCTGTAAACATCAATACTAAATCCTGTAAACTAATTCAACAAATCCTGTAAACATAAAGACACATAAAAGCTGTTAAAAACGCGTGAAAACTGTTGAAAACGCGTGACAGCTGTTGGGGACCACCTTCTGTGAACATACACATAGTATCCTGTGAACATACACATATTATTCTGTGAACATACACATATTATCCTATAAACATACACATATTATCCTGTAAACATACATATTGTACTTGAAATTATGGCAGTTATGGCAGTTGAAAGCGCGTCAGAACTAAGCTAAAAAGAGAAGACTTTTATACACGAAGATTTTCGGAGGACTGTAGCCCAGAGGACATTACCTTTTCTCAAAAAAATAAAATAGTTCAAGGAATTTTTTTCACTACTGCTTGAGCGTAAGGCCGAATTTTTTTAGTTACTGTATCAATATTTCAAAATTCAAAATTCTGATTTTACTATTGCTTTCTGTAAAATTCATATGTTACCACATAGCGTATTTTGTTGCTGCACATAATGATAAGTGGGTCCCACCATATAAAACATTCTAAATTTAGCTCAGATTGAATTGAAACAGAAGAAACTTATGCGCATCATCAAGGTACATGTGGTAAGTTTTTTTTATTTTGCAGAAATCAATAATAAAATTAGAATTTTGAAATATTGAGACGGTAACTAAAAGAATTCGGAGCATAAGGAATCATGAGTGTTCCATGGATGGTCCGATGTTATATTGGAACTGTCTGATTCGCATCAAAATTTACACAAACAATTTTAAGATTCGTAAAAATCAAGTATGTAAATTTTTTAAAAGAGATCAAATAGTTCTGACATAATATCAAACCGAATTTGATGATATATTCATAGTTGGTAGTATACACTAAACAGTAATAGATACAGGTCTGTGCCAACTCGTTACACATTGGGTGCATTTGGATGCGGAGAGAATAATGTTGTTATGGATTAGTGCACTATTCTTTTCGCTATTTTCGTTTGGATCACACAAAAAATAACGCTATTTTCGAAGTTAACATTGTTCTCACTAATTCGTCTCAAATATGAAATAGCGCTAACCCCAGAACAACATTATTCTCCTATTCCTGCTGCAACATCCGAATTCATATCACCTGAGGTAACTCAAATTTTGAGTTTAGATCTGAACCGTCCAATTTGCTTAGACATGAATTGGTCGATATCAGACGGTTCGGATCCAAACTAAAAATTGGGTTACGTCAGAGGATCCGGACTCTCAGAATCCCAATCAGTCACAGAGAATTAGGATTTGACCGAAAAGAGCTTTTAGCGAGAAACTTTTTGCGTTTGTAGCTCCAAGTCTCGTAGATCAATTAGTAAATCCTCTTCTCCTCTAATTAAAAGCAGCTTATTCCTTATTTTGCAAGCGAATATCCCTAAACAATTAGTAAACACTAAACATACATAGTTTAGTTTTGACATGGTCTCCAAATGCTGCTATCAGTAATTAATTTCACGTTGATTCATTCTGATTTCTCAGAAAGATCAGAATTTGAATTTGGGTTAACTCAGAGATCCTTTCACATTACACAATCAGAAAGGAGTAAAAATTTTAACAGAGAAGTTTTGGCTTCATGCAGCGCACAGACTAATAATCAAAACAGCGGTGCATATGTTCGTGCACTGCATGAAGTCAAACCTACTCTGTTAAAAAAGGACCCACCAGAAAGCGCGTGCTATAAAATAAGGCGAGGATCTGTCCGTAAAAAGTGCCAACTAATTTTAGACTTAATTACCTGTAAAAACAACCAAATCCAACCCGAATCAAATTGGACCTTGGTTCTCTAATCATTTGTAGAAAAAATAACAATGGAAAATGAGAAAAAAATAAAACAAAAAAATTGGAAGGTTGAAGGAAGCAGAAAGGGTAAACGAGAAAGAGACCCACAACACACGGGGTAGTCTCTCTAAATCTTTGACCTTGTCTCCCTTTCCCCCTTCCCCCCACCTTCCTCAATTGCTTCGCTTTCTTTGCTTTGCATATAAATTCATACAAAAGTTCTAGTCTTTTACTTATTTGTATCTCTTTTCCCACCTCAATTCTACACTAACTAATCCAATTCACCCCAATTTCTCTCTTCTTCCCATTTTCTTATCAAATTGTTTGTAAATACCACAATCTACTATAAATTGGACACTAATTGATCGTAAATCCGTACAATTTTACCTAAATGGGTGGGTGTTTTTCTCTCTCGACAACTAAAGTTGGTGGTGCAACGAGTTCCGATAGCAGAATGGCACAAGCGGAGCAACAGCAACGGCCACAAGGTGTGGTCCACAGAGAGAAGGAACTTAGAGTTAGGTTACGAGCAAAGCCTGATTTTGGGTATGAAAGAAATTTTGAGAGTAAATATTCTATGGGAAAATTACTTGGCCATGGGCAGTTTGGGTACACTTTTTGTGCCACTGATAGAAATACAGGTGATCGGGTTGCGGTAAAGAGAATTGATAAGATTAAGGTAAGTTTTTTGTTTATAATTGTATAAGATTTTCCTTTCTATAGCTTAATTGCACGAAAAAATTGGAATAAATGAGATACTGTTTGAGAAATTTTAGTTGGTTCTCATAAAGCCTTGTTTCAGTTATTGTTGAATGGCACAATTTGAAGCTTTTCTTTTCATTGTTTGTAAAGATGTTCTGATCAGAAAAACATATTTTGTTGTATGTAACCTTCCATGGCGTAATAATTTGTTTTGTTTAGATAAATGGGGAGTTATTTTTATAAAGAAGGAATAATCGAGGGTTCATACATGGTTTAGGATAAACCTAAGCTGGAATTATCAGAATATAGCGTAAGGTTAGGGACAAAATAGTCTTCACTTGTTAGGTTGGATGTGGTCTTCCTTTTGGCCAATCTCTATATTATTTGTTTATTTGTTTTCTAATTAATCATAAACTATAATACTGGTTTTAACCAATGATTTCGCCATAATGGTTTTAAACTATAACATTGATATTTTGGAGTTCAATAGTATGGCCATATACTGCTAATAGTATTCAGATAAGAAAAAAAAAAGCAAACTATTATAAAATAAAACAAAAATACAAATTGTAGTGAACCCTTTTGTATCCTAACAACATCCTTATTTTTATGGTTCAAAATATCCTAAGAAGTGATGCGTTTATATTCGTGTATAGTGTGTTAATAGAATAGATGTTTTGATTATTAATCTATACTCAAATTTATATTCTTAAATGCAGAAGTATCAATCTCACTGTTTAATAGCCTCTGTAAGATACCAGACATCAAATTAGCAGTCCAAAAATACTATACAGATATATTTTATCCGTAATTATTTAAAATGTCCTGTTGTAATATTTACTGACTTTGGTTGCATCTATATGAGTTTATTTATTTATTAAATATATTGTTTAATAATATATGAATTAATTACAGATGACAAAGCCTGTGGCTATAGAAGATGTAAAGAAAGAAGTGAGAATACTGTGCTCTCTCAGAGGACATGAAAATATAGTGCATTTCTTCAATGCTTTTGAGGACGATTCCTTTGTTTATATTGTCATGGAGTATGTACTCTATATCCTTTTTCAACATTATAAGACTCTGCTTTTTAAATAAAAAAAAAAATGGTCTGGCTTATTCAGAAATTACCTGCCAATTTCAAGTTGCCATTTTAATTAATTAAGGTTGATCTTTATCTGTATCTAAGTAAATTCTTGTAGTATAGGTTATCATCGTTTGTTTGTTCACGATTGACTGGTCTAAAACTTCTATTTTGTTTGGTCAATGCTTAAATCTAAATAGGGGTGACATCTCATCAGAACTAGCATTTTCTATAGTTAGGTTGGCACTTGCATATTAGAATGTTAACATTTATATAGTTTTTGTGACAGTTCAATATAC
This sequence comes from Carex rostrata, assembly GCF_964058835.1. NCBI lineage: Eukaryota > Viridiplantae > Streptophyta > Magnoliopsida > Poales > Cyperaceae > Carex > Carex rostrata. Next base: position 6,443,485 of record NC_135937.1, read on the forward strand.
AACTATATTAATAGTCGAGAGGGTTTGGTAAGTAATTTGGTTTTACTGATAGCTCTTTAAATGCTAGAAATAACTTTGGAGTGCGTTTTGGTTTGTATTTTGTCAGATTATGTGAAGGCGGTGAACTGCTAGATAGGATCTTAGCCAAGTAAGCTTTGTTACCTGTATTTTTCCTTTTTCGATTGTTTCTGATATTTAGTTTATTGCATTTAGCTTAGAAAGCAATATTTTAATACTGTACTAGTCAGGTGCAGCTCTGATACTGGATATAACAGTCAATTGAATTTCAGTCTGAACAGCATTTTCTTGTTTCTTTGTTTACTGGTATGCATAGGCTTGCAATTTATCATACATGCTGAAATCTAAAGTCTTTCTCTTACTCTATTTAAACAGAAAGAATAGCCGGTATAGTGAAAAAGATGCAGCAGTCATAGTTAGACAAATGCTAAAGGTGGTGGCAGAGTGCCACTTGCATGGATTTGTACATAGAGATCTCAAGCCCGAGGTACGAGTTTGTTACTGTTGAAACTTTTAAATTATTTTTTGAGTGAGGCTACGATACTATGCAAAGCACGGATTGGTCCATAGGATCAATATTTTTGTTCTCAAAAATCCAAATAGTCAATCTGAACCGTTCAACATGATCTCCATATGAAAATGTATTTGTAGATCAAATTTTACATTTTTTATATATATTTTTTTACTTTTTTTAGATAGGTAGAAAATCACTTGATATAAAGATTCTAGACCATTCACAAGTAGTGATTTTCGACCTATCTTAAAAGATAGTGAAAAATTCCTTAAAAATGTAAAATTTAGTCCGCAAGTACATTTTCATAGGGACATCATGCTGAATGGTTCAGATTGACTATTTGGACTCTGAGAATGAAAGTATTGATCCATGGTACCATAGCCTCACTCAATTTTTTTTCCATTTTTTGTCCCTTCTATGATTAGGCAAGAAGAAGAGCCATTGAATGAAGCCTTAACTTTGAAGTTCCAATATAATCTGGAGAAAAATGAAAATTTTGGGGTTCTTTCTTAGAGGGATATTTTTGGGGATTGGTGAAAAATATATAGCCTGGTAATGATATTTCTTCCTATTTACAGAACTTTCTTTTCAAATCAACGACGGAGGATTCTCCATTAAAAGCAACAGATTTTGGCCTCTCTGATATTATCTCTCCAGGTAATTTTCTTTTCTGATGTGTAAAGTTCACTTTTTAATCCATTACAAAGAAAAATTTGGCAATCACTTCAATCTTCATGAAATGTTGTGGTTATTCCTAAAAGAAATCATTATATTATGCATACCCCAACTGAGCATAAAGAAAATATGTGATGACCTAGAGTAGCTTGCGCATCTATTGGCGCAAAGAAGGAATAAAATTAGAATGCATTTCTCATATTTTGCTTGTTTTTGTAAAAAAAAGTTTGATTACACGTGAAGTTTCTTGTAATGAAATGCAAACACAATATACATTATACAATCAGTTTTTTTTTTTATTAAACAATACACAATCAGTTATTGAAGACTTTAGACTTGGTCAACATATTTAAATTTGCATTTGCTTTTTTTTTCTTTTTGAGGGAAGCCCTTAGGAAATTTGCATTGTTTAAAATAAACCGTTTTACACATGTACAGTGTAATAATAGAAGAAATGACCCCGTCTATTCACACACACACACAAACACAATATACAATCAATAATTGAAGACCTGGTCATCATATTATAATGTTTGTACAGTATAGTGTCCTGCTGCTAATCTTCTAGTTTAAAGCACCCAACCTAAATTTAAAAGAGTATAGTTCATAGAAACCCTATAGCACTCATTTTGAGAAGATAAATATACATATCTGTGTAGGAAAAAAGTTTCATGATATAGTTGGGAGTGCTTATTATGTGGCGCCAGAGGTGTTAAAGAGGAGATCGGGTCCAGAATCTGATGTGTGGAGCATAGGGGTCATAACATACATTTTACTTTGTGGCAAGCGCCCCTTTTGGGACCGAACCGAGGATGGTATTTTCAGAGAGGTACATTAAAAATCTCCCATGATTTCCTGCAAGCAACAATGTTAACATTTATATTTCTTGAAACCCATAAAGCTGTAAAATGTTACTTTATGTGATCTGTATTCTGTATATCTTTGAAAGTATCTTACTGCACCCTCTGTGGACCAGGCCCCTTGTTTGGGATTCACTCAGGATGGGCTGAAGAGAAGTGTTTTTTAATAATATCCATGTTTGCCCTTACAAAACCTTGGAATTACTATTTTTATCCTGCAAATTAAGAAGTATTTTATGCACACTGTTAACAGTGGGGATATGTCACCTATGTCTCACTTATATTTTTATACCTAAAATTTCTTGTATTATCATACAGAGTGTGCTTGATATATATATATATATATATATATTTTTGAATTTCAGTAGTGATTACTTACCTATGAATATATTGAATATAAATGAACATAAAGTTAATGATACAAATAAGGGAAAACAAAAGAAAAACAAAAAATACATTGCAAACTACAAATTAAGTGAAGTAACTGAAAATTCAAAAGACAACCTATCTGGCAATTGTGAGATCTACATTTTCTTTCTGGGTAGCTTCCCTTTTGGGGCCACATTTGGACAGTAGTCTTGCTTAATTAATAAAGAATGCAGACTCCCATCTTTTTGCTTTCTTTATGTAAAGGGAAAATGTTGATGAAGCAGAGGTCCTTTGGAATATTTAAATAACTTGAAGTGAAATTTAGCATGTGATAGTCCTTTTTGTTTTGTGATAATATGTATGGTTGTACGCATGAAATTGCTGATATATCACATTTTTGCGCCATAAGACACATTTACCATTATGTGATTGGTTAATATGTATAAATCATTGTTTTTTGAAGGTATTGAAAAACAAGCCAGATTTCAGGAGGAAGCCGTGGCCAAGCATAAGTGCCGGTGCTAAAGATTTTGTTAAGAAGTTGTTGGTCAAAAACCCTCGTGCTCGCCTTACCGCTGCACAAGCCTTGTGTATCTCTCTTTCTCTCTCTCTCTCTCTATATGCGTGCACACATAACACACACACTCCCTCATCACTTACAACCCACACTTTCTTTTTCACACATGCACATGCATTAGAAAAAAAATCGTCATGCTACCCTGTACCGGTCCATGCTAAGTACATATGGTCCTCACGTAAGCAATCTATTGTTTTCCCACCACGTACTACTGCTGTTTAAATTTATGTTTTTGCCCAAATATGCACACAAAGAAAATAAAATTCACGAGTTATTGTGGTTGGATTTATATTCGAAAGGCGTATGGTACATCCCTAATTTATCACATTTGAATAATTATTAGATCATCAATTTTTATTTTTTATTTTTTCAGCTCATCCATGGGTTAAAGAAGGTGGGGAAGCCACAGAAATACCAGTGGATATATCAATTTTATCTAACATGCGTGAGTTTGTCAAGTACAGCCGCATGAAGCAGTTCGCACTGAGGGTATATATTTCAAATATGCCCTTTTGCTTAAAATATATTTCTTTTGCTTTTATGAAACCATTTGTAATATTATGGTTAAAATGTTAAGGCACTAGCAAGCACATTGGACGAAGAGGAGATATCTGATTTGAAAGACCAATTTGATACCATAGATGTTGACAAAAATGGTGTAATCAGTCTTGAAGAAATGCGACAGGTTCTGGTTTTATGTAATTCATTCTATATAGTTATGTTAAAATTTTGTGCACGTTTCCTCTTGTTTCTATCTTGAGTAGGGTTAAAATATCTCATTGTTTTCGTGCCCCAATCAGGCCTATTATCCTTATATCCATTTCAAAGTCCAAACCGTCGATCCGAACTGCTCAATATAATATGATCTCCGTATTAAAATGTGCTTGGAGATCAAATTTATATTTTTTTGGAATTTTTTTTAGATAGGTACAAAATCACTGTTTTTGGATGGTCCGGAATCTTATGCAAAACAGTGGTTTTGTGCCTATCTAAAAAAATTCCAAAAAAATATAAAATTTGTTCTCCAAGGACATTTTAATACGGAGATCATGTTGAGCGGTTCGGATTGATTGTTTGGACTTTAAAAAGGAGATAAGAATGTGAGGCATGATTGGGCACTTAAACAATGGGGCATTTTAACCCTACTAATTTAATACTCTTAATATTTTTCTGTGTAACTCAACCTATCAAGAGTAATTTGTAATTTTTTGTTGCAATAGGCATTGGCAAAAGATGTGCCATGGAGATTACGGGGTCCGCGGGTCCTTGAGATACTCAATGCGGTACAGTATATAAAACCCCCAATAATTTGATTTTTCTCAACGTTATAATTTTTTTTTTGATCAAACAAGGGAATAAAGCACACTCCTCCTTCGGCATAGCCATCAGAGAAGTATACCTCCCATTTTATTAAACATAATTAAAAAATTCTTACAATTTGCACCTAATACATCCGCACAATACAAATTATTTATAAAATGGGGAATAAAACTTAAGGATTTAAACTTGAATAAAACGTTATACTTTGAATTTAACTATAATTGCTCTTTTGGGACATGAACAGATAGATAGCAACACAGATGGGATGGTGGATTTCACAGAGTTTGTGGCGGCCACATTGCATGTGCACCAAATGGCCGAATTGGATACCGACAAGTGGTACACACGCTGTCAATCCGCGTTTAACAAATTTGACATCGATGGAGATGGCTTCATTACTCCTGATGAACTTCGAGTGGTACGTGCCATTTCTTCACTTTGAACCAAACATAAGATCTTTTGAAAGTTTGCACAGAAGTCCTCTGTTTTGATCTTTTGCATAAAACTGTTCCTTAAATTTTATGAAATTCTTTTGTTGAAGAAAAATTGTCTGAAAGTATTTTCCACACCAATACTCTGAATCAGGATGTTTTTAATTATTTTTCTTCATTGTTTGAGCTATAATTTGTTTTTAAGTTATTTTTCTACTTGTTGGTAAATGGTATTTCAGTCAAAGCATCCAAATATTGAGGCTATGGTATTATGAATAGAGCAGAATGGTCCATATTATGGATCAATATCTCTGTTTTTAATGTTCAAATAATAGATCTGAACTGTTCAACATGATTACCATATGAAACGTACTTGTTGATCAAATTTGACATTTTTTAGAATTTTTTTATTATTTTTTTAGAATGTAGAAAATCACCTGATCTAAAAATTGTAGACCATTCAAAAGTAGTGATTTTCTACCTATCTAAAAAAATAGTAAAAAAAATTCTAAAATTTTTAAAATTTAGTTTCCAAGTAAATTTCATATGGATCATGTTGAACAGTTCAGATCTACTATTTGAACATTAAAAACAGAGATATTGATCCATAATATGGACCATTTGGCGCTATTCAAAATACCATAGCCTGAACTCTTTATTAAATGCATCGAGTGGCAATAATTACGCTCGTCTTGAGAACTAGCCTTTGGTCTAGTGGCAAAGGTACATGTCTCTATATGAGAGGTCATGATTTCGAAATCCGGATGGAAGAAATCCTTTGTTATAATAACAAGGGTATTAAATAGTTGGGTGGCTTGACCTCCAACCTTTACTCAAAAAAAAAAAAATTACGCTCGTCTTGGCCCAACCAAAAGCTAGTACCTGTTTAATATATTAAAAACTTATTCCACTTTTTATTATGCAGCATACCGGTTTGAAGGGATCAATAGAACCATTACTAGAGGATGCCGATTTAGACAAGGACGGTAAAATAAGCTTGTCAGAGTTCCGGAAGCTTCTACGTACTGCTAGCATGAACATACCAAGCCCCACTGGAGTTACCAGAGACATCAGACTTTAATAATACCGATATTGATCTCTTTTGTACCACTGGTGTGTACCATATGGAAATAGAGAATTTTTTTTTTGTGGTTGTTGTACGTGTGCAGCGCAGAGATGCTAGTGTTGAATTTTTTTTAGGGTTAAGTTTCGATAAATCGGAAGAATTCTGACAAAAATAATTTAGGAGGAAATAGATGTATATTGGATTTTGTTTTTGTTTCATAGCTTTGTATATGGTGTGTATTGGCGCATTGCTCATGAGAGATGGAATTAGATTCATTTTTCGTATAGATTACAATATTTCATTTAATTTTTTTACCTACTTAGTTTTAGGGTTTTATTATTGTACATATATCCAGCATGATATGATAAACCATTTATTTTATTTTTCTTTTATTTTTGCTAACTTGACATAATAATTGAATCTATATGCCATGGAGTAAGCAAAAAAATAAAAAAAATAATTGAGCATTTGTACAATGAGAAAATTGATTTGCCATATAAAATAACTGATACTATACCAGGACAGAAATTGGTTGGTTCTTTTTTTTTATTTACGTTATGAAGAATTGTTCTAGGGAACCAAGTCACAATTTGAATTTGGTATTATGGATCCGGCAAAAGGAAGATGCTTTATTTAAAATTTTCAAAAATATGCGACGATTTGCAAATGGTAATTTTTCTGCTGAGCCGTTTTTTCTTCATGCAGTGCATAGACTATAGAATCAAAATAGCTTCATCTTTTCTTCCAGAAAATTGCAAAGAACGAATGCAAAGTAGTTATTTTTCCGAATTATTTTCCGTAAACATGTTTTTAAGTGTTTTTGGCAGTTTTTAGAGGAAGTTGCGAAAAATGGCAATAATAGAGCAAAAGTGTCGAATTTATGCGATCTCTGAATATGGCGTCTAAATCAGGCATTCTATGGAGTATGCAAACACATTGCTATTAGAGTGCAACAAAGACCTTTCATTGAAACGTTGTATTAGAGTTGCAACTATCCTTTTCACTTGCCATAAGGAGACACTAGTAGAGTATTGTAAAGACCTTCAATTGAAGTGTTGTATTAGGGTTGCAAGTACCCTCTCCGCTTGTCATATGGAGACACTATTAGAGTGCCGCAATAACCTTCAATTGGAGTATTATGTTAGAATTGTAACTACCCTCTTCTGTTGCTATTTGGAGATATTACTAAAGTGCAACAAAGTCCTTCAATTGGATTGTTGTATTAGTGTCGCAACTACCCTCTTCCCCTGCCAATTGGAGACACTACTAAAGTGCAACAAAGACTTTCAATTGGAGTGTTGTATTAGGGTTACAACTACCGTCTTCCCTTTCCATTTATAGACACTACTAGAGTGCAACAAAGACTTTCAATTGGAGTGTTGCATTGGGGTTGCAAGTACCCTCTTCTCTTGCCATACAACACTACTAGAGTGTTGCAAAGACCTTCATTTGAATAGTTGTATTAGGGTTGCAATTACCCTCTTCCATTACAATTTGGAGATGTTACTAGAGTGCAACAAAGACCTTCAATTGGTGTGTTGTATTAGTGTTGCACCTGCGCTCTTCTCGTCCAATATGGAGACACTACTAGAGTGCTGCAAAAACCTTCAATTGGAGTGTTGAATTAGGGTTATAACTACGCCCTTCTATTGCCATCTGGAGACACTACTTTAGTGTTGCAAACATCTTTAGTTGGAGTATTGTATTAGGGTTGTAACCACCCTCTTCACTTGCCATGTGGAGACACTATTAGAGTGGTGCAAAGACCAGGCCCGACCCTGGCCTAGGGCACCCAGGGCGATGGCCCCGGGCCCCAAAAGCCAGGGGGGCCCAAAAAAGAAAAAAGTTTGTATAGGCGGGTTAAAAAAAAAATTATGTCTTCTCTTCCAAGCTTTCTCCCCGCCTCCGTGAAACAAGAAAAAAAAAAGTAAAACCTACCCAGTCCCGCATCCTCTGTGTGATTGTGTGAAACGAGAAAAATTAATAAAACCTAATTAACTCACGCCTCCTCTGTCCTCTGTGTGAAACGATAAAAAAGAAGAAATCTAAAGACTAAAGTAAGGCACTAACTATTCTAAGCATTTGGATTTTGGAGTTTAGCGTCTGTAAAAAATTTATGATGTAGTAACCTAACAGGCCAAGAATTTGAAGTTTGTTTTTTAGTTAGCCTTTACTACCAACTTCAAATAAGAAATTTGATAGGCTACATCAGGTCATGTAAATTTTTTTTTTCTTTTCTTTTCTCAATCTATGTACTAAACTTTATTTCTGTTAATAAATTACATCTACTGTCCAAATGTTTTGGTTGCTTATAGAGTTTTACTAACTGTACCTATTACTGTGGCATCTGTAGAAAGGAGCTTTTCAAAATTAAAGTTGATAAAATCTTATTTACGAACAACTATGACTCAAGATAGGTTGAATGGATTAACAATATTAAGTATTGAAAAAATATGTTGAAAACTATTGATGTTGAACATATAATTGATGATTTTGCTTCTAAAAATGCAAGGAGGGGTCATTTCAGATGACATGTGGTTTATATGTGTTTTTTTGCAGGTACAACATACAAGGAAGGTTTCAGAATTGGTTTATCAAGAAGCAAGAAGTATGACATGAGTATGTTAGTCATTTACTCATTGTATATGTTTTATTTTAAGCGGTATTGGTTTTATGTCCCCCCATTTTGTATAATCTATTGACATATTAGTAAAATATATATATATATTAAGGCCTCAAACTTTTGTATAATCTATTGACATATTAGGAAAAGACCTTCAATATAAGTGTTGTAGTAGGGTCCTAAGTACTCTCCTCTCTTGCCATATGAAAACACTACTAGAGTGCTGCTAAGATCTTCAATTATAGTGTTGTATTAGAGTTGCAACTACCCTCTTCCGTTGCCATTTGGAGACATTACTAGAGTGCAACAACGATCTTCAATTGGAGTGTTGTATTAGTGTTGCAACTACCCTATTCCCTTGCCATTGGGAGACACTACTGGAGTATACTACAATGATATTCAATTGGAGTGTTGTATTAAGGTTGCAACTACCCTCTTCCCTTGCCATTTGGAGACATTACTAGAGTGCAACAAAGACCTTCAATTGGAGTATTGTATTAGTGTTACAACTACCCCATTTTTCTTGCTATTTGGAGACACTACTAGAGTGTTACAAAGACTTTCAATTGGAGTGTTGTATTAGGGTTGCAACTACCCTCTTCCATTACCATTTGGAGACACTACTAGAGTGCAACAAAGACCTTCAATTGATGTGTTGTATTAGTGTTGCAACCGCCATCTTCTCTTTTCATATGGAGACACTAATAGAGTGCTGAGAAAACCTTCAATTGGAGTGTTGTATTGGGGTTACAACTAGGCTATTCTATTGCCATATGGAGACACTACTTTAGTGTTGCAAACACCTTTACTTCGATTATTGTATTAGGGTTGCAACCACCCTCTTCAATTGCCATATGGAGACACTACTAGAGCCTCCAAATACCTTCAACTAGAGTGTTGTATTAGGATTGCAACTATCCTCAACTAGAGTGCTCCAAATACCTTTAATTGGAGTGTTGTATTAGGGTTGTAAATGCCCTATTATCTTGTCGTATAGAGACACTACTAGAGTGCTCTGAACACCTTCAATTGGAGTGTTGTGTTAGGGACGCATATGCTCTATTATCTTGCCATTTAGAGACACTACTAGAATACTCCAGACACCTTTAATTGGAGTGTTGTATAAGGGTTGTAAATGCCCTATTATGTTGCCATTTAGAGACTCTACTTGTGTGTTCCAAACACCATCAATTGGAGTGTTATATTAGCATTGTAAATGCCTTGTTATCTTGCCATCTGGACACACTACTAGTATCTCCAAACACCTTCAATTGGAGTGTTGAATTAAGGTTACAACAACCCTCTTATCTTTCCACATAGGGACACTACTAGGATACTCCAAACACCTTCAATTGGAGTGTGTTATTAGGGTTGTAAATACCATATTATCTTGCCATATAGAAACAGTACTGGAGTGCTCGAAACACCTTCAATTGGAGTGTTGTATTAGGGTTGTAAATGCCTTATTATCTTGCCATATACACTACTGGAGTGCTCCAAAACACCTTCTATTGGAGTGTTTTATTAGGGTTGTAAATGTCATATTATCTTGCCATTTGGAGACACTACTAGAGTGTTCCAAACACCTTTATTTTAAGTGTTCTATTAGGGTTGTAAATGTCCTATTATCTTGCCATCCGGAGGCACTACTAGATAACTCCAAGCACCATCAATTGGACTGTTGTATTATGGTTGCAAGTATCATCTTCTCTTGCCATATAGAGACACAACTAGGATGCTCCAAACACCTTTAATTGGAGAGTTGTATTACGATTTGTAAATGCCCTATTATCTTGTCATATGGAGACACTACTAGGGTGCTCCAAACACCATCAATTGGAGTATTGTATTAGGGTTGCAAATGCCCTATTATCTAGCTATATAGAACCACTACTAGAGTGCTCCAAACACCTTCAATTTGAGTGTTGCATTAGGGTTGTAAATGCCCTTTTATCTTTCCATCTACAGGCACTACTAGAGTGCTCCAAACAGCTTCAATTGGAGTTCTGTATTAGGGTTAGAACTATCATTTTCTCTTGCGATATAGAGACACTACTAGAGTGCTCCAAACACCTTCAATTGGAGTGTTGTAGTAGGGTTGTAGATGCCCTATTATCTTGCCATATAGGGACACTACTAGTGCTCCAAACACCTTCATTTAGAGTGTTCTATTAGGGTTGTGAATGCCATATTTTCTTGCGATATAGAGACACTACTATAGTGCTCCGAACACCATCAATTGAAGAGTTGTATTAGGGTCGCAATTACCCTCTTCTCTTGCTATATAGAGACTTTACAAGATTGCTCCAAATACCTTCAATTGAAGTGTTGCATTAGAGTTGTAAATGCCCTACTATTTTGCCATATAGAGATACTACTAGACTGCTCCAAACACCATCAATTAGAGAGTTGTATTACGGTTGTAAATGCCCTGTTATCTTTCCATTTGGAGATACTACTAGAACCTCCAAATACCTTCAACTGGAGTGTTTTATTAGGGTTACAACATCCCTCTTATCTGGCTTTATAGAGACACTACTAGGGTGTGCCAAACACCTTCAAATGGATTGTTGTATTATGGTTATAAATGCCCTATTATCTTGCCATTCTAAGGCATTACTAGAGTGCTCCAAACACTTACAATTGGAGTGTTGTATTAGGGTGGTAAATGCTCTATTATCTTGCTATCTAGAGACACTACTAGGGTGCCCCAGACACCTTCAATTGGACAGTTGTATTAAGGTTGTAAATACCCTATTATCTTGTCATATAGAACCACTACTCGAGTGCTCCAAACACCTTCAATTGGAGTGTTGTATTGTGGTTGTAAATGCCATATTATCTTCCTACCTGTAGGCACTAGAGTTCTCCAAACACCTTTAATTGGAGTGTTTTATTAGGGTTGTAACTATCCTCTTCTCTTGCCATATAGACACAATACTAGAGTGCTACAAACACCTTCAATTGGAGTGTTGTATTAGGGTTGTAAATGCCCTATTTTCTTGCCATAAAAAGATGCCACTTAAGTGCTCCAAACACCTTCAATTGGAGTGTTGTATTAGGGTTGTAACTTCCCTATTGTCTTGCTATATAGAGACTACTAGAGTGCTCCATAACACCGTCAATTGGAGTGTTTTATTAGGGTTGAAAATGCCCCATTATCTTGCCATCTTGAGACACTACTAGAGTGCTCAAAACACCTATATTTGGACTGTTATATTAGGGTTGTAAATGTTCTATTATCTTGCCATATAGAGACACTACTAGAGTGCTCCAAACACCATCAATTGGAGAGTTGCAACTACCTACCCTCTTCTCTTACCATATAGAGACTTTACTAGAGTGCTCCAAATTCCATCAATTGGAGTGTTATATTAGGGTTGTAAATGCCCTATTATCTTGCCATATAGAGATACTACTAGACTGCTCCAAACACCATCAATTAGAGAGTTGTATTAGGGTTGTAAATGCCCTATTAAATTGCTATTTAGAGACACTACTTGAGTGCTCCAAACACCATAAATTGGAGTGTTGTATTAGGTTTGTAAATGCCTTGTTATCTTGCCATCTGGAGACACTACTAGAGCCTCCAAATACCTTCAACTAGAGTGTTTTATTAGGGTTACAAGAACCCTTTTATCTTGCCATATAGAGACACTACTAGGGTGTGCCAAACACCTTCAATTGAAGTGTTGTATTATGGTTGTAAATGCCTTATTATCTTGCCAACTGGAGGCACTACTAGAGTTCTTCAAACACCTTTAATTGGTGTGTTGTATTAGGGTTGCAACTATCCTCTACTCTTGCCCTATAGAGACACTACTAGAGTGCTCCAAATATCTTTAATTGGTGCGTTGTATTAGGGTTGTAAATGCCCTATTATCTTGTCGTATAGAGACACTACTGGAGTGCTCTGAACACCTTCAATTGAAGTGTTGTGTTAGGGACATATATGCTCTATTACGTTGCCATTTAGAGACACTACTAGAATGCTTCGGACACCTTAAATTAGAGTGTTGTATAAGGGTTGTAAATGTCCTATTATTTTGCCATTTAGAGACTCTACTTGTGTGTTCCAAACATCATCAATTGGAGTGTTGTATTAGGGTTGTAAATGCCCTGTTATTTTGCCATCTGGACACACTACAAGTGTCTCCAAACACCTTCAATTGGAGTGTTGAATTTAGGTTACAACAACCCTCTTATCTTTCCACATAGGGACACTACTAGGATACTCCAAACACCATCAATTGGAGTGTGTTATTAGGGTTGTAAATGCCCTATTATCTTGCCATATAGAAACAATACTGGAGTGCTCCAAATACCTTCAATTGTAATGTTGTATTAGGGTTGTAAATGCCCTATTATCTTGCCATATAGAGACACTACTGGAGTGCTCCAAAACATCTTCTATTGGAGTGTTTGATCAGGGTTGTAAATGCCCTATTATCTTGCCATATAGAAACAGTACTGGAGTGCTCCAAATACCTTCAATTGGAATGTTGTATTAGGGTGGTAAATGACCTATTATCTTTCCATCTAGAGGCACTAATAGAGTTCTCCAAACACCTTTAATTGGAGTGTTGTATTATGGTAGTAAATGCTCTTTTATATTGCCATTTATTGACACTACTAGAATGCACCAGACACCTTCAAGTGGAGGGTTTCATTAGGGTTGTAAAACCCCTATTATCTTGCCATTTAGAGACACTACTTCAGTGTTCCAAACACCTTCAATTGGAGGGTTGTATTAGGGTTGTAAATGCCCTTTTATCTTCCCATCTGCAGGCACTAGAGTGCTCCAAACAACTTCATTGGAGTGTTGTATTAGGGTTGTAACTATCATTTTCTATTGCCATATAGAGACACTACTAGAGTGCTCGAAACACCTTTATTTAGAGTGTTCTATTAGGGTTGTGAATGCCATATTTTCTTGCGATATAGACACAACTATAGTGCTCCGAACACCATCAATTGAAGATTTGTATTAGGGTTGTAAATGCCCTATTATCTTGCCATATGGAGACACTAATGGAGTGCTCCAAAAGACCTTCAATTGGAGTGTCTTATTAGGGTTGTAAATGCCCTATTATCTTGCCATCTGGGGACACAACTAGAGTGCTCCAAACACCTTCATTTGGAGTGTACTATTAGGATTGTAAATATCATATTATCTTGCCACATTGAGACACTACTTAAGTGCTCCAAACACCTTCAATTGGAGTGTTGCATTAGGGTAGTAAATGCCCTATTGTCTTGCAATATAGAGATACTACGAGAGTGATCCAAAACACCTTCAATTGGAGTGATTTATTAGGGTTGTAAATGCCCTATTATCTTGCCATATGGAGACACTACTAGAGTGCTCCAAACACCTACATTTTGGGTGTTCTATTAGGGTTGTAAATATCCTATTATCTTGCCATATAGAGACTACTAGAGTGCTCCAAACACCATCAATTGGAGAGTTGCATTAGGGTTGTAAATGCCCTATAATCTTTCCATATAGAGACACTACTAGAGTGCTCCAAACACCTTCAATTGGAGAGTTGTGTTAAGGTTGTAAATGCCCTATTACCTTGCCATATAGAAAGAACCACTACTGGAACTCCAAACACCTTTAATTGGAGTGTTGTATTAGGGTTGTAGATGCCCTATTATCTTGCCATCTGGAGACACTACTAGGGTGCTGCAAACACCATCAATTGGAGTCTTGTATTAGGGTTGTAAATGCCCTAATATCTTGCCATATAGAGACACTACTAGTGTGCCCCCAAACACCTTCAATTCGAGAGTTGTATTAAGGTAGTAAATACCTTAATTGGAGAGTTGTATTAAAGTTGTAAATGCTCTATTATCTTGCCATATAGAAACACTACTGGAGTACTCCGAACACATTCAACTTGAGTGTTGTATTAGGGTTATCAATGCCCTATTATCTTCAATTGGAGCATTGTATTAGGGTTGCAACTATCCTCTTCTCTTGCCATATAGAGACACTACAAGAGTCCTCCAAACACCTTCAATTGGAGTGTTGTATTAGGGTTGTAAATACCTTAATTGGAGATTTGTATTAAAGTTTTAAATGCTCTATTATCTTGCCATATAGAAACCCAACTGGAGTGCACCAAACACCTTCAATTGGAGTGTTGTAGTAGGGTTGTAAATGCCCTATTATCTTGCCATATAGAGACACTACTTAAGTGCTCCAAACACCTTCAATTGGAGTGTTGTATTAGGGTAGTAAATGCCCTATTGTCTTGCCACACTACGAGAGTGCTCCAAAACAACTTCAATTGGAGTGTTTCATTAGGGTTGTAAATGCCCTATTATCTTGCCATCTGGAGACACTACTAGAGTGCTCCAAACACCTACATTTGGAGTGTTCCATTAGGGTTGGAAATGTCCCATTATCTTGCCATATAGCGACACTACTAGAGTGCTCCGAACAAAATCAATTGGAGAGTTGCATTAGGGTTGTAAATCCCCTATTATATTGCCATATAGAGACACTACAGGAGTGCTCCAAACACCAACATTTGGAGTGTTTATTAGGGTTGTAAATGTCCTATTATCATGCCATATAGAGACACTATTAGAGTGCTCCAAACACCATCAATTGGAGAGTTGCATTAGGGTTGTAAATGCCTTATTATCTTGCAATATAGAAACACTACTAGAGTGCCCCAAACACTTTCAATTGAAAAGTTGCATTAGGGTTGTAAATGATCTTGCCACATAGAGACACTACTAGAGTGTTCCAAACACCTTCAATTGGAGTGTTGCATTAGGGTAGTAAATGCCCTATTACCTTGCCATATAACAACACTACTAGAGTGCTCCAAAACACCTTCAATTGGAGTGATTTATTAGGGTTGTCGATGCCATCTTGCCATGTAGAGACACTACTTAAGTGCTCCAAACACCTTCAATTGGAGTGTTGTATTAGGGTTGTAAATGCCCTATTCTCTTGCCATATAGAGACACTACGAGAGTGCTCCAAAACACCTTCAATTGGAGTGTTTCATTAGGGTTGTAAATGCCCTATTATCTTGCCATCTGGAGACACTACTAGTGTGCCCCAAACACCTACATTTGGAGTGTTCTATTAGGGTTGGAAATGTCCTATTATCTTGCCATATAGAGACACAACTAGAGTGCTCCGAAAAAAATCAATTGGAGAGTTGCATTAGGGTTGTAAATGCCCTATTATATTGCCATATAGAGACACTACAGGAGTGCTCCAAACACCAACATTTGGAGTGTTTATTAGGGTTGTAAATGTCCTATTATCTTGCCATATGGAGACACTATTTGAGTGCTCCAAACACCATCAATTGGAGAGTTGCATTAGGGTTGTAAATGCCCTATTATCTTGCAATATAGAAACACTACTAGAGTGCCCCAAACACCTTCAATTGGAAAGTTGCATTAGGGTTGTAAATGCGCTATCATCTTGCCACATTGAGACACTACTTAAGTGCTCCAAACACCTTCAATTGGAGTGTTGTATTAGGGTAGTAAATGCCCTATTGTTTTGCAATATAGAGATACTACGAGACTGATCCAAAACACCTTCAATTGGAGTGATTTATTAGGGTTGTAAATGCCCTATTATCTTGCCATATGGAGACACTACTAGAGTGCTCCAAACACCTACATTTGGAGTGTTCTATTAGGGTTGTAAATATCCTATTATCTTGCCATATAGAGACACTACTAGAGTGCTCCAAATACCATCAATTGGAGAGTTGCATTAGGGTTGTAAATGCCCTATTATCTTGCCATATAGAGACATAACTTAAGTGATCCAAACACCTTCAATTGGAGTCTTGTATTAGGGTAGTAAATGCCCTATTGTCTTGCCATATAGAGACACTACGAGAGTGCTCCAAAACACCTTCCATTGGAGTGTTTTATTAGGGTTGTAAATGCCCTATTATCTTGCCATCTGGAGACACTTCTAGAGTGCTCAAAACACCTACATTTGGTGTGTTCTATTAGTGTTGTAAATGTTCTATTATCTTGCCATATAGAGACGTTACTAGAGTGCTCCAAACACCATCAATTGGAGGGTTGCATTAGGGTTGTAAATGCCCTATAATCTTTCCATATAGAGACACTACTAGAGTGCCCCAAATTCCTTCAATTGGAGAGATGTGTTAAGGTTGTAAATGCCCTATTATCTTGCCATATAAAAACACTACTGGAGCTCCAAACACCTTTAATTGGAGTGTTGTATTAGGGTTGCAGATGCCCTATTATCTTGCCATCTGGAGGCACTACTAGGGTGCTGCAAACACTATCAATTGGAGTCTTGTATTAGGGTTGTAAATGCCCTATTATCTTGCCATATGGAGACACTACTGGAGTGCTCCAAAACACCTTCAATTGGAGTGTCTTATTAGGGTTGTAAATGCCCTATTATCTTGCCATCTGGGGACATAACTAGAGTGCTCAAAACACATTAATTTGGAGTGTACTATTAGGATTGTAAATATCATATTATCTTGCCATATAGAGACACTACTAGAGTGCCCCAAACACCTTCAATTGGATAGTTGTATTAGGGTTGTAAATGTCCTATTATCTTGCCATATAGAGACACTACTAGAGTGCCCCAAACACCTTCAATTGGAGTGTTGTATTAGTGATGTATGCCCTGTTATCTTGCCGTCTGGAGAAACTACTAGTTTCTCTAAATGCCTTCAATTGGAGTGTTTTATTAGTGTTGTAACTACCCTATTATCTTGCCATCTGGAGACACAACTAGGGTGCTCCAAACACCATCAATTTGAGTATTGTATTTGGGTTGTAAATGCCCTATAATCTTTCCATATAGAGACACTACTAGAGTGCTCCAAACACCTTCAATTGGAGAGTTGTGTTAAGGTTGTAAATGCCCTATTATCTTGCCATATAGAAACACTACTGGAGCTCCAAACACCTTTAATTGGAGTGTTGTAGATGCCCTATTATCTTGCCATTTGGAGACACTACTAGGATGCTGCAAACACCATCAATTGGAGTCTTGTATTAGGGTTGTAAATGCCCTAATATCTTGCCATGTAGAGACTCTACTAGTGTGCCCCCAAACACCTTCAATTGGAGAGTTGTATTAAGGTAGTAATTGTTCTATTATCTTGCCATATAGAAACACTACTGGAGTGCTCCGAACACATTCAACTTGAGTGTTGTTTTAGGGTTATCAATGCCCTATTATCTTACCATCTGGATGCAGTACTAGAGTGCTCCAAACTGCTTCAATTGGAGCGTTGTATTAGGGTTGCAACTATCCTCTTCTCTTGCCATATAGAGACACTACAAGAGTGCTCCAAACACCTTCAATTGAAGTGTTGTATTAGGGTTGTAAATACCTTAATTGGAGAGTTGTATTAAAGTTGTAAATGCTCTATTATCTTGCCATATAGAAACCCTACTGGAGTGCACCAAACACCTTCAATTGGAGTGTTGTAGTAGGGTTGTAACTGCCCTCTTATCTTTCCATATAGAGACACTACTTAAGTGCTCCAAACACCTTCAATTGGAGTATTGTATTAGGGTAGTAAATGCCCTATTGTCTTGCCATATAGAGACACTATTAGAGTGCTCCAAACACCATCAATTGGAGAGTTGCATTAGGGTTGTAAATGCCCTATTATCTTGCCATATAGAAACACTACTAGAGTGCTCCAAACACCTTCAATTGGAGCATTAGGGTTGTAAATGCCCTATTATCTTGCCATATAGAGACACTAGTTAAGTGCTCCAAACACTTTCAATTGGAGTGTTGTATTAGGGTAGTAAATGCCCTATTATATTGTCATATAGAGACACTACAGGAGTGCTCCAAACACCAACAATTGGAGTGTTCTATTAGGGTTGTAAATGTCCTATTATCTTGCCATATAGAGACACTACTAGAGTGCTCCAAACACCATCAATTGGAGGGTTGCATTAGGGTTGTAAATGCCCTATAATCTTTCCATATAGAGACACTAGTCAAGTGCTCCAAACACTTTCAATTGGAGTGTTGTATTAGGGTAGTAAATGCCCTATTGTCTTGCATTATAGAGACACTACAAGAGTGCCCCAAAACACCTTCAATTGGAGTGTTTCATTAGGGTTGTAAATGCCCTATTATCTTGCCATTTAGAGACACTACAATAGTGCTCCAAACACCTACATTTGGAGTGTTCTATTAGGGTTGTAAATGTCCCATTATCTTGCCATATAGAGACACTAGTTAAGTGCTCCATACACCTTCAATTGGAGTGTTGTATTAGGGTAGTAAATGCCCTATTATATTGCAATATAGAGACACTACTGGAGTGCTCCAAACACCAACATTTGGAGTGTTCTATTAGGGTTGTAAATGTCCTATTATCTTGCCATATAGAGACACTATTAGAGTGCTCCAAACACCATCAATTGGAGAATTGCATTAGGGTTGTAAATGCCCTATTATATTGCCATATAGAAACACTACTAGAGTGCCCCCAAACACCTTCAATTGGAGAGTTGCATTAGGGTTGTAAAAGCCCTATTATCTTGCCATATAGAGACACTAGTTAAGTGCTCCAGACACCTTCAATTGGAGTGCTGTATTAGGGTAGTACCCTTTTGTCTTGCAATATAGAGACACTACGAGAGTGCTCCAAAACACCTTCAATTGGAGTGATTTATTAGGGTTGTAAATGTCCTATTATCTTGCCATATAGAGACACTACTAGATTATTCCAAACACCATCAATTGGAGAGTTGCATTAGGGTTGTAAATGCCCTATTATCTTGCCATATAGTGACACAACTTAAGTGCTCCAAAGACCTTCAATTGGATTGTTGTATTATGGTAGTAAATGCCCTATTGTCTTGCCATATAGAGACACTACGAAAGTGCTCCAAAACACCTTCCATTGGAGTGTTTTATTAGGGTTGTAAATGCCCTATTATCTTGCCATCTGGAGACACTACTAGAGTGCTCCAAACACCAACATTTGGAGTGTTCTATTAGGGTTGTAAATGTCCTATTATCTTGCCACATAGAGACACTACTAGAGTGCTCCAAACACCATCAATTAGAGGGTTGTTTTTGGGTTGTAAATGCCCTATTATCTTGCCATATAATGACACTACAAGAGTGCCCCAAACACCTTCAATTGGAGAGTTGTATTAAGGTTGTCAATGCCCTATTATCTTGTCATATAGAGACACTACTAGAGTGCTCCAAACACAATCAATTGGAGAGTTGCATTAGGGTTGTAAATGCCCTATTATCTTGCCATATAGAGACACAACTTAAGTGCTCCAAAGACCTTCAATTGGATTGTTGTATTAGGGTAGTAAATGCCCTATTGTCTTGCCATATAGAGACACTACGAGAGTACTCCAAAACACCTTCAATTTGAGTGTTTTATTAGGGTTGTAAATGCCCTATTATCTTGCCATATAGAAACACTACTGGAGTCCTCCAAGGACCTTCAATTGGAGCGTTATATTAGCGTTGTAAATGCCCTATTATCTTGTCATATAAAGACGTCACTTAAGTGCTCCAAACACCTTTAATTGGAGTGTTGTATTAGGGTTGTAACTGTCCTATTGTCTTGCTATATATAGTCACTACTAGAGTGCTCCATAACATCGTCAATTGGAGTTTTTTATTAGGGTTGAAAATGCCATTTTATCTTGTCATCTGGAGACACTACTAGAGTGCTCTAAACATCTTCATTTGGAGTGTTATATTAGGGATTTAAATGTCCTATTATCTTGCCATATAGAGATACTACTAGACTGCTCCAAACACCATCAATTAGAGAGTTTTATTAGGGTTGTAAATGTCCTATTATCTTGCTATATAGAGACACTACTAGAGTACCCCAAAACGCCTTCAATTGAAGGTGTTTGGGGCACTCTAGTAGTGTCTCTATATGGCAAGATAATATGATATTTACAATCCTAATAGTACACTCCAAATTAATGTGTTTTGAGCACTCTAGTTATGTCCCCAGATGGCAAGATAATAGGGCATTTACAACCCTAATAAGACACTCCAATTGAAGGTGTTTTGGAGCACTCCAGTAGTGTCTCCATATGGCAAGATAATAGGGCATTTACAACCCTAATACAAGACTCCAATTGATAGTGTTTGCAGCACCCTAGTAGTGCCTCCAGATGGCAAGATAATAGGGCATCTGCAACCCTAATACAACACTCCAATTAAAGGTGTTTGGAGCTCCAGTAGTGTTTTTATATGGCAAGATAATAGGGCATTTACAACCTTAACACATCTCTCCAATTGAAGGAATTTGGGGCACTCTAGTAGTGTCTCTATATGGAAAGATTATAGGGCATTTACAACCCTAATAAAACACTCAAATTGAAGGTGTTTGGAGCACTCTAGTAACGTCTCTATATGGCAAGATAATAGAACATTTACAACACTAATAGAACACACCAAATGTAGGTGTTTTGAGCACTCTAGAAGTGTCTCCAGATGGCAAGATAATAGGGCATTTACAACCCTAATAAAACACTCCAATGGAAGGTGTTTTGGAGCACTCTCGTAGTGTCTCTATATGGCAAGACAATAGGGCATTTACTACCCTAATACAAGACTCCAATTGAAGGTGTTTGGATCACTTAAGTTATGTCTCTATATGGCAAGATAATAGGGCATTTACAACCCTAATGCAACTCTCCAATTGATGGTATTTGGAGCACTCTAGTAGTGTCTCTATATGGCAAGATAATAGGATATTTACAACCCTAATAGAACACTCCAAATGTAGGTGTTTGGAGCACTCTAGTAGTGTCTCCATATGGCAAGATAATAGGGCATTTACAACCCTAATAAATCACTCCAATTGAAGGTGTTTTGGATCAGTCTCGTAGTATCTCTATATTGCAAGACAATAGGGCATTTACTACCCTAATACAACACTCCAATTGAAGGTGTTTGGAGCACTTAAGTAGTGTCTCAATGTGGCAAGATGATAGCGCATTTACAACCCTAATGCAACTTTCCAATTGAAGGTGTTTGGGGCACTCTAGTAGTGTTTCTATATTGCAAGATAATAGGGCATTTACAACCCTAATGCAACTCTCCAATTGATGGTGTTTGGAGCACTCAAATAGTGTCTCCATATGGCAAGATAATAGGACATTTACAACCCTAATAAACACTCCAAATGTTGGTGTTTGGAGCACTCCTGTAGTGTCTCTATATGGCAATATAATAGGGCATTTACAACCCTAATGCAACTCTCCAATTGATTTTTTTCGGAGCACTCTAGTTGTGTCTCTATATGGCAAGATAATAGGACATTTCCAACCCTAATAGAACACTCCAAATGTAGGTGTTTGGGGCACACTAGTAGTGTCTCCAGATGGCAAGATAATAGGGCATTTACAACCCTAATGAAACACTCCAATTGAAGGTGTTTTGGAGCACTCTCGTAGTGTCTCTATATGGCAAGAGAATAGGGCATTTACAACCCTAATACAACACTCCAATTGAAGGTGTTTGGAGCACTTAAGTAGTGTCTCTACATGGCAAGATGGCATCGACAACCCTAATAAATCACTCCAATTGAAGGTGTTTTGGAGCACTCTAGTAGTGTCGTTATATGGCAAGGTAATAGGGCATTTACTACCCTAATGCAACACTCCAATTGAAGGTGTTTGGAACACTCTAGTAGTGTCTCTATGTGGCAAGATCATTTACAACCCTAATGCAACTTTTCAATTGAAAGTGTTTGGGGCACTCTAGTAGTGTTTCTATATTGCAAGATAATAAGACATTTACAACCCTAATGCAACTCTCCAATTGATGGTGTTTGGAGCACTCTAATAGTGTCTCTATATGGCATGATAATAGGACATTTACAACCCTAATAAACACTCCAAATGTTGGTGTTTGGAGCACTCCTGTAGTGTCTCTATATGGCAATATAATAGGGGATTTACAACCCTAATGCAACTCTCCAATTGATTTTGTTCGGAGCACTCTAGTAGTGTCGCTATATGGCAAGATAATGGGACATTTCCAACCCTAATGGAACACTCCAAATGTAGGTGTTTGGAGCACTCTAGTAGTGTCTCCAGATGGCAAGATAATAGGGCATTTACAACCCTAATGAAACACTCCAATTGAAGTTGTTTTGGAGCACTCTCGTAGTGTGGCAAGACAATAGGGCATTTACTACCCTAATACAACACTCCAATTGAAGGTGTTTGGAGCACTTAAGTAGTGTCTCTATAT
Source organism: Carex rostrata (assembly GCF_964058835.1). Lineage (NCBI taxonomy): Eukaryota > Viridiplantae > Streptophyta > Magnoliopsida > Poales > Cyperaceae > Carex > Carex rostrata. Next base: position 6,466,198 of record NC_135937.1, read on the forward strand.
GGCAAGATAATAGGGCATTTACAACCCTACTACAACACTCCAATTGAAGGTGTTTGGTGCACTCCAGTTGGGTTTCTATATGGCAAGATAATAGAGCATTTAAAACTTTAATACAAATCTCCAATTAAGGTATTTACAACCCTAATACAACACTCCAATTGAAGGTGTTTGGAGGACTCTTGTAGTGTCTCTATATGGCAAGAGAAGAGGATAGTTGCAACCCTAATACAATGCTCCAATTGAAGATAATAGGGCATTGATAACCCTAATACAACACTCAAGTTGAATGTGTTCGGAGTACTCCAGTAGTGTTTCTATATGGCAAGATAATAGAGCATTTACAACTTTAATACAACTCTCCAATTAAGGTATTTACTACCTTAATACAACTCTCGAATTGAAGGTGTTTGGGGGCACACTAGTAGTGTCTCTATATGGCAAGATATTAGGGCATTTACAACCCTAATACAAGACTCCAATTGATGGTGTTTGCAGCACCCTAGTAGTGTCTCCAGATGGCAAGATAATAGGGCATCTACAACCCTAATACAACACTCCAATTAAAGGTGTTTGGAGTTCCAGTAGTGGTTCTTTCTATATGGCAAGGTAATAGGGCATTTACAACCTTAACACAACTCTCCAATTGAAGGTGTTTGGAGCACTCTAGTAGTGTCTCTATATGGAAAGATTATAGGGCATTTACAACCCTAATGCAACTCTCCAATTGATGGTGTTTGGAGCACTCTAGTAGTCTCTATATGGCAAGATAATAGGATATTTACAACCCTAATAGAACACCCAAAATGTAGGTGTTTGGAGCACTCTAGTAGTGTCTCCATATGGCAAGATAATAGGGCATTTACAACCCTAATAAATCACTCCAATTGAAGGTGTTTTGGATCACTCTCGTAGTATCTCTATATTGCAAGACAATAGGGCATTTACTACCCTAATGCAACACTCCAATTGAAGGTGTTTGGAGCACTTAAGTAGTGTCTCAATGTGGCAAGATAATATGATATTTACAATCCTAATAGTACACTCCAAATGAAGGTGTTTGGAGCACTCTAGTTGTGTCCCCAGATGGCAAGATAATAGGGCATTTACAACCCTAATAAGACACTCCAATTGAAGGTCTTTTGGAGCACTCCATTAGTGTCTCCATATGGCAAGATAATAGGGCATTTACAACCCTAATACAAATCTTCAATTGATGGTGTTCGGAGCACTATAGTTGTGTCTATATCGCAAGAAAATATGGCATTCACAACCCTAATAGAACACTCTAAATAAAGGTGTTTCGAGCACTCTAGTAGTGTCTCTATATGGCAATAGAAAATGATAGTTACAACCCTAATACAACACTCCAATGAAGTTGTTTGGAGCACTCTAGTGCCTGCAGATGGGAAGATAAAAGGGCATTTACAACCCTAATACAACCCTCCAATTGAAGGTGTTTGGAACACTGAAGTAGTGTCTCTAAATGGCAAGATAATAGGGGTTTTACAACCCTAATGAAACCCTCCACTTGAAGGTGTCTGGTGCATTCTAGTAGTGTCAATAAATGGCAATATAAAAGAGCATTTACTACCATAATACAACACTCCAATTAAAGGTGTTTGGAGAACTCTATTAGTGCCTCTAGATGGAAAGATAATAGGTCATTTACCACCCTAATACAACATTCCAATTGAAGGTATTTGGAGCACTCCAGTACTGTTTCTATATGGCAAGATAATAGGGCATTTACAACCCTGATCAAACACTCCAATAGAAGATGTTTTGGAGCACTCCAGTAGTGTCTCTATATGGCAAGATAATAGGGCATTTACAACCCTAATACAACATTACAATTGAAGGTATTTGGAGCACTCCAGTATTGTTTCTATATGGCAAGATAATAGGGCATTTACAACCCTAATAACACACTCCAATTGATGGTGTTTGGAGTATCCTAGTAGTGTCCCTATGTGGAAAGATAAGAGGGTTGTTGTAACCTAAATTCAACACTCCAATTGAAGGTGTTTGGAGACACTTGTAGTGTGTCCAGATGGCAAAATAACAGGGCATTTACAACCCTAATACAACACTCCAATTGATGATGTTTGGAACACACAAGTAGAGTCTCTAAATGGCAAAATAATAGGACATTTACAACCCTTATACAACACTCTAATTTAAGGTGTCCGAAGCATTCTAGTAGTGTCTCTAAATGGCAACGTAATAGAGCATATATGTCCCTAACACAACACTTCAATTGAAGGTGTTCAGAGCACTCCAGTAGTGTCTCTATACGACAAGATAATAGGGCATTTACAACCCTAATACAACGCACCAATTAAAGATATTTGGAGCACTCTAGTAGTGTCTCTATAGGGCAAGAGTAGAGGATAGTTGCAACCCTAATACAACACACCAATTAAAGGTGTTTGAAGAACTCTAGTAGTGCCTCCAGTTGGCAAGATAATAAGGCATTTACAACCATAATACAACACTTCAATTGAAGGTGTTTGGCACACCCTAGTAGTGTCTCTATATGGCAAGATAAAAGGGTTCTTGTAACCCTAATAAAACACTCTAGTTGAAGGTATTTGGAGGCTCTAGTAGTGTCTCCAGATGGCAAGATAACAAGGCATTTACAAACCTAATACAACACTCCAATTTATGGTGTTTGGAGCACTCAAGTAGTGTCTCTAAATAGCAATTTAATAGGGCATTTACAACCCTAATACAACTCTCTAATTGATGGTGTTTGGAGCAGTCTAGTAGTATCTCTATATGGCAAGATAATAGGGCATTTACAACCCTAATATAACACTCCAATTGATGGAATTTGGAGCACTCTAGTAAAGTCTCTATATGGTAAGAGAAGAGGGTAGGTAGTTGCAACTCTCCAATTGATGGTGTTTGGAGCACTCTAGTAGTGTCTCTATATGGCAAGATAATAGAACATTTACAACCCTAATATAACAGTCCAAATATAGGTGTTTTGAGCACTCTAGTAGTGTCTCAAGATGGCAAGATAATGGGGCATTTTCAACCCTAATAAAACACTCCAATTGACGGTGTTATGGAGCACTCTAGTAGTCTCTATATAGCAAGACAATAGGGAAGTTACAACCCTAATACAACACTCCAATTGAAGGTGTTTTGTAAATATGATATCTTACTGCGTTGGTGGTGGCGCCCAAATACTGAACCTGATGCCTTGTGGACAAACACGGTGCTAACAATCAGAGTTTCGGTAAGAAGTGGTGCATACCGTTGGAATTCGGGGGGTTCATACTTTTGGAAGGGCCTAATTAGGCTACTAAACCTATTCCAATGGTCATGTCAGAGAAAGGGTACCTTGTTATTGTGGAGATGGCATAATGGAGGTCTCTACTCGGCTAAATCAATGTACCAAGCAATAATTACGGGAGGTAAAACAAAATGGCCATTCCCAGAGGTCTGGACAGCTAAGGTACCCCAAACAGTAAAGGTGTTCCTGTACTTATTCTTGAAAGATCGAATATTAACAAAAGAGGTACTGCAGCGAAGAAATATCTATTGCCAGAAGGAATGCTCACTATGCACTGCCTGTTCTTTAGAAACCTCTTTTCACTTATTCTTTTGCTGCCATTATGCTATGAGAATTTGGATAAGGGTGCAGAGATTAACTGGGGTTAACTTTTTACTGATAAAGGAAGGAGTGCATGCGACTTGGACCGAGTCAATGGCACAATGTAAGGCAAGTGGGCCTACGAACATAAGCCAACTCTGGTTCATGTGTACATGCTGGTACATCTGGTTGCAGCGCAACAACTTTATTTTCAAAGGGGTACTGGTACCACCTGAAATTGTTGCTCAAAGAATAATTCATACGGGTAGGATGTGGCATAGATTCTGCTGAGATAAAATGGCAAATGATAATTGTAGTTAGGAAGAAATGAATGTAAGAAGGATCAACTTACATCCTGTAAGGACTGTGTAAATACTTACTTTTTGTTTAATAAAATTTTCAAGGTTGGCAGCCCCTGCTAACCACTCAAAAAGAATTCAAGATTATAAGCCTTTACCTTATAAGGGTTCTATCCAGCCTCTCAAAGGATACACAATGAAAAGAGATAGAAGAGACATGATACAACAAAAGAGAAGAAAGAGAGATTGAAGGAGTACACATTGAGAGTCTCCTCTGTCCTTGGTCGAATTCTACCCTTAGGCAGAATCATGCCGCCTAATATGCCTTATAACTAACCTTAACTTTCTAAATTGAAAGATGAGAGATTCATACAAAGAGATTGGTATTTATAGGCTTCCTAGACATATTAGGACCGAAGGGGACGTGTTCTGGAGTTATTGGTACTTGGAGAGTAAGTAACTTGGAGTCCAAGTTGTTCTATAACCGTCATTCCTTTTGAAAACTGCAGTCCATGCAGTTTGGGTCAAAACGCACACGACTGAATTCTGGTCCCCGCATGGATGTGTTGAACCATGCAGACTCATCAACCTTTAGTATTTTGGTTGCAGAATCGTCATCCGAGCTCCGATTGAGTTGATTCAAGTTGGGTTGGAAACTAGACAATGAGATCTACAACTTTCATGAAGGCTTGGAGTTCAGATTCGGAATGTACAAGTCTCGGGAAGCAATCCAAAGTAAGTGTACTATATGATGTGCGGATGGCTTCTTTAGTAGTGCGCAGTTAGGCGTGCGGTTTGGCTCATCCGTGTGCTACCGAGAATCTTTGAATTCTTGCTCCAATTCCTTGCTTCACTTGCATGCGGTTGCTTTCAAACCGTACGACAAATACTTGTTGTCAAGAATACTTCGTTTTACCCCTGTTTTAGAAGTAATAGAAATCTGCAATTCTCCATAATTAGGATAAAATGGCAAAAATAATCTGATTCTATAGAAAATAAACAATTGCAACTCGATAAATAGCAATAATTTAGGCTAAGTGATAGGAAAAATAAGGACTTATTTCACCCCTATCATGGAGGCCGGTGGACCAGCGACGGCAAGCCAACGGTCTCGGCGATGGTGGTGGTGCGACTCGGCTTGGGGTTCGGCCAAGGAAGAGACAAAGAGAGTGATGGAGTGAGAGCAAGAGAGAGAGATTGCTTTTATCAAAACATTTTGATCAATCCTTGATCTAGATGGAGGATGAGATCTTTAAATAGACTTCATGAATTACACAAATGCCCTCGTAAGTATCTAAGTTGAAGTAAGATAAGAGAGGCTCATTTGATAATTATTGAGTTGAGTTTTATCTCATCTTGTCCTCTGTTGGGTTGAGTTTTGCTCTTCTTGAGTGATGTTTCGTTGAACTAGCTAGTGTTTTATGATTCTCTATAGTCGGACCGTGTCATAAACACTAAAGACATTGTTCAATGGTTAATTCCAAAAAAATTGGAAATTTTTGTTATAAAATTGGAAATTTTTGTTATAAAATTGGCAGGAAAAGAACATGAAGCAGCAATCACTCTTATTTCTCATATATAAATAAAAATTGTGAAATCCTACGAAATGAGTGAGTAATTAAGTGATTAAAATTAAATATTTGTTGGAAAGGGGAGGTAGCACAATTGGCTAGGAAAATGTCCTAGAGTTGTTATACCCAAAGGTCGAGAGTTCGATTCCCCCTCACGAACCTTGGTGGTAGCTACTACCAAGTTTTCAAAAAAAAAAAAAAAAAAAAAAAATTAAATATTTGTTAAACTTCTTCATTTGTTGTGAATTTGTAAATAGATGGTAAAGATATTGACAGTGTTATTTTAATTTCACGATATAATTAAATTGAAAAAGTTATATAAATCATGCGCTGGATGAAAAAGTTATCACTAATAAAAAACATAGCAAACAAATCACTTAAAACCGAAAAAAAAAATTACTATATCACAAAGGAAACTTAGAATCATAAACATAATAAAAAATATTTACCTACTGTATAAAAAATTTGAAATGCAAATTAATGTAGACTGGCAAACACATTTAATTCATCAGAAGAAAGCAGAAACATTAAAACCTTCTCATCATCAATACAGCCGAATTTTTTATTTCTATCCAAAAAAAAAAATTGAATTTTAAAAAGTAACCAAACCGGCCATCAATTTTTAAAACTACCCAAACCGGTTCACAGTTAACCGGACCAAATTTCCGGTTAACCGTGAACCGGAACATTTAAAATAGTCCGGTTAACCGTTAACCGGAAATATGTTTTCGGTCCGGTTAACGGTTTAGCGGAAAGATTTGGTTCGGTTAGCCATTTAGCGGAAAGAGGTGGTTCGGTTAGCCGGTTAGCGGAAAGAGTGTCCGGTTAACGGTTTAGCGGAAACTTTTTTATATTTTTTTGGCGCGTGGGGGGCGAGAGACGGGGCGTGGACACGTGGGGGGCGAGAGACAGGGAGTGGACGCGTGGAGAGGCATTTTGAATTTTTTTTTTTTTTGTTTCTTTCATAAACCCAACATTTTGAGTTTGAGAGAGAGGCAGCATTTTGAGTTTGAGAGAGAGCATCGAAGAGTCAGAGACTCAAAGGAGAAGAAGTGAAGATTGTATCAGGTTTTTTTTTTTATTATTTAAATAATGTTAAAATAGTTTATATAATGTTGATTAGATATTGTTTAGAAAGGGTTTAGATTATTTTGAAATATTGTTTCGATTGTTTAGATTATTTAGATTGTTTAGAAATGTTTAGATTGTTTTGAAATGTTGTTTAGATTGTTTAGAATTATTTAGAATATTGTTTAAGATTGTTTAGCTTGTTTAGAAATGGTTTAAATTGTTTTGAAATATTGTAATATTGTTTAGATTGTTTAAAGTGGTGCCCGAATATTGTTTAGATTTATTTCAAATATTGTTTAGATTGTTTAGAATTATTTGGAATATTGTTTAAGATTGTTTAGATTGTTTAGAAATGATTTAGATTGTTTTGAAAATGTTGTTTAGATTGTTTAGAATTATTTGGAATATTGTTTAAGATTGTTTAGATTGTTTAGAAATGATTTAGATTGTTTTGAAAATGTTGTTTAGATTGTTTAAAGTGGTGCCCGAATATTGTTTAGATTTATTTGAAATATTGTTTAGATTGTTTAGAATTATTTGGAATATTGTTTAAGATTATTTAGATTGTTTAGAAATGGTTTAGATTGTTTTGAAATGTTGTTTAGATTGTTTAGAATTATTTGGAATATTGTTTAAGATTGTTTAGATTGTTTAGAAATGATTTAGATTGTTTTGAAAATGTTGTTTAGATTTTTTAAAGTGGTGCCCGGATATTGTTTAGATTGTTTAGATTGTTTTGAAATACTGTTTAGATTGTTTAGAAATGGTTTAGTTCAATTTAGAAAATTTCAAAACGGTTTAGAAAATTTTAAAATAGTAGCCCGAATAATTTAGAAAGTTGCAAAATAGTGTAGAATAATTTAGAAAAGTTTTAAAATAGTGTTGAATAAGTTAGGAAGTTCGAAAATAGTGTAGAATAATTTCGAAAATTTTAAAGTTGTACCCGGATAATTTAGAAACTTCAAAAATAGTGTAGAATAATTTAGAAAAGTTTCAAAATGGTGTAAAATAGTTTATAAAATTGCAAATTGGTTACGAAACGATTTAGAAAATTTAGGTAATCTAAATTGGTTTAGAAATAATTAGAAACATCCAAAACGTTTTAGATTAGTTTAAAATTTTTGGAAATAATGAATTAACTTTGAATTATTTTGTAGCATGGCCGACGAAATCAATGATGAAGTACCTATGGCGCGGGATACTTTTAGTGATCTGTTGTGGATACCGCATACCAGTCACAGGGTGTGTCAGGCTTCCGAGGAGGTAAGCAATTACTTATTTCTTTTTTTCTGACTTGTTCAGAAATATCATCTTGTTTTAATTTCTAATTTTTATTTTCGGTAATGTAGAAAAAAGAGGTTATAAACGTGAAGCACTACCGTTGCATGACCGCGTACCACGCTGCATACGCGCCATTCTTGATTCGATTGGGTTTATACCAGATCGCATGCATGCCTCACAAAAAAATCGATGCGGCGCTGATACACGGACTTGTGGAGCGGTGGCGTCCCGAGACACACACCTTTCATCTTCCCTTCGGAGAGATGACAGGTATTAACTTCGAAACCATTTCAAATAAATCTGTTCTTTGTGATAATTTACTAACAATTCAAATGAAGAAATTTATATTTTTTAATTTGATAAATTACAGTTACTTTGGAGGACGTCAGCTGTTTATGGGGTTTGCCCATTACGGGAGTCCCAGTGACGGGGAGTACAGACAGGAGGAATGCAAAAGGCAGGCTCTTCGAATTGTTAGGAATCAAAGAGCATGAGCAGAGTGATCTTTTGAAAAAACGGGGGTCTGAGAGAAATGAAAGAAGCATGGAGTTGACTTTCCTCAAATCTAAGTTTCGGGAACGATTTGAGGAGCTACCAGTAGAACGGGACGAGCAGACGCTGAAGTGGTAAGTATATATATATATATATATATCAATTTATCCGTTCTTTAGGCTATCAATAATGTACTCACCTTGTCTTGAATTTTGCTAGGTATGTCCGTGCATTTATCTTGGACCTGATGTCGTCCAGTTTGTACCCAGACAGTGGCGGGGACGGGATACCTTTGTGGTATCTCGATCTAATTGTGGATTTGGACACGCCGGTACAGTACAATTGGGGTGGAGCAGTTCTTGCATATCTGTATCGGCATCTATGTGCTGCTACCGAGCCCGGGAGAGGATCTATGTATGGTCCAGTGATGCTTCTGCAGCACTGGTCGTGGACCCGCTTTCCAGTTCTCCGGCCTGAGCCTCAAAGTAAAAACTGGGAACCTATCTGGGGCGCTCCATCGCTTGATACATGCGCATCTTTTGCGTACAAATGGTGTTGTCCGCACAAATACGTGTCATCCTCCCACTTCAAGACCCAGGGTGCACGTATCCCGCGAGGCCAGTTTCAGAGTTTGACGGAGGATCATGTGAATTGGGAGCCGTACGGGAGGGTCTACAGCAAGCTTCCTACAGTGACCCAGCAGGGAAGGGTATGTTTCAATCTAGTTATATATTTAGTTGTGTTACCGTATTTATAAATTATAACTCACATTCTTGATAAATTTGTCAGCCCTACTACTTGTATCGCGGTCCACTGATATTTTATTGGATCGTTGAGCATACCTATCCGGATCGCTGCATGCGCCAATTTGGATTGTTTCAAGAGATTCCGGTGCCAGAACCATTGAATAGGCACACGCATGTTGAGTTGCACAAGTAAGGTTTACTCACCGTCAGTTTCCTTATTTATGTTACTTACCTTTGGGTGTTAAGTTCTTATAAAATTACGAACAGGTTGATGTTGGGCTCAAAGAAGAACGAGTCCTGGGCCACAAGACACGTGGAATATGTTCAGTTGGCTACTGCATATGAGGCACAAGTAATCAGAGAAGTTCGCTCGTTTGACCAAAACGACCTTCCACGTTATCGCAAGTGGTACCAGAAGGGATGTATGGCATCTGTTTATCTGTTTAGTCAGCACGTGGAAGGAATGGACCGTACGAATTGGCTCCCCAGAACAGAGCATGGGCCGAGTGGATACATTCCCAGCGGACCACTTGTCACTCGAACTGTAAATATTTTTAATTGCTATCCTCGTTGATTCAGTTATTTGAAAACTCATAATTGCTAAAATTGAAAATGTTTGTGTACAGGCATTGACTGGGATTGGAGAGTTGGCGCACGGCGTCAAGATGTTCTTAACTAAGGGGTGGCGAAAGCTTGGTAAAAAACTGATGAGGACAGGCTGGCGTCTCTGCTGTGATACAGGTTTCGGTCCACGTGCCCGGCAAATGATGGATGAGGCGGGGATTCCAGAAAACTGGGAAGCGTTCCCATCGGACGACCCTACTCCTATTGGGGCGTATCCATATCCAGAACCACCTAGATTTGAAGGCCCAGATCCTTTTAAGGGTTGGTTATACGACGGCACCGAATGGAGAAAGTACATCCCATCAGAAGCATTTGCACCGGTAAATCCACCACATCCAGTCGCAGACCCTGGACAGGTAATTTGTAATTTTACTTAAAAAAATGGTTTGTAAACCACAACTTATCAAACTAAATTCTAATTATAAGTATCTCAGGATCAGGGGACGCAAGCTTGGAATCCGGACAGCCTTTTGCAGACGCATGGGCCGAGTTACGGTCTACATCAGGACGTTGATCTCGGACATGTATATTTTTCGTTTTGAACAAGTATTTTTTTACGAATTACAATTATTTTTTTAGGAATTAAAGATGTGTATGAATTGCAGGTGAATCAGGATCAGGGTGGACGCAATCCGTCTTGGGAGGATTATCAGAGACAGGGAATAGGCACAGGCACCATGGAAGATTTGTTGGATTTGCAGGAGCAGGATGATATCGAGGTTGCACGACGAGTATCTATGGAGACTTTGCGGCGTGAGCATCCGAGGACGAGTTGGTTATTTGAAGGGTCACCTTTTGATACTGGTGACGCAGGGGCATCCACATCCCATCCACGTCCATCTATCGATACTGGTGACGCAGGGGCATCCGCGTCCCATTCACGTCCATCTGATGGTAGCGCAGGCGAGAGAAGCCCAGAAGAAGAACTGGGAAGGGGTTATAGGCGCCGCCGTGCGACACGGCGCTTCACGTATGCAGATTATCCCGGCCACATGCCCGGCCTTTGATCTATTTTCTTATCTTTTATCTGTCTGTATAATTCATCTATTTTAGTTGTATCTATATCTATTTCAGTTTTATCTATGTCTATTTTATCTATGTCGGTTTTAATTATTTTTATTTCCTTCTGTCTTTCAACAATTCCATCGAAACCGTCTACATGCTTAAAAATTAAAACTCGAAAAATAAATAGAATAACAATAATAAATGTATTAGAATTCAAAATGCAGAAATTTAACAACATAATTCTCAAATACAAACTAAACTAAAATAGTTCCCAACACATACAAAAAAAATAGTTCTCAACACATACTTAATAACAATGCTAAACTTAATTTAACAACATACTTAATAACAATGCTAGCCAGACCTTTTTATCTCTCCCAGAGGACGTGCTAGCCAGGTTTTTTTATCTACGAAATCATCATCAGATATTTCAACTTGAAAATGTTCTTTTATGTGCACACATCTCAGACAGTCCTTTTTAGGTCTTCCAGTGAATTGGCATTTGTTTCTATTTTCCTCGGTCTTTTCTCGATTGTTGCTGTTCATCTTGATCGTCTACAATTTCATAATCAGCAACATTAAAAAATTACAGAATAAAATAGTTCTCAACACATACAGAATAAAATAGTTCTCAACACACAAGTTAATTTCTACGACGCAAATTAAAATGTTGTCCGATGGTGCGCCAAACAGTTGTACTTGTTCTTGCCGGTTCCTCTGCCGCTGCTTGTGCCTGTCTTGTTGCCTCCTCTACATGTAGTGTAGAGCATGTATTAAATTGTGAATTTAGTTAAAACATGTATTTATAGATGATTGATCAGCTGTACCTGCAGCATTCCGATCAATTGTCTCACGATGAGGCTGGTGTCCGAGTCTCCGACCACGCATTCTGTCCATTTCCATCGGTATGCGGTCGTGTCGTCTCCGTCCTTTCTTGATCAGATTCGAATCAGGTATAATTTTCGGGCCATTATATGCAGGCCATTCACATTGGTTGCCTTTCGGTTCCCAATGTCCGCTCCATGTTTGTAACACTATTGACATACGGTACAAGGGGTTGACGTATAAATTTTCATCATATCTCATTTCGCGGACAACTGCCATGAAATGAGAACATGGTATGCCGGTCAGTTGAGGCTTCTGACATTCACATTCAACCTTGTTGTTGTCCATAACAACAACCCTATAACCGAAATCCCTACGAGTATACTCAAGTCTCGGTTGATTACGCCTTGCTGGTATTTTTTCACCCTTAACCATGACCTCAAAAAGACCATGTCTTCCACGGTAAGGAATCACAGTCATGTTCCTTCCTTTTTCGATACGCTTTTGCAATAACTGGGTTACCCTTTCGGACCACACCTGACCATGCTGAAATCTCATTTGAGCTTTGCTCCATCGGTCAAAAAACCATTTATTCAACTTATAAAACGTGTCCTCCACGACCGCTGAAACCGGTAATCGCCGACTAATTTTGAACACGGCGTTCAGTGACTCTGACCCATTTGTTGTCATTATCCCCCATCGGTGACCTCCGTCCTCTGCTTGATACAACTTCTCCGGACATGGAAGCTCGTCTTCATCATTAGGGTTCCTCTTACCCACCTTGTTAAGGTAGTCGATAGCCTTCGGACAACCAATTTCAAAGTCTTGTAACATCTCCTGCAACCTCCTAGGTTTGCATTTGTTCACTCCAGCTATGAACCTATCGCTAACCTCTCTCTTACGCCCCACGTGCTTGTAGAGATTTTCGGCAACATGTTGAGAGCAATACCGGTGCACACATTGATCGGTAGTCTCATCCCACCCGAGATTTGGATCCTGGAACACGGCTTTAATTCCCAAATGTCTATCCGATATGACACAAAAGAATCGATTATCTCCAATTACTTCCAGCCTCAACCATCTCATAAAAAAACCCCAGTTGTCAGCACTTTCTTTCTCCACGATTGCAAAAGCCACTGGAAGTAATTGGTTTTCGGCATCGTACATACATGCCATCAGCAGCCTTCCTTGGTACCGTCCCGACATGAAACATGCATCGATACTAATCACTGGTCTGAGGAACGGTATCGCTGCAATACAAGCTCCAAATGCCCATGCCGCTCTGTGGAAAAGCCTGTCAGTTTCTCCATCAATCGGGGTCGAGATCACACAATACTTGGTTCCTGGATTGTTTCTTTTGATGGCTTCTAATAGTGGAATAAGCAAGTTGTACGAGTTCTCCCAACTCCCAAACAGATTTGCAATAGCAAGCTCACGGCCTCTCCATAATTTATTGTACTTGGGGGTTACCTTATTATATTTCTGCATGACGATATCTCGGATATGATTTATAGGAGAGCACACATCCCTTCTAATAGTCTTATCAATTGCAAGGGCAACCATCTCTGCTGTCAGCTGACAATGATCAGTACGTGTTGCTGATACTCTGCACGTATGAGGATACGCTTGTTTGGTAATAATCCAAGATTCTGAAATACCGTTTTGCTTGGCGCATAACTTAAATTTACAAAAAACATCTCTGCACGCCACCTCGTAACGTCTGGGTTCACTTCTAAGAACCTTGCACTCACAGTTCTTATCGAGATGGAACTCATTGATTGCTATCCTTAGAGCCGTTTTTGACTCATAGACTACGCCCTTAGCCAACGGATTATCGAATGTTTTTTTTGAGCTGCCGAAAAAATCGACATCCGCAGGCCGAAAACCGGATATGTCATTGAAACTATCAACCGGATGTGTCATATTTTCTCGACCAGTTATCGGGTACTGTGATTGACGGGATTGTGTTTGACGAGACTTTGATTGCGACTGGCTGAGTGGTTCAATATCATCGTCGGAACCCAATGACTCATCTGAGAGCATCTCATCTCCACTTTCCAAACTGTCAGAATCAATTGCATCCACAGGTACATGCGAATAATCACGTACCTGTCTACGGACCCGACTGGTATTGGGTCGGGGTCTAACTGGTAAATCCACGGAGTTTCGACTGGTACTGAGTCCGGGTATAACTGGTTGATCCACAGATTTGCTAACGATACTGGGTCGGTGTCTCATTGGTACATCCACAGAGTGCCGACCGGTACTGGGTCGGGATCTAACTGGCATTGGGTCAGGATCCACAGGATTTCGACTTGTACTGGGTCGGGATCGAGGTTCAGGAATCTGACTGGTACAGTTCGGTTCCAATTCTACATATAACTCCAGAATTGGTAACCTTTGTGAAAAAGACGACACAACTCCTAACATGAATTCGAACGATTGTTGGTCCATTACCGGTACTAATTGATAGTCACGTCGTCCATCGGTGGACATATTAAACCTGGCTTGAATTTCCAGATTTGCTTGACTAGCATTGTACCCAACAAATTTATAAATCTCATTCTGAAGATAATCAAAATTGTGGTTCACGGTTAGCGGTACTGAGTATTTAGCTCGGGTACTGTAAAGGACCCCGTCATCATTGTATTGGATTTCCCCTCCAATAAAAATTTTCGCACAAATGGTTGTCATTTTTAGTTTCGATTGGTCTGGCAATTTATAAAATAACAACATATAAGTAATTAAAACTTGTCTGGACCTCTAAAAATTATTCTATATCATTTTACATTTTTCTAAATTATTCTAAACCATTTTGGATATTCCTAAATTATTCTACACCGTTTTGGAATGTTCTAAAAAATTCTAAATTATTTCGACAATATTCTGAACCGTTTAAAATGAACTAATTAATTATATTATCAATTAAAATAAATAAAAAACAAAAAATACCTGAATCGAAGAGCCGGTTGATCAGACAGTCAGAGCTCCGTAAGGATTCCTAAAACAATTCTAAATCATTTTAGAATTTTTTTGTCATATTCTAAACTATTTTGGAACCTTGGTAGCTACTACCAAGTTTTCAAAAAAAAAGAATCCGTAATTTGTTACTAAATTAAATAATGAATTAAATAATAAGTAACATTCTTTCTCCATTACTTTTGATTTATATTTTTTATAACAATAATGAACAATTTGCCAATTTATTTTATTTATCACAAGTTGGTCAAAAAAAAAATTGTGGTACATATTGAATAACAATAATATATGCAAATATTACGGTTATAATATGTTGTATTTTGGTTGGATATTTTAATTTCTTCTTCTCCAGCAGACTCAATTTCAAAAATCGATAGTTAAAAAATTAACTTATATAATTTACAAATTAATTATAAAAATAAATTACCTTCTTTTTTCTTCTTTTCTTCGGTTCGTATCTCAAACAGCGGTTTTTTTTTTTTTCCTTTTCTTCTGTTCGTCTCTCAAACAACAATTTTTTTTTTTTGGTTTCATCTCTCCGTCGGACTGATATTTATAGAGCCGAACTCATACTGTTGGTCCGCTAAACGGTTAACCGAACCAAGGGTTCGCTAAACGGTTAACCGAACCCAAAGCCTTGGTCCGCTAAACGGTTAACCGAACCAAGGGTTCGCTAAACGGTTAACCGAACCCAAAGCCTTGGTCCGCTAAACGGTTAACCGAACCAAGGGTTCGCTAAACGGTTAACCGAACCCAAAGCCTTGGTCCGCTAAACGGTTAACCGAACCAAGGGTTCGCTAAACGGTTAACCGAACCCTTGGTCCGCTAAACCGTTAACCGAACCTAGGGTCCGGTTAACCGTTTAGCGGTTTGGGTAGTTTTAAAATTTGAAATGCGGTTCGGTTCATTTTTGAAATTCAATTTAAATTTTGGATAAAAATAAAAAAATCGGTCAATACAGCATTGAAAATCCAGCGAAAATATACAGTAAAAAACTTAAAAGCACATTAACCTTCTCAATTATTTTTTTAAATAAGATTTACATTAATTTGATATCATGGCCAGTTCTTTTTAGATATCTTTTGGGAAAATTGAACATATATCTTTTCACAAAAAAGTTGGTCTATCACCATTTGTACTAACGCTAAAATAATTTTATAACTCATAATATGTTAGAATCATTGAATTAGTGAAATATAGCTAATTTTATATTATTTTCAACTTATGACTTAATGTTTAAATTAGCGAAATAACTCTGATTTATATTACTTTTTAACCTTTCATTGAATGTACAAATTAGTGGAATAACGCTAATTAAAAGTAATGATGATGTTATTTGAAAAATATAAAGTTATTTTTTACCATCCAAAATTATATTAAAGTATATCAGATAATGATAAAGTAATGTTTAAAGAGCGCTCTTAATTCTTATACAAAATATTAGATGCTGGCGTGCCTGAAAGCATGTTAATTTTTGTTTTTCTCTGATAAAAAAAATTGTGTAGAATTTGGTATACCAATTTCTATCCCAACATGCAAAACTTATGCATACAAGGACACCAAAATTAACGCTACACCAAATTCAATCTAATGTTTCTGATTAGAGTTGTCTGATTCACATCAAAATTCGTGTTCTTTTGATTTGCTCGAATTGAAAGTTATCAGTGCAGAACTTGATGTAAATTAAATGGCTGATTCAATCTAATGTTTATGGCTCCGATCAGACATCAGAGTAAATTTGATCAGATACCCATCGTACAAAATCCGATTTGATCTTATCAACATGCTTGTTTAACTAAACCATGATGTCTCTATTCAGAGTCGTCTGATTCACATCAAAATCAAAATTTGTGTACTTTTGATTTGCTCGAATTTGAAGTCATCAGTGAAGAACTTGATGTAAAATTGAATGACTCCGACTAGACATCAGACTAAATTTGATCACATATCCATTATACAAAATCTGATTTGATCTGATCAACATATATGCTTGTTTAACTAAACCAATGAAAGAACCTCTGACCGGCTTGTAATTGGAGACCAACACTGTATCTATCACTGTTGTAAATAACGATATGGTATGCGGTCGTCGGACGGATAAGGTACTACCAAGTGATTAATCGAGAATAATTGAGAATAATCGGCTATATTCAAAAATAATTGTCCGATTAGTACGAAAAATTTGTAAACGGAGACCAACACTGTATATATCACTCTTGTAAATAACAATATGGTATGCGGTCGTCGGACAGATAAGGTACCATCAAGTGATTAATCGGGAATAATTGAGAATAATCGGTTATATTTAGAAATAATTGTCCGATTAGTACGAAAAATCCATAACGGTCACCATCACTAGCTAATCGGCCGATTAATCCGCCTAAACGGACATTTTTTACAACAATAGTATATATAGCCATGACTTCACACAAGGTCCTTCATTTATCCCTACAAATATTTCACAAAACAAAAAATTACATGCAAATTACAATGTCTACCAGCTCCCTGCGTAGTTTGGTCGTCTCTCTTGTAACTTATAGGCTAATTTTTTTTAGTGCCATTGTTTGTTCGAATGCCGATCAATTGAACGACGAGTTTGATAAATGGATCAAGGAGAGCCAGAAAAGATACAAGAACGAAGCCGAAAAGTTGAAGCGATTCGAGATTTTCAAGACCAACTATCAATTTATCAATTCTTCGAACAACAATCCCGACTTAACCTTCACGCTAGGTTTGAACAAGTATGCGGACTTGACGAACCGAGAGTTCCTGGCCATGCTAGCCGGATACATCCCGGTAACTGACAAGCGACCCTCTCCGGCTTTCAGGTACGATAATGTGACGCCTCTTTCGTTTGTCGATTGGCGGACACGTGGTGCAGTGAATCCAGTGAAAGACCAAGGCAAATGTGGTGAGCAATCAACAAATGCTATTCATTAGTACAAAATTGCATGTATTTTGAAATTTACTTTAACTGTTACATGACTTTCGTTTGCATCTATGTTTATATAGGCAGTTGCTGGGCATTCGGTACAGTTTCCACAATTGAGGGGATAACAAAAATCAAGAAAGGTACACTACCAAGCCTTTCAGAGCAAGAATTAGTCGATTGCGTTACCGAGTGCAAAGGGTGCAACGGGGGCCGGCCAGACACCGCGTTCAAATGGGCGACAAAAAACGGGGGCATCACCACCGAGTTAGATTATTCTTACAAAGCGCAAAGCAGCACTTGTAACACCACAAAGGCCAAAAATTGCACGGCGGTAATCACTGGTTACGAGGATGTCCCCAGGGGCAACGAAACGGCTCTGATGAATGCCGTGTTCAACCAACCCGTCACAGTAGCCATCGATTCTTCCGGGCTTTTCTTCCAGTTTTACAAAAGTGGAATCTTCAGAGGCCCCTGTGGGGTAAATCTTGACCATGTCATGACAGTAGTCGGGTACGGTGGAGAAGGAATCAATAAGTACTGGATAGTGAAGAACTCGTGGGGAACGTCATGGGGGGAAGACGGTTAAGTGCACATGTGGAAGGATAGCGGCATTGTATCGGGACTATGCGGTCTAGCGCTCGTCGGCTCTTATCCCGTAGCTTGATCGACGGTCGATTAAGCTCGATTAAACAATCTGTTTACTGTCATATTTAGTATGGAAATGAAACAAGGTGCTTTGCTTTGGAGGTTGATCATATTTTGAATCAGTGTTGAAATAATCAAAAGGAAGAATGTTTGTTTCGGTAAGAGGTGAATGGTAAAACAAAATCATTTTCTATGATAGCCTATTCTTGCTTTCTTTTTATTGTCATTGAAGTATACTTGGTTCAGTAATACTCATGATGAAAAAATTTGAAATTATGGAACAACTAAGCATTCCTAATTTGACTATAAATTATCCCTCATTTTTCTTCGCAGATAATGACAAAACTTATGACAATTTTTTTTGATAAAAATTAAAAAAAAAATCAGAAAGATAACCTGAAAATTTACATTTTTTTTTAATTTGTTTGGTAATGATTAGCAGCTGGCATTAGGGATGTTAATTATTAACAACTATTGACAACGATCGGAAATTCAATATTTTATATTTAATTCATTATATAATGATAAAATCTAATAAAATTTTAAATAGATGTCCGTGGGTTTAAGTCGAACTTGTGATATATAATTTCCTTACATTTTACAAGAATTCACATCCTTACATAACTGGAAATATTAATTAACTATTATAATATTATCTCAAAATAAACTTTAATGTATTTATGTTTCTCTTTACATGTAAAGAACCGAAATTTTTAAATATACCATATTCCTAAAAATAATAAACCAAAACACCATTTTTTCTGAAAATTTTAAAAATGTCATGGCCGCATTTCTGTAGAAGCGGCCACCTTTTCGGTAGCCGCATCTAGGCAAAGCGGGCAGAAAAACGGGTCGCTTCTACAGGATGCAGCCATGGTCGCTTCTAGGAGATGTGACCACCCTAGCCGCTTCTAGGGGCTGCGGCCACAATCCGATTTCCATATAACCCATTTTTCTGCAAAGAGAGATTCATTTCACGTCATTTTCACCGAGCCTTCTTCTCAGCTGAACTATAAGTTTTTTTCTTTTCTCTTTCTTTCAATTTTTTTTTCAGTATTTGTAATATATATAAAATTAATCTTTCTTTCTTGTAATCTTAAAAAATATTGTGAGAGAATAATTCTTTTTTTTCTAATATAAACGTAAAAATAATCTTTCCTTTCTTTAGTAATTTTCTAACTTGTATCATGAATATGCCCTCCATAGACCATATATGCGTTATTTTATTTCTCCTTCTAAATTCTAATTTGTTAATATATATTGAAGGATAATTAAGATTTTGATCTCTTATTGTTTGTAACCAAAATTCTTTCACCGTTATCTCTTAAATTTGAACTATGTACAAAATTAAATAATTGAAATTTTGAGTATACAAATTATGAGAAATGACTTCTATAATCTGCATATATAAATTTGATAATTCAAATTTTGAGTTATTCCGTGAAGAATCTGGATATTTCGTTTCAAATTGGCATAAATCTTAAAACTGTCCCGTGAATTTTTTAATTGGTCTTAGATTGGTTCGAATTTTAATTGGACGGTCCGATTTGAAACTCAAATTTTACAAAGTCGTCTTATATGAAATAGAAAATATTTTATTGGAAAAAGGAGAATTCGTTACCATTTTAGACATCTTTAATTAATCTATTAGATAAAAATATCTGTTTACACAGTCCTCGTCTAATTAAATTTAATTTACAATGTTATTATGCTGGTTTTGACCTAGTAAACAATGTATTTATAGTACGTCTATGCCAGTTGCGATTTTATGCATATATAGCATCATCTGAGCATATTATAAGCACTGAAAAAAATAAAAATAAAAAATATTTTTTTCTTTAAATTAAGTCTAGAAACCGTGTACTACTCATTCATATTACGCAATGTAATTAAATAAGGATTAATATTTCACATAATGTATACTAGTTGAATTCTTGTTGAGATCATATTTTGCATGCATCATCATTCTCGACCTTACCGCGTTTGATGAAATTATCTTTTAGAAAATTCCGATCTAGAAATAAAATATATACCACATAACCGTCAATTGTTGCTTCCAGTATTGGTTGATTCTGGTGGAATCTTCAAAGCACTTGTATAATTTTCTAGCGGCTTAAAAAAATAAATTTTGTTCATAGGTAATCAAAAGCTGTAGCATCAAGATTGTTGTTCAGTTATTAACAAAGGTTTAAATAGTATTTATCGCGTCATAGCGGAACGATAAAAAAAACAACGCTATGTCCATATTGCACCGCTATAGTGATGATAGTGTCATAACTTTTATGGTCCGAAAACGCGTGATCGATGATGTATTGCACAGTGAAAATTTAAATCTGAATTATAAATATATATTTATATATATATATTGACGTTGTCTTGCACAGGAACAAACTAATCCGAATTATAATTATGTTTAATTAGTTTTAGAGTTCAGGAAAAAGTCAACCGTGCTTGTCAAATTATACCCACAATAAATTAAGCAGCAGGACCCAAATTCGAAGAATTATCCAAAAAAAATTATTTATTGTAACTTGCTTTAATTTACAAAAGTTTGATCTTGTCAACATACAGCACTCGTTCAAGCCAGCAGATGCATAATAATTTACCTATATACATGTTAATTAATTAATTAATTTGAGCACCCATGGTATAAATTCGTAGAGGCCCTGGTCTTTCAAATCATTCCAATTAATACATCTCTCCTCTCTAATTATAGCAATGGCAAGTTTCATGCACTCTCTAGTTTTCTTCCTAATTTGTGTGCTTATATGCAGCACGGTTGTACCTTCGACTGCCGATTTTCTGACCGACGAGTTTCAGAAGTGGATGAAGGAGCACGGTGTGAAATATAATAGCAAAGCCGAAGAGCTGAAACGCTTTGCTGTATTCAAGGCAAATTACTTATTTGTCGAAGCATCCAACCACAATCCGCAAGTCGGCTTCACGCTTGGCCTTAACAAGTATGCTGACCTGACGAACGATGAGTTTCTGGCTAAGCTTACGGGATACACCCCTCTGAGCACCAGACAAACTTCGACATCATTTAGGTATGGAGATGCAACGGTACCATCATCGATCGATTGGCGCTCGCTTGGTGCTGTGACCAATGTCAAGGATCAAGGGCAATGTGGTGAGTATAGTACTATATAGTGTCTTACAGTTGGTGCAAATATATATAGATATATATATGAGAAGGGATCCAATTACACTCTTTTTTTGTGACACCATATTACACCTTATGTTTTTAAAGTCCAAATAGTCGATTTAAACTGTTCAACATGATATATATGCTAAAATGTGCTTGCATATCAAATTTTACATTTTTCTGAATTTTTTTTACTATTTATTAAAATAGGTACAAAAATTTAATGGTTTGAATATAGCGATTTTGTTAAATACTTAATAAATAGTAAAAAAATTCCAAAAAATGTAAAATTTGATCTGCAAGCACATTTTAGTATATCCATTATGTTGAACGGTTTGGATCGACTGTTTAGAATTTTAAAACTTTAAGACACTACTAAAAAGGATGTAATTTGATCCCTCCTTTATATATATATATGCGCGCTCGTGCGCGCGCATTATAATTCAATATATATATTGCTTCAAGACGTTATACATGCATTTTCAGGTTATGTGGTCTTTTAGTTTTAGTTAATTACACCAAAATACCTATTGGACAAATAAAAAGTGAAAATATTAAAACATGATCAATACAATATTACAATCAAATTAAAAAATAAGCAACCAAAAAGGGTTTAATTTATATTGGTCAATTTATGTGTATTATTTTTTTTGAAAAAAATTTTATGTGTATTATACAGGAAGTTGCTGGGCATTTGGCGCAGTTGCAACAATCGAAGGCATAACTAAGATAAAAAAGGGCTATCTACCAAATCTGTCAGAGCAAGAGTTAGTCGATTGCGTAACCGATAGCTACGGGTGTGCGGGGGGCTTCCAAGACTCTGCTTTTAAATGGGTGATTAAAAATGGAGGCATCACTAGTGAAGAAGACTACGTATACACCGCCCAAAACGGCACTTGTGACGCAACAAAGACAAAAAATCATGCTGCTACAATAACTGGCTATGAGCAAGTCCCTAGTGGCAATGAAAAGGCGCTGATGAATGCGGTCGCTAACCAACCAGTTACGGTAGCCATTGAGGCAAGCGGGCCCTTCTTTCAGTTCTACAAAAGCGGCATTTTTCGGGGCCCTTGTGGACTAAACCTAGACCACGCTGTGACCGTGGTTGGTTATGGTGGAGAAGGATTCAGCAAGTATTGGATAGTGAAGAACTCGTGGGGATCGACATGGGGCGAGGATGGTTACATACGCATGTGGAAAGATAGTGGCCTTCCATTAGGCGTATGCGGTATAGCGTTCGAAGCTTCCTACCCGGTAGCTTGATTGAACACTTCATCGATCTACTGGTAAAATCAATGACAATGATGTGGAATGAGTTGCTGTCTTGTTATGATTATTGATTAATTTTTTTCATCATAGTTAGTTAATGTTGAATAAAATAATTGTTTGACTTTGGTGAAAGTATGCATTCTTTTATTGTTTGTATATATATAAGATTGTGCTTTTGGATGAATTCAAATTCTAACATTCTTTTAAATATTTGGGTATCCGTAATATAAACATCTATGTACACAAGAACATGAATTGTTATTATGATTTATAGCTATAGTCTTTTGAAAGAATTGGTAAACTTAGGAAAACAAAAAATTATGTAAGTCCTGTTTCTCATAGCTTCTGCGTATACGCCTCAGTTTCAGGTTTGGATGAAAGAATTGGTAAACTTAACTCTCCGATTATCCTCTTGCTCAAGAAATGGCAATTGAGTCCAGGTACACTTGGAAGTTGGAACAAACATGTATATATACTACCGAATGGGTTTGCTTTTGTGGAGGGCCAGATACCTGACGGGCCGTTAATGGGCCACAGGAGCATCAGTAAATTTCAGGTTCAATGAAATTGTACAAGCAGTGTACCGGGCTGCATTAGAGCATTTTTTTTCTCTAATAACGGAATGGTGATAAAGATATTAACAGCGATATTTTTTTAAATTCGTGCAGTGTACAAATCATTTTTTATTTATTTTGACTCTACAATCAGTGTACTGCATGAAGTCAAAACAACTCTCTCAATATCTTTACCAAATGAATGTTTCGAGATAACAAGATTGTCTTTTATTTTGTTTTGTTTTTTTAAGAAAGAGATTAAACTGGTAATAATAAAAAATTAGTAAAAACAGGGGTCAAGTTTCTCAACTCAAATATCCACTAGAAAGTTTGTAATATAATTTTCTTACTGACATTGTTGCCTTCAAAAATATATAGGCTTAACCCAAAAACCAAAGGGAGTCAGTGGTACCATTGGTACCACAACAAGATAGTCTTATGTAATTGAAAGGGAATGCAGAGTACTTTGTTGGCAGGATCAATCTTATCTTTGTTGGTTTTTAAGCATAAAGTCATCATAGTGGATGATTGTAAAAAAAATTGTTTTACTGTAGGTATAACTGAGAGATGTGATCCAAGGGTGTTTCTTGGAATTAGTTTTGGATGTGTTTTCTTTTATCAGATGGAGGCCACTGATACTGGTATTAGTTTAGATAATGGGTTTGTGTTTTAACAGGTAGAAAGGTCAATGATGTTCAAAGGATGGACTGAGACTTGAAGGCATCTCACACTCCTGTACCAGTCTTTGGTACGGTTGCAGTAGCTTTCTGACAGTTCTATCTGTGGTTTCTGTATGTGTTGTGCATTGAGACCAATTCTACCTGTGGTTTCTTTTTTTGATAGTTAAGGGGGTTGCTGGGACTTTGTAAGTTGCTGAATATTTGCAATACAATGGGCTTCTATGCATTTTCTTCAAAAAAATGAACTGCATGAACAGATACCAGGTTTGAACAAGAGATGAGTTATTTATTAAGCATAACCACTTCCTCCATGATTGCATGCTTTAAGCATCATCCCTGTCCATTAGAGACCCAATGATATTGGTTGTGAATTTAAAAAAAATAAAAATAATGAGTTACTAATCTATTAAGCATTACCATCTTTTCCATTTAAAACCAAAAGTTTGATTCAAAATTATGGCTCATGATACCATACTCAACAACCTCAAAATAGATATCCAGACATATATCATATAAGAAATCTCAAAGTAGGAAAACAAAGAAAGATTCACTTGAGTAGAATTATTATAAAACCAGAACAGATATAACTACATAACAAAAGCTAAACCTCCGACATGAGCGAAAAATGACAACGCACTCTTCTCTACTTCTTGGAATCCGGAGAGGAATCGTCTTGCCAAGTAGCTTGCCATTGCTTGTCATAGTAGGTTGTTTCTTGTATAATCTTCTTTATGTTCTCTATATCTTCATTGTTTCTAACAAACAATACACCGAGTACTGATATAAAGAGAAGGGTCTTGCAAAAGAAATTCGAGGTCTGGTCAACAATCCCAACCCCGGTCAAACTGTCGACAAAATATGCCATGAAGA
The DNA here is from genome assembly GCF_964058835.1 of Carex rostrata. Taxonomy (NCBI): domain Eukaryota; kingdom Viridiplantae; phylum Streptophyta; class Magnoliopsida; order Poales; family Cyperaceae; genus Carex; species Carex rostrata. The sequence continues at coordinate 6,490,787 of NC_135937.1, forward strand.
AACCAATCATAGCCGCACGACCTATGTAAAGAACAATAATTTCACAACAGTAAACAAGCAATTAAATCACGTCATGCTTATACATGGTCGTACTACTAATAGTCAATTGACTATTTAAAAGATTATTGCGAAATATCTAGTGGTGAACAAAATTTGAGCTCCGGTATATAGGGTATTGGAATTGTCTCAAGTAATCAATTAAGCATCAATTAGCCCTCTTCTGATCATGCAATTAAGTCTCAATTTAACATAATTCAGTGTCAAATTTCATCTAAAGTCTTGCAAGGGAACACTAAACACCAAGAAAAATAAAAAAAATGTTAACCATTTAGTCTCTCGGCTTCGGGGAGGTGAAATCTCTTAATCCATGCCCACCAAGGTATAATCGAAGTGTCAAAAAACACCATCTGATCAGTATCTGTTGCTTCTGGATATTCCTCTAGCCATTTCCTCCTCCTTGCCTCTGATTAAAGGGATATAATATTATTTATTGCTTTAAATGTCATATTCCACAAATAACAAGTACATATAAACATGCATAATTTATATTTAAGGGGGTAGCACTTTATGTAACCAGGGATATTTTTTAGCTGCTCCTTCTCCAATTGATACAAACCTGTTTCCTCAATCTAAATTCACCAAGACAAGCACATTATTGAGATTTCAGATAGAACCTAATTAAGCGCAAATTACAAAAGAAAGGAAATTTGAAGGAACAAAATCTGGTAATATAATTGCAAGAACATGAAGTTGAGAACTTACCAGCATCTATGACAGCATCCCAATCAGTTCTCCCATTCTTCACAAATTGGTCCAAATCCCAAGTACCCTTCACCCATCTCGGGTCATTAAACCTTTTTGGTACCTCTAATTTCGCCTCATGGGTTGTAACAGTGTCAGGAGAGACCAAATCTTGCGGTGCCTTTTCTGCAGCTTTCTTCTCTGCTGCGTGTGCATTTACCTCTAATTTCTCATCCAATGAAGGTGAAACAGTGGAGGTGGAGGTGGGGGTGTTGATGCCTGATTTTATAGGGTGGAAGGAGAGAAGAATGGATCTTTTGGGGATGAGAAAGAGAGAGGATTTGGTTAAGGGTTTAGTGGAGAAGGAAAGAGAGGAGGGGATTTGAGCGAAAGTAGCCATGTGTGAGAGAGAGAGAGAGAGAGCGAGAGGTCAGATGCACTGCGAGTGTGCTCTTTTTCAGTGTTCAGTAGTCACAACTCACAACTCACAAAGTCACAAGTCGCATCAGTACAGTACAGCATTTAAAGTGGTATGGGACTATGGGAGTATGGGACAGACCAGAAAACGAAAGTACACGAGACATTGTTTTGTTAATAGTTTGAGATTGGCTGAGAGTATCTGCATTTTTTTAATTATTAGAGTCTGACGTGACAGTTTTTAATTTAATTTTAAGAATGTGAAAAAATTTCTTATTTAAAAACTATACATGAAAATTTCTTATTAAGAAACTGTTTATAAACTCTATGTTGATCAAATGATTGGCTCAAATTATTTTTTATTTTTAATTTATTGTTGATGTGGCTTAATAGAAACTCTAAAATGAGTTTCTGGAATGTGAGAGTTAGAAACTTTAAAGACCATAATTTCTAAAAAATAGTTAACAGTTATTTAGAAATCATTTTGAGTTTTAGAGCTGTAGATGCTCTAAGGTGTTAGGAAATAAATCTGCTACTTTACGATCCTAAGGGATTGTAGGGTCCTACTATTCTAAATCCAACCTTTCATTTTTTTTTTAAGTATTACGAATCTTCATAAAAGTTATTTTTATGCACGGATCTCAAAACAAATAAAAGGTTTGATTTAAAATCGTAGGACCCTACAATCCCTTTTAGGATCGTAGCAGATTTATTTTCAAGGTGCTATGCTATTATGTAGGCGTGGCAAGGAGTCGGCTCGTCACAAGTTGGGTTCAGTTTGAACTCATCACGAGTTAATTCGTCTGAGTCACGAGCGAGCTAAAATTTCAATTTGAAATTATCATAAGCTGAATCGAGCTAGTTCGCGAACTGACGAGCTGATTCGCAGGGTCTGACTGAATCTTGTTTTAAAAATAAAATAAATTTTATCAACTTTTTGGACCGAACTGAACCGAGCTGAACAATATAAAATACACACACATTCATACAAATTCACAAATTGATGCCTAACCGAGTTAACTTGCGAGCTAACGAGTAAGTTAGGTCCCAGTTTGAGCTCGTTAATTCTAAACTGAACTAGTAATGAATTGGCTTGTTAACAGCTCAGTCCAATAATGAGAGAGCTATGCGAGCCAGTCAAATATAAGTTACGATCGAGTTGCGAGCTACGAGTTTTTTTACCACCCTAATGCTATCATAATTCACAAGAGAGGTTTCGTATTATTGCTTTGAAAAAATTATTATTTGTTATATTTGATTTTATACTAAATAAATTTATAAATTTTATAAATAAGTTTATGAATGATAAAATAGATCGATTTAACAGATTAAATTTACTGTTTGAAGTCAATTTAATTGATTTTCAAGACAATAGCACATGACAGTCTTATAATATCCGCGGTACCTTAGTCAAACTTTTTTAGTTTATTTCTATCTTTCATTATATAGAAATTTAGATATATATTCATCTGTATTTATTTAGATAATTTTCATCTAAATTTAAAAATTAGTTATTTTTTTAACTTAGCTATTTATTAATGTGTTTATTTCTGAATTTTATCACTAAATAAATATAAATTAATAATTGTTCTAGATGTACAAAAATACTGTTTTTAGATGGTTCAGATTTACTGATTTTGTACCTATCTAAAAAAATAGTAAAAAAAATTCCTAAAAATATAAAATTTGGTCTCCAAATATATTTTAGTATGGAGGTTAGGTTGAGCAGTTCGGATCGACTGTTTGAACTTTAAAAATGATGGAGAGAGATGGAGGCATGATGGAGGCACAAAAACATGGAGGCATTTGAACCCTCCTCTAAATACATATAGCATAACCCAGTACTTTCTCCAAATAACATCTGCCGATTTTTTTATTTATATCCAAAATAAAATATAAATTTAAAAAACTAACCAACTAGCTAATGAAATTGCAAAACTACCCAAACCGGTTAACCATTAACCGGACTCAAATCAAATTTCCGGTTATTGGTTTCCCGGACCCATTGAAATAGTCCGGTTAACCATTAACCGAAAATTTGATTTGAGTCCGGTTAGTGGTTAACCGTATTTGTGCATTTTCCTTTCTTTTTTTTTTCTTTTTTTTGAAAACAGAAATTTTTTATTTTTTGTATTAAAATATTAGAAATGTTGAATATATTTCTTTGAAAATAAATGGAATACAATATAATTTGATTTATTAGAAAGACTGCAACTAATAACCCGGATCAATATTTTTCAGACCGGATTTTTCGCGGCTGTAAGAAAAATTAATATATTTCTTTATGTGCTATTGGAAAAAAATAAAAATGCTTAGATTCTGAGTTATTGATCCCAGTTCAAAAGTCACTTCTATGCATCTAGAAAATATTGTGATCCTTCTAGGACATTTAATTTATGAAAAGTTGTATCTATTTTTGAAAAAAAACAAAAACTTTAATTTATTTAATGATTGTTTTTAAAAAAGAATTATCAAAATAGAAACAACTTTTTATAAATTAAATGTCCTAGAAGGATCACAATATTTTCTAGATTGCATAGAAGTGACTTTTGAACCGGGATCAATAACTCAGAATCTAAGCATTTTTATTTTTTTCCAATAGCACATAAAGAAATATATTAATTTTTCTTACAGCCGCGAAAAATCCGGTCTGAAAAATATTGATCCGGGTTATTAGTTGCAGTCTTTCTAATAAATCAAATTATATTGTATTCCATTTATTTTCAAAGAAATGTATTCAACATTTCTAATATTTTAATACAAAATTTTTTTTCTGTTTTCAAAAAAAGAAAAAAAAAGAAAAGGAAAATGCACAAATCCGGTTAACCATTAACTGGACTCAAATCAAATTTCCGGTTAATGGTTAACCGGACTATTTCAATGGGTCCAGGAAACCAATAACCGGAAATTTGATTTGAGTCCGGTTAATGGTTAACCGGTTTGGGTAGTTTTGCAATTTCATTAGCTAATTGGTTAGTTTTTTAAATTTATATTTTATTTTGGATATAAATAAAAAAAATCGGTAACATCTGACTACTCTCCGCCTTGTATCTTTTTTTTTTCTTTGCTGCTTCCAATATATTTCTGTTTGCTTTTCTTCATGAGCAGAATAGCAATTGGTCTGATATAAATTTTATTTTAATTTTTGAGTAAATGTTGTAGTTAAGTCAGCCAATTGTTTAATATCTAAAAAGAGAAAAAATTGAGAATTTCAAATCTGAGATCTTTCATACATATAACATTGTATTTGCCACTAAAAATCTCTATATTGTTTTTTTTTTATGGAACTAATTAAGAATCTCTATATAACCTGATTCCAATTACATCATTTTCGGGCTACAGTTAATGTGAAAATGACCTTAGCTTTTAATATATTTCCTGTTCACGTAGGCGTTTAGAATTTGCTTTGTGCTACATATTGCATAATATTTCTTTACGGTTTCTGATACAGCTGTATCATTTTTTTTTTTCTAAAAATCTTTGCAGAAGCGATGAAATTGTGAGAAAAAAATCGAAGATTGAGTTAACAACAATCCTAAGACTTCTCTCCTAGTCAACACCTCCCTTTCTCACAGCTGTATCATTGTCAAAGAAAGGTTAATACTTACAATACCGCTCATATAAATATATCATAGGAATGAAAGATGAGTGCAATTAATCTAATATCTTAAATTATTTTTATATGATTTCTACAAATAAAAATTGTGGAAAAAGACGCTACATATTTTTTGGGAAACTATAGACAGGTAAACATTTTTTTTTCTTAAAGGAATCTGTTAATCTCGACATTAAAACAAGTAAACAGTTAACAAACATAATGTTTTCTTATTTGAGTGTGCCAATTTCCTAATTAATATTTTTTTATTAAACAAAAGACTGAAAGAGGATAAAAAAAGGGAAATTATATCAGCTTGTGATATATTGATCCGTTAAAAGAGAGAGCCCAATATCTGTTTAATTTCTCATGAACCTCGGTTCAGGTAAATGTTTTTCGGAAAACCTTCACAGAAGTTGTGAAGTCATGAAGAGGAATCGATGGTTTTAGATTTGCAAGATGTTTTTCAGGTAAATGTTTTTCCTCGGTTCAGGTAAATGTTTTAGATTGTGAAGTCATGAACCTCGGTTCAGGTAAATGTTTTTCAGGTAAATGTTCATTTGAAAGAAAAAATTATGTAGAAGATGTCGATGGTTTTAGATTTGCAAATTTTCTCACAGATTGTCAGAAATATTGATGAGATTGAACGGAGAAAAAAAAAACCAACTCTAAAAACGTGTAAAAGATGTGTGTGTGATGTCCAGTTTTTTTTTCGAACTACTTAGTATCGTAGGTATGAATACTTTATATATTATATATTAACACTTGCGCGCATATGTATCCATATTTGCACGCGTCAGTTATAAAATCTATCAAATATTAGATGGTCCCCAAGTAATTAATGAAGTGCAGTTAGTTAATGGTCCCCACAAGTAGTTATTGACTGGAGGATAAATGGGGGAAATTGACTAGGGGATAGTTAGTTGATCCCTTTTTTAAATGCACAAATCTCAAAATAAGTTGTTTTCAATGCACAAATCTCAAAACAAATGCATGGGTGGATTTGGAAAACCTGTGATTCTCAAAGAATCACAGCAGATTTGTTTCCAACAATATATGGAAGCAAAAGATTACAAGGAGAAACTACATCCACTATATGTCAAAAAAAGAGGATGAAAAATGAGTAAAGATTTCAAGATAACTGTTTTTGTTTTAGCTTCATGCAGCGCACGAACTATATGTGTTGCTTTAATTCTATAGTTTGTGCACTGCATGAAGACAAAACTGCTTTGTTAAATTCTTTACCTGTGAGAAATGGCTTAAGAAAAAAAAATTACAAGTTATCCATAAAATTGTGTTGTGTTGATAACAATAATATTTGTGTCAATATCAGCACCCTATTAATACACATGTAATATTTTCACTAAACAATCATAATTTAAGGCGGAAGCACAAGGAACGAAGGAAAAAATTAGGAAAAAAATGTTCTACAAATAGTGAACAAATATGAAAAGAAAAGTTATAAATAGGAAAAGAAAGGAGAAAGCTAAAATAAAAGCTATAGACGCCGCTATTCTTTTCCCACAACAGGAATCAGGATCCAGCCAAGTAAAAAAAGTCCTTGTAAGTATTATATATATTTTTTTTTTTGTTAAATTCAATTAGATGCTCATATTTCTACTACTTTTTTTTTTCTAAAGGCTCAAATAATACTACACCACCACCCCGGTACCAGTAAGGTAACAATAACCGTAAACTACTTAGTTTGATTAAACTATCCTCTTAGCATACAAAATAATCAATTCTAACAACACAAGTATTAATGAAATTACATAAAAATAGTACCCATAAACAGTAGATTTCCAATGCTTATTTTATTTTAATTATGAGGAATGAACCTCTGTTTTTCAGCATCATGATCGTGATTATGAAAATGATCAGAAGTGGAACTGATTAGTAATTGACCATAGAATTGGGTGAATCGGTAGGAATCAGCCGAGTCAAGTCGGAAACTCGAATTTCAATAATCCACTAATAGTTCTTCAATAATAATCTTTAATGACAAAATAAAAAAAAATAAAAAAAACTTTGTCAATTTCAATGTTCTTGTTGTGCGCAATAAAATTATGGCCTTATAAGTACGTGCCTGTATCTTTCAGCAATTTTTGGTGAAAAAAAATCATGAAATAATAGAGGTATGTGTTACAGTAATTAACTATTTTTGATCAAAAATTCATTAATTGAACCCTATTTTCTTGAAATTTCTTTTTCAGGTCATATCTCCATGAATATTTATTGGTCCATACTTCCAGAGGATTGTATAGAACAATTTTCTGAAAAACTAGATAGCCATAAGGATTTTCTAAGCTCCGGTGCTGTCTGCACCTCATGGCGCTCCGTGTTCAAGAATAACATTCATCGCCTTCCTTTCAAAATTGCCATATCGCATTGTTTACCAAAAGGAAAACCTTTGCCAGTACTACTACTATACAATAGTGTAATGGATGGCAAGCGTTACAGACTGTTCAATCTCTCCAATGAGAAGATGGCGGAGGTTTCGCATGAATTCGAATTGTCAAAAACAGTAAACAAATGGATTATGGGTTCATGGAGAGGTTGGTTGCTTGTGGCTAACTATTTTTCTGGTAAAAGAATGGCCTTGATAAATCCACTTACAGGAGAAGAAGTACGTTTACCATCGTTTTCTTCATTAGCAATGCATCTTGTTAATATGAATAATGTAGCTTGCTCCTCATCATGTCCTCCAGCTCCAAATAATAAAGACAATAATTGTATGGTGATGTTTGCTTGCAATTATAGCAGTATATGCTGTTGCAAGATCGGAGATGACAAATGGAACACCTATGAACATCCTCATGGAATTGTGAATCTGGTAAACCATAATGGAATTTTTTATGCTATTGATACAAAATCCGATCTTTATAAAATTACCATGATGGAGCATACAATTGATGTGCAACTTGTATTAGCGTGGGGGACCTTATTTGATCATAATCAAGGACACCTATCTAAAAATTGCGTTGTGGAATCATCGGGCGAGTTGTTGCTGGTAACACGTGCAATGGTGAATGAGCTCTTGGATGGCATTCCTCACACTCAGATTTTCAAGTTAACAAGCAAGTATGTTAACCTTTTTGGGGTTAAATATCTCACAAACTATAAATGGCAAAAGATTGAAGATATTGGCAACCGAATCATATTTGTTGGACATAAGGATTCTATATCTGTTGAATCATCTTTGTATCCTGGTACCAAAGGAAACTGCATTTACTTCACTCATGTCATTGATCACAATCTCCATACAGTTGTTTTTAATTTAACAAATCAGTCTGTAGAATACATCTTGCTTGATCATGTTGATTCAAATCTGGAAGCACTTTGGTTTTCGCCTAATCCTTGGTAGAAATGCAAATTATGAACATTTTCTTATATCATACTTGTATTTGGGTTTATTTTTTACTTGCTCGTTGATGATTTTATATTTTGCAATTGCAAGGATTCCTTTGTTCGTTTCTGCACATTATAGATCTTATGGGACACCAGTATCCCAATAAAGACATTTCACAAGAGAAAAGGTAACGTTTTCCGGGCTACAGTCCCCTGAAAATCTCCATGTATAAAAGTATTTCCTTTTTAGCTTAGTTCTGACGCGCTTTTAACTCCCACAACTGTCATAATTTCAAGTACAATATGTATGTTTACAGGATAATATGTGTATGTCTATAGGATAATATGTGTATGTTTACATGATAATATGTTTATGTTCACAGGATACTATGTGTATGTTCACAGAAGGTGGTCCCCAACAGCTGTCACGCGTTTTTATGTTGACAGGATTTGTTGAATTAGTTTACAGGATTTAGTATTGATGTTTACATGATTTAGTATTGATGTTTACAGAATTAGTTAAAAATATCCGGAGATTTTTGAGGATTTGGAGTTGGAGGACTGTTAGCGGCTTCCATTTCACAATTCAAAGAAAATGCCCAAATCCAAAATTGGGCGAAAAAGAAACCTACGCACAAATTTCCCTAAAAAAAAATTGAGCGAAAAGCACATAATTCCTTACTCTTAGAAATTATATAAAAAATGTAAGATATTCGATGAATTGCATTCATATTTCGATCTCATGTAAGGAACTGAACTTAGAGTAGCCGAGAAGATACGGATTCTTTGATACAGATTATTTATGAAGATTTCAATTCAATTTAAAGTCCAACTAGTACCAGATGTCCATTTTTTATAAAGAGTTGATATGTTTAGTATTTATAAAAACTTTGTATGTTAGATATAAATACTTAATATGTTATGTTTAAACACTTGCACACATAGTATCAATGGTGGATGCAAGGTTGATTAGGGGTAGGCACTTGTCTACCCCTGGATTTGAACTTTTTTTTAGATTCAGTGATATTTTATATTTATGCCTCCCCCTGGACAAAAACAATGTCTACCCTTGAATTTAATTCACGGTCAAGTAGAAGAAAATTATGCGGAAAAGAAATTAAAAGAAAGTCAATCCAGACTGATTTACGTAAAAAAAATTTTAAAAAAAGGACGTGGTCCGATTCACTACTCTACTCAGAAGAATCACTTATTCGCTAAAATTAAAAAAAAAAAAAAAAAAAAAAGACATGCTACTAAGGATCTAAATATATAGAATGTCGTAACTAGTCATGCCATAACTTGAATTACATAACGTGTCGTAACTAAATTTGGAAGGATGGTCATGGCACATGAATGGTCACAACATGTTAGTCACGCCATGACCAAGGCATGCCCTGACCACATGTGACATATTCAAATGTGATGTTTAGTCATATTTAATTATTATTTTCATAATTTAGGTTAGTTTATTCAAAATTCACCATTCGATTAAAGATCTAACGGTTCTAATTACACGTGATCAAATATTTTGCGTGACGTGTCAAATTTTCGAAAGATGACCACATCCCGTGAATGGTCACTGCACGAAACACGCAAGTCATAACACGTGATCAACACACGTGCAATGTCATGCCGCAATGGAACTGTGTTGTGTTGTGTCATGACGTATCTTGTCATGTTGTGAGTTTTTTAGATATGCACGGGATACGCAAGTCACAACACATGACCGGCACACGTGCAATGTCATGCCGCAATAGAGTTGTGTTGTGTTGTAACTGAACCATGTCGAGTCGTAATGTATAAGGTCACGTCGTAATTTTTTTAGATCCTTATATGTTTTTCTGTTCTAACTGCATAGTATAATATTTACATGCACCAGTTATAAAAGCGTTAGAGACCTTCTAAAAGATAGTCGCTGGTTAGAAAATTTTGATCAGAGATTTCCACGGTCTGATCCAAAATAATGACACTAATTTCATGTCATAATGGAAGATGGGATTTAAGATTTTAGCCAAGTTACCGTAGTGAAAAACAACATCGACTAAACTTTCAAAATTTATTTAAAAAATAATAATTTATCAATTTATCAGAAAACAGATTGATGACTTTTTTTTCTACAAAAATAATAATTCGATTCACGTAGGGGTGATTGTATCAATGGTTCGGTACTTCGGTCTACCTAAACATTGATCGAATCAATGGTTCCTTTTTTGTTATTTTTAAATTAAAAAAAATAATCAATTTACGTTCTAACAAATCTGTTTTTCAATTTCTCAATATATAAAATGAAATTCAATTTTGGTTGGAAATTATCTAAGAATTGAAATTAGCTTTACAAAAGAAATTAATAAAGACAAGGTAAACAGATCTTCCCCAAATCAACTCCGGAATTAATTCTTACTTTTTCCTTTTTTTTCCTTTTTTTTTTGTTTTGGGTTTTGTACAAGATTACTAGTTACTGATTTTAACTTCTCTTTGCACTTGAATTGTGGGCTTATCTCTGTTCTCTCCTTCATGCTTCTCTTGCAACAAGGAAATATGTTGTTTTGGAATTGAAGAAATTGATTCCATGCACATCTCTGCTTCTAGCATTGTGCAGTAGGAATTGAACTGATTTGGAGATACATTCAATTCAAATTGCATCCCAAACAGGAACTCCAGTTCCAGGCTGTTCATCTCAGATACTTCGATACCGCCTACTCTTGCGTAATATGCATTGGAGTAGTGCCTGTATCATAGCAAAAATTGAAGCATCTACATCATTAAAATTAAAAAAATTAAAAAATTAAAGACAGCTATCAAGTACTAAATAGAAATTAAGACAATTTTAATTTCTAAATTTATGCACTCTGTGTTGTGCAGTGATCTTTTAATTTTTTTTAGTGGCCACGTCAACAATTATTATTATGGAAGAGAGAACTAAAGCCAATAAAAATAGTTTTTTTTTTTTAATAAGAAAGATAGAGATCTAGCCTAGCAACTTTCACTTTAATGTCCATAAAGAACTCTCTCTTTTTGGTTTTGAACCCACGAGTCCACAAATTCGTATCCTCTGAGATCAGGGGCGGAACCAGGGGGGTGCAAGGGGGGGCCAGGCATCCCCCAACTGAGGCGGAAGTGCTTACTGGGGTGGTTATTTTTATGTGGTTTTTTACAGATGCATACCGATTGGCACCCCCCATGCAGTTGTTCTTTCGTCTTTCGGCAGCTCGGCCCCCCCCCAAGTTCAAGTCCTGGTTCCGCTCCTGTCTGAGATATCTCAAACTTTGCATGACTTTACGGAAAATTATAACCGTTTAAATAAGTTCTGCATGAATCTCAAAGTACAAATGATACAGCCCCCTGCGCTATCACCGAATAGGCACTGGACACGTCGGACACGCAAAAGTTGAGATATCTCAGAGGATACGCACTCCGAGTCCACGACCTCTCACACAGAGAATGTCGTTCTTTGTGACAAGACTAAAACTTGGTTGCCAATAGAAATAGTTAGAAAGTAATTTGTTTTAGAAATTGCGTTACATCTCAAAAATTAGGATAGGAAATGTCAAATATCCCAATATGGAAATCAATTCTTAATGAATTAAGAAGGACCAATACTTTGGAATTTATCATTAATTTTACTGTATAACTATTGATGTTATCATTAATTTATCATAAAAATCTCATATAAAAATAGACAGCTGCGGCTTAGTTCCATTTGCCTTTTGGAGGCTATCTTTTTATAGGAAGAAAACAATTAGCTAGATTAAAGGCTATTTATTTAGTTCTTTTAAGAAAAAGAAAATAAAACACCGATGTTAATGTTGGACCCGCAATTGCAAGGAATAATGCTTGCATAATTGCATCATTGCATGTGACTGGGTACTAATTTAATAATTGCTCTATATTTCTCAATTAATATTACAAATTATATAGTTTATTTGGGTGTGTGACACCATGGCACTATTCCTTGCATGAGACAATGTAAAGGAATCTGGTTTGTTATGAGGTTTCAATCACATTAGTTGAATGGATTCCAGATACTATCTTAACCACACAAAATGACATTTTGTGTAACAGGTCATAGCTAGAGAATTATCCAAACAAACTAAAAAGTTTACCAGTAAATAATAAAACTTTGACTTTCTATCTTATCTGGGAATAGGCAGTAGGAGTGGGACCGGGGGTGGTCCGATGTCTAGTCAAAGCCGTTCGATCAGCATCAAGATTAATCTTCACTTGATCTGCGCTAATCCTAAAACAATGTGTGAATCTTGATGCAGATTGAACGGCTCCAACCTACCATTGTACCGTCACCGATTCCATAGATGGTAACTTGAGGAACACCAGAAAAAAAAACTTTTTTTTATCAATATATTGTTGGCTGGCTTCTTGCCAGTTGACCTTCAAAAAAAAAACTTGAGGAACACCAGAAAAAAAAGTTGGTGGACGGAAATTGAATAAATCCTACATGGTGGAAAAAAAGAAGAATTAGAGAAAAGTCCAGCTATACTCACAAGTCATCGATAAACTTGGCAGCAACCATGACACCCGTAATGAGAAGTCGGTGCACGCTAAATGAATTGATCACAGCCTCCGGGCAATGCTGCACGAGCCGGTCGAGGTAAACATATGCAATTAAGTAGCAACAAGGGCTGCAGCCAGTGTACCGGAAAATGCGCTCTAGGTATGCACGGATTGTTATGGCAGGTTTGCTCTGCCCATGAAAAAGGGAAGTCTCACTTTCGGTTTGTTTAGTCGAGTCATTTTTCTTGGTAGTTCTTTCAAGGAGAGAGGAAAGGGTGGATGCTAATTTGGGGACAAATATGGAAACATTTGCCATTATCGCCTAGAGAGAGATAGAGAGAGAGACAGGGGATGTTAGGAGAAGTGTTGCTTCCCATCTGAAGTGAAGCAAGAGACTGTTATTATGTACTATAAGAATTTATTATCATAAAATAATTAGGTAGGTAGGCTTTACTAGAGGTATATCCACTGGTGTGCAGTGCAGCTGTTTAAGTAATTTATGTTGGCGATCTCAGAAATGAGAGCACAATTTTGGGTAAAGATTCAGACAGAACTATTTTAACTTCACATAGCGCACGACTAACAGAGGCTTAATGAAAAATTATATAACTGATAAGCTGCATAAAACTAAAATAGCTCTGTCAATATCTTACCTGAATTTCAGTTCTCCAATTATTGGTACAATTGGAGATCAGAAGCCGAGATGGAGGGTCTATATCTCCTTATCACAACCATTTAAAACTGTTATGCTGCTAATTGCAAACCAATTTGGGATTCTCGAATGCACAGCCAGAAATTGGCTGTGAAGTTGGCTCGTACAAAATAGTAAGATTTCCTCAGTTGACAAAACTAAATGGAAGAGTTCGGATATAAAGAGTATATAGATTTTGTTCAAAAGATTTTGAACAATTTTATTCAAAATATAACCTAAACCATCCTATATGCATTGAAATTCGTACGAAATTTTTTTGACGCAAATCAGGTTGTTTTGTTACAAATTTTACTATGTTCTTGCATCTCTTACATAATGAAAATTTTGGGACCGCACTTTGATTGTTACATATTTATTTCGGTATTCAGAACATCAGAATACAGACATTGATTGGGGCCAGGATTGTGTTAGCAAAATATTTAGCATATGATGAATTTTAGTAAAGAGTTGCGGACTTGATGAGCAGTCAAAATCATGTCTGATGGATATATTATTAAAATTTCCACATCATAATGCTTCATGAAAAACATTGGACACCGCATATATTTCACAAGGCCGATGTTTTACAAACTTATTACATATCACAAAGAAAAGCTCCAGGTCAGTTTATGAGAAAAGCCAAAAAAACAGTCAATAAATGTAAAAAAACTATGCTACTTCCACTCAAGACAAGATTGTTTAGTGAGATTTACAAAAAGTGACACTGCAATATATTTTCAACAATTCCCATATTTCCCCAGATGCATTTTCGCTGCATTTTCAGGCAGTGAGGACATTTAAGATCTCCTCTTCTTCTTCTTTTCCTCCTTGTCAGATGCATTTTTAACCTGAATATTGACCCCAAAAAAAGAAAAATTCACATCAGCGTATATGAGAGAAATCATACACAACAACTATTGAAACACATGCTTTTATGTGTATATAAAAGTTGCAAATAACATTTATAGATATATTCATCGCAAATAAATGCAAATGCATGCGGGGCAGATGAATTGTAAAAATCTTACCATAATGATAAGGATGCGAACAAGCACAGCAATGAAGTCGGTAAAGAGAGTGAGAGCATGCTTGATGTAATCTCCATCTCCATTGTGGGCCCTCTCGATAATATCTTGTGTGTCAAATATAATGTACCCCATGAATAGCACCAATCCATAGTACAACTGTCACCAAAAATAAACCAGAAGTGAATTAACAAAGAAACAAAATAATAATATTCATCCTAAAATACAGTAACTACTCTGATCCGTATAAATCCTGTTAATTGGCAGGACACAGTTTCTCCACTGGCTAGAAAAGGAGACGAGGGTAGAAATTGAATAATTACCTCAATTTTGAAAGAAGTGGCAGAGAAACCAAACAGGGAAGAACCGAACTGGAACAAGAGGAGGAGGGAAAATCCAGAGGAGAGAATCCCACCAAGGTAAAGAAATTCCCGACGTCTAGCTACCATTGCGGCTGCAGAGAAACAGCCAAATGCAAGTGCGGTCCCCACAAATGCAGACACCAGTATGCTACAAGTTTTTAAAAATGTATTAAATTAGCACTAAGTTGTAACTGGGTCGAAAATAGCCATAGATTTCACAATATTGTGTCAACCAAGCACCCAACAAACCAAGAAATTAAAGTAAAACCAGAAAGAAAAATATTATTTACTAACACCTTTCCAAATACCTATATTTAAGTATCATTCAATGAAAATGCCACCAATGGAAATTATTTATACCTTGGGTCAAAGTCAACTACAGTCTTGACAATAGGCCCGATAGTTGCACCTTGTAAGAGTGCACCACCCATCAATATACCGAACCTTTTCCTCTGTTCAATGGAAACAAAGTCAAAAACTTAACACACAATCAAATTAATCAAATTAAAGAAGAAATAACAAATGTAAAGATAGGCCTATGCCCACTATTTCAGCCACAAAATATGTACCTCTTCCAAAATGGGCACCGAGAAGAGCCATCCAATGGCCAAAATGCCACCAATAAACGTCAACAAACCCCCAATATTTAACATAACGTGTAGATAAGCACCCACAGCCGATGATGCCAATGCACAGCACAGTGTCAAGTACACCTGAAATAAACATTTCATTTTAATTATATCGAATTCTTCAGTTTGTTATAAATAAAGATCAAATTAATTCACTAATGCATCAAAAAAGTAAAAAATCATTTTGAAACAATAAATCTTTTTGTAGTGCTCCTGAAAAAAAATATTGTTCTCAATAATATTCAATCAGTAGATTAATCATTTCATGCTCAGCCCTAAGAACTCGGGATATCCGGAGTACTATATAGGAAGTATGAAACTTCTATTAAAAGAACCTAAATTAAACAATTTTATGGATATAGCCTCTGATAGTACAAAATGAAGATATGATAATTATGACGAAAAATGGTGGTATATTGGACAAGATCTGCAGCTGGAAGGCTCTCTGTATTTCTACGGAATTCTCCGGAAGCTTATCGGATATTTACACAATTTTGAAAAGAAAAATACCCCAGATTTTTTTTTACCAGTAATAGAAGAAAGGAATAAAATTAAACTCATACCATCAGCAATTTTTTATTATTAACCAAATAGTTATAAATTGCTGACAACATATATGAACTAAAATTATTGATGACAAATTTCAATTGAAATTATTAACGTATTATTTCAACTGAAGTTACTGATGACATATTTTAATTGAAAGTATCCGTTCATTGTCCAGGTCAGAGCATGCCGAGACCTATTCTCAGATCTTGTCCAATTTGACCCTCCACTTATTACTATTCTTTCAGAAAATAATTAGACATCCAACCATCCAGGAATGAGGAATGAGGAATGTTAACTACAATTTTTATTAATATTTGTAGGGCATCAACAATTCAACTATGATCAAACCAGCCATTATCATTTTAGTACACATGAACTAAAGTGAAAAAGAATGGAATAAACTTTAGACTGAATAAAAGTGTTAAATTCCTCAAAAAACTATGATCCTATAAGATCCCAGGCATCTAACAGAAAACCTAATAATGATTAACTCCACAAACCTGATGAAATTGAGGTCTAAAGACTAATTTGGAGAGTACACAAGTTAATTAATACAAATTCCTGAAAAATCACGAAAAGAAATCGACGAAGCATTAGAAATCGAGCAAGTAAATTACCAGTTTCAGATGGTTCTGCACCCTCGGAGATATCTGGCTCATGTTCTTGATCGTCTCATGGTTGTAGTTGGAACCGAATTGAAAGCCCTGAGAGGAGAAAAACGCCATTGTTTCGATTTTTCTCTAGGGTTAGGTTTTCGCTTTTTTTCAAAGGGGCGAATGTAAATGCTTCCAAAGAGGGGCGACCAGAGCGAGTCACAGGAAAGAGACGATTGAATTGAATATTAGTTTTGGATAAATAACAAAACATCACGAGTTTATAGAGGAAACCTTTCTGTGTATCTGCAATTTAGGATGTATGAAATTTCCTACACCACAAGTCGATTCTATTCTTGAGAATCAAGTCAGGATTATTGAAGGTTCAGATTAAACCGCCATGAGGTGTTTGTCTAGTCTGAGTAACTCCAATTGGACAAGATCCGCTGCTCGAAGGCTCTCTCTATTTCTTGGTAATAGCCTGGAAGCTTCTCGGCAATTTACACAGATTGAAAAGAAAATTATCCCGGATTTACCAATACCATCAGCAAATTGAAATCAAATCCTCTGCCCCCCGGGGGCAGGAATTTCCTGTCCCCAGAGTCTCTGCGCAGTGGGACTGGGGTGGGACCATTACTGTTTAAGGGTTTAATTTTTGTTACTGTTTTTAAATGGGATCCCACCCGCAGAGACTCTGGGGGCAGGAAATTCCTGCCCCCCGGGGAGCAGACGATTCGGTCTCCAGCAAATTATATACTATAAAAGTTGAATGGGATGTTACGTCAGCAATGAACAGTAACACCCCCATTCATTACCTTCCGATAGAACATCAATGTATTAGATAGTTTTAACCTTCCGTCACCTCTCGTCATCATTTGTAAAAAAAAAAAAACTATTTTTTTGTGTGAATATTTTGCTACGTGTTGCTCCCTCTTTTCTATCTCTTGACACCTGTTCCTCATCTCACCACCAAAAACCTTCCTAGACCATTCTATTCCCATTCCTTCACCGCCTAAACTACTGCTCTAAGATATTAATTCATATTATTGGATGATTTTGGGGGAAGCTTAAGCTGATCCATTTCTCCAACCCGAATACACAATTCCAATTGTTGGTTGTTTTAGACCTATTTGTGAAAGAATAGCTACCGGAGATGTCGATAAGCTACTGGCAGCACCCGAGAACATGGAGATAGCGTCGATCCTGTGGTACGGGCTAACAGTGTGAAGAAGAAGAGAAAGAGCGACGAATAAGCACAAGGTAAGAAAGTTGTGAACGAAGCTCCATTTCATTTTGGGGATAACAGAGTATTTAACAATGTTTAGTCTAATTTGGGCTCAAATAAATGTAAAAAATTAAGTTTAATAGATTTTGTTCCTCGTCAATTTTGGGGATTTCCTAAAGGTTTTTGCGAAAGAAGCTCCGTCTCATTTTGGGGATAACAGGGTATTTAAATGTTTAGTCTAATTTGGGCTCAAATAAATTTAAAAAAATTAAGTTTAATAGATTTTGTTCCACCTGACGAGGTCAATTTTGGAGATTTCCTAAAGGTTTTGCCAAATTGGTCTACAAAAATATAAAACATTGAGTTGACTTCATTTTGTCCCCTATAGCGTAGAAAGAATTTTATTTCCCCATTTACATGTTCTATATTTTCTGCTTACTCAATTGTAATCTTCCCTGCTATTGTCTTAAAATTAAGCTGCTGCTGCATTATCAGTTTTAATTTTACTGGTTGGGTTTACAATGAGGGAAATAGTTAACATTAATTTTGATTATAGTTTTGTTATATTGCAATCGACCTTGCTATGCACGCGCTTACACAACCACAATGATATCTTCCTTCTCCCCCTTCCACATATGCTATGCAGTTCTTCAATCTGTTTGACCCTCAGTAATGATAGCTCATATGTTTACTGTTATGCCCTCCATAAACTGAGTGTTCGAACTGTGTAATCATTCCTACATTTATTAACCTGAAACATAGAAATATGCTATGTTACCAACATAATGGTTACAATTCCATTATTACCTCTATTTGCAGTGATGGGTCATGTAGTGTTGTCATATTGGTCATTCTAAATTGACAAGTTTCTGTGGTTTCCTTGAAGAGTAAGGTTATTTATCCAAAATTCACAAAAGGAAGCATTGTCAGATCCTTTGAAGACATGAAAACAGTTGCACAGTATGGAGTCAGCTGAATTTCCTTCTCTTTTAATTTCATTATTCCTTTTGTGTTGTTTTTCGCATTTCCTTCTCTTATAAGTACTTTGAGCTGCAAAGATATCTCAAATCTCAAATTTCATTTCTATACTTCCTTTTCTCTTTCTTTCTCATTAATCCAACTTATTTTTCATGAATTGTGTCTTTTCTATTGTGCAATTGGAAAATTTGTGCGATTTTTCAATTTGTCGCAATTTTTTTGCCCCTGTAGTTTATGCAAGTGGAGGTAGAAAATAAGAAAACTCTAGAGCAACAAATACAAAAGGAGAAGTGAAACTTACTGTTGCGATTGGCGAACGAAGAAGGCCGCCTTGTCCACTGGTACTAAGGTAAATTTCTCGCCGTTGGAAAGATTGCTACATGAAAGATTCAAAAAAAATAGAAGTCACCAAAAAAAATGAAAGGGGATACTGCAAATTTGAGTTGTGATGCTTAATTATAGTTCTCCGACATGCTTAATTGCAATGGCATTGTCCTGAGAGTGAAGACCTGGGTTCTAATTTCATCAATAGTTGGATCATAGAGTTTGAGAATTTGGGAGAGGCAGGATTGGGTAGGGTAGTGTACTGTCTTCAGGCTTGTAATACAAAGAATAAAATAATAGGACAACAATCCAAAAGCTAGCACCTGAACTGACAAGTATAACAATTAACAAACCCTGCTGGGATAACATCACACACTGAAATAAAATCCACTAAATTTGAAAATTTTGCTATATATAATTGTGCATTTTTCATTTGTTTCTTAAATTAATCTTAAATGCGTAAAGCCAGTACCAATTATTGCAATACCAACGTAAATCCATGTTCTTGCCAACAACAAAGTATATTTATGTTATGTAGATTTGACGGGAACTCATAATTGGTTATCGAGCTGGTGGCAGCTAATGGCTTGAAGATTTTTCACGCAATAAAAGACAGACTTGAGGGACCACGAGGCTGGCAGGTGCTGGCAGGTAAATTTTCGAACCTATTTTTTTAATTTTATTTCAATGATACCTTTTTTTGTTAACTTAGATGTTTTGGTATATAAAAATATGCACACCCCTGAAATTTATCTAGGAGTTATGTTTGTCTCTGCAAGTAATAAGCATCTGATAGCCCCATCAAGACATGCTAATAATTATCATGTTACATTTTTCCCTTTTCATCATTTAAATGACTAAAGTACCCTTCTTTGGTTTACATTCTAATTGAGATAAGGAAAATCATACTAATATATTTTGGAATGTAGATTTTTTATTGAATTTTCCAGTATAAGCTTTATTTCATATGTTTTGTTAATGCACCGATTTTCTACTTATGGAAATTAGTATATTTATAAAATCTAATGCTTCCCCAGTTTCACTTTGCCCTTCAAAATTTTGACACATATATTACATCCCACACCTTCTCAATTTCACCTTTGTTTGCACAGCTCGTGTGGGGTGTGGTGGCGATTTGAACTCCTCTCTCTCTCTCTCTCTCTCTCTCTGTTGCTCTATTTCTATTAACCTTCATCCTTATTTGTGGATTTTTTATTTATTGTAAATTTTTCATTTGTCATGTTCCACATCTGACCATAAATTGTGCCAACCTGCTTTCTTCATTATTATTGTATAGTTTTCATTGTCATCCTATATCAGCTGATTGAAATTATTTTGTAGCTAGGTTATCTTCCTATATTTGCTACTATCAAATTTACAAATATGAAGAAGAGGTTCACCAAGTAATTTTACCTTTCTTGATGGGCACGTTAATTTCTTCATTGATATGTGTGTGTGTAAATTGTCGTGACATGTGGTGGTAATAGTTCTGACAACGCATATCGTTCCCGCCTTTTGTCATTAATCTATGAATATTTAACGACTAATAAATTACCAACTGACCTTGCGTTAATTGTTATGCTTATAATTTTCTATTTTTATGACCTTTGTTGAATATTATTGAAATTGCAGTTATGGTACAGGACCAATAATGGCAGTACCAGCACATGTAGGGGTGCAAACGATCGGATAGTGGTAAAACCATATCCGTATCCACTTTTGATTTTTGGATACGGATATGGATTGGATATTAGACGGATACAAACGGAGATGGATCGGATATTGGATATCCGTAGATATATACATAAATATTTCAATAATATATATTAAACTATATGGTATATATCTACTATTCGGATACGAATAATTAAAATCCAAAACAATATCCATATCCGTATTCGCACGGATATTCAGATATAGAATATCCGCATCTAATTTTTGGATACGGATCCTGATGGATATTGACCCGTTTGCACCTCTAGGCATGCACATGACTCGCACAACTTTGATATTGCCTCTAAATATGAATTACCAATAATCGATGACCAACAGATGGTACTTCTGATCTAAGTGGAGCTTATGCTGATGAGGGTATAATGGTACAGAACCTTCCAATTGTCCTCTACATAAAAAATATGCTTAATTTAATATCTATGCCCCTGACAGTAACAAGTATTATTTATATCGACAGATTTCATTAGTTTGTTTTCCTTGAATTTTAATTAATTTGTTTACTGTTCTTCTTGTATAGATGGCTACTAAACCACCTACAGTTGATATTACTCTTACTGAGAAAAAAAATGGTCATGACTCTTGGTACACTTTTTCTCACTAATCTTTTCTAAATACTCCAAGTACCATAAGGAGCGAGCGCTCTAAACAGCTGCACTCCGCTGCCTTCAAAGTTCAAACTACTACCATCTGACATTCTGACTGTATTTTCTACTTCCTCTATTTAGGCTTTATTTCTCTCTTTTTTTCAGAATTCTGACTGAATTGGATTTCAATGACACAGTGAGTTTGACCTTATATTTGAGCCCCGCTCACGACTTTGCAGTCTCTGTGAAGATTTCGAAAAGAGTTTAAGCTTATTTGTCCAGGAGAAGACTTCTATACTAGACGGAAGATTATATTGGAGGCATGTGTACAATGCAACTGTGGGAAGAATCAGGAGATTGCCTAGATTCACACTTTCTGATTGATTTCAATTTTTACATACTTATTTTTCACTTTCTTTTGTAATTCCAGATGAGATTATAAGCATGTCCAAGAAGAAAAAATTCTGCCAAAGGGGGAGTACCACACATAGCTCCAGTAAGCTCACATTTCGATAGTGTTATTTACAAATTATTTCTTATTTTCAACATCGTCTAATTGGTATGAAATATATTAATATTATGATTTAAACTGTCTTCCAAGGTGGGGGGCCACCTCCGAAGGGCTTCAAAGCAAAGACAATTTACTGACTCTAGGTTCTGCAGTGAGACCAGTAAAGTCTATTGTTTAGTTTTTGGTACCCAGCTGGTCATTTATCTTTTTCCTCAGATTTGCATTTATAGTCTTTAATAAGTTTCTTTTGCCTCTGGCATGAATTATAAGCAAATATTTTCAAGCTTATCTGTCTGTGCTGCTGGCAGATAACTGTGTATAGATTGGTTTGGAATTAAACTAACATTTATTACAATAAAGTTGTATCATTTATCTTTCGATCTTCTTTTCAATTGTTGTTTCAACAAACAACTAACAATCATTTTCAATTGTTGTTTTGAATTATCGCTTAATTTCACCCATGTATGCCAACATACAAAAAAAAAAAATAGTTGCGGCGGAGCCGCAACAACGCACCTAGTTTCATTTAATACTAAATAATTTAGCGGTTAATATCTGTAATTCTGTATTATGACTATGAGAATGCTGTTTTTTTTTTCCTTTAAAAATGATATTTCAGAATAATCCAACGATTCTGATATTAAACAAAAAATTGTTGGAAAAAAAGGTATGAATTAATTTTATTATTCTTTTATCCTACCGATAATAAAATCAGAAAAATATTTCTCGTCTCGGTTAAGTCATTAGGAAAAAGAAGTGATACAAGATATTTGAAAGGAATTAAATTAGTGACTTTAAATGTATGTTAATAATTTTACTGATAAAAAACTATATTTACAACTAGTCAAATGATCATAATTAAAAAATATTATTATTACTCGAGTAGCAAAATTAGTTTTTTAACTATTGTTTCTTAACAATTAACAATTGCTGTCATATAAATGTATATTAAGGAAACAATATTTATGTAACAAAATATTATAAAATAATTATTTTGTTTAGGTTATTTAGGTCATCATGCGTACGATTTTTATTAAAAAATCTTTTTCTTGTTTTGGTTGGAACGGAATTGACCTTTTAATCATATGACGTGGATTCTTAGGTCTCAACCAATAGAAAGGTGACATGTGGCAGCCAATTGGCTAACAATAGAGAGATGAAGAAATTCTCGCTAGGTAGAGCATCTTTATCATATTAAATTGTAAAATAATTATATAATTACATATATATTAAATTGTAATTTTAGGATGGGGGTGTAATTAACTAATTATTTTTTCTTTTTCGTTTTTATTAGACATTTTTTATTGTCACCGATTTTACTGTAATTGTCAGATTTTATAGCATATATATGAAGTTGTAGTAACTTTTCTTGCCTATCATTTCTCCCATTTATTAGTATTTGCTATAGAAAATTTAAAAAAATATCAAACAAAATATTTCTTTTTGAAATTTATTAATAAAATATTATTGTGAAACCCACATTTACCTTCTATTTTTTACTCTCTTTCCTCTCTCCTAATATACACCATAAATACAAAGGAGGAGGTTATATTTTTCTAAATTATTTTTTTGCGATCTTTATAATTATTCATCTCTGTGATGGAAAATTTTAATTAATCGATTTATATATATATTTTTAGAATTTGACTTTTTCAATTTACTTTCATGCAAATTAACTTTTAAAGTTAACATTAAATTCTAAAATTAAGAGTACAGCACGATATGTTCAAATTATAAAATTTGAAGTGTTTATATATAATTATAGTTCTATTTGAAATATAGAGATCCACATTTAGATTCGTGCAAATTCATGTTGAATGGCTCGGATCTAACCTGGAGTACGTGTTCAGGTGCCTTGATCTGAACCCCTACATTTCTACCTCACAACTTCATAGCTTATGTAAAAAAATTTCAAATCTTCATATAAAAACCTTTATCTACGTACCTAACCTACCTCGTATAATCTAATCTTAAAACAGCCCCCACAAATTTAGGTTCACGAAACAACGAGAGCGATGGCACTTCAGTCATCGCTGTTTCTGGAAGACCAAATCCAGATACCAGGAAATTTCCTGTATATTTCCAAGGTCTCCTTTTGCTTTCTCTTGTTTCTTACTTTGTTTTAATTTTCTACTTTCCCCTGTAGAGAAGCGAAGTTTCTCATGTATGAAATTGTTTGCTCTTATTAAGTTTAAGACTCGAGAAAAGTAGAGAGAAGAAATTGCCCTTTTGCCAAGTAATAACACGGTCAAAATAAACAAAATGGCTAATACTGTTATTAAAACACGACGAAATTACCCATAAGATTAAATTCAGAAATATAGATTTTTCTTATGGAGTACATATTCTACAAATTTGTCTAATTTACATAGTAGCAACTCCTTGCTCGTAACACAGAGAGTGTGGCTATGCTAGTATGCATACCACATCAATCTTAATTTTGGATTAACGTTAATCTTTATTTTCAAAATCCAAATAGTCAATTTGAAATTTTGAACCATTCAACTTTATCTTCATATAAAAATATATTTAGTGATTTTTTTCATTTTTTTAGATAGTAGAAATCACTACTTTTGAATTGTCTAAAATCTTTAAATCAAGTGATTTTCAACCTTTTTAAAAAATGTAAAATTTGATCTACAAGTACATTTTTATATGTTGATGTCGAACATTTCAGATCGACTATTTGAATTTCATAAACAAAGATATAGATTCAAAGTACAGACCAATGTGCACTATGCATACTACCACAGCCTCACTGTTTATTCATATATATTACTATTAAAATAAAAGCAAGATTCTAATAAAAATGTAGTAGCACAATTTCAAATAAACTAAATTCTGTGGGGCCATGAATATATTTCAGAAACAGAATTTCCAATACCTATTTCACCACAGTAAATGTCCTTCGACGGCTGCTCGAGTGCTTGTAAAAAATCCGGTTTCGAGAGCTTCTATTTCATTCACAGTGAAAACACAAGGAATCCTCAAAAGAAAAGAATTTGTTTTACTGTAGATCCGAATATGTTATACTAAAATGCTTTTCTCAAGGTTCTAATGCTGAATAAGTAACAAAGAGATGATATATCAAAGGGATGCCTACAGCCCTTGTAATATCTAAAAAAAATACTAAAATACAACAAAAGAAAGGAGAAACTAGTAGCATCAAAATGCAAGGCCATCTACTACTCTCTACAACATAATATAAATTTCTAACTGTATAACTGACGAATAACTCGTGATAATCGAAAAAAGGGGGTTACATGTTATTTATTTATAAATATTATCCTCTACAAGTTCTCCACTCTAAAAGCAGCAGATGACGTGATGGTAACTTTGGGTGCACTTGAGTTGCGAGCATGTTCACTTACATATGATTCATCCGCATCTCCAGAGGTAATTGTGAATGGAATTGTAGGTGCGGCCGACACTGGTGTAGCTTCGACTACAACAGGTCTAGGTTTCTTTGTTTTTTGTTCTATTTGTAAACCCGGCATCCAACTTCCTACTACAACCTGTTACAGACGATATTTTAGACTTATACAAGCTAAATGGTTATGTCATGGTGTTGTGCATTAGCAAAATATAATATATGCAAATGAAATGTCATAATTTTGTATACTTAAAAAGCAAACCTTTTTTTAATGCATCAATTGGCTCGAATGTTATAATAGTAAGCAACGTTATTAAAAAAATTTAAAAATATATATATATAAATATAAATCTAATTACGCAAATACTTTTTGCGATATGACACAAAATCCCCGTATATAGAAAAAGATCAGTTATACTCTGAAAGATTTTCACATAAAAGCTAATAACCCTACTATATTTTACCAACTTTGCATTGTTAAAGCAAAAGGTGAGACAAACTTAAAAAAACAAAACCATGCACCTTTCCTTGAAATTTTAACAAACTGGAAGGTTTAAAAGTAAATTAAACAATGAGACGAAAATTTCAATAAAAATAAATTTACAAGGAACTTTGGAGAACTGTGGGAGATATTATAACCATTTGCATGTATATGGAGGATATTTATTACCTGAACTGGACTTGCAGCAACTAGAAGCCCGGCAACTCCCCCACCTACTACACGGCCATCAGGACTTGCCAAAGACACACTCATACCACCTGACCTACTTCTTGTACCACAATTTTCGGTTGGCATAAATGAACCCGACAAAGAGAGAAGCTCAAACCGGCCCTGTACATCAAAATCCAGTTATTATATGGCAAAATCAAACAATCCAGAAAGCACAATTTTACGGGTACTCATGATAACAAAATGTTCCTGAAGGTGTAATTTAACATCACCGGTATTTTACAGTTGGGTGTGTGTGTGTGTGTGTGTGTGTCAGCAGCAAGCACAATATAATGCAATGACTCGTACAAGTGAAAAATTAAATAATTGTAATCAGTGAAAATTATTTATTATTTTTGACATCACATTACGAGTTGTCCAACATGAATCCTTTCTTCTATATTGTTCATGTCTTTCGAGACAAATTCAGGATTAAAAAATGTGAATCCACATGTTAAAAAAATGAGAATTTGGTACAAACCTCATAAGTCAGCGTACCCCCTAGTGAATCTGGCTGGCGGAGCGTGACATTCGAAATTACACCATTAGCAGATAAGACGCAAATGGCCTTTGGCCCTTGTTGCGAAAATGATATTATTTTCATTGTCACATCCTAAATTAAAAAACACGCAATCATATGATTAGAAAGGCAATTGAGTAAATAAATAAATAAACAAAAAGTACTTCAAGCTTGTTTAAACTTGTGTATTTGAATTTCATTCTGTTTTATTATTTATTGTGATTTCTTCTATGTTTAAATCAGTTAATCAGAGTAGACACATACCTCACCAGGAGCAACACTAATTACATGCGGTGTAAAATTTGCACCAGCAGCACATGACACCATATCACCTACACCTATCATGAGAAATGACAAGGACCAATGAAAAAGTTTAGAGTAATAGAAGGACAATTTTGCAAATAAATAAAAGAGATTCAAGCTATATTTTGCAAATCACACAACACTTGGGGTTGATTGGAGAAAAGAACCACAATGGTCAACATTTAATAGTAAAGGTGTACTTTGCAAATACCGTCAAAAGTAAGGTGAGATTTGCAAAACAACCTCAAGACAAAACACAGACTTTTAAAGCGTTTCAAAATGGTACCTGGCGAATTGTTAACGGGTGTGGCAGATCCAAACCCGAAGTGATGTTGAGAAGAGGGTTTGCTGACAAACCCGACAACGGGTCGGGCGCCCGACCCGGCTCGCCTCATCGCGGCCCCTACTGACGTCGCCGGAGTATAAGGCTCCGCCGCCTCAGCAGCCGAGATGGGGGTGGCTCGTAGTGGTGCAGGCTGACGTGGCCTCCCATCAGGTCCGTACTTCCTTGGTCTCCCCCTCTTTTTCTTCTTAATCAAGGAAGGAAGTGAAGACGAGAAAGGAGAGGCGGCAGTGGTGGCTGGTCCCACTGTTATGGAGTTCGTCGCGGTGGTGGTGGTGGTGGTGGTGGTTGTGATGGCAGTGTTAGGGTCTACTTGTGAGTCAGAGGAATGATTGCTGACCGGAGCTGGACCTGAAGAGGACACGTCAGCATGGTCGTTTGTTGATGGGTTTGGAGGTGTGGTGGTAGTGGTGGTGGTGGTAGGTTCTGCGGTGGTGCTGTTTGTATCCGCCATGAAAGACAGAGAGAGAGAGAGAGAGAGAGAGAGAGAGCTAAGCTGAGAACCTGGAGTGGAGTGTAGAGAGATATTAAAATTGACAGAGTCACAGAAATGAAGAAAATTGAATCACTTGAGAGAAGAGAAGAGAAGGGAGAGAGAAAGAGAGAACAGAGTTATTTTTTCTTTCCTAATTTTTTTGGTGGTGGAAGGAAAGAAACAGGAATGAGAAATTATTGAGGGTTCTTATTAGAATATTTTATTATAAATTATGAATAGGATGATAGGGCACTAAATATTTATTTAATAAAGTTGAGAATTAATTAATATTTATGTCAGTAATTATTTATTATTATTATTATTTTAAACAGAGATGGAATATTGATGGGTTGGGTTGCCTTTTTATCATTATTTAAAATTTTTGCATTTATTATTTATTTATTTATTTGTTTTCATTAATTGTCTTAGGTGGGTGGTAAATGACTAAGCAAATGGTAAGTAGACATAGCTTTTAATATTTTTAATGGAGGGACATTAATATAATACGGATGAAAGGATGCTAATTAATAGAAAAATTAGAACGGTGCTAATTGCGGTTGGTAGAGGACATTAATTTATAATTGCTTTTAATGATGAAAAATGAAAATAGAAAGAAATTCAATAATATAATATTAAACAGAGCCATTTTTTTTCCGACCATTGACTAGTCCACTATATTAAAAAATGAAATATTTCATTAACATTTTGTTGATTATTTAATTAATTGTGCGCGGATCTATACAATATAATAGGATATAGAGATAGATGTGGAGTTTATAAATTAATGTAGGTAACATTTAACAGAATTAAAATTTTATCTTGGCGTCCGTGAGTTAAGATATTTTTTTTTTTAAGCTAATGTAGGCTACCTTTATTTTCCATAATAATGTGTACGGAATTTTATATTATTTAGACAAAACTTACTATAAAAAAAAAGTGATTTTTAACTTATCTAAAAAATTTACTAAATTTACGGTTTCATACAAACTTTATGAAAATATATATATATATATTTGTTGGATACCAATAAAAAAAATTGGTATTCTTTTTAAATACAAAATTTAATTTGCAAGTATATATTCACATGAGAATCATATTGAAAGATTTGACTGTAAGGATTTGAAAAATAAATATTGATCTGTATTACGAACTAATTTGTAATGTACATAGTATCATAGACACGCTCTTTCAAATTTCTTGCTTACATGACAATCTATATGCAAATATTCAAGTACCCATTAAATTTTTGGTTTTTTCAACAAAGCGCCTCAAATTAAATGTATCTCAAGTCCTTAATTATATTTCAAGTCATTATGAAGTGTCCCTTTTCCTTTGTTGAATGAATTAATCAAGTGCTAAACACCGTTTTAACTTTTATTCATTATAAAAAAAAAAAAAAAAATCACGGTAGTCCCAAACAAGCTAAGCTAGGGTAGAGTAGAATTAAACCCAACCACAACCAACAAACCAAAGTAGATAGTACTAAAAAAATATATAATAATAATAATAATAATAGGAGGGATCGGATGACACTGTGCGTTTTCAAAGTCCAAACAGTCGATCCAAACCGTTCAACTTGATGAATATGTTAAAATGTGCTTGTAGATCAATTTTTATATTTTTTCTGAATTTGTTTACTATTTATTAAGATGGGTACAAAAATTCAACAGTCTGAATATAGCGATTTTGTTAAATACTTAATAAATAGTAAAAAAAATTCAAAAAATATAAAATTTGATCTGCAAGCATATTTTAACATATCCATCAAGAGAAATACCAATAAAATAATTATAATAATAATAATAATAATAATAATAATAATAATAATAATAATAATACTAACTATATTATACCTACACTATATATTATAGGAGCCGAAGTCCTAAACCCTATATTATTGACTCCAAATCAAAAGTATATTTATTATTTTTCAGATGACAAGTTGCAGTAGTAAAATGTATATTTATGATTAAAAAAAAGTGTTTCCAATCTATTATTATTTTTCAGATGACAAAGTAATGAAATGATCTAATTACAATAAATAAAATTTAAGTAACATAAAAGGAAAAAAATTAAAAATAGAAATTTATCATACGAGACAAAATTAGTGAGCTTTGTATGAATTATCCGATACTACAGCAGCATATTTATATGAGATATATATTGTAAAAAAAAAAATACATAAAAATATAAATAAGTTAGACTATCTTACGGTACTAAATTTACATTTTGAAGTTTTGCTGATTCAAACCGTTCAATGTAATTTATTTATTTTATCTAAGCATTGAAAATATTAGAATTAGAGATCTAACACTAAATTCATATCAAAGTACCACTGTTATGGGTAAAGATTTAAACGGAACAGTTCTGGCATCATACAGCACACGGACTATAGAATCAAAACAGAATTGGATATGCTTCATGCTCTGCAGTGAGCCAAAGCAGCTCTGTAAAAAATATTTACCCATTGATTCTGCTCAAATTTCAAAATCTACTATAAGATTCGTGCTGGATTTCTAAATCAGCAAAGGCCATTTATTTACGTATTAAATTAAAAAAAATAAAAATAAAGTGGTGTGTTTAATTTGTCTGAATTTTTTTTGAATTTTTAATTTTTCACCTATCCAATAAATAACAAAAATAATTTAAAATTTTAAACTCTAAGATGAGCTTCTGATTATATTAAATTGTTCAGATAAGCCGATCAAAACTCTAAAATTGAAATTCCAAGCAAGCAACGAATAATTTATGTTATACATAATATTAAATCTGGATCCCCATTACATCTACTATACATGTACCCTTCAAAAACTTGGAAATAACATATTTCTCTCTCTGAAATTCATAATATCATATTTATCCTTCTAAAATTCAAATACTCACAAAAGAAATTTATCCGTTTTAATATATTTTCTATTTATGAAGTAGTCATTTTACTCTTTATTAAAAAAAAAAACAATATATAGCATGTTTTAGAAAAATATTAGTTTTCTAATTGAACAGTTTTTCAATGGCAAATTGGTCATTTCTATACTTCTAATGATTATGCAGTAACATTTAGGTATATGCTAGTGTAAGCGTAGAAGTAGTGAAATGATCCATTTGTCTTTAGAAACCGATCAATTAGAAGATTGGTATTTTTTTCTGAAACGTACTACTAGTTTATGTATTTTAATGGAGAGTAAAATGAGTATTTCATAAATTAAAAAATAGTTTTAATAGAAAAAAAAATAAATGGGTACATTTTGATATTGTGAATTTTAGATGGGGAATAAGTAATTTCCACATTTTTGAGGGGCATACATGAAATTCTCTCTAAAATGTTTGACGACTTAAAAAGAATGAGGAGGATTCAAATGATTTTTTTTTTTTTTACTTTGCCTCAATCTTTTAATTTTCTAATAAATATTTAAAGTCATATGCAAAAAAAAAATAGTTATGATATTTTTTTTCTATGCGCACTTAAAAATTTATCACTTTTTGGACCTTTTTATATTTGAATTAACAACTTAAAAAATCAATGTTAAAAAAATATTCACGTTCATGTATTTTTACAAGCGATTGTTACCAATTAACACAAAATCAAAATACTATAATCACACACACACACACAAATGCATAGAGAAATTAATACAAATGATGTCTATCAATTGTATTTTTGAAATTTGTGTCTTAAAACATAAGTCGTTAAAATTTTAAAAATAGAATCATAATAAAGACATAATCAAATAAGATATATAAACACTATTCCGAAAAATATATCTTACAATTTAAAATAAAATATTACCTACCAATGTCCAGGCATTTATTGGAAAACACGAAACACATTAATTATTCTGTAAATTATAATAAAATTTGGTCATCGCTCTTACATTTAATCTTTTGTTAATACTTATTGCCAATATATTTTTTTTCAACTTGCTTCCACCGACATAATGGAATCTCTTGGCTCATGTAGACATCTTGACCGTTCATTTAGCGTTAAAGAAAAAAAAATAATCAATATATAATTCCATTTTGAGGACTGAAAGAAAATTCAGGAAATAAATAAAAATTAAATTTGTTCCACGAAGAAAAAAAAATAAATTCAACAATAACAAGTTATTTTGCTACAATGAAAATCATACAAAAAGATATCATTCAATAATTAAAAATAATTAACAAGATACCATATAATTGAAGATCAGTTATTAAATTAGAAAAATGTAAGACAAAAAAATGAAAAAAATATTTTAGTAGGAAGGCCAATTATGAAAGTTAAAGCTAAACAGCTAAAAGATTCCTTTTATTAAATATATTATTTAGCAATATAAAAGCAAAATGATAAAAAATAGACAGAACAATTATAAAATGCTGTCAAGATAAGCATTGAGATTTCTTTCTATTATTTTAATCAAATAAGAAACAAAAATGGAGACATGCCGTGTGATGGAAATCATATTTTAGACCGTCCATTATGATAGAAATATTATAAAATTTTATAAAGGGTAAATTAGGAAGAAGAAAGGAGACTTTTGAATTAAAAAATTGTTTCCAAAGATTAAATTTTAATTAAAAAATTAATGAATTCTTGCTATTCAAGCGACCAACGACCGGCCTTTGGCGCACTATAGAACTACTCTTTTGTCCTTTTTTGCAATTTTAAAACTTTAAAAACAAATATTTTAATTACGCTCAGTGTTTGAATTAATTACTAAAGTACCACTGGTAGAGTAATGAATGTGTCTTCTATGACATTTTTTGTGTAAATTATGTCCCGGGTTATTATGGGCAAACAGAAATTTCATATGTGATCATAGTGACAAATGAATAGTTCTGTTTCGGTCCGGCAGGATTAAAAGTTCGGGATTCAGAAATAATTAAGGTATAATAAAAAAATAATTATGTACCACAAGGAAGAAAAAAAAGACCCCCAAAAATTTTTTTTTTTAAAAAAATAAAAAATAATTGCGTTTTATTCGCAAATAATTCGTGATTTGCGAATAAAACATATTATGCATTTTTTTACGTTTTATTCGGTGTTTGGTTCGAAAACGTAAAAAAAAAAAAACCGAATAAAACACGAATTATTCTTAAATTTATCACAAATCGTGTCACTTATGTCCGTGATGACGATATACACCCGTTACACAATTTATTATACTAAAACGTTATAATTAATAACAGGTGGTTTTCTCTCAAAACTTTTTTTAGGCCTTCAAGATTCATTGGAAGTTCATACTGAATTGATTTAAACAGCAGAAAATAATTAAAAATATTTTTAAGTACAAATAATAAATTTACCTTTTTTAGCTGTCCGAATACTCATTTAATCAAAATTACCGAATATCTATTTAGAAAAAAAAGACATAATTTTGTGGAACTTTTAGAAAATGAAAAGCCATGTCCTTCATTCAAAAAAATGAATTATTTTTTAAAATAAAACTAAATAAAATAGTTTAAACGAAACTAGTAAAGAGTTCTAAAAATTACAAATGCCACAGTAGAGAAAGAATGAATGAATAAATAAATAGTAAATATTCATCAAATGAGTTCATAAATCACTCTTCACCGTAGCACTGCTAAGGTAGAGCTGTTTTTTATAATTTTAAACGCTTTGTGTTTATTTTGTTTAAATAATTTTACATAGTTCTATTTATATATATATAAAAAAAAATGGATCTTGAAGCCACAGCACATTAATTGATGAGGTGACAAAAAGTTCGGCCATTTTTATTAATATCCCTAAAAAAAATCAAAATTTTAAAAATGCCTCTGGTTCCAATTTTTTTTTAAAAATGCCCTGACTGCCTGGGCCTAGGGCGGCCCAAAATACCATGTGAGGCGCCACGGGCTGTGGCGGCCCATACCACAAGTGAGGCGCCACAGGGACTGGCGCCCCAGGGACGGGCGCCCCACTGCCCAGGTTTTTAACCCGTGAGCTCCCTTCTTCCCCCTCCTCTCTACCTTCATTCCACGCGAAAAAACCCGAAAAAAAAGAGGAAAAGAGAAGAAGGAAGCCCTGCCGGCCGACCCCTCGCTGCCTCGCACCACGCTCGTCACTGCCTCGCGCCTCGATTCGCTTCTCTCTTGATCGAACAAGTGAGTTCTCTTTTTTTGATTCGATTAGGATTTAGGGTTTGGGTTAATGTGATTCGGTTTGGTTCGATTCGATGTTTAGGATTAACCGTGAGTAATTAGTTGAATTGATTGAATTGGTCGAATTGGTTCGATTGGATGCTTGAATTGTGGCAATGACATGAATTGGTTCGGTTGGTCGAATTGGTTCGTTTGGTCGAATTGGTTCGATTGGATGCTCAAATTGGTTCTATTGGATGCTTGAATTGGTCGAATTGGTTCGATTGGATGCTTGAATTAGATGGTTGAATTGCTTGATTGCTTGAATTGGTTGAATTGGTTCAATTGCTTGAATTTAGGATTATGATTTATGGTAAAATTGCTTGAATGTCATATGGTTTATAGTTGTGAATTGTGAATTTTTTTAAAATTTAGGGTTTATAATTAAATTTAGGGTTTATGTTTGTAAATTGTGAATTACTTAAAAATTTAGGGTTTACGGTTCAATTTAGGGTTAGAATTTATGGTTCAAATGGTTGAACTGTTTAAGAATTTAGTTGTTGGGTTTATGATTTAAAAATATGCATATTTATTTTTTGAAAATTATTTTTGTGATAGTTCATAAAAAACATGTATATATGAATATAAAAGATTTGAAGTAAAACTAATTATTTTGAAGTATATCAATATTTGTTTAAAAATGATATATATATATATTTTTTATTGTAAGTAAATTGCATGTATATCTCATTTTTTTTAATTTTAAAATTTAGGTCTGCAAATATTTTAAAATTAATTTTGTTTTTTGTAAAGTTCATTTGTTTACAAAAAAAAAATGCATGTACATGCAAAATTAATTTTGTAAACAAATTGCATATACACCCAAAAAATAAACCCAGAATTGTAAATGCTTTTTTTTTTTAAAGTTTATTTATTTTCAACAAAATTAATTTTTGTAAAAAAAAAAATGCATATGCATGCAATTTACTTACATGCAAAGTGTAAATTAATTGTATATACATGCAAATGCATATGCATGCAACAAAATTAATTGTATATGCATGAACATCATATACATGCAATTTATTTACATACAATTATTTTGGGATTATATACATGCAATTCTTATTAAAAAAAATTTATATAAATTGTATGTTTTGATTAATATTTTTTTGGCAAATGTAGTATGCCTAGAGTTAGACGGTGGGGAGTACGAGCTGAGCCTGCAGAGGGTGCAGATACTGTGGATCCGAGTGGAGCTGGCACGTCCTCGGTGGATCCGACTGGAGAGGGCCTGTCGTCGTATGATGATACGACTGGCAGGGGTTTTGAGGATCCGACTGGAGCGGATCCGTTGTCTCAGGCCGATTTTCCAGATGGCGTGCATGATCCTGACACATTTAGTCCTCTTCTATGGACCCATCATGTTAAGCACCGCGTCTCATTGGCATCTCTTGAGGTACGTGATTTTTATACTTAAAAAAAATGACATTCTGTTGAGTTACTACAAAAATGGCACGATTTGAGTACGACAAATTGATAATAAATACAGGATGATGTCATGCTTACGGTGAGGCACCGCAGGTCTGAGATTCCATTCGTTCCACATAGAGAAATGCAGCGATACATCTTCAACCTTGGGTTGTACCAGCCTGCCACCATGCCGCAGAGTAAGATCGATGTGTCTCTGATGCACGGTCTAGCGGAGAGATGGCGACCTGAGACTTATACATTTCATCTCCCGGTCGGGGAGATGACAGTCACCCTTGGTGATGTGAGCGCCTTATGGGGTTTACGTATCGATGGCGACCCCATAGGTGGCATCTCAGACCATCCAGAGCTGCAGAGGATGATACCGGAGTTGTTAGGGTGTGATCCGAAGACTCTGCAGAAGAAATATAAGAAGAAGAAGGGGGAGGAGGAGGAGTTTCGTTATTCCGGGTACTGCATTTCTCTAAAGGCACTCCGGTCTCACTTCTTCCAGAATCAGATAGATGTTGATACTGATGACATTGAGGCGGTCAGGAGGTACTATTACACTCTTTAAATTAACTTAGTAGTTGCTCAACAGTCTCAATTATTTACATTGATTATTTTATATTGCAGGTATACTAGAGCATATGTGCTGGATTTGTGCGGTGCTGTCATGTTCGAGGATTCCAGCGGTGACACGGTTCCGATGATGTATCTCTCCCTGCTGAGGGACCTGGAGAAAGAATCGAGATGGAACTGGGGTGGAGCTGTCCTCGCCCACTTATACAGAGGCCTCTGTCATGCTTGTCTGGTAAGTCTGTATTAATATACGTTGTTATTGAAGGTTGGATAAGAAGCACCCAGTTTTAATTTTAAGTTAAATTTTCAGGTCAAGAATAAACAGCTTTTTGGACCACTTCTTCTGCTTCAGCATTGGTCGTGGTCACATCTGCCCATAAACCGGCCAGTCATACCATTGCCGCATCCCGATTGGGGAGGCCTTGAGCCAGCCAGATGCCCCGCATACGCTGCCATATGGGGCAGTCATCACGATCATGAAGAGAGGGGCAGGGGGATTTCTTATGTCCGGGGTCAGCTCCACATGCTCCGAGATGGGAATATCGATTGGTTTCCGTATCGTGCATGGTATCAGCGTAGATGGCTGAGCCCGCTGACATTAGAGCAGACACATCTATGGTATTATCGGGGACCGGTCGTCTGTTTCTGGATAGTGGAGTACCACTACCCCGACCGGGTATCCCGACAGTTTGGCTTGGATGCTTTTATCCCGGAGCACCCGTTGATGGGCAAGGATGCTACCGACAAGTTCCACAAGTAAGTACCATCTACTTAATTTCATTATCACTTTAATATATCCACTGTTTCTCTACTTTCTAATTAATTGCACTTGCAGAATGGCGCACACTAAGTCTAAAGTCGACTGGAGCCAGCATTTCGTCATGCAGTACAACTGGGCTCGACATCCGGAGCAGCACTTATGGAGCCCGCCATGTACTACATCGTTGGGTGCTGGTCCCGGGGATCTGAGATATGCTGTATGGTACCAGAGATGGGGCATGCCGTTAGTCTACCTGACAGGACATTATGGCGAGACCCTACGACGTAGGCTGATGGATTCATCCAGCAATTATGCCCCGGGGTCCGATCAATGCTCGCGCGGTAAGTAAAACCGAAACATACTTTAATTTTAAATTGCAAATTTTAATTACTTACTGTTGGCATAATCATGTTGTGTGCAGCTGTTGACCGCTATGAGAGGAGTTGGACACAGCTTGGCGTGCATGGCGAAGGATGCTTGGCAATATATAGGATGCCAGATGCTCGAGCACACTGCACCAATCGTGGAGACAGGCGGTTTTGAAGGCCGCCTCGTTGGCATGCTGCGCGATGCTGGGGAGAACATCAATTGGCGGGAGATAAAGTCTGCACCGCGAAATCCAGATTATCAACGAGTCCCTGTCTACGGCGATGAGATGCCGCAAGCTCCTGCAGGTAATTACAAGTTAATATTAAAAGTACGACACACACAATATTCTTATTTTCGTTGAATTGTTCGTTCTAACTCAGTTAACTTCCAATTATGCAGGTGATGACTCAGGTTGGGCGTTCCACGACTGGGTGTTGAATACCCAAGGATAGGATGCTTATAAAAATAAATACGGAGTTGCAGTAGAGCTTGGCACGGTCAGTCACCAATTATACCATTATTTGTTGCAGAGTTCTTTGTATGTAGCAAAACTAACATTATTTTAATCTAGGATGGAGCACCTCGTTGGAATGCCGATCCCATATTTAGCATAAATGAGCTGGACCTGGCAGATACAGATGCAGAGGCGTATGGCTCCCACAGACCACGATATGGAGTGGAGATGGAGCATGACTTTGAGGCTGGTGGGAGTTCATCTCAGACTGCAGATGGCTTTGTCTCTGCATTATTTGGCACACCGCCTCCTTCCACGTATCCTGCAAGCTGGGAGCAAGATCCATGGGAGCTGCGTACACAGCCCGCCAATGCAGAGTCAGCTGCTGGATTTGATCCATGGGCAGTCAGGACAGGTACGCAGCACATGTATACGGGGGACGAGGATGAGGACGAGGATATGGGAGACGATGAGGAGGATTTGGGAGAGGATGCATTACGAGATGTGAGTCCGCAGAGGCGCGTGCAGCCGCACAGGCATGGCAAGGGCGTAGCGGCTCCTAGGTTGTCTCTATCCGGAAGGAGACGAAGATGATGATTGTAGAGTTTTTGTTTATTGTGATATATTTCTGACTATAGTATTTTGACTATGGGACTGCTGTATTATGTTGACATTACGTTTTTTTATTTTATGTTCATGTTGGTATTATGTTGTTTGCACTTTACATTTCTTTATTATAACACAGTTTAACAATACAATTAAAGTTCAACAATACAATTAAAGTTCAACAATATAATTAAAAGCTTAACAGTATACTTCAAGTAATTACATTCAAACTAAGAAATTATATTCAAGTAATTACAATTTCTTCACTATTTGCGACCCACACTCCCAACAGACCGCCTGTGACAGGGGCGGTTTGCTAGGGTCCTGACCGCCTGGGCCACGGGCGGTCCACTAGGGATGCCTATTTATTCGTTTTTTCTCTCTCTCTCTTCTCACTCCAACATCAGTCTACCTCCCACCTCAAAGGCAGAGAGAAGGGAGAAAGCGCTCAAGGCGATTTCGGGCGATTTTCTGGGCGACTACAGCTACAGATAATTTAAATATTTTTTTAATTATTTTGTAAATATTTTTTGTAATTATTTTGTAAATATTTCTTTTAATTATTTTTAAAATATTTATGTCAATTATTTTTTAAATATTTTCTAATTAGTAGTTGATTACTGTACAGTTAGTATTTAATTACGCACATAATTAACCTTCCTAATCAATTGCTGTCACTTGAAACCCTAGTTATAATGGCACCCAAAGTTGAAAAAAATAGAGGAAGAACTGAAACCGAACACAAAGCAAAAAGAGCACTCATTAATAATTTTTGGACGGCTGAAGCCTACGCGATGAGGAATTTGGAAATATTGTTTTCACCCAAAAATAATGAAGAATTTCTGAGCACTCTTGATCCATCAATTAGAAAAATGCTGATGGAAGGCTGGGTGGACAGGGTCCCTCCACCTGGATGGGGACAGTGCTGCTTATGTGAGCTGAAGGGAGATATGGTGGATATGTTCTTCTGTTATAAATGTGGCAAAGCTGTTCATCCCAATTGCATGGACCCGCATGCAGACCCGCTGAATGACGCTCGTCTCACTACGTGGGAGTGTCCTGCGTGCGTCCGTCGGGCTGAGGAAAAAAAGGGAGCAAGCTCCTCATCTCGTAAGGCTTAGACCCCAATTGTATGTTGTTGTAGTATTTTAACTGGTTGTTGCTGTATGAATTTTATGTTACCTTATTCTATGGACTCGACGGTACTGTATTATTTAGTAATGTATTTGGATTTTATGAATTTTAAATTCCTGGTATTTAGGTTGAACATGGGCTGCATTATTTTCAGAGAAGTCAATTGCATGAAAATCCTTTAACCGACGGTCCAGATTAGTCAAATTACCCATTAAGATGTGCGGTCCAGATTAATCCATTTTTTTCACAAAATTCTTCAAATAAAAATACTAAGATCTATATAAAAAAAAAAAAACACCATGGGGCGCCCTGGGGGCTGGCGCCTCACTTGCCTTATGGGGCGCCCCAGGGCCTGGCGCCTCACTGGGTATTTTGGGCCGCCCTGGGCCCAGGCGGTCAGGGCATTTTTAAAAAAAAATTGTGAGCAGGGTTATTTTTAAAATTTTGATTTGTTTTAGGGATATTAATAAAAATGGCCGCAAAAAGTTGAAGTAATCACCATTATTTTATTGCACATGTTTTGATGAGATGAAAAATTGAAATATATAATTTGTTTCGCCCATCAACAAGAAGCCCATAAAATTTTATTTATTTATCAGCGGTCATTTCAAAAAAAGTGTAAGAGCATTTATATTCCCAAAATTAGAATAAAATTAAAATAGATATAATAGAAATTAATTTTAAAAAAGTACTGCACTCTTGCAATTAATTTAATTGTTTTAACGATTTTATATTCCTAAAAAATCAAGATTTTATTTTTCGATTCGATCATTAATTCAGATTAGTGAAATCCATATTAATGATGGTTTAGAAATGATTTATAGCTTGATATATTCATATGATTCTAATCCTTTATACTTCATCAAGAAAATAAGATCTTGAAATTTCACAGCAAATTCAAGCAAATTATTGTTGGGTTGTACTAGAAACTATCTTACCAAATTCAACCGAATTTCTTATTTATACCATATTCAAAACTAAAATAAACCAAAACATCCAGGCCGCAGAATGGTTTGGCGACTCCATTTTTGAGGATTCTGATTGATTTGGAGGCCCTCAAAAATCTAAATACATTTAATATCATAGTATATTTTTGGATTTTCGGAGGACTTTCAAACCAATCTGCAGCCTTTTAAGAATGGGACTGCCAAACCATTTTGCATTCTTGGTGTATTTGAAACTCTCCACAAAACATAATTTTTTTATTTTTTAAATATGTTATAAATAAAAATTTCGGCAAATTCAATCAAGATGAATTAAGCTAAGAGAGTAAAATCAGACCTACTCCTTGAACAAATAAATCTGATTCTGTT
The DNA here is from genome assembly GCF_964058835.1 of Carex rostrata. NCBI lineage: Eukaryota > Viridiplantae > Streptophyta > Magnoliopsida > Poales > Cyperaceae > Carex > Carex rostrata. The sequence goes on from NC_135937.1 coordinate 6,531,070, forward strand.
GAGAGCATTAATAACCTAGATTCAAATTAGAATTTGGACTAATGTACTTTACAAAGTTAATATCAAGTTTTATTTCACGTTTTATTTTCATTTTTTAAGTTCAGATAGTCAATCTAAACCATTCAACATAATTTTAATATTAAAATGTGTTTGAAGATCAAATTTTGCATTTTTTTTAGAATTCGTTATTATTATTTTAAATAGGTAGAAAGTTTTTAGTTTGTGTAAACTTTACTAATACTAGACGAGGGTTAAAATGCATCCTCCATTTTGTACTCCAAACATGCACCCTCCTCTTATATCTTCATTTTCAAAGTTTAAATAATTGATTCGAAGCTTTCAACGTGTTCTTCATATTAAAATGTGCTTGGAGACCAAATTTTACATTTTTTGGAAATTTTTTACTATTTTTTCAGAATTTTTGATTGAACTAAACAATAAAAAAAAAGTTCAGCAAAGTGGTGATTTTCAAAAATTCTGAAAAATTAGTAAAAAAAATTTCAAAAAAATGTAAATTTTGGTCTCTAAGCACATTTTAATATAAAGAACACGTTGGAAAGTTTGAATAGACTATTTGAACTTTGAAAATGAAAATATGAGGGGATGGTGCATTTTAACCCCCTCCTAATACTAACAGTAATTATTAAATGCTATAAGAGTGGGGGTTTCAAACTTTTAATGCACCAATACTTTCCTGCTCCATTTTGCTTCAAATTATGGATCACATATCTCATTTAAAATGAACGGTTCAGATTACTTTGAAAGTAAGATAAACATTTTAATTTCGGGTGGGTGGGTGAATTAAGATCCTCCCCGGTACCGTAATAGAGAATCTTTTAGAATTATTGGATCTGGGCCGTTCTTTTCAACTTCGCACGAATCTCAAAGCCCAATAATACTACCCTTGCGCTAGCTCGAATCTCAAAGCGACTGAGAGTTAATCCCAAACTGTAAAGTAAAGGGAATCTGTTACACATATTGGAGAGGATGCTTGTCTGAGAATGGGTGGTGTTGAAAAGGGAATATTTTACGATTAGTAGATCCGAGCCGTTCGTTTTAAATTTGGCACAAATCTCAAAGTTCAATAATATTGTTCTTGCTCTAGCCCGAATTTCAAAGCAACTGAGATTTAATCTACAGTATTAGAGAGGATACAGATCCGAGGTCAGTCAGATTAAAATACAGTAATTATGGTTTTTTTTTTTTTTCATCAATGAATAACGATGCTTTCTAAGAACCTTTTTTTTTTTTTTTCTTCTATGAAATTATTTAACACAAGCCATTTTTTTTCCAACAATCCATCATACCGATGTCTTCGATTATGAACATTTATAAATCTTATCGTGGCTTGCAAGAGAAATTGAAATAACATATATATAGTCTTGATGAAAGATGCATTGTTATAATATTATCAAAATCTTACTTAAAGCATGCATCAATATAGGCATTTTAATTTGATATCAATATTTCAACCACCACTAGATTCCTACACAGCTAAATTTGTTTGTTACCCTTTATTAGGTTAGCCATATTGTCATTTTATTTGCTGATTTGATATTTACTTACTTATAAAATTAAATTATGATAAAGAAAGACAAAAGAGATAATTTTTTTTATAAGTAATTTAAACAAGTCTGTACAATCAAAAGCTTACCTTAATTTATACCCAATTGGAGCCTAGTGTATATTTATTTAATCTCAAAACCACTATGTTCCAACTCACCACTGTTTTTTTTTTCAAAGACAAAAATGCAAACCATATCTCTTTTGTGATGTTTTTAAATATTTAGATTAATTTTTGGGTAGGTGATTAGGTTATTGTTGATGATTCGGCAAAAAAAAAGAAAAAATATTTTATAGAATTAAATTTTATTGAAATGTAATTAAATTATAGCTATATATAGCTACAGGCATACTTAATTTGAAATTGGGATTTAATATCTGAACCACTAAATTCAAACCCAACTTGTCCAATGGTATTCAACTATTTATATTTTATATGGAGATTATTTTGGATTATTGTACTTGAAAGGAATATTTCAATAAATTATAAAAATTATTGTTTCATTATTCTGCAATATACATATTTTAATTTTGAATTATTGCACTTGCATGAGGCCTTCATAAGTTGGATGCTTTTTATTTTGTTGAGAAAAGCTCCTGAGCACCAATTGCCAAGGATAAATGGAAAATGATGTTTTCTTCATGACGTGGAAAAGAATATATTTATTTGAAATTGAGATTCATCACAATATTACATATTGAAATTTAAAAAATTAAGTTTGAAAAAAAAATAGTAATCGCATATTTAAAACTCGAATAAAAATTTTATAGATATTAAAATTTGACCGTCATTATCTTATAAAAAAAAATAGTTCTAGGAAAAACAAAGAGAAATATTTTTGGGCCGGAAGTATTATATTTGGGCCTTCAAACATTGGTACATTGCCAAAGCCTTTGGGCTTTAGGCCGTCCAAATTATTGGATCCGTATCCTCCAGGGTACCTGACTCAACACAATTGAAATGACGGCCCAGATTTAATTTCATCCAGTTCTTGCTTCAGGATGAATGAGGGGCAGTATTATTTGAGCTTTGAGATTCGTGCCAAGTTAAAAAAAAATTTGGCCCATCCGATTCAATTGTACTCAGTCTGGTAACCTGAGAGGATGTGAATTCCAAATTATTGGGGCCTTAATTCGGATCCTCTGACATATCTCAAACTTTGAGTGTGTGTTTTTTTTGCAAAATCTCAACTGTTCAAATACATTATGCACGAATCTCAAAGCACAAATTATATCGTACACGTGCCATCCCCGAATAGGCACCGTACATGTCGATCACACAAAAGTTCAGATATAGATATCTCATAGGATACGCACTCAGTGACTGTTGTGTTTAAAGGATCTCTGTCTTCTTCGTAAAAAAAAAGAGAGCATTGAAATTTTAGCTTCATACAACATACGATTAATAAAAACAGAATGTAAAAGTGAAGTGTACAAACTAATATAGTCGTTATAAAAATATCTAATAAATGGAAAATAAATAAAAAATTTAGAGAGTATTTTTTTCTTGTAAAAATTCACTTTTGAGTTTTGCTTAGTTTATACAATATAGTATCTCCAATCTAGTGTTTTGTTTATTAATTTTCAACATGTATAAACAATACAAAAATTAAGATTTTTTTTTAATTGAAACAATAATATTCAACGACAACAAAGAAATGAAAATCTTATCTCCATTCTATTATTATGCACGTTGGGTGTCCGATCCGCCGACGGCTACGATTGAAAGATAAAACTTCGAATTTGATCTCAGCCCTCCAATTACATAATTTGTCTTATTTTGATTAAATGCATCTGTTTTATGTATAGAAGTCTAAATTTAGTTAAAAACATACTCACTACATGTGCTGCCACACGATACGTTACAATTAAAATTGAACAAATTTTGAAATTTAGCGATATATTTATCTGTTTCCTTATTTCTTTGTTTCCATATATCTCTTCTTCAATTGAGAAGACTCCACCTTCCATTTTCTTATTTCTTCTTCAATTAAAGAGGTTGCGACGCCCCGGAGACGTAGGCCATTGTTTTACCGAACTCCGTTATCATCCCGCGTGTCAATTTCTCTAAACTCATCTCTTTTACTTTCAATTGCAATTAATTTTCAGTTTTTGTTCAATTAGAGGTGCCCCTTAGTGTAACAAAGTGGTATCAGAGCAAGTTGCTCAAATTAAGACTCACTTAGTTTGAGTTAGATCAACTTGGGAAATGACACCTTATAGATGTGTGAGAGAACCCCCAATTTTCGGTAATACAACCAACAATTTTAGTCATTGGAAAAATCTTATGATTCAATTTTTTAAAACCAATGAGGTTTGGGACATTGTAGAAAATGGATATGAACCGAAAATTGATGACAATAATAATGTGACCGCCACATCCAAACTTGAAAAGCAAATTAATCTAATTGCAATAAATTATATAATTAATTCGGTTAGTGAATCTATCTCATTATTAATTAATGATTCGTGTAGTGCCCATGAAATATGGGAGGATCTAACCAATCGATTTGAAGTAAATGCCCAGATTAAAATGAGTAAGACAAAGATGGATGAACAAGATCTCAATCTTGCGTTGACGGCAAATGTAGATGAAGGTCCCTCAGCAATTGATGTGGACTCAATTATTGCAAGCAAGAACATCACCGACGAGACCACTATCGAATTTCTCATAGACCTTGTGAAATCAAGGAACATCAAGAAGGGCGATGATGGAATCGAAGCCTCAACTAGCTCCGCTAATGAGGTACATTTAAATTGGGGTCTTGATGGTATTGAGTCCGAAGATGAATTGACCGATGAGGAAGAAGGTGGTGAAGAATACAATGGTACCATTGATGAGACCGAAAATAACTTGTACACCAATCGGTTAGAAATCAATGAGTCAAGCATTTTCAAAAATGAGAGTATATCATGCTATGATGATGAATCAAAATTACAATCTCTCCTTGATGAGTCCAATAGAATTTTGGTTGAAAAGGAATGTATTATTAAAAAATTGATTGCTAAAAATGACATGTTAGAATGTGAAGTTAGGAATTTAAAAACATCGCACATAGGTAAAATAGGCATATTAAAGGTTAAAGTTCAAACCTTAGAGACCGAAAATAGGGCATTAAGGTCTCCTAGTGAATCTTCAAATGTCACTAGTCTAGATCCTTATTATGTGAGTAATTTGATACATGATCAATCTTATCATAAAATAGATAGAGTTGGTCTTGGATTTGAGAAGGATAAATCCTCATTTAAATCCAATCACATAAAAGGCCCAAAAGAAAAAGGGGAACATTCTCAAACTTCAAGTATTCCAAATGCCAAACTTAAGTTTAATTGTGAGCAATACTCAACTTATCAATTCTTTACCAAAAAGGGTTTAACTCCCTTGAACAAGGAGTCATCCAAATTGAAGTCTTCTCATGCCTCAAATGCTAAACAAGATAAAAAGTCACCAAATTATGCATTTAGGTATAAGTACAATAAAAGAAATTTCAAGAACAAAAATACTTTTCAAAATAGTGATAAGAACATGTTTAATCCAAAGGGGTCAAACAAAACTTATTTCAAAGGACCCGATGGATGGTTTTATGAACTTAAAAATAAAAATGCTTTACAAAACCAAACTCAAAGAAATGGTGTAGCTAGAGATGTTCCCCAACATCATAATCGATTTGATTTCAACAAAACTAAGAGTGTCACATCTAAAGTTGCAAATAGGTCTCATGATAGTCGTAGTTGTAGCATGCATGAAATTAAGCATCAATACCAATCTGCTTTCAAGCAAGGTTCTATTGCTCAAAAGCCATCAATTACATTTTGTAATTATTGTTGCAAAATTGGCCATACCTCCTTAGAGTGTAGGTTTAGGAATGGAGACAACAACTCAAATGTTGTTTGGGTTCCTAAAGTTAAACTAGCTTAGATTCATACATAATCTCCCCTAATTTATTCAATTTGCCAAAAATCAAGGGGGAGATTAAACAACGTATGTGTTAGTTACTAACTCAACAATAACTAATGTATACTATTGTAGGAGTGATTGATTGCATCTCATAAACAAAATGCTTGGATCATTGATAGTTGTTGTTACACACAAATATTATGCGCAATCTAAACTCTGCATAATTATGAAATTCGCTTCCGCTACATACCAATTATGTGTGACAACACTAGTGCCATAAAACTAAGCAAAATAAAAATATTTGTGTTAGCTATGACTCATACATATCGACACTAAAAACCAAATTGTCAATATTTTCACGAAATCCTTGAATTGTTGAGTCTCATGAATTGTGAACTTGTTAAGGGTTTGAATGCAAAAATGTTAATTGCTTGAATTGCTATATCTTAGTTAATTTGGTATTTGTTGTTGGTATGTATGAGATGTATGAATTATTTGAATTGTGTGAATTGATAACTTGTCAAGGGTTAAATTGCAAAATTGTTGAATGAGTAGAATTGTGTATCTTAGAATCTTGACAAGTTGTGTGATATATAGAAATGCATGAATTGAATTATTTTATATGAATTGATATGCATTGAATTGATTTGTCGATTGATAATCATTGCTTTAAAATTGCGACATTTAAATGGATTTGTAAAATGTTTGACATGAAGTATTAGAGTAATCCCTCAATTTTATCTCATTTGTGAATTATCGGTATCATATTACTAAATTGAGGGGGAGTGCATATTTTGAGGGGGAGCAATCTTAATTTGTGCTAATTTTTCTCCCTTTCGTCGATTTCCAAAAATGGAAGAAATTGCTAAACGTGCAAAATAACAATTGGGTAAACCAAATTGAAAAAAAAAAAAAATTTCTCATTTATGCACTTACTCGCATTGTATGTTTTTGCAAATCGTCAAAAGGGGGAGATTGTTGTTCTAGCAATAATCCTTTTAGTCTATTTGACTAATTTGCAAAAACATACAATTATTGAATTTTACGATTTCTTCTATTTTAGAATTATGCAGGTTCAAGTCAAATGGAATTGCAATATGGAATACTTGAACTGAAGAAATCATGAAGACTTATCAAGAATGTAAATTGTAAAATCTAAACTTGGTAAAGTGTTTTTGATGTTGTTTCAACAGGATAAAAACATTGGTAACGTTTGTAAAACGTTATAACGATTATACCTTAAGAAAACGCTGTGAAACAACTCGATCAAAGTAAAAAAAAAGTCAAAAAAAGTCAAAAAACGGTGCTGTAACGTTTTAAAACGTTGGTAACGTTTTCTGAACGTTTTAAAACGTTGGTAACGTTTTAATTAATTTCCAAACTTCAGAAATTCCTGATTTTGATCAAGTTTTTTACAGTGCAAAACGTTATGTAACGTTTTATAAACGTTGTAACGTTTTTGAAACGTTTGTGTAACGTTTTGGTACAGCTCTCGGACTTTTGAAGACTCATAAAACGTTACCAACGTTTCTGGAAAACGTTATAACGTTTTAGCTCAATTAGCTCATTTTTGAGCTGCCACTATAAATAGACCGAAGGGATCACTTTCAAATCTAACCTAGCCGTCCCTAAACTTCAAAAGAGGCAATTTTCTGAGAGCTTGGTTCCACCATTGTTGATTGAGCTTAAAACTTCAATATCTCTCAATCAATCTCAAACAACCTCAAATCCACTTCACTAATCTCTAATTAGATTAGGTTAGAGTGATCTATTGAGTGTTTCTCTTGTTCTTGAGTAGCTCGTGTGACTTCCCTTGGTTGTAAAGGCTCGCCGGCGCTCATCTCTCGTTGGCCGTGACTTCCCGTTTTGTAAGGGCTCACGGTTCACAATTGTAATCCTTTCATATTGGGTAATAGAAAGGCGCACCTAGAAAGAGGTTGCGACGCCCCGGAGACGTAGGCCATTGTTTTACCGAACTCCGTTATCATCCCGCGTGTCAATTTCTCTAAACTCATCTCTTTTACTTTCAATTGCAATTAATTTTCAGTTGTTGTTCAATTAGAGGTGCCCCTTAGTGTAACACTTCTTCGTTTATATACGGATCACAATGGAAATCAATTTTTTTTTTATTTCCTTATTTCTCTTTCTTTGTTTCTATACATATTGGTGTGGGCAATTTAGAATATATTTTCAATATATAATATATCAATGCGTGTGTGTGTATTCTAAATTGGAAACAAAGAAGAAAAATAATATAAATTGGAAACAAAGAAGAATATAAATTGGAACGTGTGTGTGAATATATATTTCTCTTATAATATAATATGTGTGTGTGTGTATATATCATATACATACACACGATAACACTTTTTATTTATATTTTTTGATATCATATTATATGTCGATATTGAATTGTTTGTATGATATTTGATATTAGATTCGAGTTGAGCTATTATTTGATATCATTAGTACTTAAAAATAAAGAGTCACCACATCATCAAATTGTTATCATATATCACGATTAAAGATAATTAAAAATACAGAATCATATAAATTTTTTTATTAACATGTGTCTTGATTTTTAGTAATTATTATTTTTTATTGATATATTTGTTTCTTATAATATGTCACCGTTGCAACGCACGGGTATAATACTAGTATTTCTCTAATCTTTCACATATGGATTTGTAATGAAGAGCCGATTCATAAATTCAGTGTATCGTGTTCCATCAAATTTTTCACATCAGTATATAATAACCGACTAGTTTTAATACCTAAAGCCATTAATATTTTGTCAAATTTCAAAAAACGAGCATGGTCTTTTTTAAATTATTAATTTTTCTATTAATTTTTCAAATACAACCAAATAAAACGCCCATCTTGGACTACCAAATTTAAGATTTGAGCATAATGTTTCACATGAAAAAATAACCCATCAAAATACAACTTGATTCTCTTTTCAAAAATGTAATTTACCCACTACTTAAGAAGCTATCGTTTTTTCTTTTTTGGAAGAGTTTGCCAATCAAATTTTTAGATCTTTAGTTTTCTCCAACATCTTACATTCACAATTTTTTTAAGTTTTTATTTGTGTCCTTTATATAAGAATGGAATGTCGTTCGTTTAACTAGAATGGCCTAAAAATAAAAGAAAAGAATTGAATGGCCTCAAAATAAAAAAAATTGCCAATATTTTAAGCCTTTTTTTTACCATCTTTCATAAATTATAAAAAATAGTAAAAAAATTTCCAAAATTTCCAAAATTGGTATTCTACAAGTTCAATATATAACCAATTTACTAAGCCACTTAGTTTGAAGTTTCGAATTCGGTTTTTTGAAATTTGGATCGGTAGCACATTAGCCGAAGTGCTGCCGAAAGCATATTAGTCAATCTCTCTCTCTCTATCTATATATATATATATATAGTTAGGCTGGGGTGCTATGGATATCATAGTGGCCTCTATGCTACGGCTCAATATTCGAGTTTTCAAAATCCAAACGGTTGATCCGAACCGTTCATCTTATTCTCCATATTAATATCTGCTTGGAGACCAAATTTTACATTTTTCTGAATTTTTTTTACTATTTATTAAGTATTTTACAAAATTGTTGATCCAACGGTGGCTGCACAAAACAGTAAAACCGTTGGATTAGCGATTTTCAAAGTGGCTTAATAAATAGTAAAAAAATTCAGAAAATTATAAAATTTGGTCTCCAAGCAGATATTAATATGGAGAATAAGATGAACGGTTCGGATCGACCGTTTGAATTTTGAAAACTCGAATATTGAGCCGTAGCATAGAGGCCACTATGCTATCCATAGCACCCCAGCCTAACTCTATATATATATATATATATAAAGATGTTCAAATTGTATGTTTGTTCATTGTAATTTCATGCTTCACACGTTTTTCATGTTTATAATTGACAAGTAATTTTACACCCTTTTCTTGTCTTATGTTATCAATATACTAAATGTATCATATTCATATGAGATGTTGTTTTAAATTCTAAATGAGACGAAAATACAAACTACAATATATATGACTGTGTCACACACATATTTTACATTTTTAGTTGTTGAATTACCAACTAATATATTAAGGTTTTAAGATCAGTTCTATTTGTTTTCTGCATTACCTCTAAAAATATATCTAATGATCTAATGAATGTGCATGTCAAGTTGTCAACATAAAGTAGCTAAAATTCAATTGAGATGTTTTAGAATTGGTTCATAAAATAGTAGCTTTAGAAAGAAACTGAGAAGAGCAAAATATCAGAAATATTAAATGAAGAATTGCACAAAGAAGATGACAACTGTTTAAATTAGAAGAGCAACGGAATTTAAACACATTTCTTTTTATTTTCACTTTAATATATTTTGATTGCACATGTCTGATCAAATTATCCACTCATCTCCTTTGGATTATCTTTGTGAGATGTTTTTGGATTCTCATAAGCAATAGAGGGAAATATCTGAACCGTTCGATTATGTTAATGAATGGTTCAAATTATTTGAGGTCCATAGCAAAATTTGGAACATATAATATATCGTAATCCCAAAAGTAACCACTTTGCAAGTATGCATATTATACTTCCCTAGAAATTTCAAGTACTTTTGCATTGTTGAAATGGAGTGTTTACTAAAAAAGAATTAAGATATAGACCGTTTTATAAAAAAATAAGCTTAATTTTGTTAGACTACAATTACCAAAGCCCCTCTTTTCAAACTCACCACAGATGCTATCATGCAAAATGCCTACCTATAAGATCCCCGGTTTGGTTATTTCTCAGATAAATCAAAGGACAGTAATTGCCAAAGGTACAATTTTCAGTACCAAACATGTACACAAAAATGCCAGTATGCTAATCAGTAACCTGAACTAGATAACTACAATGTGAAATATCTCACATATCTTCACAAATTCACGGAGCAAACTCTCTAGTGCGCTCTCTTAACTTTTCTTCATTTTCTCAGCCTCAAGGTACTTGATAACACCATAACCAACTGATAAACCGAGAAACAAAAATACAGTTGGTGTGAAGGAAGGGTAAAGAAACTTCACGAAAAAATTATCCCACTCCTCTGGCAAAAAACCTGCACATGTATTCATCAACCGACATTATGTGATTACATATATAAAAAAATCAAGGTGCGGCATAATGGCACCAAGCTGTTTTCGCAAGAAAGAATAAATATCAATCTGAACATAGTAACAGCAATTTAATCAGGCAATGTAATATCAGTTTACACTTTAGGAAATGCCAGTTTAACTAATAGAGAGACCCAACTTTTCATTTTGGTAAAGTTCAACTAATAAACTTGAATTTACTAAAAATAAAACAATGAATTCTAACTAGTTGCAAAGGACAATTTGGAGAATAAAATGTTGTGTACGCAAGAAGAGTAATTGTAAATTTATAGGAAAGAAACAGGTTGAGAGAATTTCCTTTTCAAGTATCTGAGCTTAGGCATTACGACATTCTAAATGAACTTGCTTAATAACTCGTGTTGTCAGTTTATATACCAACTTAAGATACTAATACAATGAACCTAGAGATAATAAATAAGACAGCACCTCATCTCATGACATAGGCATTGTGCGTACCGATTAAAAAATAAATAAACATCACTTTTTCACAAACATTAAATTCACCAAAACTACCTCTTGGTTGAACGGCTACAATTTTTTTGTGGTAGAAGCGAGTTTACACTTCCAATGGCAATACTAAAAGAATGAGGCTATGGTAATGTGCATATTACGGATCGACCCATATCTCTAATTTCAAAGCTCAAACAGTCGATCGGAACTTCAAACATGATCTCCGCATGAAGATGTACTTGAAGACCCGATTTTACATTTTTTAAAGAATTGTTTATTATTTTTGTAGATAGGTAGAAAATCACTTGATCTAACATTCTGGACCAACCGAAAGTAGTGATTTTCTATGTATCTAAAAAAATAGTAATAAAGTTTTAAAAAATAAAAAATTCAGTCTCCAAGTACATTTTCATCTGAAGACCACGTTTAACGGTTTGGATCAACTCTTTGATATTTGAAAATAGAAATCCATAGCACGGGTCAGTCTGTAATATGCATATTACCATAGCCTCACTCATACTAAAACCCAAAATCGGACAAAAATCGAATCAAAGTATTACAATGTAGATTGGTACTGACCTCTTCTATAACACGGACCCCTGCTAGCTAAGGGTGTTCAAACGGTTCGGTTTGTTCAGTTTCTAACCGAACCAGAAAATTTCGGTTTAAATGGATCGGTTCGGTTTAGACTTCTCAAAACTAATTAAACCGAACCGACCGGTTTATATTGGTTTGACTCTAATATTATTGGTGTTATAATGATTTGATTAAAACAAACCGGACCGAACCAAACCGAACTTCAATTGTTGTGTATGACAATGTATTCTTTTCGTTAATAATGGTACCAATAAGTTTACTTCGGTTTGTTCGGTTCGGTTCTTAATCGGTTGATAGGTTTAATCGGTTCGGTTCTATTTTTGGAAACCGAAAAAAGTTTGGTTTAGTCATTTTACTTCTGTTTGAACCGAACCGACCGTTTGAAAACCCCTACTGCCAGCTGATACATACAAAATTAAACAATCTTCAACAAAAGTATATGGAGAAAGGTGAAGCTTATTGCTTGAGATAGAACAACAACCGACGCAATTGAGACTAATTAAACAATGTTGGCACAGAATGAAAAACCTACTAGAAGTCAGATACAGTTCTCACCTGAGGCAGCCAAAGCGATACCTTCCACCAAAATCACAACCCCTAACCCCAGCCACGCCAACAAAAACGCGCCTTCGCTCGCGCTCTTCTCTTCCTCCTTCTCCTCCGTTTCCTCTCGAGCTGTCGTGCCACCAATCTGTATCGGGTCTCTGCGAATCACAGTTTTGCCTTTATTATTTTTTTTCTTATTTTTCTTGCTAAAGTAAGTCAATTCATCAAGGGATGAAGGACTGTTGCTATTCGTTTTGCTCTCCGACGAGGAAGCTGGAGAAGAGTCGCCGGAGGCGGAAGACGAGTCAGGAGGCACCGCCCTTGAAGGTGAGAGGTGGGGCCTGAGAGAGAACCTAATGGTGTGGGAGAGAAAATGAGGGTCGAAATGGGAGAACCGAAGCAACGACGAAGAGATAGATGCCATTTGTGTTATCTTCTCTTCAAATTTCGAATGACTGTATTCTTTTATCAATTTAATTTTCGACCAGCCTTTTCGCGAATCCGTATACCCTCAGGTTACCTGACTGATTAGAATTGAATCGGACGGTCCAAAAATAGATTGGCACGCATCTCAAAGCACAAATAATCCTGCCCCCCAGTCATCCCCAATCCTGACCGGCTGAAAGTAAATCTGATCCGTTCGTTTCAATTGTGTTGAGTCAGGTACCTGGGAGAATACTGATCTCCTTTTCGCGAGTAAATATACTCTTGAGGTAATAGAATATTTCTGTTTATATATAAACCATCCGATCAGAATCCGAATCAATTCGGATGGGTTGCTCCCACCTCTTTAATATTCATGTGAATTCTGAATGGACGGTTAGAATCTAAAAGTAAGTTGTTATTTCAGACTGTGCTTCAATTGAAGGTACGTGGAGAGAGAGAAAGTGAAATTCACTGTGCGGAGGAGAGCTTTATTTTAGACTGCTTGGTCAGAGCAAATTCACTTGCTCTAAAAGGGAGAAAATGATAAAAAAATTCAAATATATCATTTGTTGAAAAAAATAAACTAAAAAATCATATTTTAAATTTTTAAATGTACAAATTGTTGAAAAAAATGGTCAGACCAAATTTTTTAAACTTTTAAATGTACCATTTGTTGAAAAAAAAAATCATCTTTTTTGAAAAATTTGATTTCTGCCAAAGCCGCATCTAACGGATACGGATCATTTACTGGGTTCACATCTAACGGATGAGGCCCCAGGATAGAGTCCGCACCTAGTGGATGGGGTCCCATTTTTTTTTTTTTTTTTTTTCCAGATGAGATTTATTTATTTATTTGGGTGCGGACTGTATACAGTGCATGAAATATGGGATAAATCCTGGGACATGGTCTGAATGAGAGGTACAGTGCCTAAAAAAGAATGGGTAGTTAGATTTGCTTGTGTGACTTGATTTGTGTGGAAGCAAAGAAATAATGTTGTTTTCAATAACCAGCTACTAGATACATTACTGGTAGCGACACGATGTATATAAGAGATGAAATTATGGCTTAGATATTGCTGAATGTGTGAAAGGGGGCTGGCCTTCAGAAGGAGACTGTACTGGTAAATAAAGTACAGTATAGAGGGCAGAGGAGACTAGAGTACTGGCACTGCTGCAGGCTGCAGCCGGGTGGGGGCTGAGGTAAACAGTTTCACATTTCTTATCAAAAACTATTTAATTTCTGTACTCCTTGGTAGGTACAGTAGGTACTACTAAGTAGGGCTGTAAACGAGCTGGCTTGGGCCGAGCTGGGCCTCAGCTTAGCTCGTTTATTTCGGCTCAAGCCTGGACCGAGCGAGCTGGACCTAGGTCACCCGAGCCAAAATCTCTGACTCAGCTTGTGACAAGTCAGCCCGAGCTAGCTCGCGAGCTGGCTCGTTGGGCTTTATTGGGTTGTTATTATACAAATTCAAAAATAAAAAAATAAGAAATCCCATTCAAAAAATTTAAGAAATTGTCCAGCAGGCACATCTTCAAGCAACTAAAGCCATATTCTTTCTTCCCAAACCGAAAATACATCAATTTTGCATAATTGCGTCTTTAAAAATGGGACTGGACTTAAAATTATACGGGACTAAACCCTAAATTCACTGTAGTTTAACAAGCCGAGCTGACCCCTGGCTCAGCTCGTTTATTTTGGCCCGAGCCTGAGCCGAGCTCGATCCACTACCGAGAGAGCTGTTGGCGAGCGAGCTAGAGGCGAGCCACGAGCCGCGAGCTTTTTTGACAGCCCTACTACCAAATTCTCAAAAAGACAAAAAAGCAAAACAAAAAGAAACTGTCTCTCATCACTCATGTAGTATCACAATCTGGGCCTTTTGGGCCATTTTTTTTTACTTCTCTCACCACCTATGTGGCACGACTAGCTGAGGCATCTTCCCTGAGACCCTGAAGCATTTTATTTTTGGCATTTCTGTTATTCCCTGAAGCATATTCACAAATTCGCTCTGAAGATCTTTGCACATTGCTATCGTCACACAATAAATTGCTTGATTAGAATAACTTATCTTATATTTATTCACATGTTTCTGTCCTGTGTCCACCAGTGCAGCAATATAATGTCTGAAAAAAAAAATTGCAATTCATAAAAATAAAGAATAAAACTGTGGGAACAACTATGAGTGAGTCTATGGTACTATGCATATTACGATTTGGCACCGTGCTACGGCTCTATATTCGAGTTTTCAAATCCTAACGGTCGATCCGAACCGTTCATCTTGTTCTCCATATTAATATGTGTTTGGAGACCAAATTTTACATTTTTTGAAATTTTTTTTACTATTTTTGTAGATTTATTGAAAATCACTGTTTTTGGATGGTCCAGAATTTTCAGATCAAGTGATTTTCTAAATATCTAAAAAAATAGTAAAATTTTTTCAAAAAATGTAAAATTTTGTCTCCAAACACATATTAATATGGAGAACAAGATGAACGGTTCGGATCGACCGTCAGGATTTGAAAACTCGAATATAGAGCCGTAGCACGGTAACAACCCGTGATATGCATAGTACCATAGACTCACTCAACAACTATTGTTGTAACAGAACATTTTCCCTCTCTTTTCTTTCTCCTTCCCTTATTAATTCTGTTTATATAATTTGATATTAAGTTCTAGAACATCTACGTTCTGATTGAAATATGACTATAAATAACTAAAATTTATTTGAAGTTAATTTCAAAAATACTTTACTCATGTAATTAATTTTGATTGCTTTTAGCAGTCAAAATTTAATAAAATTCGCATACATCCCATAAATTAATTTCTGAATGATAAGCGCATAAAATTTAATATTTCTATCAACAGACCTTTTTGAAAATAATTTCATCAAAGCAAATCTTTCTATTTATAAAATTACTATACACTCATACAAATGAAATAATGATTACGTATAATTTAAAATTACAACAAAATTATCAACGCAGAAGTTCAGTCTGAATCAAAAATTTAAATAGCGTTTATTGCGTCATAGCAAAATAGTAAAAAAAAAAAATATTACCATATTGTGCTGCTATATCGCTGATGGCATCATAATTTTTATAGTCCGAAAACGTTATAACAACACTCTAACACGCTATTTAGAACCTGACTGTGAAGAAAATGAGACCGAATCGTCTGCCCCCCGGGGGGCAGGAAATTCCTGCCCCCAGAGTCACTGCTGTTGGGCCCTTATTTAAAAACAGTAACAATACTTAAACCCTTTAACAGTAACCGGTTCCACCCTGCAGTGACTCTGGGGGTAGGAATTTCCTACCCCCGGAGGGGACAGGTGATCTGGTTCCGAAGAAAATGTCCTAAAACAACACAAAATAAAAGTCGTACAGCCACTTATGTTTCGTAAAAAGACAGATCAATTTAAAAGCAACTTTTGAATTGTGCACGCTATTTAATGAAACAAAAAAAATTGCATTTCTTCGACCTTAGATTTGCTTTTGTTTTTAGCTGGTCATGGTCCATGTTTCTCTCCTCCAAGCGTTTTCCCCAATGGGAATTTCTCTACATTTGGCGTGTTCGGATTTTACTGTTTACATGGGAAAAAAAAAATTCACTCAGACTGAATTTTTTTTCCCCCCACATAAACAGTAAAATTTAGTTAAAATTTTTTACAATCTCATTCCTATTCCTATTCCCGCCCGTCTGCCGAACACGCCCTTATAAATGGAACACTATTTTCTTGAATTTGCTTTCTACCGTCAAGTACCAATCAATGCAATGCAATTCAGTTGATACGAGTATTTTAGAAAAGATAAATAATTTTTTTTGGTGGAGGCCAACAATTCAAATTTGCATTTTATATATCATAATTCTTAATTTGTTGAATCTATATATCATTTTCAGGAAGATGGTGGTGGTGAGAAAATTATTTTACAAGTTTGAGGTCAATTTTGAATTTTTTTTTTATGCTTTGTATTAAAGTATTAAAAATGTACTATATAAATTCAGTTCACTTTTGAAAAATTATTCAGAGAATTCCTTTAATAAAAATAAATAAATGAGTCGAAGCAACACCAATTTAACCCTAGTTTATATTGATAACGGATCATATTAATTTAGAAAAAATATGAAAAAAAGAAAATAACTGCAGTGATACACATTTATTTTTTGGTGATCTCAAAATTTGTTGTTAAGGAATTAATTGGCTCGTCATCGGATCATACTGATTTCCTAACAATATCTCTTGTAAATTGTTCACTTGTAAAAGAATGTTGAATCATTTTTTTTTTTTGCCACGGAGGCAATGTTTAATAATAGTAGCATAAATAAAAAATTTAATAGCTGAATTAAGATTTTATTTAAAAAAAATATATGTATGTATGTAATGTGTTCGTGACGGTTGTACACGAACACGAGTCAGTTCGAGCTGTGTTAGGCAAAGTTTGAATTCGGTTTGAGTTCAATGAGTCGAGCCGTTTCAAGCTTTATTTTACCGTGTATAATTGTATTTCTAGTACTAGTGGGTGAATTTTTTTTATAAATTATAATTAGAAAAAAAAATTATGGAACCAACATGATTTTTTTTTTTAACAAAAATCATAAGAACCGAAATGCCATTTCGGTCCCTTTTTTTGGGGGGGACCGAAATGGCATCTTGGTCCCAGCCGTTTTCATAGATTTCGAAAAAAAGAAATACGTTGAAAAATTGTAAAAATACCTGGGATCAAAATGTCATTTAGGTCTCAAAAAAAAAAAAAAAAATAGAACCGAAATGATATTTTGGCTCTTATAATTTTTGTAAAAAAAAAAATAAGCATGCTGGTTTGATAAAATTTTTTTTTCTAATTGATTTATAAAAAAAATTCCAACTGGGTCTACGTCTCTGTCCTAAAAATTCCTACTGGTAAATTTTCAAACAAAACTTCTTATATCACGGCACGGGTATTAATCAACAAAGATATTGTACGCAAGACTGGAGAGAATCAGAGAAATTCTAAACAAAGTCATACAAATTTGCAGTGACCTGTTGGTCCCACAAGAGAGAGTACTACACAGCAAAAAAACAAAAAAGAAGAAGAAAAATTGAATAAAATTATTATACTTTTCGTCATGTTGCCGACTGCTGACTGCCGAGCAAGATATAAAATTATTATAATTTTCGTCAAACATGCAGATCACACATTTTAATTATATATATAATTCTTAAATATCTGTTAATCCTCAACATTTTTTTTATTCTATATAGAGAGTGATTTTTTACACATCTTAAAAAATAGCAATTTTTTTTAAAAAAAAATCTAAAATTTCTCTAAGTACATTTTTAAATGGAGACTATGTTAACAATTTGAATTAATTGTTTACATTTTAAAAATAAGAAGGGTTCAAATGTCTCTATTTTTTTTAAAATAAAAGCTTTAATAACTCAAAATCTAAAACTTAAGAGTCAAAATAAAACCGTTGGATATGATCTTCATCATTTTATCTATACACGTGAAAAAATTATAAAATTTGAACTTTATTTTGGTTGTCATCAAGAGCTTGTAAAAATGTACTAATGTGGATAATTTAGAGAAGTTAATTTTTCAACTTATTGATTTACATAAAAATGAGATTGAAATATGATAACTTTTTATGAGCAAATAGACAAAATAACATAGATCATATCCAACGGTTTTATTTTAATTTTTAAATTTTAGATTTTTAAACTATTAAAGTTTTTAAAAATGAAGACATGATAAAGACACAACAAATAGAGATATTTGAAACGTTCTCTTTTCTTTAAAAATAGAAAAAATAGAGATATAAATTGATAGAATGAATTCATAATATACAATCACAACCTCGCTCGAATTAAAAAAATATTTCATCATTATAAAGCCATATAAACTGTTCGGATTGAATAGGACGTCAATTGATTTGCAAATAGTCAATACAATACAAGGCGGTTATGTCATTACCTTGCGTGGGATTCAAATCTGCTTCTTTTTTTAAGAAAAAGAGCATCCTTCTATTCTTTCATCTGAACCGTTCAAAATTGGTCGTACGGTTTTAATTACATTTGATTTGTTTTAATATATTATATTGATATAAAAAAAAAATAATTAAAACCATCAGATCAATTTTGAACGACTCGAATGGAGAAACAGAAGGGTGCTCCTTTTCTCAAAAGCAGATTTGAATCCACCTTGCGTGGCCATTTTTAGAAAGCAAAAAATATTTGGGAGAAAGGACTTTTCTTAATTTACTTATATATTATGTACTGTGTAGTGTGTGTACCATTTAACAAGAGTCGTCATCGTGTACGTAATTAGCGCAACCAAGCAAACAAACAAACAATCCTTGTCCGGTCTTCTAGAGTCTACACTTGCCAGGCTGCCACGTACCATATAAAAGATTTTCTGTGACAAATAACGTGTTATGTGGCTTCGTGTTGTAGCCATAATTGTGCTTCTAAGTTCTAATCATAGACTCATAGTTACTAGATACGTGATTAATTCCTTTTTTCAACGTTTTTGAACCGAATGCTAAATAAAATGCAAAAAAACATATCATTCCTTTTTTATTCACGCATAAAACACATATAAAACACGAATCACGAATTATTCGTATTTTTTTACCTAAAATAATTTTTTGGGGTTTTTTTTTGCTTCCTTGTGGTATCGAATTATTCCCGAATTATACTCAAATTATTTTCGAATCACGAACTTTTGATCCCGCTGAACTAAACTTGAACCATTCATTTGTTACTATGCTTCTAATGAAGTATTTTTCAAAGCAAGAGAAATATAAAAAAAGTTAATGAGAAAATGAATGAAAAGAAATTAAATTTAGAGTTACATCGTATATATTTTGAATTTTTTATTATGAATAAAACGATAACATACTACACCTCATTCCATTATGAATATACATTGTATATATTAATGACAGATCTACTTTAAAGAAATGGAGTCAATTAATTTAGATTTTTTTTCAAATATTTTTTACTTGTGTCTAACTTTTTATAAATTGTAGAGTAAAATTGATCTCCATTCGTAGTAAGAATTTTTTATATTTTATATGATTGACTACATTCACTTATTCGCATTTAACCCTTCATAATTTAAAAGTCTAGTTCCGCCTTTAGTATATATAATTTTAATTTTTATTATTATTTTATGAGTACAATTAGAGTGTTCTTAAACTCACCAAACTCTTTCATGAACTAAAAAACATCCTAAATCTACTCTCATAATATTCTGTCTGTATCTTTACTTGTTAAGCTAACGAAGTAAAACTTTACTTGTTAAGCTAACGAAGTAAAACTTTACTTATACTCATCTTCAATATACCAATAAAAAAAATCTTATCCATATTTATTTTAGAACATCTACATCCCAGCAACTCAAATAAGTTTTTAAATAACTGTTAAGATCTCTAAAGTTTCTAACCAATTATTTGACCAATATAGAGTTTATAAACAATTTCTTAATAAGAAATTCTCCCACATCTTTGAAACTGAATTAAAAACTACCATATCAAATTAAAAAAGTTTGTCATTAACACCCCTAGCCATAACAATCTTTAGTTTTGCTGCTTTTTTTTTTTTTTTCTGAATCAAATTGACTCGTTTCAAGTAAACACAACAGAGTTTTTCCACCTCAAAATTGAGCGTTTTGTTCTATAAATGATATCAGACCCTCAATTCTCCCAGTTGCCACTGGATTTCGCTCCCAATTTCCAAAGGTGGGAAAAGGAAATAAGCAGAGAAGAATAGAGCGGTTTGATTGTTTCTATGGAGAAGAGGTTCCATTTCTCTCTCCTCTGCGCTCTATCTCTTTACTCTGTTTCAGTGGCGGCGCTCAGTCGAGACGACTTCCCGCCAGGTTTTATCTTTGGCGCCGGAGCTTCTGCTTACCAGGTGTCTCTTTCTTTTCTCTTTTCTGAATTTGAATTACCAAACTCAGTCTAGAGTAGATGAATAATGCTGTGGCATTCGCAGAAAGAAATTAGTTCGAATTAGTGATGTTTGTTTGTTGGGAATTGAAGGTAGAAGGAGCGGCAGCAGAAGATGGCAGGAAGCCTAGCATTTGGGAGCCCTTCTGTCATGCTGGTATTTATTTATTTATTTATTTATTTATTATTATTATTATTATTATTATTATTATTATGATGGTGGTGATGATGATGATGATGATGATTATTATTATTATTATGATTATGATTATGATTATGATCATGATTCATGATCATCATAATCATGATCATGATCATCGTAATCATGATCATAATCATATAATAATGATGATCTTCATATGATGATGATGATCATCATCATCATCTTCATTATTATAACCTCACCTCTTTTATGCATCTCTTACATTCACTCTGGATGTGTTTATACTTTATATATATATTTTTTAAAATGTCATAGTTAATGATTAACATGTTTATATATATATATATATAGATGGGCTATGGTGCATTGGACCATAAATTACCGATTCAAAGTCCAAATTACTGATCCAAGCCGTTCATCTTGTTCTTCATATTAATATGTGCTTGGAAACCAAATTTTACATTTTTTGGAATTTTTTTACAATTTTTTTAGATTTATTGAAAATCTGGATAAACAGTAAAAAACAGTAAAAATTTCTGGACCACCGGATCAGCGATTTTCAAAGTGGCTTGATAAATAGTAAAAAAATTCCAAAAAATGTAAAATTTGGTCTCCAAGCACATATTAATATAGAGAACAAGATGAACGGTTTGGATCGGTCATTTGGACTTTGAATCGGTGATTTATGGTTCAATGCACAAGGGTGCCTATGCATTGCAATGCACCATAGCCCATCTCTCTCTCTCTATATATATATATATAGGGCACGGCTAAATTGCTGCCAGCAGCATTTCAGCCGGAGGTGCTACCGGGGCTTTTTTTATTTTCCGATGTCCAAACAACAAATCCAGAGTTACAATTATTAGATATTAGTATTCATTGGCAACGGTTTCTCAAAATATACGAAATTTTTTTAAGAAACAAAAAAAATATAAACATGTTGTTTTTCCTTATAAATTGGTTGTGTATCAATTTTCATGCAATTTTACTATCATATGATATTTCATCAAATATCATTAAATATGGATAGTTGCAAATTTCATTTTTTGAACGGTGAAACTTTCATTACATTTCATTATTTTTCATGATATGATTATAAAGTATAGATTATATTTTGCTCGCAAGATTTTAAAATTGTAAGTTATTTTTTTTTACCATAATATAACAATTATTATTAATTAATTTTAAAATTGTCAATGGATTCCGCCCTGTAATAACAATAATTATAAAATTAATCAATAATAATTGTTATATTATTAACATTGTTATTATTAATATATTATAATAATTAAATATCATCATCATCCTCGTTTATGCCATCTCTCTCTTGTGGGCCCATCAAATATTATATTGTATTATTTTTAATTATACCACTGCGACAATCATTGATATGATAAGCGAGAATATCTATTTTGGGAAGTATTATTGAAATGCCACATTGCAGGAACCATCTTGTTTTTGCTACTGTTGTTCTTCCAAATTGAAATTGAGAACTCATTTTACTGACAGGGTTTGAAATTGATCACAGCGATGGAGATGTGGCAGCTGACCAGTACCATAAATATAAGGCAAGCTTAAAATGTTTTGGGTTTTGAAGCACACAAGTTATAAACTTATAATAAATAATAACTTATTTTTGTTTGTAGGAAGATATAAAGCTAATGCATGAAACAGGCCTTGATGCATATAGATTTTCTATTGCTTGGCCTAGACTCATTCCAGGTAAATTTTCTATTATCATGCCCATGAATTATTTTATTTTTATTTTTGTTTTGAAGAATTTATTTTGTAGTACACATACCTTACCAGATGATAAATGGTGCTGTTGGAGCTAATGCAATTGGACTTCTTTAACTATAAATTTAATTAATCAAGATTATTGCTGACTTGTTTATAAAATGTAATGCAATGCAGATGGGAGAGGAGAGGTTAATGCTAAGGGATTGGAGTACTATAACAATTTTATAGATGAGCTCATAAGTTATGGTATGATATTTGGAACTCAATTATATAACCACATAGAAGGGTTCCTTATCTATTTTTTCCTTTAATTTCTTCAAAATGATGAGCGATATAAGCTATTCCATGAAGTTAAGGACAAAGAATAGAAATCACAATCTAAGAAAAGCAATATATAATGTGAAAAAGGAGAAGTATACTCAACCATGGTACATGAACAATCCCAAAAACGCAATCAGATGTCAAAGATGACAAGTGCCTGTTATTGACTATTGGCCGAAATTCATGTTCACTTTCTGAATTTTTTTTATTTTCTGAAATAAAATGTTTCAAACTCTTTAACTTGTCATATAGGGATACAGCCGCATGTTACACTATACCACTTTGATCTCCCTCTGGCTCTTCAAGAAGAATATAATGGGCTTTTAAGCCCCAAATTTATGTAAGAATTTTTCTTGCATCCTTATTTTCAGACTTTAGTATTTCATTCTAGCAAAACAAACAATAATATAAAAAAAAAAACTATCTATTAACACATGAAACAGGCAAAATCTGAATCAACTATCTAATTAAAACCTCAAAAAAAATTCGATCGCAATCACATCTTAGGATCATCTGGTGACCCAAAATAATATCTGAGTTAGGCTATGGTAATATGCATATTACGGATCAACCCGTTATATGCATTTATATCTCTATTTTCAGAGTTTAAATAGTCGATCCGAACTGTTAAACATGATCTCCATGTGAAAATATACCTGAAGACTAAATTTTACATTTTTTTAGAATTTTTTTTTACTATAATTTTAGATAGGTAGATCATCACTTGATTTGAAAGTTCTGGACCATCCAAATCAAGTGATTTTCTACCTATCTAAAAAAATAGTAAAAAAATTCTAGAAAATGTAAAATTTCGTTTACAAGTATCCATATGGAGATCGTGTTTAACAGTTTACGACTATTTAAACTCTGAAAATAGAGATATAAATGCATATTACGGGTCAATCAGTAATACACATATTACCATAGCCTCACTCATAATATCTAATAGGAGTGAGCCAACCTCATAACCAGAGTGGTATCAAATGAACTTACAATCTGATAATTTTACAAATACTAGAGACGACTTCACCGCATATGCTGATGTGTGTTTCGAGGCATTCGGTGACAGAGTGAAGCATTGGGTTACAGTCAATGAGCCTAATATAGAACCAATAGGGGGGTATGATGGGGGGTTCCTCCCGCCTCAACGCTGCTCCTATCCCTTTGGTGTTAACTGTACCGGCGGCAACTCCACAGTTGAGCCGTATATTGTTGCTCACCATTTGTTGCTTGCGCATGCGTCGGCTGCCAATCTCTATAAAGAGAAGTACCAGGTTTGCAATTGTTTTTGTGTTAGGCTTTGGTGCATAGGGCAAATTGGTCCGTATTATGGATCGATATCTCTATTTTGGAGGTCCAAACAATTGATCCGAACTGTTCGACATGATCTTCATATGAAAATAATGTACTTGTAGATCAAATTTTATATTTTTTTACTATTTTTTTTAGATAGGTAGAAAATCACACGATCTAAAAATTCTAGACCATTCAAAGGTAGTAATTTTCTACCTATGTTAAAAAATAATTAAAAATCTAAAAAATATAAATTTAGTCTGCAAGTACATTTTCACATGGCGATCAAGTTGAACAGTTCAGATTGACTATTTGGATGGAAACAAAAATATTGATCCGTAGTACTGACCAATCTGCACTAAGCTAGTACCATACTCACTCTTAGATGTTTTCAATTTGTGTTGTTACTCGTTCTAGTTTTGTTGTCTCAAACATGCAAATTTGCAATATGGTCAATGTGACACGGAGTGTTTTTGAATTTTTATTTCAATGTAGGAGACGCAAGGGGGTAAAATAGGAATTACACTACTAGGTTGGTGGTACGAGCCTGCCACAGAAAATCCAAAAGACATAGCTGCTGCCAGAAGGATGGTTGATTTTCACATAGGATGGTTTGTCAAAAGAACTTTCTATATCTAATTTCATTTTTTGTTGCTATTTCTTTGTATTTTCTGCGAAACTTAATTTATTTGTCAATTGTAACATGACAATTTTTTTTAACTAGGTTGCTTCATCCACTGGTATATGGGACCTATCCACCTGTAATGCTAAAAAATGTTGGTTCTAGGTTGCCATCACTTTCTGAAGAGGATTCCAGGAGGGTAAAAGGGTCTTTTGATTTTGTTGGATTCAATCATTATGTTGTTTTTTATGTGGAAGCCGATACGAGCCAGCTTGAGAAACAAGTTCGCGACTACAGGCTTGATGCAGCCGTAAAATATGCAAGTAAGTCGGTACATTAAGCATTGTTTGGTACTGCAACAAGGTCAAAATATTACATTGAACAAATTTCTTTACAATATTTATTTCATTAATGTAATGCCTCAACTCTAGCATTTCTAAGGAAGAAATAAAACAATATAATACACATACTACTCAGTGATTGCAGTACTAAACAACAAGTATTTTCCATCTTTTTAAAGATGCGGACTTTCGTTATTATACAAAAACAACAAAAATTGTTGGTTGACATTTATTGGTACAGAAGCCTGTTAACAGAGTTCAATGATGTGATCTTTTGCCAACTGACGTCTTTTGCGTGAAATTATTTTTACTATGTGCAATTGGTTCGGATAATGACTTAATACTAATATTTTCCTTTTTATAGGTGGTCCTTTTGCAAGACTACAGAAGGTATGTCTCAATCTAAACATTCTATAAGTAATAATTTTTTTCTCTTATTAGTGTTTGAGTTCAAGAGTTGGTATTTGGCCATTTTAAGTGTATGTTAATTGATATTGGTATCTGATACAGGTTCTTGTTACATAAACAAATAGCAACACTGGTAAATTTCTAAAGTTTTTGTCTATTACAAATGAACAGGGTCCTTTGCGTAAAGTTACTGAAGGAATACCGGCAGAACCGTGGGCTCTTCAGAAATTGTTGGAGCACGTCAAAGTATACTATGGGAATCCCCCAGTTATGATTCATGAAAATGGTACTCTCCTACATTTTCTCAGCTTTTGGTTTGTCACCTCTCAATCCAAAAATGGGCTTACTGTCACTACTTTTTTTTTTATATTAAAAAGTTTTATAATAAGCTTTTGGTTCAAAATAATTATAGTTTATGTGCCGCACTGAACTTTTTGTCCCACCATATGGTATTTTTTTAGTTTCATCCCCTGACCAGTGACCTCTAGGTTGGATTAATTTGCAAATTAAATTGAAAAAAAAAAAAAAACAGTTGCATGCTTTAACATTAAATTAAGCTTATACAGAGGATAAAATTATGTGATCTCGGTACCTGCAGCAACTGCCTTGTACTCTAAACTAGCCTGGTGGAAATGAAAATTTATTCTTTTCCCATAACTTCCATTGTTTGATTTTATCTTAGGTATATACAGTGAGCCCCCAACATGGAATGTTCAAAGGGCAAAAGTATTTTAGATTTTACTTTCATTAAACATGAAATAAGAATCAAAGTTTTCAAATCATCTCGAGTGATAGGCACTATATGCCTTAGACAACCGTTCTAGCTTAGTTGTTATTTTTTATATATTATTTTGCCACATTTAAAATAAACAAACATTCACAAAAAAATAAAAGTATAATTTTGTTCTCATTTGATGATCCAGGAAATGCTGAGGCAGTCGACTCTGCAAACCCAAAAATGATCTATGAAGATGATTTTAGGATAGATTTCATAAAGCAATATTTAGAAGCACTAAGTCTCTCAATAAGGTAACCCCTGAGCTCATACTAGCTCCTTCATAGCAGTAAATTATTATCATTTGGAATAAATCCTTGAAAAAATAATTGGAAATATTTGCTGGTAGGTACCAACTACAGAGATGATGTTAACAATAACTTGTCATCATCATCATCATCATCATTAACTACCCCCACTACTTTCTATCGTTAATCTTTTGGACCTTGGCATACAACTAAAAATAGAAGGGGGAATTCATGTATACCCCTCCAGAAACCTCAAAATTCTGTATAGCCCCCTCTAAAATTGATATCATATTTACCCTTCTAAATTTCAAAACTCACAAATTTATTCGATTATTGATTTTTCTATTAAAATCATTTTAAATTTATATGGTACCCATTTTATCCTTTATTAAAAAAAATAAAAATATGTAATTTGTTTAAGAGAAATATTTTAGTCTTTAATGAGTTGGTTTTGAGAGCAAATGGTTTATTTTCTTGCTTGTGACGCACATACAAGCATGTCTAAATGCAATTGCGTATGCATCACAAGTAGAGAAATGAATCATTTGTCCTCAGAGACTGATCAATTAGTAGATGAAACATTTTTCGACGACATATTTTTATTTTTAATAAAGGATAAAATGGGTACTTCATAAATTTAAAATGAGTTTTTATTGAGAAGTCAATAAATTGGGTAAATTTGTGATTTTTAGACATTTTGAAGGGTAAATATGATATTATGAATTTTAGAGGGAGAAGTACGTAATTTGAGGTTTTTGAGGGGTAAATAGAAAGATATATACATTTGGCAATACTGAAATATACCCTGCATAAATGGTTAGTCCACAAATCATCAAGATAAACAATTTGCTAATCGTTGACTAAAAATCTTGTCTCATTCTTTATTTGTACAGGAATGGATCAAACACACAAGGCTATTTTGTATGGTCTTTTATTGATACCTTTGAATTTCAGTTCGGCTACACAGCCCGGTTCGGGCTCTATGGGGTTGATTTCACGTCTGAGGCGAAGACAAGGTACCGGAGAAAATCAGCCCAATGGTACGCCCAGCTTTTGGGTGGTAACAGACTTAGGAAAAATACATCAGAGCGAGATGTATATGATGAATAAAAATTTTCTTTTCCCATAAAGCATCCTTGTATATGTATAAGAATACTGTATTCCACGGATACGGCGACATGTCATTTTTGAAAAATTCTATCCAATATGTCAATTTTAATGCTGGTCGGACGGTTTTGGAGCTAGTAGGAGCCAAAAGTAGGTCTGATGGGCATCGGACCTACTCCGACCTCCTTGCTCGAACCCTCACCAGGTCCTCTGTATTATCTCACCGTTTGAATTTGAATTCAAACAATCTGATCAGGATCTAGGCCAATATAGTCCTTGACCTGTAATGCACGGGCTCTTTTTAAAGTTATGCTAAATATATAACGAACGAACTGAATTTAAACTCAAACGATGATATACTTTATGTAATATGAATTCCTATTTCTGAGCGTGGCGTAGGCACATATATATATATACCTTTGGTTGCTCTGACAGTTGCCACATTGTTTTCCTTCTCACTAGCAACTGACCTTAATATATAACTAATATGCACAAATATTTTTTTATTGATAAATTAAAAATACAATACAATATAAACAAATAATTTAGCACCATCTTCAAATCTACATCCGTCTCATTGGATTTTACGGACCGGTTCTGTACCGGCCGGGTTTTTCAATACACCAGCTGCCGGGTACAAGTAGCAAGAAAGAGAGATGTATATTAATAAAAAGATTGATATAAATTATAGCGATTCTAAAAATTAAAAATTAAAAGAGTTTAGATCGGTGTCTAACCGATCTAAACCGATTTTTTTTAAAAATAACCACATAATAAATAAATTTATTAAAAATAACCACATTTGAACTAAATTTAAAAAAAATACCCAGGTCGCTAATAATATCCGCGCTCCAGGCTGTAAATTACAGATCCGCCACACGAATCTTGAAGCAAACCCGCGGCTCCGAATTTTTGGTTCGAAGCACGGAAAATATGCGCGGGCCGACCCTTTAATTTCAGATCCGAAACACAGATCTTGAAGCAACCTTTCTTCTCCAAACCCTCACCCGTGCTCTCTGTCCGCCACTGGCCCCTTGCTCCGCCGAATCCCACCCGCCACCTCTCTTTTGCTCCGCCAAACCCTACCCGTCGCTCTCTTCTTGCTCCGCCCTACTCCATTGTTGCTCCGGCCCGCTCGATTCTTCCCTTCCTCTCTACATTGCAAGGTGGCAGTGGTGGCCGGTGAACCAGCAGAGGCGGCTGATCAGATCGAAGTCTCGATTTTCTATTATTAATTTGTTAGTTTCCTCTTTCAATTAGTTTAGTTTGATTTTCCTCTTAATTTGTTAGTTTAGTTTGAATTTTTATTGCAATAAAAAAATTGGTGGTTTGAGATTGAAAATATTGTAGAATTAGATATAGGAGGTGTGTATTCAGATTCGTGCTAGATTACAACTGACGACTCAGATCTCATTCTACTCAGTTAGGTATTGCACTAAGTATGCATGTGGGTTACCATGGTTGATTTTTCTGACATGGTTGATTTACACATTATATATTGGAATATATGGATTTTTTTCTGACATGTTTGATTTATTTGTGAAGAATTATAGTAGAGCATTTGTGCTTTTCTGTGTGATTAATTGCCTCTGTAAAATTTAGTAAAATTGACTTGTAATTATGCATTTTTTCTGAGATGGTTGATTAATTGCCTTGTAAAGTTTAGTAAAATGCTATACTGTAAAGTTTAGGGATGTGCATATTTATTAAAAGAGTGAGGCTATGATAATATGCATATTACAGATCGACCTGTGCTATGGATTCATATCTCTATTTCAAGTCCAAATAGTCGATCCAAATTATTTAAAATGATCTCTCTATGAAAATGTATTTGCATACCCAATTTAACATTTCTTTCAGAATTTGTTCAACAGTATTTAGGAACAGTATTTCTACAGTTAATGAACAGTGATTGAACAGTATTTAGGAACAGTAATTCTACAGTGTTTGAACAGTACATATGAACAATATTTAAACGGTGATTGAACAGTATTCAGGAACAGTGATTGAACAGTATTTAGGAACAGTAATTCTACAGTGTTTGAATAGTACATATGAACAGTATTTAAACGGTGATTGAACAGTACATATGAACAGTGATTAAACAGTACGTATGAACAGTGAACAACACAGTAGGTGTGAATAATGCATGAACAGTAAATACGTATACGTACATGTATATGACCAGTGCATGAAAAGAAAATACATATACATAAATAGTAATACGTGAACAGTGCAAACCTGATTTACCAGCTTATTCCTTCTCTTCTTCTCCTCTCTTTCTCCTTCTCTTTCTCCTTCTCCTTCTCTTTCTCCTTCTCCTTCTCTCTCTCTGAAGTCTCTCTGATCCATTTTATAACCAAAAATTGTGCCAAAAAAAAAAAAAAAAAAATAAGAGACTCGGAGCGCGGATATTATTCGTGGGGGGGCTTTTTTAATCCGGGGCGCGGATATTATCCGCGGGGGGGCGTTTTTAATCCGGGGCGCGGATATTATCCGCGGGGGGAATTAATATTACGGAGCGCGGATAATATCCGCGGGTGGGTATTTTTAAAATTTTAGAGATAACGTGGTTATTTTTAATAATTTTATTTAATATTTAGGTATTTTAAAAAAAATCGGCGATCTAAAGTTCTAAACATTCAAACATTTTAATATAAAATAATTGCTTCTATCGGTAAGAATCTCTTTTGTAGCCAGTTTTATATTAAAATATTATTATATACATTCAAACATTGACCGGTAAGAATCTCTTTTTATATTAAAATATTGTTTGTATCGGTAAACAAATTAACGATCAAAACCTTCAACCAATCATTTTATTTTGAGAACTTCAAGATGTACGCATGCATTGACATTGATAAATAAAGCCTTTCACCATGGACCAATTATTGATCGGTACAATTTTTTTTGATGTTTAGATCGGTGGAATTTTTATTGATCTAAATTCTTTTAATTTTTAGAATCAATAAAAGTTGTACTTATCTTTCTACTAATATTATACCTCATGTACTCTTTCGTTTTCTCTCTCAACTTTTTTATTAATTTCTATCAAATTTTTTTTTCCCATTAGGACGTGTGACAGGCACAGCCTAGGGGGCGTAGGTGGTGGAGAACAGAGGTAGGGTGTAGGCGTAGCGTGCTCTCACGTCGAATTCGTATCGCTAACTCAAAAGATTCCCTTTTGAGTTAATGAATCTGATCATCCGATATATTTCAAAATTAGTGCAAATTAGATCAGCACTAATATTAAAGAATTGGCTCCGTTTAAATCAGACGGTTGAGATTCATTTCTTTTCGAGTTAATGCAGAGGATACGCATTTCCATCTGACGTCGCCGTAGTCGACAGGAGAGGGGAAGTGAGGCGACCCCTCATCAATGCGGGAGCCAGAAG
This sequence comes from Carex rostrata, assembly GCF_964058835.1. NCBI lineage: Eukaryota > Viridiplantae > Streptophyta > Magnoliopsida > Poales > Cyperaceae > Carex > Carex rostrata. The sequence goes on from NC_135937.1 coordinate 6,562,042, forward strand.
GAAATCGTCGGCACGAAAGGGAGAAGAATAGAGGAAAAGAAGGCAGCGCGTGATCTTTAGTGTGGTTGGTTGCTGACATGGGGGGCCCAAATCTACCTTAATAGATTAAATTTTAAATTCTGAAAAACTCCTGACTCCTGTATTTAAATTTGCCCGTAATTTATGTTCACTTAATTAAGCGTTAATCAATGATATTTCTTTTTGCTTAATGGCTGATGGTTATTTCGTTCAATTATAAGTTCTAATTATTTTAAGTGTATGCTTTCTTTATTAACTTGCATTAATTTAACTTTAACCATATTATTAATTTATATATTTATTGAAGTGATGAATCTTGTGTTTAATTATTATTACGAATTGAATATCATTATTTTGTTTAACATTGTCAATTCCAATTTATTTAAATTAAAGTTTTACCTGACTTTAATTTAAGTAATAATTTGAATCAAATTTATCTTAATTTATTATTCATTATTGATTATTTTGTTTAGATTAGCATTTAATTATTTAAGTTTATTTGGTTTTACTTTGTTGGTTTCATTTTGTTAAATTTAAACTAAAAGTTTTTAATCAGTTGATTTTTTAAATCTATTAAATATGTTTTTCATTAAACCTTAATTATGATTATAACTAATTCATCATTATTAAAAATATGGATTATCCCAATAAAAATTGTTGTTTGGATTATATGTCGTGTTGTGATAGGCACATAAAATTAAAAAAAAAAATACGAAATTCAATAAAAATATGAATACACCAGCTCATACAAAATATAATTTATCTATTTCTGAAAGACTGAAACCAATGTAATATTAGAAATGAAATCCAAAAAGAAAATGAAACAAAAAAAATTATCATGAACGGAATAGACTATTTCATTCAGAATATTAAAAAAAATTAAATCGCTAATTATAGCTAAAATTAACTAAACGAGATAAATCACCTCGTTCTTCCTATGAATTAAGATTTTATAAGGCCAGACTCTTTAGCAATAATTTTTCTATTTTCCTATAAATAAAAAAAATCGCTATAAAAATCTCTCTGCAAATGACAAATTAACCCTCCAAAAGGTGATATTCTTTTGATAGGATGTCGTCTTGTCGTTGTCGAAACCCGAGAGTTCCGCATTTATTTCTTCTGCCGTGAAAACAATGGTAGATACTTTAACATTGGGCAACAAAAAGAAAAAGAAAATGATAGATACGTGACATATCTCTGAAAATAATAAATAAATAACACATGAACAGAATTTGTTGTCATAGAAGTCGAGGTGCCGACTGCCCCCCGTCCCCACGTGTCTCAATCTGGTAATGGAATGGTTGTACGTGTAGGAGAAAAATCGAATCAATTAACCTCCTTCTTGTGTGTAATTTTAATTGGCGCAGATTTTATAACAAAAAAAATGAACAGAGAAACAAACTAGTTGGCGTCATTGTATACGCGCGGAAGCATTTTATATAGAGTCAAAAGTAGAGAAAATGAGGGAACAACGCAATGATGAATTCGTATCCTCTGCATTGACTCAAAAAGGAATCTTCTGAACTAATACATATGGACCGTCCAATAAGCTTTAAGATTCGTGTGAATTAAATCCGTACTAATATTAAAGACTCCTATGTTTTAGGTGGGGGCCGGATGGGCTCTGTTTACAATCAGACGGTCCATATGCATTAACTGAAGAGATTCTCTTTTGAGTTAATGCAGACGATGCGGACTCCACAATGATACACGTCGTAGTCAAGCTTCTAGAAGGACAAAAAAGGCTTTAAAAAAATATTTCTGTTTCTAGACAAACGTAGATTTTGAACGTTGCAATTTGACTAGAGAGAAAAAAACAGAGCATCTCAGCTGCTCTTATTTTGGACTCACACTCATACTCAGCTTATAAGAAAAGAGTAAAGTAAGATAGGAGAGTAGGTTTAGTAGCTTTTTGCCATGGCGAAATTATTTCTAAAGTCGTACTGGTTTTCTTTGTGTTTCCTTTTTCTTCTCCTTTGTGAGCAGAAACCTATTGCAGCGCTCAGTCGAGATGACTTCCCGTCGGATTTTATTTTCGGTGCTGGTACCTCTGCTCTTCAGGTCTCTCTCTCAATCTCTCTCTCTAATTGAATTTCATTGGCACAGAGCCACAAAATAAGCCTTTATCAGTTTTTGTTCTGAAAAGGCTTTGATTGAGGGAATCAGGGGCCGTCCGATTGCTGGTCAGAGCCATTTGATGAGCGTTAAGATTCGTGCAAATCAAGTACATGCAAATCTTAATACGGATTGAAGGGGGTTTAGACCTTAATTGAGGGATTAGGTGTGATAAAATTGAGCGGTGAGCTCTGTGTTATATTATTTATTATAAGATATATGAATTCAAAGGTGGAAGGAGCAGCAGCAGAGGATGGAAGGAAACCAAGCATTTGGGACCCCTTTTGCCATGCTGGTTAGTTTTTTTTTAATCTTATTTTATTCAGGCTTGGTTTCCGTCAAAATTTTTATTAATATCGATAATGGAACGAATCTGAGTTTTTTTCGAGATATAGGAAAACGTGATAACGTCAAGATATCATGGTCTGAAACAGTGCCAGTTTCTGTCAAAACGGTGGTAGCATTTTCAGCCAAAATAGTGCTATTTCATGTCAAAAAAGGGTATGTTTCTGACAGAAACAGAGGTCAAAACAGACTCTTTTTGGTTGTGATGGTCTATAACGTTTTTCTTGTATCTTGAAAAAATTCAAATTCGTTCTTCATTATTGATATTTATTTAAATAATTTTCTATTAATAAAAATTTCGGTGGTTTCTGGGCCATTACCTTTGGTTTGACCATTATCCGCACTTATGGACCGAGTGCAATTAAAAACTGTTAAAATTGAAAACTAGTAAATTAGGTAAAGGATACATTTACTTTTTTATTTTTCTAAAACTCGGTAGTGACTACCAAGAGATACATTAATAAACTTGTTTACAACAACCAATCTTAATAAAAATTACTACAGCTCTCATGTTATAGCATCATTTGCCCTTAAGATCCTTGTACCACTCCCTGGGGTACATTTATTTTGATTCAAGTTGTTTTGCTTATTTATCCATAAAATATTTTTAAATTTAAATCGTTGATTGTTCAACTTGTCTTATTGATAGTTAAACAATATTTATAATTTGAGTCAATTTGATACACGTATCATCGGAGAATTTCAATCCCGCATATTTTAAGTATCACAAAAATGTCACAATCATACTTTTTCATTGATTTTAAAATTAAAAATATAAACATCAAATTGAAATCGTTGGTTTTTGACAGTTTTGTTTATTTTTATAAGAGATGCATCCACGTAAAACATTAATGCTATGTCAACATTTAAAAATATAAAGCCATAAAATTTAACCTATTATAATTAACTAGATTGCTTCACAACTTGATTTATTAAAAAATTATATCTAAAAATAATAAATACAACCTTGGACATATCTCTAGGGGTTAAAAGGGTATGGATAATATCTAATCTGTATTCAATCCGTATTTGAAAACTTAGATGTGGATATCTGATATCCGATTATTCGTGTGGATAAGGATACTAATATGGTTTTTACGTTTCAAATATCCATATCCGAATAGTAGATATGTACCATATATTTTAACATATATATATATATATATATATTATAAAAAATTTATGTTATTCATCATTGTAATTAGACAAATATTACGAACTTTAATATTTTTTTATATTATTTTCATAAATATCCGATCTGGTCCGGACCCGTATCCATATCCGTCTAATTTTTGCTCTGTATCTGCTCCGTTTTCACCCCTGATATCTCTCATGAAAAGGAATAAGGTCAACGATTTAAATTTTACAATTTAAATATGAACATTTAAATGTGATTGTGGCATTTTTGGCACCAAAAACTTGTGCCATTGGATCCCTTCCCATCTATAATGATAGTGAAAATGTGGAAAGTTTTAATTTGTAATTTTTGACAATTTTTTCAAGGGATTAAGAAATTCTTGTTAAATATCTATTATCAAGAATAAATGTATGCTAGAATTACTCTTATACAACCTTTGACAATTACTGTTATTAAATATTTTTTTATGCAAAACAATTTTAAAATAGATGGGTAAGAGTATTAAAAAAAAACTATCTCAATTAAAATTAACATAAACTTTTTTATTGCCAGGAAAAATGGCCGACCACAGCAATCCTGATGTAGCAGCTGATCAATACCACAAATACAAGGCAAGTTTAAGATTGTGCCTCTTGAAGTATTTTCAAATGTATGCATCAACTAACCTGAAAAAAATGACACAAACAGATCTGATTTATTGTTCTTTTCTTTTTGTTATTGTTTCATAATTATATAGGAAGATGTAAAGTTGATGGCTGAGATGGGCCTCGATGCTTATCGGTTTTCAATTGCATGGCCTCGACTTATTCCAGGTACAAATGATATAAATGAAATAATACAAATCTGTAAAAAGGATCATATGAGCTGAAATAATCACAAAATTTGGCAATCTCACTGTGTTGTAATGTAATTTTAAGTGCTAATTTCAAGATTTTTTGTTTGGTGCAGATGGGAGAGGTGAGATTAATCCCAAGGGACTGCAGTACTACAATAATTTAATTAACGAGCTCTTGAGTTACGGTGCGTATATCACAATATCTAATTATGCTTGGATAAAATTTTAAGATGATTTTCCTTAACAAATAACCGATTTTGAGGAGTGTTGACAAATTTTGGTTGCATCTTACAGGGATACAGCCTCATGTCACGTTGTACCATTTTGATCTACCACTAGCTCTTGATGAAGAGTATAATGGGCTATTAAGCACCAAGTTCATGTAAACTTCCCGCTTATCCTCTAATATACTTTGTTTATTTTTTAGTAAAAGAACATATACATAGCATAGGGTATATAGATTTATTGTCTAGGGATGAAAAAATTACAACCAGAACCCATCCGAACACAACTTCATGTATTTTTCTATCCGCAATACATCCATTCAATAGAAATCAGATGCTGGTCAATAGAAGCCTGACAGTTTAAAATTGTAACAACAGCAATGATGAAGCAGAAATTATAGTGGTGTCAATTAAGGAGAAATGTAAGAATTTTAAATGAATTTGTAAATTTATAAAATATTAAGGGCCTTCTTTATAAAATTCCAGTGGCAGTCGGGCTTAATAACTGTCCCTTATCTTCACCACTGCATGGTATGACCCACTTTGATTGCGGGATTGCCCGATGGTTTCATCCGGTATTACCTTCTTCTGCAATATATAAGGCATACGCCATGTGTCAGGGACCGACTCAGGAATTGGGCCAGGGTAGGCAAGAAAATGTGTTGGGCGGGAAACAATACGAGTTGGCAAAAAAATGAGTTGGGTCGGAAAGAAAATAAATTTGACTAAAAAGTAGACAAACTTGTTCTAGCAATATCCCAAAAATACATGGGCCAAAATTATTTTTCAAAATTCAGGGATAGGCAACTGCCTACCCCTAGACCTTACCGGGTCCACCCCTGCATATCGGCACACCTAACACATACCCAAATCAGCCAAAAGATTACTGACACTGATATATGCTCTACCTTAAATTTAACCCAACTTAAACCTGAGTGGTACTTTATTTACTTCTGAACCAGCATGACAGGTCAGGATAATAATTTAGTTCTTTGATTTGACAAATTTCAGAGATGACTTCACTGCATACGCAGATGTATGCTTCAGAGAATTCGGCGACAGAGTGAAAAACTGGATTACTCTCAACGAGCCTAATGTTGAACCAATTGGTGGGTATGATTCAGGGACTTTCCCACCTGAGCGATGCTCCTATCCTTTTGGTACTACTAACTGTACAGCTGGCAACTCCACAATCGAGCCGTACATCGTGACTCACAATTTGTTGCTTGGCCATGCATCAGTTGTCTCCCTTTATAGAGAGAAGTACCAGGTTCTTTCTCTTACAACCAGTATTTCAAAATAAAAATGAAAGGGAAAGGAAGAACAAAAAAGAAAAATTAGCTGAACAGAATACTCAATTTATTTTTTGCTTTCGCATTTTTAAGTGACATGCATATTGAATTGTAGGCAGAGCAAGGGGGCAAAATAGGTATTACGTTACTGGCAATGTGGTTCAAGTCAGCCACAGAAAATCCAGAAGATATAGCTGCAGCAAGGAGGATTGTTGATTTTCATCTTGGATGGTTAGTTTAAAAGTTTTCTTATTTCGTCTCCAATTTTCACTATCTTTACAACTAGTTTTGTAAATCTGACTGTTGTCTACATGCCTTCATTTAGGCTAATGGATCCATTGGTGTTTGGGAAATACCCTACCGTTATGAGAAAGATCGTAGGATCCCGCTTGCCGGTTTTCACAGATGAAGATTCTAGAAGAGTCAAGGGGTCATATGATTTCATTGGTCTCAACCATTATGCTACCATTTCTGTTCAAGCTGACACAAGCATGTTGGAGAACCAGCTTCGCGACTACATGCAGGATGTTGCTATAAAAATACCAGGTAAGTCAACTAAGTCAAGACTGGTATTTGGCTATCTGAAGAATTTAGGAAAGAGAGAGAATGAAATTGTATTTTATTGATTCCATCTTTAGTACAGATACATAATGTATTTATAGTCACATTTTACCAGTATACCAATCTTATAACAAACTAATTAGTCTAATCAACTATTTTTAAAAATTCTGACAAATCTTGCTTGCTTCAGTTTGACTTAGTCAAATCTTGTTTGCTCCTGTTAATTTGGTCAACACTGTGATTCAACTTATGATCAGAACATGGTCAGTTCAGGAAAAAGAACTGTAAATACTAATTGTCTGATGAAGTATTGACCCAACTACAAGATTGCATAAAACATATAATTATGTTTTTCATATTTGGTCTTGGTCAAGGACTAGTGCAAAAATCTGCAAAGTCGTATTAACTAGTTATAAATAATTTAAAATTAAGTTATTAATTTGTGACACTATTTTTTTCCCTTTTGTTGCAGGACTATTTTCTGGAAGCTTAGATAAGGTATGTCTATACCTATTAAATGCATGCACATTCTTTCCCATTCTTAGTTTTGAAGTTCATAATTGCAGAGTTTTGGATTATAGATTGTTATGAATCTGACAAGCAACAGAAAATATCATTATAATACTTTGTCATACACACTGTGTGCATACATTGAGATATTTAAATAAGAAGGGTACTTGTTGGGGAAAAAACCCAACACAGGTCACATCTGGTACCGAATGCATTTTACTATGGTACTTATGCGGCATTCCTACACAAACCCATAGAAGAACTGAATATATAAAAAGACCCAAAAACATAAACAAAAGAAGAAACAAAAGCTGTACCTGTTGTATCAGTTGAATAAACAAAAACTCTTCCTTTACATGTAGTACTTGTCCGTCTTATTTACCTGTTTTCAAACGCTTTCACTTGATTTATTTATTTATTGGGAGCTAAAATTTATCTGTCATGAAACTTTTTGAATAAAACAGGTTCTCTTGCGAAAAAATACAGATGATTTTTTCCCACCAGCTCCATGGGGTCTTTCAGAATTATTGGACCATGTCAAAGAATACTATGGAAATCCCGTGACTCTGATACATGAAAATGGTAACCTCAGAATTTTCTTTACTTTCTGAATAATTTTAGGTTCAATTATTTGGGTTTGGTGTTCTGACCCCGAACAACCTCTTGATCTTGTAACTAGTGATTTTTCAAGAAGCAATATATAGAGGTAGGGTCCAAATATGTATGATCCAATATTCCAAATGCAAAATGCAACATATTTTGTACAACATAAAAGTGAAAGATACTTGGTCATGCATGTTTTGCTTGTATTTCTTTGGTTTTGTTAGCTGAGTTATCATGGTTTTTAGATCTTTTCCATGTTCGATGTTCCATTCTATAGAAAGTACATTGTATAAGATGATTATTTAAGCCTCACTTCACAACCGCAGGAGATCCTGATGTTGTTGACCCAACAACCACAGCAATGGTATCCGATGATGATTTCAGAGTAAATTACCTAGAGCAATATCTAGAAGCATTGCAGCTTTCTATAAGGTAATTATATATCTATGATAAGTTGATCATCATTTTTAGCTGAATCAATCATTTATAATTTTGATGTATCAATCTGAAATCAGTTGCCGAATGACTAGCAATTGATTTATTAAATTTTTTATTGCTACAGTTGTTGACTAATGACTACACCACCACCAATTTCAGTTATTAGATAATTGATGTGCAGTTTGAGAGCATTAATTTATTTTTGCCTGATTTAACAAATCTTAGGAATTAGACAAATAATTTGCTAACCGAAGAAAAAAAAGAATCTTATATTTTGGTACATTCCTTTCCAATTACTTTGACCCTAATTTATTTGTTCTTTCAGGAATGGCTCAAACACGCAGGGTTATTTTGTATGGTCTTTAATGGATGCCTGGGAATTTATGGCTGGCTATACCACCCGGTTCGGCCTTTATGGTGTTGATTTCAGTAATGAGGAAAGGCCCAGGTACCAGAGAAGTTCAGCTCGTTGGTACGCCAAATTTTTGGGAAGTAAAATTAATGCGAACCGTGACGATGCTTTTGCTGAAATCATGAAATCTTCTATGTAAATTAAGTAGGTGTAAATGGTAAATTCTGTGAGCTTTTTATAGTTTTACGCTTTATTTTCTAGTGATCAATTGATCATATAATACAAATAATCTGCCTTCCATAATAGTTTGATTGTTTTGTAATATATATGGAGAGAAAGATTCAGGAGAGTGTTTAGAGAAGAATTCAAATTATTGAATGCAATTCACATGGGAATATTATAAAAAATTCAGGGTTTGGTTTAATCGAGTGCTAGTTCACCAACAATATAACATGGATCAAGCTTACCAGTAAATATTCTTATATTAACTACACCTGGTATAACATGGTAATCTTTTCTTCATTTTAAAACTTATATACTCTTTTGTAAAACTTATTCTCTCTTTTGTTTTGTATCCATCATCAATGGAATTTGAAGACATAACCACCATCTTTATTTCAAACAAAAAATAAATAATATGCCTTCTGAAATTATAGCACTCTCAAGTCTTACAACGCTACCGGGTAAAAGCATGTCCGGCTTTCACAGGATTATGCAGGATGAGATTTCACGAATGCGGGAACTCATAAATTAATATACAGGATTTCATACACATGAGTATGCACTGATATGTGATGCAATGAATGTTTGGTTGTACTATGAAAATAGTTATGGAAAATCATGATTTTAAAAAGAAATTCATGAGAAAGAGAGTCGAAGGAGAAAATTAGATAGCAAGTACCAAGAAAATTACATGAATATATATTGTTTATTTACAAGAAATTCTGTTCTGTTTTAGACCGTATTCGAGCTTGAATCCTGAATTAAATTTTTTCTTTTCTTTTTACCTCCAAGAACAGTTGAATCTCTTTTTGTTTTAGTGACTTGAAAAGATAATAAACTCTTTTGTTCGAAATTCGGAATAAATATCATACTTTATTATTTTTTATTTTTATATTGTACTTTATTACAGATTTACAGTACTTATTTTTATAAACTCCTCATTTTTTGTTTCAGTACTTTATTTTTCGAAATTCTGACTTCAACCAATTATATTTTTATCTATATCATTAGTATCTTTTTACATCCGAAGCATCGTTATTAGCAGCACTCGATCTTAGCATTTTACCACCCAAGAAATTGGCATACCAGTGAGCTGATTTTCTTGCGTACCGGGTTTTCTCCTTGTCATTGAAATCGACACCATAAAGGCCGTACCGGTTGGTATAACCAGACAAAAATTCAAAGCAATCCATTAAAGACCATGCAAAATAACCCTGCGTGTTTGAACCACTCCTGACAAGAAAAATACAAAAACATTAGGTTAATACAAAAGGGTCAAAATAAGAACCATCTAGGATGATGTAGTGGTAAAAGATAATGTTCTCTGTGTAGCGGAAGGTCGTGAGTTCGAAATCAGAATATCTTTATGGATATTATTAAAATTTGAATGACTAAATAGAGTTAAAAAAAAAAATTGGTTCCGCCATTGAAATGATTAAATAGCAATATAATGTTTACTATAGAAGTTACCTTATGGAAAGATGCAATGCTTCAAGGTATTGCTTGAGGTAACTTATTCTAAAATCATCACCGTAAGTTCTTTTAGAACTTGCTGAATTGACCATCTCAGCAGCTCCTGTAATCATCAAGTAATTAGGTATAAATAACCAACATCAGAGGAAAATGTTATTTGAACTTGCGAAGTTGAATAGGTAGGAAGCTGAGCAGAGTACCATTTTCATGGATCACAATTGGGGGATTTCCATAGATTTCTTTGAGGTACTCCAATAATTTTGAAAGTGTCCTTGGGTCTGGCTGATTATCTTCATTTACTTTCTGAAAAAAAACCTGTTTTGTTAAATATTAGCATGAAGTGCTATAATTTAGTAGTACTAAATTAACCTGATGACTTGTTTTGAAACTAACAGTACACCAGTAAGTAAACTAAATTCAATAAAGGCCTTTACAAAACTTTGTCAGCTCACACCGCTAACAGTTATTATTTACTTATTTATTTTTAAAAAACAAATTTCTTCATTTGGTTTGCCAGAAAGAAAATGCTTTGTTTGCAATTTGCTGATTTTTTGTTCTGTTCTTGCCTAAAGGCTGTGAAGCATGGATAACATGCCGTAAATCATTTACTAAAAATCCAACATTGTAGGGAAAAAAAAGAAGATAAGGTTTATGTTTACGTTTGAACAGAAAGATACCTTGGGTATTCTTCCAAATGCTGCAAAGGAAAAAGAACCATCAATAATTTGACTAATAATTATCAGTTTTATCTTGTTAGCATAAATTAGTATTTTTATTTTTGTATTAATTGGTTCCCAAATGTACTGGCAGTATTGTTCAATACTCAACTGAGACAAGTCTAATCTTCATAGCAATCAATCTTCATGATCTTTATTTTACAAAAATAATATATTGAATCAAAGAGAAATTGGCTTTTATTTCTAACCAGGGATTTTCACAGCTGTATCACTCATGTAGTCGCGAACTTGATTTTCTAACTGCCTCATGTCATCTTGTACAGGTATTGAACCATAATGGTTGATACCAATGAAATCAAAGGACCCCTTGACCCTTCTAGAATCCTCATCGAGTAAGACCGGAAGCCGAGATCCTACATTCTTCTTAATAACAGCTGGGTAGGTCCCGTAAACCAAGGGATGAATGAACCTAATATTGAAGTCAAGTATATACTGGTACTTTAGTACTGCAAAGCAGTACAACTTATTGCATAAATTCATAAAATAAGATAAATGAAATAAATAAAAACAAACCATCCAATATTAAAATCTATCATCCTTCTTGCCGCAGCTACATCGTCCTGATTTTGTGCTGCAGGTTCAAACCAATTAGCCAGTATTGTGATGCCTATTTTACCTTGTTGCTCCACCTATAATAACGGTGTATGTCAATTTATGCTATTGCTACATAACAAAACAAAATTTAATCGACACCTTGAGTTGTTTGGAGATTCTTTGTTAGAAACAGAAATGAAACTAACTCTTTTTCTCCACTTTGTATCTATCTGTTTAATTTTATGTTTTTTTTTTTTTTTTTTGTGTATGTGTGTGTGGGTGGGTGGTGTGGTGGGGGGGACGGTTGTGTGTCGTAATCCAGATAGTAAAAGAAAAACCTGGTACTTTTCTCTATAGAGTGAGACAGCTGATGCATGAGCAAGCAATAAATTGTGTGCAACAATATATGGCTCGGTCGTGGAGTTTCCTTCAGTACAGTTTGCACCAAAGGGATAGGAGCACCGCTGAGGTGGAAGGATCCCCGTGTCATAACCCCCCAGCGGTTCCACATTGGGCTCATTTAATGTAATCCAGTGCTTCACTCTGTCCCCGAATTCCCTGAAGCATACGTCTGCGTACACCGTGAAGTCATTTCTGACATATGCCAAATTGAACAATCAGTTGTAAATTTTCTGGCATGTTCAGATGCTGGTACCTCAGCATTATTTGTGCTCAAAATGGGTCTGGTTAATCCTGGTTAAAATTGTTCAGAGGCTAATTGGATTTGGGTATGAAAGGCTAATTGGATTTGGCTCAGAAAATCTGTCAAGTCATGGAGGTATGATGTTGTTCTCTTTGTGACTAGTTGAGACTAAGCATGGACACTTCAATTATATGTTTTAAACCAAATGGGCTACTATAATAATAATATATAAGCAAAATATTAAGTGTACATAAAATTGGTGCTCAGCAGCCCATTATATTCATCTTGGAGTGCTTGCGGTAGATCAAAATGGTACAATGTGACATGAGGCTGAATTCCTATTTATTGAAAGAACACAACAATTAGTCAGAAAGAACTTCTTGACCGATATATATATATATACCTATTTTGAGGCATAAAGTCATACCATAACTCAAAAGCTCATTTATCAAATTGTTATAGTACTGCAATCCCTTGGGGTTAACCTCTCCTCTTCCATCTGCACCAAGTAAAAAATATTGTTGCTAGGGAATTTGTGTTTGTTAATATGGATTAAAAAGAAAAAGTTTAAAATGATAAAGGAGCGACTAAAAAGCTTAATTTATGTGTAAAAAGTGTTTTAAGAATCTGAGTAACGCTAAAGAAATGAAAAAAAAAAAGAATGCATAATTAGGATGTAATCTCAATCCACACTAATAGAGACTGATTTTCATAAGAAACAGAGGAAGATATAAGGAAATACAAGGAGGGGTAGCTGCTCATGTGCTCTTCTGACAATTTATGTTATGTATCAAACTCGATTCAATTGAATACCAAATAGAAATACATGGAGTTGTCTAAACAAGAATTAAAATTAATGTTAAGTCTTATCGACATATAAGAAAATTAACGGTTTAGTTTTATTGGCATCTGATAAAGAGCCAAACAATTCTTAAATTGCACTAAATCTGATTTACAATTTGATTTAATGGTTTAATTAGGATGGCTCTGTAGTTTATATATACCTGGAATAAGTCGAGGCCATGCTATAGAAATTCTATAAGCGTCTAGGCCCATTTCGTACATCAGCTTTACATCTTCCTAAAAAAATAAAACAATAATAAAAAAATTAATTCTGATTTTATAAAAACTTACTTTATACAGAAAATGCGCATCAAGAGCCACAATTTTTTATTTTTTTTTATTGTTAAAATGCCCGTAGGCCAGAGCCACAAATTTTTACTTGCCTTGTATTTATGGTACTGGTCTGCTGCTACATCTCCGCTGCTGTGATCAACCATATTTCCTGTTAATAATTTAAGTAGTGTAAAATCATTTTGGAAACAAAGGTTTGGTTATTTTCTTAAATCATGAGCTGGATAATTGGGTACACATAATCTTATTTGAAATATATTAGAGAGAAATTATTGAAAATACTCAACTTGACCAACAAACCAAAATTCAGAAATTCATTTGGAGCAATACTGTGGAGGACATAGCTTAATACTGAAACTCGTGTGAAATTTCGCTCAATTGAGATGACAAAAGGAGATATAAATTTAATTTGACATAAAGAACAGACCTAAAAAAACATAATAACAAAACAAAACAAAAAGTTAACCAGCATGACAGAAGGGGTCCCAAATGCTGGGCTTTCTTCCATCCTCTGCTGCTGCTCCTTCAACCTTTACAATATTTACCAGAAATATAAATAAGAATGTTCACAATCTGATTTTTTTTTTCATTGCTTTCTTTTAGCTGATCGTTCTAGAAGGAATTATTGTATAACCAAAATGAAAAAAATGAAAAGGAATATTATACAGCCATCAGCAAAAACTAACATCCTTTAATTCGCCTCAATGTAACCTTTTTATTTTTTATTTTTTTATTATAGTTTTCTCTTATAACACAGCAATCCTAATTTGTTCATTTGTGTTCCAAATGTAATTATTATTCTTTCTTTCAATCAATGAATATCAATCACTGTGAGATAGAGGGAAAGAGAACCTGATAAGCAGAGGTCCCGGCACCGAAGATAAAGCCTGACGGGAAGTCACCACGACTAAGTGCCACCGTAGCGTTATCCTCACAAAGGATAAGAAAAACAGAGGAAACAAGTAACAAAAATGATGGGAAGAAAACTAGCTTCGCCATGCCAACCTACCTAGCCTTGTCGTTGTATGTACTTGTCTTTATATTTCTAGTCTTAGTCTTCGCCTTGTCGTTGTATGTACTTGTCTTTATATTTCTAGTCTTAGTCTTCGCCTTGTCGTTGTATGTACTTGTCTTTATATTTCTAGTCTTAGTCTTCGTTTGCTTTTTTAAACAGTAGCACATATTTTTCTTGCTTTATATTTCTAGTCTTAGTCTTCGTTTTTGATATTTGGGCACCTGCTACCGCACTCTTTGATGTGTACATGTCTGTATTGTCCGAGATTTTTATTTTTATCCAAAAAAAATAAATTATTTTATTATAAATAATCAAAATCACGACAAAATTTTATTTCTATCCAAACCGTAAATAATATTTACGGTTTGAATTCTTAATTCGAACCGTAAATAATATTTACGGTTCGAAGTCACAATTCTAACCTTAAATAATATTTACGGTTCGAATTAAGAATTCAAACCGTAAATATTATTTACGGTTCTAATATAACATTTTAAGTCTGATTGCATTTTTTTTGTCCTATTCTCTTTCTCTCTGCAAATTTGTGGGCCCATTATGAGTTTCTTTCCTCTCCTCCAATCACGTGGAACTCTCTTAATAGGTGATATATGAAGGCACGGATCGAGGTCTAGATGTGTTTCTTGTGCTTAATCTTATCCGTTGATCTAGCTTGGATGAATGGCTGGATGGTCTTAGTGAAAAGTAAATTTTCAGAATCTTTACTAGCCTACACGCTGTACTGCTTAATAAATGTCATGATTTTTGTTCTCTGATCTCGGTGTATTTAAAATATTATATTAGAACCGTAAATAATATTTACGGTTTGAATTGTGACTTCAATTTGTTAGGAATATGAAAATTTTTGTCAAACAATTGTGATTACAACGCAATGGCGTACCTTGCCTAAACCATCTAGGCAACAACAGGCACTCAGGGTATCTCATCTTTTTAATCAACAGAACCTTACATGGAATTGGGATGAACTAATACTCTTGGGAGGGGCACAAATGGCCTTGGATATTGCAAATGAACATTATAACCTCTCTCTTAAACAAGGGATACAAGATAAACTGATGTTTACATGGGCTACCAATGGGGAATTCACTGTTAAACGCGCTTACCAAATGTTGTTTGAGTTCAGACCTCGAACGGATATCTCACAATCAGAGGCTGAAAAGAAGCTATGGACTCAGATTTGGAAGATTCAAGGCACAATTCCCAAAATCAAACTTTTTATTTGGAAAGCAATCCAGGGGGCACTACCATCGGCTTCGAATCTGGCAAGACGGATCTCAAAGATTGAGCCTACATGCGGAATATGTGGCACTGATCAAGAAGATGCTGAACATATAATCTTCCATTGCCCACATGCCAGAGTCACTTGGTTCCAATCATCTCTCGGGTTGCGAACTGATGCATTTGAAGGATTGCCGATCAAGGAGATACTTACTAACCTTTGGTCGGTCCTTGATCAGTCACAAATTGCCCTCTTCCTATCTATAGCCTGGCAAGTTTGGAAATCAAGATGTTCACATCTATTTGATTCTAAACGGGTCAAACCCGATAACACTCTAATGGCGGCTACGTCTCTTGATCAAGCAATCAAACTGACTAAACTTCCTTGCAATATGATACCGATTACTGTTCCATCGACCCTACAAGGAGCGATAGCGGATTCACAACAACACTGTCATGTCTGCTACTTGGATGGTTCTTTCAATCAACCTGACAAAGGAGGGGCAGCGTATCTTATACACCTAGATGAGGAGCTTATCAGGTATGAAGCTATCTACAAAGATGATGCTGTTTCTCCTTTTCAGATGGAGGCCTTTGCTCTCGTAAGTGCAATCAAGGCGGCAGTGCAGTTGGGAATTACATGCTGTATTTTTAAGATGGATTCATTGCTGCTAGCAAACACATTCAGGTCAGGGAATCGGATACAAAAGGTCCAACCTGCAGACTGGAGAGCATATACAACTCTCATGGAAACTGCGTTGATACTGGCATCTAATCCCAAATTCAGCTGTGTTCATATACCCAGAGAGGAGAATCACAGAGCCAACCTATTGGCGAAACAAGCTAGAATCTACCAAGTTTCATACACTGGATACACGTATCCTCTCTGCATTGAAGACCCAACCTTATTCTCCAATTACCAGTAGAGGTTTTGTTATTTCAAAATGAATCATGTTTTAATCCATGTACTGGTAAGTGGTTGTGCCTACGGGCTTAGGACAAAAAAAAAAAAAAAAAATTGTGATTACAACATCCGGCCCTAATGTATTACATGATTATTTATGCTAAGTCCAGTTAAGTGCACCACCGACAACACATACAACTGCACTGTTACAAATGCGTACGGGGCATTTCCCGATCGCTCCACATGTCATGCTCTCAGTGTTGTGTACCCTTCCTCTGAACAAGAACTCCTAGAATTCATTGCGAGTGCTACCTCCTCCGAGACCAAAATGAAGGTCGCAACACGATTTTCTCACAGCATCCCTAAGTTGGCCTGTCCAGGCGGATCTAACGGGTTGATAATAAGCACGCTTAATCTTAGCCGTGTGGTAAATATAGACATTGATAATATGAAAATAACAGTTGAAAGCGGGATAACGCTGAAGGCATTAATTGAGGCGGCGGCCAAGGCTAACCTGGCACTTCCCTATGCACCGTATTGGTATGGTCTGACAATCGGTGGATTGCTATCGACTGGAACGCATGGGAGCTCACTTCAGGAGAAGGGAAGTGCAGTCCATGAGTACATAACCGAGATGAGGATAGTCACACCCGCACCGGCCGATCAGAGTTATGCCAGAATCAGGGTGTTGACGGCCGGTGACCCGGATCTTGACGCAGCTAAGGTGTCACTTGGTGTTATCTCTCAGGTACGTGTGAATATAGTGTAAATAATGTGTGGTCTATACATGGATCACGAGTTTTGATTGTACCATTGGTTTTACTATTTAGTATTGCTAGCTCACAGGACCTAGAAATTTTCCTGAATTATTTTGTAAGATATGTATGGTATTATATTATATTAATTAATTGGGCTTTCTTTGGTTCTTTTTTTTTTTAAAAACAAATATAGAAACTAATTAGTATTAACTATTGTAAATTTATATTGTTTTTTTATGAAATTGATGGTTCGGAATTTACAAATGAAAATTCAATGATTAGCTAGATTAAAAAGAACACCATATTTTTTTTTGTACAAAAAGCAAAACTCTAATTAAATTATTAAAAAAATATGTCAGATGGAAGTGCCAATTAACCTTAATCGAGCGGTGAAAAATAATTGTGCATGTAACATTTAGTTGTTGATCGAACAAGTAATTAAAGACTCAAGTTATTATATTTAACAGTAAGATAATTATTTTAACATGTAATCATAAAACATAATTATGCGACATGTATTTTTAACATTAATCTAGTTATTAATTTGTAAGAAGATATTTTTATTAAAGTAATTAAATTTATGATTAATTACTTAATTTCCTGGATGCCAGAATAATGATATATGCTTTCCATTTTGCTACAATTATGATTATCCTCATATTATATATTCTTCTCTGTTAAAAAAGGTCCCCATTTTGCTATGAAATATCATTTAAGCTATCCGTTAAGTGACACGACTACACGAGACACTAATTTTGATTGTGCTTCATGGTTTATACATATAATTAATTGCGTATTTCCTCTGTATATGTACCAATTAATGGAGATAGGAGTGTCAATGACACCCTTTTATCTGTTTATTCTATCCGTACTGTATTCGATAAGACGGACACATATAAGATTCTATTTTTGTAAATTTATCGGGTACGGTAAAGATTTTTTTCGTTATCTAAAAGAGTAAGGATGCGGATAAAGTCTATTTCGTACCTGCTATCCGATTGAAGAATTATAAAAAAAATATTATATATATTAACGAGCATTGAAAAAAGTACTTAATATTTGAACAAATTATCATACATGTATGAAATGAATGTGTGAAATTAATTAATACGATTAGCACGATCATAATTTTTTTTTCAACAAAATACTATACATGTGTGGAATAAATGTATGTGTTTTAATGTTTTATTTAATAAATTATAAAATTAATTATTATATGAACATTATCTATTATTTATCCCCTACCGTTTTGTTATATTATCCGACAACTATAACAGATTTAAATAGAATATAAATAAAAATAAGATAATTTTTAATGAATAAAGGTAAAATAAAATAAGATCAATTTATAATAAAAATGGATACGAAAATACTTTTATCCGACTCACCGTATCCGTGACACTCCTAAATGATTTAGAGATAAGTGGTGCTCATTCATTTGTCTCACCAGTGACCCCGTCTCATTGGCTGTATATATATATTGAACCTAGAGCCATGAGCACTAATTACAACAAAAATAAGATAGTATTCGTCAGGGTTAAAAGTGACTTTTCGCAACAGAGTACCGTCATAAATGTGTTTTTTCTATTCGCGACGGTAGTTTTCGCGAGGGAGTACCGTCATAAATGCGCTTTTTTCCTCACGAATAACGTCTACTTTGTTGTTGTATATAATCATATACTCATACGAATTTGTAGTATTATTCCTCTTTTACAAAAGCATGTGATGGATTTTGTCACGGATCAGGTCACAGAAAAGTTGAATAAAAATAAAAATTATATTATGATGCAATTTTACTTGATGTGCCTAGTTTTTTAGCAGACAAAATCAAAAGGTGTCATGTGATTTATATACTTTTTGCTAGAACAAATCTTTGTCAAAATGAATTATAAATTCCTTTAAAAAAAATGAATTATAAATTATTCTTTGATAGAGATCATCATAAGTCTCACCATGTTACATCCACCGAAACTTAAAACTAGCTCTTAATTAATATCTCAAAAAATCATTGTATATATAATAGAATTATTAGTTCGGCTCATTTGGATTGCACATTATCATGTATAACAATTTTTTTTAATTGCACCCATAATCAGGTCCAAAACACCAAGTTAATGTTGTTATATATAGAGAAATTTAGATATATCCCCATCCAAACTTCTTTAATTAGATATATCCCCATCCAAACTTAAAAATTAGTTATTTACCCATCGGAACTCATTGATATTATTAATATGCCCATTTCTAAATTCTTCTACTAAACAATATAGATTAATAATGGTTAGAAGTTAAAATGACAATTTTATCCCTTTTATAATTTTGTATGAGCTCTGTCTCGCTCATCTTTTGCTTTAACCAAGAACTCATCTCCGCTTTGCCATGCCCCTTCTCGCCTCATGCTCGTTTCTTTGTCTCAATCATATAATTATGCAAAACTGCAAATACAAATGAATATGTCAAAACTAATTCCTATTTTAATTCTTATTTAACGAATAATCATTATTCAATACTCGTTTTTTGCTTTTTACATCATCTTTTCATAGGTAGAAAACATATTAACTTTCGAGAAGAAACAAAAATTATCACCAACAATTGCATTGACACCTAAATCCTCTAAGAATCCAACTTTTCTCCATTCCAATCTGATTCTCTGGGCTCCCTGAAACCATCGATCGACTTTGCCTATTTACTCTTCCTTTGACATTTGGGGACGACAACAAACACAACTCTTCTTCGGACTATGCCTCATATTTATCTGATACACCCCAAACAGATCTACTATCTCATCCACACAGGAATTCAAAACTCTAAAACAGGCCCACTCTAATCAAGAGTTAGCCCGGAGGAGGAAGCGGCAACACATTGTGTTGGTTGGCCTCTCTGTCTCGCGAATCCAAATCCAAACCTAGTGGGTCCCGATAATAGAGGCCAGGCACTTGACTTTCTCTCTAACACTGAGACCCCACAAGAAGAAGAACGAGCATTGTAAGAAAACAATGGAGATAAAATCAATTTGATTATGGAACGAGCACCGAACTCAGTTGAGACTGCAACTTTTTAGAAGAGAAGCAAAGAGAGACACGGAGGGCTCAAACAAAATTGTCATTGAAAGGGGGTAAAATTGTCAATTTAGTTTTTAATTGTTATTAATTAATATTGTTTAGTAGAAACATTCAGAAATGGGCATATTAATAATATCAATGAGTTAAGATGGGGAAATCACTAATTTTTAAGTTTGGATGGGGATATATCTAATAAAAGAAGTTTGGATGGGGATATATCTAAATTTCTCTTATATATATATGCCACTTTAACAACAAAAATTTAAATTGTCCCATAAATCTAAACTGTTTGTATAAATTTTAGAGCAGATTAAGTAGCTTAGACTCGGCTTAATTAGAATGAGAATGTTGCAAAACCCTTTAAACCCCACCCATAATTATATATTGGTTAATAGTATTATATTTTGGAGATATATAATTTTTTTTATTAAAGGTCCCAGTATATTCTAATATCTTTTTAGTTATTGTTTTTGAGATTTGAACTTACATTTACTTAAAAGAGAGATCGATGATGACTCGTTTCACGGCACTAAGTATGAAATTCTCTTGAAGATATATAATTATTACCAAAAACGTGAAAGACAAGAATGGAATATTAACAACAATATATATAACACATTAATTCCTAGTTGCTGCATATACATTGCGCGCGCGTGCACGAAGTAAATTTTCTAAATTATTTGACAACCGCATTCTTAATTCTTACGTACATTCAGCTGCTGCGCTGGTACAACAATCATGAAATATATAATTCATTATTCTTTATTCCTCTTTCAAATAAAGAACAAGCCGCTTGGTACAAAATTTATTTACAACAATCATGATATACTTTTGAAGTATATAATTTATTTACAAAATTAATTTATATATTTCATGATTGTTGTACCAGCGGTTTACAACAATGAAAGTTTTGAGTTTATTTACAACAATAATGAGTTTATTTGCTAAATAAAGAACCAGCCTTAAATAAATTTCATTATTCTCTATTCCTCTTTCAGGTCACTCTACAACTGCAACCAATGTTTAAGCGTTCGCTCACCTTTATGACGCACAGTGATGAAGATTTGGCAGAACAGGCTGTCAACTTTGGGCACCAACATGAGTTTGCTGACTTGGCATGGTATCCTGGCCACAGGAAGGTTCTGTACCGAAATGATGATCGTGTCCCAGTAAATACATCTGGTAATGGTGTCTACGACTTCATTGGTTTTCGGTCGACTGCAACCTTGGCTATACAGATCAACCGCTTTGCTGGTACAAGCTCATATTTATTTGATCTTAAATGCAAATTAACAATAACTAGTTCAATCCTCAGCAAATAAAGCCATTTCAAAACTGTCAGTTTGATAAACAGAATTTTAATGCAAGTTATTACATGTAGAGTTTATTTTTCGTTTGGTTTGTTGGCAACTTTATATTTGAGGATAGCCTTCTATTCACAGCCTCTGTCAAAATAAACTATAATTAGTTTATACAGGCAAAAGGATTGTATCAACAATGCAAGTATCACTAGTAAAACGAAACACCAAAATAAACAAGGGCTTTTTTGTGCCAAGGAGTTATACTGTGATAGCGTAATTAAGTAGTCCTTGTATTTCTTTGAAATCACTAAAATAAATGAGTTCTATTTAAAAAAAAAAAAAAAAAAAAAAAATCTCTTTTGGCTATACACTTGAGCCTCCTCGTCCCCAAATGCCCCAAACTTAAAACTATTCTCATTCAAATGTGGATGAATATATACAAATGTAGAGGACACCCTGGAAGCAACCAAAAGTGCCGATGGGAAATGTGCGGATTCACTATTCATCACATCCACGCTTGCACTTGCAGCCTACGGTCTGAAGAACAACGGCCTTCTTTTCACAGGCTACCCAGTGATAGGTTATCAGGACAAAATTCAGGCCTCTGGTGGATGTGCCTTTGGATCAGAAGATTGCCTGCTGACAGCATGCCCATGGGACCCCAGGATTAACGGATCCTTCTTCCACCAGACATCGGTCAGCATTGCATTGGATAAAGTAAAGGAGTTTATATTGGATGTGCAGAAGTTGAGGGATCTTAAACAGAGTGCTTTTTGTGGCTTGGAGCTCTATAGTGGGATCCTGATGCGGTATATCAAGGCCTCATCGGCATACTTGGGGAAACAGTCAGATACGCTTGACTTCGAAATCACTTATTACAGGTATGATTTTTTTATTCACGTAAAAAGCTTGTGGTTGCATATATAATTAACTTAAGAAATTTCTGCTAACAATTACATATTGTCAAAAACGTAGATTTAACAATTGATTCTATGTGGGTAAGTTAGAGATTAGAAGATACTGGATGGATACTTGGATAGGGTATATATGTTTGACGTAAGACTCATAAGTTTCTTGTCTAGTGTATGGTCAACAAACCAAATTATAATTTATTATTTTTGTTGCTGAAATTACAAGTTACTCTTCTTTTTTCCAGGAGCCGAGACCCAATGACTCCAAGATTATACGAGGATTTCTTTGAGGAGATCGAGCAGATGGCATTGTTTAAATACGACGGACTTCCCCATTGGGGTAAGAACCGCAACTTGGCATTCGAAGAAGTGATTAAAAAATACAATAACAGTAAGGCTTTTCTGGAGGTGAAAGGCAGGTACGACCCAGATGAGTTGTTCTCAAGCGAGTGGTCGGACCAAATTCTAGGGCTAGATGGCAGTGTGATTGTTAAAAAGGCAGGTTGTGCTCTTGAAGGCCTTTGCATATGCTCAGAGGATGTGCATTGTGCTCCTGATAAGGGATACTATTGTAGGGCTGGTAAGGTTTACAAAGATGCCAGAGTTTGCACTGATGTGAATTCGATCTAAGTCCAAATTTCAGATTTATTTAAGAAAGAGATAGGATTAGTTGGAATCTCTGCAAACTATGCCAGTAAATATAATTGTAGCCCAACTTGGCCTATTCAACTCTGAATTGGCTAATTTTCAGACTCATGATTTACAAATGGGATATGATTAGTTGGAACCTCTCCAAAACTACAACAGGTTGGTTTGTTTAGCATGTACTTGGATTGCAGTATATGATTTTAATGTATGTATCATTGTGTATATAAACCATTTTACTTCAATAAATTTATCATTGTATTTATTAATTTAAAGATTAGCCTGAGTGAAGTCATTCTTATGATTTCAAATTTTTAATTATGTATATTAAAATTTAATTATTTTTTTTATACATAATTCAATCTCTCTCATAAAATATTTATTTATAGTTTAGTAGTTAGAGCTCTACTTTGTGAGTGTGAAAATAGAGCTCTAACTACTAAACCCTAAAACCTTGTATCGTAATATATATTTTTACATTTTTTGTTGTTCCATCATAAAACTATAGCATTTGTAAGACATACAGGCTGTAACAAATGATAGGTAGAGTGAAAGAAAAAGATGATTGAAAACTCTTTTGAAAATCTAAGTTTTCAACAGCCAGCCGCCTTCCCTTCCCACTTTTACTTTCTCTTTCTCTTTCTCCATTCATTCGACTCCACCATTTTTGCTTCTTGTAGTCTTCATTTCGAGGCAATACTTCTCCTCTCTCAGTTCTACCTTCTCGAGTGGAGTGGAGAATGAGAGAGAGGGGAGGAACCGAAGTCGAATGGAGCCAATTGGAGCCGAAAGTGCAGTATCGTCGGAGTTTAGAATGTAGAGTTTTCATCTCGATTAGAGCACGACGGTGAGTAGATTTGGTCGCCGTTGGAGCGTGGGGGCGGTTGAAGAAACAGATCCGATCATAGAGCGAGATGGTGATTAAAGTACTAGGGTGATCAACATCTCGATTGGAGTGCGACGGTGAGTGGATCCAGTCGTGGAGTGAGATGATGATTAAGGTATTAGAGTTATTACGAGGATTAGAGTATTATATTAATTTAGAGGATTTTTATGAGAATAATAGACTCAATTTAGAAATTACGGTCATTTGATCTATTGTAAATATGGTTTTTTTTTATCAATGAAATTGTTAATAGGCATTTAAAGCCACTATCCTTCAAATTTTTTTTTTTACTGGTGTTTATTAAGTTCAATGGAGAATATGGTATTGTTGAGGATTCGAACATTACCAAATATAAAAATTATAATTTGTTATCACATTTATGTTTTTTATCCCATTATTTTAAATAAAATAATATTAAATGTTTTATAAAACAGTTTAGCCATAAATTACTAATTAAAAAACTATATAAAATGTTGAATAAATCAATTTTATCATAAATTATTAAATAAAAAAATCATATAAATATAAATTAATCTAATGATAAAAAAATATGTATCCAAAAAATATTATTATATATAATTTCATATTTATTAATTATTCTATAGGTATTGGGTACAAAATAGATTTTATCCATGCCATATTCTTACCTGATAAGCTAACGATTAAATTTTCTTACTCATATCTATACCCGATAAACTAATAAAATAGTATCATTGACCTCATAATGTAACTCAAATTTTGAGTTTAGATCCGGACCATTTAATCAAAATTCTGAGGTAGAAGTATGTTTTGACTTGATTGTAGTGCCCATAGGGATCGAAGGATGCATGTAGAACAGGCTACAAAATACAATCACTTTATGAAATGAAACTCTTGTAAAGATTGTGGTTATGATTGGATTTCATTTTGAAGCTACCCCAATTTATTTGGGAAAAAAAAACTTGGTTGTTATTATTGTTGTTGTTGTATTATTTATATATTGGTAGAAAATCACTATAATTGGCCTAATTTTATTTTAAATCAAATTATTTTTTTATCTAATCTAAAAAGATAATAACAAAATTATAAAATTTAGTCTGAAAATACATTATGTTAAATAGTTTAGGCCAACCGAAAATATAGGTCGATAGGGAAGGCCTCTTCGTAATTTGCATATTAATATATTACCATAATTAACCTCGCTTAATCCTAATAATTTTAACAATGTTATAATATGTTGGGTTTCCCAATCTTTACTCGGCCCAAGAAGGCCCAGTCCAAAATGGACTTATGTGATTGAATAAAAACTGAATTAAAAGAGAGACTTTCCTGTGTTCTTTTGCGGGATATAAAGAGATAGTAGCACTAGTAGAAGAACATTTTTCATCAGCATACTAGTGGATAATGCTCTGAAGTAGCATTTTTTTAAATCAGTTTTGAGTCAATTTCCTTCCTTGGCATTTTCATATTTACTACTTTCTTTTAAATTTATTTAATTTTAATTTTGTTTATTTTCCAGCTGAATTGTTTTTAGCAGCATTTTCAATTTCTGTTTTGGTGGTTACTATCCTTGTGTAACTAAACTTATTTAATCCAATACAAATGTGGACAAAACCGTCATTTTTCTCAAACAAAAAATTTAATTTTATGTTCAATTCAAATTCTTACATGAATCCAACCGTATAATGGGAATGTTATATTTATGCAAATTAAATAAATATTTTTGGACAATTTAATTGATAATTTAAAACTAGTGAATAGTAGCAATGTGCGAATCAAACATGATAATGAGTTATATTTATGCAAATTAATTTATAATTTATAATTTATCTTTAAACAATATCACATAAAAAATTTGGTAACGTAACATTATTTAGTTAATAATTAAAAAATAATGAAGTTACGTCTATAGCCATTGTAATCACTATGCGCGAACCAAACATGAGAATGACTCATTCTAGGGAATGTTGAAGCAATAGCCATGTGCAAACCAAACATGGTAATGACACATGCCCTGGAATGACATTCTCTGGCATTACATTCCCTGGAATTCTTCTATTCCCTGAAATGACCTATAGCGCGAACCAAACGCCCCCTTACTCCTTAGCAGGGATGTGATAGTGAATCTTTTACACGTGTAGTGTAGAGATGACAAAATTAGCTCTTGAGGTTTCTCCCATGTTGGGTTCTCCTCGTCAGACAAAAATGGCTTTGTTTACCCCTGCCTTAGCCTTTTATGTGTGTCACCATGTTTTATATGATGCACACAAGATATATGATGAAATGTTCAATATATTTTTCTTGTTTTTTGGGTTGCTGACACTATGTTAAATAAAATATATTACAAAAGCTAGGTAATAATTAGTAATTATTTGATAAGTAATTTACCTTAAGATACAGGCCTTGAAAATTACCAATTTGCAGCCTAAATCAGATGGTCCATAACAAATAAATGCAATGCGATTAGGAATTTCTCACCAAATTAATTAACAAGCCCTTCATACAAGTATTGAACTAGATAAAGAACATGCCTTAAATAAATTTCATTATTCTTTATTTCTTTTTCAGGTCTCTCTACAATTGCAACCAATGTTTAAGCGTTCGCTCACCTTTGTGATCCGCAGTGACGAAAACTTGGCAGAACATGCTATCAAATTTGGGCACCAGCACGAGTTTGCTGACTTGGCATGGTATCCTGGCCACAGGAAGGTTCTGTACCGAAATGATGATCGTGTCCCAGTAAATACATCTGGTAATGGTGTCTACGACTTCATTGGTTTTCGGTCGACTGCAACCTTGGCTATACATATCAACCGCTTTGCTGGTACACGCTCATATTTATTGATCTTAGACACAAATTAACAATAACTAGTTCAATCCTCAGCAAATAAAGACATTTCAAAATTGTCTGTCTGATAAATGGAATTTAAATGCAAGTTATTATATGTAGAGATTATTTTTCCTTTGGTTTGAGGATAGCCTTCTATTCACGGCCTCTGTCAAAATAAACTTTAAATAATATTTAAGAGCTTGCAAAAATATATTGATGTGAATAATATATAAACATTGATTTTTTTTACTTATTGATTCACATAAGAAAACTAAAACTAAAACTAAAACTAAAAATAATATTTGTTATGTGTATAGAGATAATAATCGATATCACATTTATCGGTTCTATTTTACAATTAGAAAATTATAAAATAGAGGTATAATAGAAACATGACAAAATAAAGACATTTGAATTCTCACAAAAACATAATATATTTATATTTTTAATTTGTTGATTTCAAAAGGCATTTTATAATTGAGCAAGTTATTAAGGAAAATTTTATCGATATAATCTATTTCATCAAATATTATTGGCAAATCCTCTGATATGTGAAAATCATGTATAATATTTATTTCAAGTTTCTGCAGTATAGTCTATTTGTGACTTTGTGGGTGCTTTTAAACATGGCAAGTTAATTTATGTAATTTTGAAATCTTACATTTGGAATGTAATATGAGGAGGGATCAAGTTACAACAATTTTTGAGTTACAACAATTTTTGAGTTACAACAAGCATTTTCTAGATTTTCAAAGTTCAAATCGTCGATCCAAACCGTTAGATGTGATATCTACAATAAAATGTGCTTGGAGACCAAATTTTACAGTTTTTGGAATTTTTTTACTATTTATTAAGATGGGTACAAAAACTAGTTAAATTCAAACCATTAAATTTTGTACCCATCTTAATAAATAATAAAAAAATTTCAAAAAATGTAAAATTTGATCTCCAAGCACATTTTATTGTAGAGATCACATCTAACGGTTTGGATCGACGATTTGGACTTTGAAAATGTAGAAAATACTTGTTGTAACTTGTTGTAACTCAAAAATTGTTGTAACTTGATCTCTCCTCATGTAATATATGCCATATTTATATCATGTACATAAGACTTTTATGGAATTTGAAAATGATTCATGTGCATAAGACATTTCAAATTTCACTAAATTTTTGAAAATGATAGAATTTGATGTAAGTTTTACCATTCATCAAGCAACTTCATATTTATATTAATATGTATCTAACGGTCTTTGATGAAATATTAGTTGGTACTTAAATTGCATTAAACATGATAACCATCCAATCCATAATCCATAAGGCTAATAATATGTCTATGAATCTTTTATATATTTAAAAAAATTGATCTGAAAAATAATTGTCAAGATAATTATTGTCAAGAATCCCAGCTCTTCTTAAAAAATACCAAAAATACTAGATACTTAATCACGATAAATTGCTAGTGGCCTCATTATAATATTGAGAAGTTTCTCGGTACTTGCGTTCATCTCTATCCCAAAAATAGATAAAGATTATTAGTCAAACTTTTCAGATTGTTGTTTGAAATTATGAGTTGGAGATCAAACCATTCAATATACTTTGAAATACTTATATATATTATAGAAGAATTTTTTTAATGTATGAATTTCAAATCCATAATCTTTTATATGAGAGTCATATACCTTTATCACTAGACTAAAAATAAGTTCTTACACTTTTCAGCTTTAAATATCTTATTATAAGAAATTCTCAGCTGTTATTTACGAATCATTACAAAAAGAAAAATTAGATAACAGCTCATAGAGAGATGATCCAATGCAAACATGAAGACAAATAAATTATTGAACAGTTCATCTGAAGTTCTTGTTGCGTGTTTCTTTCCCCCACAAAGACGCGCGTATGCCAGTAATTCTTTGCATTTCTTGACATTTTTCAGAGTTTAGAAATTTGTTTAACGTGTGGATGTACCAATGTCAGGACTACTAAAATTGTATTTTCTGTAAACTAAATATTAGAACTCTAAATTATTTTCTTATATCAATTGTAAACAAAAGCAAATAAGGTTATTTTATTTGCAGAAAATTAATGTTATATATTTGTACGTGTATATGTTGCTTTATGAAGTAAAGCAAGTGTTTTATTTTACATTTATATTTTCAATTTTGAAGTTCAAAAAGTCGATCCAAACCATTTCACATGATTTTCATATTAAAATATATTTGTATATATATGAATTGGGTAACGGTGCTTCGTGAAGTAAAGCGAGTGTTTTACTTCACGTCTATATCTTCAATTTTGAAGTTCAAAAAGTCGATCCAAACCATTTCACATGATCTTCATATTAAAAAGTGATTGGAGACTAAATTTTACAATTTTTTTTATAATTTTTTACTTTTTAAAAATAAAATTTAAATCAGTGTTTTTCATAAAACTGTGGACCATTAAAAATCAATGATTTAAAAAATGGTAAATTTTTTTTCAAAAAATATAAAATTTAGTCTCCAAATACAATTTTAATATAGATATTACGTTGAACGGTTCATATTGATAATTTGAACTTTAAAATCGTTTAATATGAACGCGAAGTAAATCACGTCTTATACTTTATGAGATACAATAGCCCCCCCCCCCCCCCCCCCTCCCATCCATCCATATATAAATTATACTACAAGTTTTTATAAACAATGGAAAAATATATATTATAGTTTTGCAACCAAATAATCGTGAAAGTCATAATATATAGTCTTATCCGCATGAACGGAGGATGCACTTGCTTACTTTTGGTTCAATTTTTTTTTCAAAAATATATTTCTTCTATTAAGTCTTTTCATTTTCACTAATTTTATAAGACAAAACTTTATAAATGTTCAAAAAGCATAATCATGTACAAAATATTAAAATTCGGACAATGTTATAGTCCAATTTTAAAAAATTTGAAACAATACAATTGCACCAAAATCGCAGAAAACCCCTTCAGAAGGTCAAAGTCCCCAAATAAAAAGCACAAAAATATGACAAAATAATACATAAACAACAAAGGCAAGGCGGATAAGCAAGACACGTATTTATCAATTATATAGACTCCTTCGTTGCATTACGCCACGATATCTCTCTCAAGTCTTAACAATCCGACCCGCCGCCCGCTTCAATTTCGCTGCTTTAATTTCCCAAATTTCTCTTTCGATCATCAATCAATCGCACCAATCGGCATAATTTCTACGGTCAGTCTCTTCCGATTCAAGAGTTCTTTTGCCTTTGTAAATACTCTTTTTCTATTATTGAAATTGTCATTGTGCCCAATATCCACTAACTTAAAAAAAAATGTTATTTTGCCCAAAACTAATACTCGGCCAATTGGTTTGGAAAATCAGGATTGTGGGTTACCGATAGATCGATTTTACAAACCATGGTAGCAACGCAACAATGAACAATTGCTTGCTTGGTGCCAGGGTACTATTAGAATAGAAGGTCCTAATTTTAAGTAAGGTACTTCACAAAAAAAAAAAAATTGAATTAGGGTGTGGGTGGGGTGGGTGGTGGGGGGTGGGGGTGGGGGGTTTGCTTTTGTGTATAGCAAAGCAATTTAAGCCATATTGTTTTTTGCTTTTGTGTATAACAAAGCAATTTAAGCCAAATTGTTTAATAGATGTTGAACTGTATTTATTGTTTGTAAAATTGAGTGATTAATTTTTTTTTTCGTAAGCTAATATCTTTTATCTATCTTATAGTTATAATCTTGGATGTGTGTTACTATTCACCTACAGTGAATTTCGGATTTTCATCCCTTAGATTTAGATCCAACGACGTACTGCTGTGGTCTCATTGTCCTGACGCGTGTCCAAAAATTATGGTCTCATTTTCCCTGACGCGTCCAAAAATAAGATAGATTCCTCCCCGTTTCTCTCCTCTGTGCAATACGAACCCTTATTGCTTTCTTTCTCCTATCATCTATCGCTACCAGAAATCCAAAAAAAAATAAAAAATTCTATCGCTACTTTCTGAACCTCTCCGCCGCCGCCGCCGCCTCTCTGTTCTCAGCTTGCGCCCACCCCCTTTCGTAATTTCTCTGTCAATTCCTTCTCTCCTCTCGCTGTTTTCGCTTCATCTCGCTGTTTCCGCTGGATTTCTTCCGAACTGGAGAATCTGTGAGCTCTCTATTTTATAGTTCTAATTCTGATTTAACCAATTCAGGATTGAAATTTGTCATTTGTAGATTTGTAATGGTAATTGTTCTACCGGAATTTTGTGCTGATAGGTTTCTTTTCGGTCTTTGAAGAGCATTCTTCCGGGATCAGGACTCTACAGCAGTGACGGAAATTCCTTCCATTAGAAGATAATTGCTCCTCTGTTGGTATCTTTTCTAAAACCTATTTTTGCCGTTCGTCCTTTAAAATCAGCCACTGATAGTCGGGTCTGTGGGTTTTTAGTATGGAATAGAAGCAATAGATAATAAGGACTAAATATTTCTATTTGGTTTGCAAATCGCAATTATTCAAACTAATGCGATTTACTGATTCTTTCTTATAACTTTCAATTTGTTAGGTCAACTAAAGATTTTTCTGTGTATTTTTTATTTGTGTCAACCTGTGAAAATGGGAACATTGGTTAGTGCTGCTCTGTAATGCTTCCTAATTAATTGAACTTTTCAGAAATAGATTACAAAATAATGTCAGCCAAGAATTTTCCCATTCACTTTCTCTTTGCATTAAACTCTGAAATGGGGACACTTCTTACTGTCAATCTGTGAAATATTATTAGTATTTTTTTACACGCATCATTTTGCTTATTGAATTGACCAGGTTGCTCTTTTTTGCAATAATTTAGGGGAATTCCTCTTTCTTTCCACTTCTCCTTCAATCCTTTTGAGAAACAAGTCAAATAGTTGATCTATCCTAAGCGTTCTACAATTAAAACCCCTTCAATTCTTTGACAAACAAGTCAGATATTTGATCTATCCTAAGCGTTCTACAATTAAAATTGAAGGCAGTCTAGACTGATATTTTAAATACTGGGTGAATCTTCTCATTGGGAATATATTTCTGCTGGCTTCGATTATATGCTATCATCTATTAGTTGCTTGATTTAACTCAAAGTGATTGCCCCCCTTTTATAACCCTTTCATATTTGAGATTGTTCTAAAGTGATTATTTCATTGCCACTAAAAAGTCTTAACAAATATTGCTTGCTCTCCTATTGTCAGGCAAATAGATAACATAAATTAAAAGTTTCCTAAGCTCATTTTACATCTTACAGAGTCACAGATAATTTAAACAAGCTGATGTCACTGTATCCACAATTTTTGTTATTTGTGATTACTAAATTTATAAAGTTTTAGCATGCATGCATTGTTAACAGTAATTTTTGCAGAGAAACAGTGCTCCTCTCTTGGTATGGTTTCCAAAACTCATGAAGACTATGGTACATAAACTAATATACTGTTTAGGACACTAAAATTTGGAACAGACAATTGATATATTAACAAATACACTTGCAATTCTTTTTGAAACTAAAATATTTCAAGATAGGAGTGCCAGTATACATATATTGATAAATATCACTGCATTTTGTGTTTCTCTGTATCTATAGGAGGTACAGTTGAAATTGATCCAACTATATATATTCCAGTTAGTAAAATAATTATAAGCCAATCAACTGAACGGCATGATGAACATCACAATGATTAGGGTGACTGAGCTTGCTTTTTTAGCATATGGACTATGGAGTACCTTCAAATTTTCTAACTTTGACTTCTCACAGATTCAGAACTCACGAAATTGCTTATCAGCGAATTAGTTTGAGGTACAGCTCGACTAGAACTAGAAGGTGTGAGCTATCTATTTTTATTTTATAGTTCTGATTCTGTTATTTTTTTTTTAAACCGGTACCAGTCTGACCTCCGGTACCAGTCTGACCTCTCTTGGTTTCATTTACTGGTATGGCCTTGATTACTTGTATAATCTAATCTTGGATGGATTGGTCACTGTAGCTCTACAGTACCCCCATATCTCCTCTCCGTATGATTGATAGTTAATGGTTGGATCTGCATTATTTTCATCGGATGGTTAGATCTCTTCACTTCTCTCTCTCTTTAGATCAGATCTGTCCTTCGCTAACATTCTCTCCATCTTCGTTTCTCTAGAAACCTTTCCTTTAGCCTCTCCTCTCTTCCGCCGCAGATGCGATTGATTCTCTTTATCCTTACCCAAATCGGACCAGCCCTATCTCTCCTCCGTCCGCTTTAGATCATCTGTCGAATCCGCCTCTTCTTCTCTGTAATTTCTTCAGAGCTCTTTCTTTGCTTCTTTGTTCTATCGCAAAGGCTTGTCTGCAACCTTCTCAATGCCAAATCCTCCTGCCGTGGATGTAAGGTAGGGCTTTTACCTCTTAATCCGTGTTGAAGTAGGTGTTTAGGAACATGTGTATTCACTATAAATTTGTAAGTTCTCTTAAGCATGGATCTTTTAAGCATGGTAATCACATCACACGTTGTGACTTCTGTTATAGTGACTTTTACTAGAAATTAGGCTTTTCATTTTGCTATTACTCCTTAATTCAAGACATGTCTTTTTAATTATGTCCCAATTCATGCTTCTTACCCAACTTTGTCATTTGTTGAAAATGGCCTCATTTTACTTTCACAGTTCAACTTTTGCTGAGAAAGACTATCCATTCCACGACGAGTTTCGTTAGATATCAGCTACTGCTTTGTTCTCTAAGTTCTTTTAATTGTTATTGGTGTGAATTGTAACTTCCCACTCAGGTTAGAATCACAATCAGAGTGTATTCTCAGTAAAACTCATATCAAATTGGAATCCTTCCGCACTTATACTCTTCTATTGTATATGACAACATATAACAAGCAAATAAATACTCATTTCTCCCCTCTTTGGTCGATATGCATTTCTGGTAGAGAAATTAGGTCAACTATCTGCATTATTGCTAAATATAACAAAAATATAACATGGTTAATTACTTCATTTATTAGTCTATACCTTACAAAGAACTTTAACTTTTAAGATTTTTTTTTTATCTATGTCATATCATCAAAACAATTATTCATTTGATTATATTCTGTCAACTGTAATTATTATGATCGTGCTGCTCATGTTTATCAGTATCTTTTTTCCTGGAAATGACCACATTAGACTCATTGGATTATGAATTCTCATTTTTTGATACATTAAAACTCAAAATCAGGTACCAAGTTCAGCTGTATTGTGATCGTACAAAGTAGGAAGAAATAAAAACCTATTTGGAAAGGCAACAAGAAAGACGACGCATACAGCAGTAAGAAAAACTACACATCTCCAGTTTGGTACGTAAATTACTGTTTTTAATTTTTTATCTTATAGATTCTGGTGCATGTCTTCTGTAAATCGCATGACATCCAAAAAGATAATGCCTTGTAGTAGGACTAATTTCATTATAATAGTGAAGATTCAATACCAAGTGGGCTACGATAGATAAATTCTCATTTTACAAACCACGGTAGCAACACAACAATGAACTCTTGCTTGCTAGGTGCTACGGTAGAATAGAAGGTCCTAATTTAACAAAAAAAAAATTGAATTAGGGGGTGGGGGAGGGGGGACTGGCCCCTTTGTGTATAGCAAAGCAATTTAAGATATTGTTTGACAAATGTTGAACCGTATTCATTGTTTGCGAAATTGAATGATTATATATTTGAGATAAACCAATATTATGCCTTATTTCTTTATACTAGTGAAGAAATCAATACCTAGTGGGCTGTTTATTCTGTGAAATCATCTTAATGTTAAATTTACTATCTGTGCTTGTAGGGGTGAAAGGTGTTGAGATCTTTCAATATAATTAGAAGAAAAGAAAAATCTGGTAGTCTCGTTTGAACTGAGCTTTTGATGAGTTCTGGTTGCTGCCACAAAATTTACAATCTCTACCCTTGATGGCTCTGGGAGCCTCTCTTTCTTTGTTCAATCAGGCGAGCATCGAAAAATTTAGCATGAATGCGCAATTTAAGGTAACCTTATTGTCCTTCTGCTTCATTGGTGATGCTTCCATGTCAACGTGAATTACATGATTTTATTCCTTTGTGCCAGAACTCGGAGATGAGGAGTTGGCGCCATTTGTCTACTGTTCCAACATCCTCCTTTCCTTTGGTAAGTTCTTTTGTTGAAACTTTCATGTATGCCCTTTTAATAACATGTATGCATCCAGATTGAGACATTTGTAATATGATTGTCTAAAATATGAATATCACACATGCCCTTTTTCTCAGTTTGCTTCAAAAGTTGCTCAATTTTATATACGATAATGTAGACATAAGCTTCGGTTATTTTTGAATAGATGGGAAAGAAAAGGTTGCATAGAAGCTGGTTGCGCTTCTTTGGTAAATGTGTGATATTTCCTACTTTTTGTAGGGTTACTCCTGATTTTCTCTTTAGCAGTACACAATGATATGTTTGCATTTGTAGGCTTAACCTGAAATTGCTTCCTTAAGCAATTTTCTAATTGAAAAGGACAAAATATTAATCCTCTTGATTATCATACAGAGGCAACAAGTTAGGAGAATGTATATAGCAGATAAGGGCACTAGGCCAGTGTACAAATTCAACCCATTGATGATACGTGCATCTGCTCTACCACCTTTGCAAAGCATACCTCTTGTGAAGAACACATCCATAGCGTTGACCAAGTAATGTACCATTTCATAATTTCTTTGTTTTACTGTAATTATTTTGAGATTTCTCAATCTAACTTTAACTTTTGACTTTTCTAGGTCATATAATGTTATAGCCGCAAACCCTGTTACTTCAAATGTGATCCCAGCATTGGGACTTGTTGCTTTTGCTGCATGGGGTCTCCTACCTCTTCTGGGTACCATCCGAAGCTTTTTTCACGTCAGTACATAACTTCTAATCTATACCTTCTTTTTTTTTTTTTCCCTTCTTTGGGTGTTTGGAAAGTTGAATAAGACAAAAAAATCATTTATGGATATCACAGAGTGAGAGTGGCTGGAAGAAGAGTAGAACATATCATTTTTCTATTTCCTACCTCCAACCTTTGCTTCTTTGGACCGGGGCAACACTGGTCTGCCGGTAAGTTGATAGAAAGCATATACTATATTTTTTTTTTCTTTTTGCAAAAAACACTTTAAAGTTGTGATTTGTGAATATTTTATATCCTTCATACCTTTTCATTTCTTAGAGCTCTTGACCCAATCGTTCTTCCAACTGCATCAAGCCAAGCTGTCAAATTACGGGTCCTCAATTTTGTGAGATCATTATCTACTGTTCTGGCTTTTGCGTATTGTTTATCAAGGTATAGTTTTCTATTATATCAGCTGTTACTTAAAATATTACTCATATTCAGCTAGGATATCTTTTTAGCAGCCTCTAGTTCATTATTTTAGTCAATCAAATTTTGCTCTTCCATGATTTCCTACTTGTATTTATGTTTTTAAGCATAATAATCTGTAGCTCACTGAAATCTGATTCGTATTGAATACATTTCTTAATTTTTGCAGTTTAATTCAGCAAATGCAGAACCTTCTCATGGAATCAACCCACTTGGAACCTAGAACCGTAAGATCTGTTTCTTAACAATTTATGTATTTGATAAAATCATTATGTGCGGTACTTATTTATTGTGTGCAAGTTTTTGCATTTAAAGACTTGTTGTAGCAGTCCTGCAACAGTTGTAATGCCTGTCAGAGGCTTTCATTTCTTTTTAAACCCCCTATACTTGAGAATAACGAAGTTAGCCTGAATCAATAAAAGGACAAACAAATTTCAACTTTCATCACCTTTGATGATCCATATTAAATTACAAGGTTTTATTCAGTTTTCAATGCTCTTTCTCTTCCATGGGTTTTTTATAGGATGTTTTAATTGTGAATTGTATTTTTTTCTAGGGGCAATTTCATGTATATCTCTCAAAAGTTTCAATATTACATATTTGTCCCTCCAAAATCAATAATTACATATTTATCCTTGAAAATCATACAAACTCACATATTTGTCCAATCTAACTCTATAACATATCAAATATCTCCAAAAATAATTAAATAATATTTTTTAAAACTTAAAAAAATTATTGTGCAGTATTAATTAATAATATGATGACTATTATGCTTTTCGTTTTTGTCCGTTTAATTTCTCTCGTCTCTAAGGCACCAAACCTCCCACCTCCCTATTCGAAAACGGGGACAAATCTGTGATTTGGCGCGAGAACTCAGGCGGACGAAAGAGACCGAAGGGCATAATGGTCAATATATTATTAATTAATATTGTAAAATAAATTTTAAAGTTTAAAAAAATATTATTTAATTATTTTTTGAGATATTTGATATGTTATAGAGTTAGATTGGACAAATTTGCGAGTTTGTACAATTTTCAAGGATAAATATGTAATTATTGATTTTCAAGGGATAAATACGTAATATTGAAAATTTTGAGGGATATATATGAAATTCCCCCTTTTTTCTATATTAGATTTATATGTACAATTTTCTTCTGGACAGATGGGGCTTGATTTTGCTGGAAAGGCTGTGTATTGGTCTGTTTGGATTGCTGCGTTTGCTTTATTTATGGAATTGTTGGGCTTCTCTACCCAGAGATGGGTCACTGCTGGAGGTCTTGGTACTGTTCTTCTTACCCTTGCTGGCCGTGAGGTACTCCCATGATTTATCTTTTCAGTTTTTAATTTTTTTGTACAATGTATCTGATGGACTGTAAGAAAATTTAACTTTGGTTCTGATCTGGCAGATCTTTACAAACTTCCTCTCTGGTGTTATGATCCATGCAACACGCCCATTTATTCAAAATGAATGGATACAGACAAAGATCGAGGGGTATGAAGTTTCTGGAACTGTTGAGGTTTGTTCTTGGTCTAATACTGCATGCATTAATATTCCTTTATTAGTTTATGTATGTTTTTTTCTTGCATGATAGTTTTACTTATCTTTGTTTACTTTCGAGTACAGCATGTTGGTTTGTGGTCCCCAACCATAATTCGGGGAGATGATCGGGAAGCAGTACACATACCAAACCACAAATTCACGGTTAGTGTTGTAAGAAATCTGACCCAGAAGAGTCATTGGCGTATCAAAACCCATCTTGCCATTAGCCACCTTGATGTCAGCAAAATTAATGTAAGTAATAATTTTAAGTTGTAAACTTTAAATAAGTTTTAGGCTGTAAAATTTTTCTATTTGAATTAAGGTTGTTTATGTGTTGTTTCAGAACATAGTAGCAGACATGAGGAAAGTCCTGGCAAAACATCCTCAAATAGAGCAACAGAGATTACATAGAAGGGTATTTCTGGAAAACATAAATCCAGATAATCAAGCTCTCTTG
Organism: Carex rostrata; assembly: GCF_964058835.1. NCBI lineage: Eukaryota > Viridiplantae > Streptophyta > Magnoliopsida > Poales > Cyperaceae > Carex > Carex rostrata. The sequence goes on from NC_135937.1 coordinate 6,600,073, forward strand.
GTGAGTATTCTCATCAACACATTGTGTTTCTTTCCTATTTTTCGTAATGTACTTATTTATAAATATTATATGTTTTATGTTGATTGAATGCTTATACATATTTTTTGTCTTGTAGATTCTCATATCTTGCTTTGTGAAGACTTCACATTTTGAAGAGTATCTGTGTGTTAAGGTACAGTATAATCGATTATCTCACTATTGCTATAAGTTAAATTGTGGACATAATTTTTTTTTCCTGAATATTAAGCAAATGTAAAAATTGAATGTGACAGGAAGCAATCTTACTGGATCTTTTGAGAGTAGTCAGCCACCACCGGGCAAGACTTGCCACTCCTATCCGAACTGTTCAAAAGATATATGGCGATCCTGACATTGAAAATATACCATATGGTGAGACCATATACAATCGTGCTGGTAACCCATCCAGCCGTCCATTCCTGCTGATTGAACCCCAAACTAGAGTCCACTCTGAAGAAAAACACAAAGCTCAGACCCATCAAGCGTTGGATCAAAAACCAACAACCCAATCTGATGTATCGACTGCAAATAACTCCGATAACAACAAACAGCAAAAAGTTGCCGCAACTTCGGGTCCCACAGTTAATGCAAGTGAGAATTCACAGGTGGAAGGCAATAAAGGCGAGGCAGAGAAGGTGCAAACTAACCATACAGAACATGTTAAGAGGCCGTCTTTTGAAGATAATATAGTACTTGGTGTAGCGCTGGAGGGTTCAAAAAGGACACTACCAATCGAAGAAGGAATGAGCACTGGAACTCACTCGTCAGAGACTAACGAGATGGATAAGGTGGGGCCTGCATCTTCTGTGAAGGATAAGAAGGGTCAGAAGCCGGCAGGTCGAGGGAAGGTTGACTCAGAGGGATCCCGATAGGCAATAATGTGAGACTTCTTTTTAAAAAAATTATTTTTAAGTCTGATTAAAAAATTAAAATAGACTTGTGTGTGCATGTGAAGTCATTGCCATTGTCTTAGTGCGGCGTTTTATTTTTGAAGCTGCTTTAGGATGGCTGCTCTATTACTAATAGTAATACTAATTAAATAAGGTCGTGTAAATTACTCTTTTGATTCTTCGGAGCTGCATGCCACCATAGATCAATCTTTGCCATGTCTGTCTCCTGTCTTAATTTGTAAAGTTTTCTTGAAAGTATTTTTTATCAAAACAATTGGAAAGAATGCAACTTTCTTTGATACAATTCAATGAAAAAGACAATCATTTTGTCACTAATGTTCATAATTCAAGAAAACATACTAGAAAACAAAATTGTGCTTTGCAATTTGAATTTGGAAATTTTATGGGTTCTAGTTTTTTCTCTTGCTGGAAGCATCACGAGAAACCCCCAAAGAGGAGCATTTCTTTTTCTTTTCTTTTTTTTTCTGTCTGGCGTGGGAATTGGCTGATGTTACCATGGATTCTCTTGGCTGTGTTTCCTTCTGTTATATATTCTTTTAAGGTCAGGGAATAATGGAAGCTTTCCTTTTGGTTCAAGGAAACTCCGGAACAACGACATCATCATTTGCTTGTCTTGCTATGCAATTTAACCTTTTGTGACGAGATAAAAATTAATTAAGTTGAGAAACATTTTAGATCGTCCTAGTTCATGTCCTTTGTACGGAATATTTGAAACTGTTCTTCTTGTTAAATAATGAACTCAAAATACTCAAACTGTACTGTAACATATATGCAAAGGTAATCTCTATTTTTGAGAGAGAGGGTTGCAAAAGTGAATGTACTTATTAAGACTTCTTTCTTGCTTGACAGCCTTTACAGAGGGTTAGTACCTCGTGCCTGCTATGATAGAAGCCTTTTACCAAGATATAATAATCACACTGGTTAAAGGTCGCATTTTCTGACAAACTTGGGCAAAATTAGCTTTTAGAAGCCATGGCAGATGATATTTTTTATTCTTTTTCAGCAAACTTTACTGCTTTCAAGACATTGTTTGAAAGTGTCTTTTATTATCTTCTTTAAACAATGATATCCACTTTACTACCAATAGAAAACTATTCAAAAATAGAAAAACAGGAAAATAAAAGATCAATGTACAGTTAGAAAAGGGGATTATGTTGGGCTTGGTTATGGTAAATAGTGCATGCTTAATTAGCAAGGAACTTTTTCGGTATTAGGCCTAAATTTGGCCCAAAATTAGCCCAAGCATGAAGGTCAAACGCTGAATCCATCCATACACACCTGACTCTGAACTTCGATTCAGACCGTTTAATTTAAGTTTATACGAATCTTAAAGTGGGTTCTACTATATTCTAGATAGATGCCAAAAAGACTTTGGCTCGGCTTGGAGTATTTTATTCGAGCAAAACTATGGTGTGATGTGTTTATCAAGAGGGGTTGATGAGTACACCTCCAAAAGACTATTTAATTGATTTCGAACTCAAACCATTGAAATCCAAAAACTTTGTGAGTGATGCATGTACATGCAAAATTTTAAAGTTTCGAATTCATTTAGTACATGATCAAGTGGTCAAAACAATAAACATTTTATAAGTTTTTTTTTAATTGTTTTAAGTGTTAATTTTCATCATTTTTTGACCGCTTGATCATGTACTAAATAAATTTGAAACTTTAAAAATTTTGCATGTACATGCATCACTCACGAAGTACTTAAATTTCAACGGTTTGAATTTGTAGTTCGAAATCAATTCAATAGTCTTTTGGAGGTGTGTTCACTAACCTCTCTTGAAGACTTTGACCTTCTAGAGGGGTTTTCCCCAAATAAAAAGCACAAAAAATTTCTCACCAAAAATGACAAAATAAATAAATAACAAATGCAAGGCAGATAAGCAAGACACATATTTATCGATCCTATAGACTCCTTTGTCGCAGTACGCCGCGATATCTCTCAAGTCTCAACAATCCGACCCGTCGCCTGCTTCAATTTCGCCGCTTTCTCCAAATTTCTCTTCGGATCATCAATCAATCGCACCAATCGACATAATTTTGATGATTAGTCTCTTCCGAGTCAAGAGTTCTTTCGCCTTTGTAAATATTCTTTTTTTATTATTGAAATTGTCATTGGACATCTAGACCCACTAACCTTAAAAAAAATGTTATTTTGTCCAAAATCAATACGCGGCCAATCGATTTGAAAAATTGTAAATCGAGATTGTGGACTACCGACGGATAGATTTTACAAACCATGGACTCCCATACTAACATGATCTGACCGTATATATTCTCACTTTCACTCCATCAATCCCCTTTTTTTAAAAATTTTCTTTTCACATTGCAAATTTAATGGATTTTCATTTTCTTAACGGGCTCCAGCCCGAAATCCAGGGCAAGTGCCTACTCCTGTGTGGCTGTGATTCCGCCTCTGTGTAGTGTGGGAAAAATGGCACGGTGGAGCCGGCTCCGTCACAGAACGACACGGTAAATAGTACGAAACGGCACGGCATGTGTTACCGTTCCGTGTCATGACTCGCGTGTCGCGTACCGTGACCATCCCTTGACATTTTGGTCACGGCACGCGAAAGATTTGGACACGGCACGTAATCACGCGAGTCACGCGAGTCACGGCACGGCACGGCACGCAAGTCACGTGTAATTAGGACCGTTAGGTCTTAATCAAATGGTGAATCTTGAAGAAACTAACTTAAATTATGAAAAAATAGTTAAACGTGAGAAACGTGATTAGTTACGTTTAGACACGGTACGTGAATCACGGCGTGACTCGCGTGCCGTGACCACCCCTTGACATTTTGGTCATGATACGGGTCACTGTTCACTTGATCACGGCACGGCACGAGATCAAAATCACAACGTGTTAGTCACAGCACAGCATGTTTTTTCCACTCTACCTCTGTGTACATGTGTATATTGACGCAATCGCCAAGGTCCTCTGTTTGTTTTGAGACATAAAATGAAACTAGAGCTCTTTGATGGATACTGATAAGTGAATTTTTTTTATTCATAGTAATTATAAAATTTAGATGTACAAAAACAGATATAGAGTACCTCGTTTTCAATCAATATAGTAAGTATGGATCTTAATCAATGCCTCCGATCCATAAATAGTTGGATGAATATGGTACCACTATTACAAATTTCAACCGTTTTAAAAAATAAAATAAAAAATATGGATCTTGATCAACGCCTCCGATTCATAAATAGTTGGATCGTTTTCACTGCCTACAATCTTATTATATTTGTTAAAAACAAGATACTCTATTTGTTTCCGTACATTTAAATTTTATAATTACTATAAATAAAAAATTTCCTGGTAAGTGATACATCTCGTATATAAAATTCATGTTGAATTAATAATTAATATGTTTATGATTATATCTTTGACCCAGTCTCAGAGAGTGAATGGATTTCGAATATATCTTTGACCCAGAAATTGGATTCAAATTTATTAACCAATTGGATCCAAACCTATTAATTAATTAAGTCCTTGTATAAAAATCGAGAGAGTGAATGGATTTCGAATTTTTTTAGAGTAAGTCCAATTTCATCTATTAAGTCCCTAAAACTTTTGTACAGATATTTCAGAAAAAAAAAAGTTCATCTCTTCCTATAAAAAATCATTTCGTTCTGTAAATAAAGAAAAGAAATATTTCATTTCTATTTTATGAATTGTTTTATTGCTGTTTAAATTTCTTCTTCTAAAATATACTCCGACCAATATACATATATTATTCAAGTCGCTTCAAGTCAGAGAGAGAGAGAGAGGGGCGATATATCGATGTCATGCTGTGGGAATCGGTGCACATCTGACCGTTAGTATGTGCACCGATTTTTTTTTTTATAGTTCTGTTCTAAATTGTTTGAAATTTTTGGTCTAATTAAATTTTTTTCTGTTATATTATATTTCATTATGTGGTATTTAGAATTATATGTACAAATAAAATTTGACGGTGACATTGTAGAAAATAAAACTCACTTATTTAACAAATAAATTTTTGGACTAAATTTGAACTAAAAATTACTACAACAAATTATACACACAATCTGAGCAGCGTTTTGTACTAAGTTGGTGCACAAATTGCTACAAATTATACGCACAATTCAATCAACGTTTTATACTACAAATTATACGTAGAACAAAAAAAAAATTTGGTCCAAAAATTTCAAACAATTCAGAACATAACAGAACTAAAAAAAAAATCGCTGCGCATACTGAGGGTGTGCGCCAAAAAAAATTAAAAAAAATCAAATTTTGTACGCATACTCAGTCCTGTACAAAAAATTTAGTGCACAAACTGAATATGTGTGAGTAGTAAAAACTCAAATTTGAGAGGTTGAGTGGTAGTTGTTTAATTCTTATTTATTAGAGTACTAACTAACAAAATTTCGGAATTGTTTGGTTAGATAACTTCGATGTATCAAGACTAGACCAGTCAATGTCATCATTAATTAAATAGTTGTTTTTGGAAACATTAGATCCCATATTTAAAAGCAATATTTGATAAACAATCATATATATATTCTTAATCCAGGTAGTATTTGGCATTAAATAAAAGACAGTAGTGTAGTGTAGTGTTGTTGAAGGTTGAACTTTCTCTATTCTCCATAAATAAACAAATAGAGGTATACAATACATAGTAGCAATGTACTTTAATTTATCGTATCACGCAGCAACTTGAACTCTGTAGTCTGTACTTGCTTCAAGTGCAAAACAAATAAGATTTTAAAAAAATTTAGTAAAGTAAACAGTAACAGTTAGCGGTATGACAGTATGAGCTGACAAAGTTTGGTAAAGGCCTTAACTGAATTAAGTTTACTTACTGGTGTACTATTTGTTTCAAAACGAGTAATCAGGTTAATTTAATACTAAATTATACTACATGCCAATACGGATATAAATCTACTGTTATTTCTAACCCAACCGTTCAAAGTTTTTCGTGCCCGAATCTCGACAATGGTCAACGGCTAAAATAAGAATAACAGAGTCCTGTGATCCCTTTGGAATAACAGCAGATTTATTTCCTGCCAATACTCAACAAAAACAGGTTTTTGTTCAAAATTATTGGAGAACCTCAAAGAAATCTATTGAAATCCCCAGTTGTGATATATGGAGTAGAACTAGGGTGTTCTTAAGTTCACCAAGTCTTTTGGTGAGCTCAAGTCTAAAACCCATCGAATCTGTTTCAAATGACAAATCCAAACCGTTGAAATTCATCTACCTTACAAGTGATGCGTCTACATGTGAAGATTTTAAACATTCGAATTAATTTAGTATATAATCAAGTAGTCAAAATTAGAAGGTTAATAAATTAATTTTAATATATTTATTTTTTGAATTTTTTTTTATCACTTAAGTCTATGTGATACATGCACCAAAACAGATGTATGCTCCATTCATTGTCTTAAATGGTTCGGCCCAACAACCCAAATTGACTTAAAAATGTTTGGGCCAACCTATTGGGCTGTGACTGAAACATATACCACATTCTAAAACAACATCTGATAACACAGAACTGATGATCTGGTTAAACATTTTCCCATATTACAGGAGCTCCTGAGGTAGTCAAATCGGTAAGTTCTAACAGAAGGATAAGTTACCTCAAGGCTCAAGCAATACCTTGAAGCATTGCATCTTTCCATAAGGTAACTTCTTTATTAGTAACATTATTGCTATTCAATGGCAGAGCCCAATTTTCTTTAGAGAAAAATATTTATTTTCGTCCAAAACCTTTGGTCAAATTTTATTCAAGGCTGGACCTATAACATCTGATATGCGTGGTGATTTGTGCAAAAGATTTAAAACTTAATAAATTTAAATTGTCATGTGAATCTAAACTGTTTGGGCTTTGGAGTTTGGACCATTCAAATGTGTACTATATGAATATCAAAGCAACACTTCATTCCACCTTGTGAATTTCGATTACGAACTTTCATTTCTTGATGGGTTTGATATATCACATTTTTGTCAAAAAGAAAAGAAAAGAACGAATAATAAAAATTAAATGGGTTTCAATTAATGTTGTTTTGATGAATGAAGAACAAAAATAAGAAATATTAATTTTCTTAATTATTGGAAAATTAAATATATTCAGATTTTCAGAGAAAATGTACATCCTAACTCCCAATTTAACGATGCGAGATAATTAATGGAAATCTAAGTGTGATTAAATCCCAAAAATGGAACACTAAATTTTCCAATAGCCATGCCATTCCAGTAAGCAAAACAAAATTATCACTGAAACATTTGTGACAAGCGCATGAGGGGGTTGTACAATTAATTGACATCCGACCAAACTCGTTCCGACGCCAAGTGATCAGAACCGTTCGATCTGCATCAAAATTCAAAATTCACGTACAACTTGAAGTAGTTTGCATGAATATATATTGAAGCACACAGTTGATCAAACCGAATTTGATGTGATGTCTTCCGTACAACCTCCTGGTTCCGAATTGACATCCTCTCCATTACCTGATAAGAGAATCTTTTAAAATTAGTAGATCCGGACCGTTCTTTTTAACTAAACACGATTTTCAAAGTTCAATAATACTGTTCCTGCACTAGTCCGAATCCCAAACCGGCTGAGATTTAATCTCAAACCGTAAAGTGAGAACAATCCTCTACGAATCCTTTGACAAGAGCTGGAATAGTTGTCCACACAAGATTGTCCATTGTCAGGTCACACAATATACATGATGACAATAGAAAACAGGAATCCATCAAATCATAAAAAAAAAAAAAGGTTAGAACACGGCCAACCATGACCTCGTCATTTACATGTGCTACCACAATAATGTTACGTACATACTCTAACAATTATTCCACTGCTCACATAACCTACACTATAAGAAGACATGATGAGAAGAATTAATTTCATAACCATTATATATATATATATATCTATATATATCTCCAAAATAAATTCCAAGTTTTTATATCATAATCACCAAATAAGATGAAAAGCCCAACATTAACAAAAACTATAATTCATCTTCTACTGGTATCAATTAATTCATGTACTCTTCTTCCTCCCCTACCTCACCACTGCGAGCCACCCGCCTAGTCCAGTTAAGTGCACCACCGACCACACATACAACTGCACTGTCACAAATGCATACGGGGCATTTCCCGATCGCTCCACGTGTCATGCTCTCGGTGTTGTGTACCCTTATTCCTCTGAACAACAATAACTGGAAATTGTTGCGAATGCTACCGCCTCCAAGACCAAAATGAAGGTCGCAACACAATTTTCTCACAGCATCCCTAAGTTGGCATGTCCAGGCGGATCTAACGGGTTAATAATAAGCACGCTTAATCTTAGCCGTGTCGTAAATATAGACATTGATAATATGAAAATAACAGTTGAAAGTGGGATAATGCTGAAGGCATTAATCGAGGCGGCAGCCAAGTAAATATGTATACTTATACACGCAAGTATTAATATCTAATATAGTAAGAATTCATATGTAAGATATCAAGTATTTCTTTAAACAATCTTTCTTATTACATACTTATTTTTTACACATTTTTAAAGATGATTTTTTTTCTTACTTCAATGTCGCCCATATTTCTGACAATCTGTGAATTTTTTTGCAAATCTAAAGTCACAGACATTTTCTATGTAATTTTCTCTTTCAAATGAGATCCATAATGAAGTACTTTTGAGTTGTCCGCCGTGCAAATATTCATACCTCGTATTGTAAGTATTCATAACTTGTCGTGCAAGTATTCATACTCATCGCGATCTCGATCCAGACTGCATCACCTCCAACTTCCTATCCATCGGCTCCTACCGATCCGCCAGCAACAAGGCAGGTTGTCACAGGCGATTTATGAATACTTTCCCAACGAGTTATGAATACTTACTCGACGAAGATCAATACTTGCACAAAGATGTATGAATACTTGCTCGACGTGGTATAATACTTGCCCGACGAGGTATGAAACTACATGACAAGATAGGAATACTTACGCGACGGATAACTCGAAAGTATGTCATCATGGATCTCATTTGAAAGAAAAAATTACGTAAAAGACGTTCGTGGTATTAGATTCACAAATTTCATCATAGATCGTCAGAAATATTGGCGAGATTGAACGGGGAAAAAAAATCACCTCTAAAAACGTGTAAAAGATGGGTGTGATGTGTCAAGTTTTTTTTTTTAACACTTGCATGCATATGTATCCATATTTGCGCGCGCCAGTTGTAAAATATATTAAATATTAAGCGGTCCCTCAAGTAGTTAGTGGTTCATCCAGTAAACGAGCGGCCCCTCAACTTAATAATCGATAATAACGCATTTTGTGTTTGTCTTTTAGTGTTAGAAATTGTAGTCCCCCTCTTAATTAATGGTCAACAAAGACAGTTATTGACTGGGGGATAAATGAGAGAAATGAATTGGGGAATAGTTAGTTGATCCCTAGTCTAAATTACAAGAGTAATTTGGCTATACTTCCTAATTTACATTGGCTGGATAAGTTTCCTAATTATTGTCTAATCACATAAATCCAACTAGGTGCTAATTATAGCTTGACAGCTATCAATTTGAGGCTAGTTGATTTGTTTGCCTAAGTTAGCATGTGATGAATAATATTCTGAGTCTGATATTATTCTTTCTTAACAGCATCCGACCAAACTCGTTCCGATGCGGAGCCGTTCGATCCGCAACAAAATTCACGCACAACTTGAAGTAGTTTGCCTGAATATATATTGAAGCAGTTGATCAAACCAAAAATTTGATGTGATGTCTTCCGTACAACCTCCTCCGGTTCCGAATTGACATCCTCTCTATTACCTGATAATTAAGGGAATCTTTTACAATTAGTAGATCCGGACCGTTCTTTTTAACTAAACACGGATCTCAAACTTCAATAATTGCTAGTTCGAATCCTAAACCAGCTAAGACTTAATCTCAAAACGTAAAGTGAGAATAATTCTCTACAGTACCTGGGAGGATACGAATCATTTGACACAAGATCTGAAATAGTTGTCCACACAAGATTGTCCATTGTCAGGTGACATAATATACATGATGGCAATAGAAAATTAGGAATCCATCAAATCAAAAAGAAAAAAAAAAGGTTAGAAATCCAGACACGTCCAACCATGCTTGGTCTCATCATTTACATGTAGTACATGCTCTAATAATCCACTGCTCATGCATATAACCTACACTATAAGAAGACACGAAGAGAAGAATTAATTTCATAATCACCAAATAAGATGAAAAGCCCAACATTAACAAAAACTATAATTCATCTTCTACTGGTATCCGTTCATGTACTCTTCTTCCTCCCCTACCTCGCCACTGCGAGCCACCCGCCTAGTCCAGTTAAGTGCACCACCAACCACACATACAACTGCACTGTCACAAATGCATACGGGGCATTTCCCGATCGCTCCACGTGTCATGCTCTCGGTGTTGTGTACCCTTCCTCTGAACAACAACTCCTGGAAATTGTCGCGAATGCTACCGCCTCCAAGACCAAAATGAAGGTTGCAACACGATTTTCTCACAGCATCCCTAAGTTGGCCTGTCCAGGCGGATCTAACGGGTTAATAATAAGCACGCTTAATCTTAGCCGTGTCGTAAATATAGACATTGATAATATGAAAATAACAGTTGAAAGCGGGATAACGCTGAAGGCATTAATCGAGGCGGCAGCCAAGGCTAACCTGGCACTTCCCTATGCGCCGTATTGGTATGGTCTGACAATCGGTGGCTTGCTATCGACTGGAGCACATGGGAGCTCACTTCGGAAGAAGGGAAGTGCAGTCCATGAGTACATTACCAAGATGAGGATAGTCACACCCGCACCGGCCAATCAGAGTTATGCGAGAATCAGGGTGTTGACGGCCGGCAACCCGGATCTAGACGCGGCTCAGGTGTCACTTGGTGTTCTTGGTGTTATCTCTCAGGTACGTGTGACTATACTCATGTCGGTAAACTATTGTAAATTTATATTGTTTTTTATGAAATTGATGGTTTAGAATTTACAAATGAAAATTCAATGATTATATTAAAAAGAACACCATATTTTTTTTTTTACAAAAAGCAATACTCTAATTAAATTATTAAAAAAAATGATACTAGTAAATATGTCAGATCGAAGTGCCAATTAACCTTAATCGAGCGGTGAAAAATAATTGTGCATGTAAACATTTAGTTGTTGTACAAGTAATTAAAGGCTCAACTTATTATATTTAATAGTAAGATAATTCTTTTAACATGTAATCATAAAACATAATTATGCGACATGTATATTTAACATTAATTATTAATGATTACTTAATTTCCTGGATGGCAGAATAATGATATATACTTTCCAGCAAGAATGTGTTCATAGATCCCTGCTACAATTTATTAAATATTATCCTCAATATCATATATTCTTCTCTGTTAAAATTGGTCCCCATGTTGCTGTGAAATAATATCATTTAAGCTATCCGTTGACAACTGTTGATGTCCACACGACTAGGGGTGCAAACGGGTCGGATATTACCCTTCCGAATCCAGATCCGTATCCGAATTTTTGCAGATTCGGATATTCGGATACGGATAGTTGCAGATTCGAATACGGATACGGGTTGAGTTTCGGAATCGGATAGGGATACAGATACGGATAATTATCCGGATCCGGATATTTTAATTTTTCAGATATCCGGATATGTTAAGACTTGAGAGAATTTTTTTTTTGTCTATTTATCTTTTGTATTAGAACATCTTTAAAGATGATCTTTTGTGTTGGTATTTTTAATTAAAGTTACATTTATGTTGGTGAATTTTAGTTAATTAGATATATATTTTGTAATGGTGTAACAAGTTAATTAGATATATATTTTGAATTAGAAATCCGAATTATATCCGTATCTGTATCCGTTTAATATCCGATCCGTATCCGTATCCGATTACTATCCGATCCGAATCCGTATCCGAAAAAAAATACGGATACGAATATGAGTTGAGCACTATCCGATCTGTATCCAATCCGTTTGCACCCCTACACACGACTACACGAGACACTAATTTTGATTGTGCTTTATGGTTTATATTTATACATATAATTAATTGCGTGTTTCCTCTATATATGTACCAATGGATATAGGGTTGTCAATGGCACCCTTTTATCTGTTTATCCGATCCGTACTGTATCCGATAAGATGGATACTAGTAAGATTTTTTTTCGTAAAGTTATCGCGTACGGATACGGTAAAGGTTTTTTTTTGTTATCTAAACGGATAAGGATACAGATAAAGTCTATTTCGTACCTGCTATCCGATCGGTGAATTATAAAAAAAAAATTATATATATTAACGAGTATTGAAAAAAGTACTTAATATTTGAACAAATTATCATACATGTATGAAATAAATGTGTGAAATTAATACGATTAGCACGATCAGAAAATTTTTTTCAACAAAATACTATACATGTGTGAAATAAATATATGTGCTTTAATATTTTATTTAATAAATTATAAAAAAATTATTATATTAACATATTTATTATTTATCTGTTAGAAATTTATTTTAAAACTCAAAATTTAAATAATATTTATCTTAATATTAATGGTTTTTAACTTTATGATTTATAGAGCTAATTGTGAATTAATTCATTTAATTCAGTTTCTACATAGATGTTCATTATCTATTGCCTCAGAAAATCAAATCCAATAGATATTGAATATGAGCTGTGCGTGGCATACTGTTATTCATTTTAATCAATTGAAAAGCATAGCACAGCACTTTGCGCAAGTAACCGTTTGAGCTATACATGATGACCATTCATTCCTCAAATTCAACCGTTCAATTTCTTTAATATATATAAAAACTGAAATAGAGAATGAATGAGTATGTTAATTGTCATAAATGCACATATTTATCTTGTGTTAATGTCATTTGCCTATAAATAACACATGATACTTCAAGAAATGATCATCCAATAATCCATTCAACAATTCACATTCTCTTGCTCTTCCTATTAGCTCTATAATTCATAAATTCAATTTCTATTCTCCCACAAATAAATATTTTCTTTATAAAAACATATTATTCTGCTATCATTGTTGAAAGAAGCTACATCAACCTCTACCACGGTTGCGCCCGAAGGTAGAGGAATACCGGCGTAACTTGGGGCAAGCTTAACTGATTATTCCTGCGCTTAGGACGGGAAGTTGCCTTAGGTCCGCATTTTGCAGCTCCGGGTAATAAAGTTTTAATTATATTCTTGATTATATTTTTAATATAATTGTTATTTATTTTATTGATCAAAATTCAGATTTAAAATTAGTTGGTTAGTTCATATTTTTCCAACAATCTAAGGCAATAACCCGTAATCTGAATTTGATCAAATTAAATTCTGATTTTAATTATTTTTATAAATTGTAGAATTAATTAGTTTACCAAAATGAAAGATAAAAAATCAAAATCAAAATATTGATCATAACAAAAACTATTTCCCTGATTCGGATGGTATTTTGTATGAACTGTCACTGTAATTTGTGATATAAATTTAGCCGTTATGATTACTATGAAATTGTATTTAATTAATATTATTTGATTTAAATTACAATCGGAGAAGTTAGAAATATAAATTTGAGTTTGAATATATGCTGTGATTTATGAAATTAAATTAAGTTCCTTATATATCAATTAATGTTTTCTGTATTGAATACATTAAGAAATTATATTTGTTAATTAACTTCTAACTATGAGAATGATTTCCGCTATAAAAAATAAAATACAAGTTTGTCTTAATTTGTTTATATTATTTAGATCCCAATCATAATTAGAAATCAAAATCTTATTTCTTACTTAGACATTATAGATTTCTTACTAAAATATAAATTTAATTTTAGTAAATGGAAATTTTTAATAATAAACTAAAATGATTTCAAGTTGATGTAGTTGTTGATCAATGAAATATTATATAATTGAAATCGAAATAGAAAGTTACGAAAAAGTGAATTAAATATTAAATTGATTAATTTGATATTTAATTACAAAAGTGTTTCTTGTTATCCAATTGTTAGCATATATTTGATATGATAATTATACAAAGTCCGTTAGTAAATATTTGTTAAGTATATAATTGAATGTTATCAATAAAATTCGGAAATCTGATTATTACTCTTAACTCAAGTAATTAAATTTACAAATTATTTTTCTGAAAAAGAAGAATAAATTATTTAGTAGTGGACATCTTTGTCATAAAAATAAATAGAAAAAAACATTAATTTTTTACTTATGCTTCATCATTGTTGTTGAATTTTATAACGGATTAATATTATTAATTATTATAAATAAGAAAACTTAAAAGTCCTAATTAATGCTCATATAATTGCCACCTCTGTAATTTAATTGCATGAACCACCTTGATGATCTCTTTAATGAGTAGAGAAAACCAAAATAAACTGTGAACGTCTGTTTCTTAAATTAACACATGAACTAAGTGTTAGTTTCATATAATAGTTTCATATAATTAAAAATAAAATAAAATATATATATATATATATATATATAGAGGAATCAACAAGTGATATACAACCCATCTAATCAATATTAATATTGATAATTTCCCTCATCTAATGTCGTCCATATAATTAGATGAAATATTATATTTAATATTGAGAAAGTTGTGACTTGCAAGAGTATAGTATAATTTGAATTTATATGGATGTTTTCTAATTAAATTGTTAATCATGGTAATTATATCTTTAATGTTTATAATTATGTATTTAATGATTGGGAATATTGAACAGAGAATATTAAGCAGTTATATTCTTGAAAGACATTAATTCTCACTTGTCCAATCAGAAAATGCTATGTCATTTTTTTTTGTGTCTAATCAATATTAAATTGATTGTAGATATCGTTAATTTTATTTTGTGGGACATTAAAATCTGATTTCCAAATGGATATTCTACATTAGTAAATTAAACTTGACCTTCTATCCAGTCAATTTATAATTTTAAAACGGAATCTACATTTGCAATTGGAGGCCTTATTTTAATACTTTCTTATGGTCATAGTAACCAAAATATATAATTATGTTGAGATATTTTGTTCTCGAATAACTATACAAAACAATCTAGATAATATTTTATTTTTTATTTTTAAAAAAAAAATATCATGATCAAAATTATATTTTACTTATTACCAACTTCTAAGAAAAATTATCATAATGTAAAACAAATATGATTAGTAATAGTTTACAAACAGAGATAAAACTATTACAATTTAATAATGTTCCATAATAATATATATTATCTAATATTATACTATTAGTTTCATTGATGCCAAAAGTAAGAATTGTGATATCGAAGGGTTTATTTTGCCAAATAAATGAATATGTCAGTCTTATTTTCAGATTAAATAAAAATAATCCATGACATCTATGTAAAATAAATCTGATAACTATTGTAGGATTCCAATTTTATAAATATAATAATAAATCAAAATATTTAATATATTGTTGTCAGGTGAGATTTTAATTATATATTATTATAGTCTGAAAGACTACTAAAATAAAATTGATAATATTCAATACTTCTGAAAATAAATAAGAAAGAGAAATGTGGGGGTATAATTTAAAAATAATATTAATTAAAATAATTGTGATTAATTTTATTCATTGAGGTTCATTTTAATCAATTAATCATGATGACTAGTTAGCATACATGATTCATAATGTTATGTTAGAAAATAATTAAATAAGATGTCAATCTTACTATTTGATATATAACAGAATAATATGAGAGTTCAAATGTTTATTAAAATATATATAAACCTACCCTAAGTTATATATGGCATGAAATTACAAATGCATAAATTAAATCTTAATTGCACAATACTAATTATGCATTTATAGAATGCTTTAACATTATGTTATATATAGTTAATTGTGGAGATTAAATGATATGTATGGCATGAATATTGAATATATGTCCTTGATTTTAATTTTATGAGGAATTGTGATAAAGTTTAATAAGAAAACGAAATGTGGGGGTGCGAAATAAAATGTACTCATTTAATTATTGATCATGATAACTAATATATATATTGATTGTGATTATAGCTAATATGTATTAAATGAGACTACTTGATAATTTTCTCGTATGTTGCAAACAAATGTGAGAATTTAAATTATCATATATCATGACATGAGGCGATAAAAATTTATTGAGATATACATGCTTAATCTATCTTGATGTCTTAAATTACTTTGATTGTATTAGAATGCATGATTTTGACATTCTATTAAAAATACTATTATTGTTAGCTCATATATTTTATTCTAAGTGCGTGTGATTAATTTTATGTCACATGTTGCTACAAAATTAATGATATGCTTTTGAAAGCATTATTTCTAATTATAATAATTTGGTGAATATTATTTTGCAAGTGATTTATAAATAAAAAATAAATTACTTGCATGCTTGAGCAATAAATGATAATTCATTGACATGAAAATGTTAATGATTGACTAAAAGTTAAAGTCCATGTGTATATAGGATGAAAGTCCTAGAGTCATCGAGGGGATGAGATTTAGCCTAATGGGCCAATCTGGTGTGGGAACCCAACCTCTGTGATGGGCGATCCCCTGAAGGGGGTTCAATGGGTAAGAACAAGCAGATAGGTTGGCCAAGGAGCACAAGAATATTTAGATATGGAACTTATGTTCCAAACCCATCCCTATGGTGATCAGTGCTTCTGTGTAGTGTAATAAGATGAGTATCCCAAGTCGGTAATTCGTGAGATGTGACTCTACACACATTCTAGAGGGAACTCTTCTATATGAGAATAACCGTATATACAAGGCCGCGGCTACTGAGTTTAGGCAACCCGTAGAATATTCTCATGAAAAATCAAGTTAATGTGCATGGCCTCAAACGCACAACCCGCGATGTAGTTTTCTGTACTGTGTGTGTAATAATGTAAGTTCCGATCAAAGGAATCGTTGTTCAAGACCTGGTTCACTCCGATCTCCTCGGACTGAAATTATTGACACTAAGCGAAATCAAAACATTTTGCCCAATGCACAGTATAAACAATGGTAGCAGAAATATTTATATATATGTTTTTTAGTTTATTTATTTATTTTAAATTAAATTTTGAATTTTGTGGGGGATTGTTAGAAATTTATTTTAAAACTCAAAATTTAAATAATATTTATCTTAATATTAATGGTTTTTAACTTTATGATTTATAGAGCTAATTGTGAATTAATTCATTTAATTCAGTTTCTACATAGATGTTCATTATCTATTGCCTCAGAAAATCAAATCCAATAGATATTGAATATGAGCTGTGCGTGGCATACTGTTATTCATTTTAATCAATTGAAAAGCATAGCACAGCACTTTGCGCAAGTAACCGTTTGAGCTATACATGATGACCATTCATTCCTCAAATTCAACCGTTCAATTTCTTTAATATATATAAAAACTGAAATAGAGAATGAATGAGTATGTTAATTGTCATAAATGCACATATTTATCTTGTGTTAATGTCATTTGCCTATAAATAACACATGATACTTCAAGAAATGATCATCCAATATTCCATTCAACAATTCACATTCTCTTGCTCTTCCTATTAGCTCTATAATTCATAAATTCAATTTCTATTCTCCCACAAATAAATATTTTCTTTATAAAAACATATTATTCTGCTATCATTGTTGAAAGAAGCTACATCAACCTCTACCACGGTTGCGCCCGAAGGTAGAGGAATACCGGCGTAACTTGGGGCAAGCTTAACTGATTATTCCTGCGCTTAGGACGGGAAATTGCCTTAGGTCCGCATTTTGCAGCTCCGGGTAATAAAGTTTTAATTATATTCTTGATTATATTTTTAATATAATTGTTATTTATTTTATTGATCAAAATTCAGATTTAAAATTAGTTGGTTAGTTCATATTTTATTGATCAACGTTTTGTTAATTATCCGATAACTATAACAAATAAAAATAGAATACGGTTAAGATAATTTGTAATGAATAAAAATAAAATAGAATAAGAACAATTTATAACAAAAATGGATACACAAATGCTTTTATTCAACTCTTACCGTATCTGTATCCGTATCCGTGACGTCACTCCTAGATGATTTAGAGATCAGTGGTGCTCATTCATTTTGACTCACCAGTGGCCTCATTGGTTCATTCATTTTGACTCATACCAATTTAGTACATTCCTCTTTATCGAGTACAAAAGCATGTGATGGATCTTGTAACGGATCGAGTCTAGGGCTGTAAATGAGCCGAGTTTGAGCGAGTTACCTCCAACTTGAACTCGGCTCGTTTAATAAACGAGCGAGCCAACTCAAGTTGAGATGATAATAACGAGTTGTAGAGCCAATTCGAACTCAGCTCGTTATCAACTTGAGTTGGCTCACAACTCGTTTAACCAGTGATAGTATTACAACACAAGTTCAAACATATTTTGCACGAATCTCAAAGCACGAATAACAATCTAGAGATTCGGATTTGATTATTTTGAAATTTATTGTGACCAATACTATGTAACTTTATGTAACTCGAGTTATAAATGAGCGAGTTGGGGCCAACTCGAACTCAGCTCATTTATTAAACGAGTTGGCAAACTCGAGTTGTAAATGAATGAGTTAAAACGAGCTCTAAATGAGCGAGTTACGAATTCGAGCTCTTTTGCCCGGCCCTAATCGAGTCACAGAAAAGTTGAATAAAAGTAAAAATTAAATTATGATGCAATTTTACTTGATGTGCCTAGTTTTTTATAACAGACAAAATTAAAATGTGCCATGTGATTTATAAATGCAGTTCTTGAGATGACATCCCCGGTGAAGGCTTTGAACTCCGGCAAAACATCCAACTCAGTCAGAGAATTCTTGAGAATCAATAAGCGCTACGCCCTTTTGAGATGACAGCTACTTTTTGCTAGAACAAAACTCTGTCAAAATGAATTATAAATTATTCTTTGATAGAGATCATCATGAGTCTCACCTTGTGGCATCCACCGAAACTTAAAACTCACAATTAACCTCTCAAAAAATCATTGTATAGTAGAATTATTAGTTCGGCTCATTTGGATTGCACATTATCATGTATTACAATATTTCTAGTTGCACCCATAATCAGGTCCAAAACGCCAAGTTAATGTTGTTATATATATGCCACTTATTTAATTGATGCGTAAGCGTAAGCTTAAAATTTTCAAACATAATTAATTAATAAATTTAAATTGCCTCATAAATCTAAACTTTTGTGTAAATTTTAAAGCAGATTGAATAGCTTAGATCTGGCTTTAAATGAGAGTGTTGCCCAAAACCCTTTGAACCAAAACTTCACCCATAATTATATAGGGATCGACTAACTATCTCCCAGTTAATTTCCCTCATTCATCTCCCAGTCAATAACTACCTGTGGGGACCACTAATTAATTGGACATCATTAATTACTTGGGGGACCACATAATATTTGATAGATTTTTCAACTAACACGCGCAAATATGAATACCTATGTGCGCAAGTGTTAATATATAATATATCAAGTATTCATACTTAAGATACCAAGTATTTCGAAAAAAAAACTTGACACATCACACACTCATCTTTTACACATTTTTAGAGGTGGATTTTTTTTTCTCCGTTCAATCTCGTCAATATTTCTGATGCTCTGTGAAGAAATTTGCAAATCTAAAACCATGAATGTCTTCTATGCAATTTTCTCTTTCAAATGAGATTCATGATGACGTACTTTCGGGTTGTTCGTCGTGCAAGTATTCATACCCCATCGTGCAAGTATTCTTGAATCGTCGTGAATACCTTGTCATGTAAGTATTCATATCTTGTCGAGCAAATATTCATACCTCGTAATGCAATTGTAAATAATTCATGTCTGAAGTGTTTGTACCTAACATATTTTATCAAAAAAAATTCATATGGCACTGGATGACGTTTGAAAGTATATTGCAAGTATTTATACATCATTATGCAAGTGTAAATAGTTCATATGTCAAGTGTTAGTAACTAACATAATCTATGAAATTTTTATTGTTATTTTCATATGACACAGGATAATGTATGAAAGTATTAATTTCAAATATTGCAAGTATTCATATCTCATTATGCAAGTGCTGAAGTGTTTGTACCTAACATATTTTATCAAAAAAAATTCATATGGCACTGGATGACGTTTGAAAGTATATTGCAAGTATTTATACATCATTATGCAAGTGTAAATAGTTCATATGTCAAGTGTTAGTAACTAACATAATCTATGAAATTTTTATTGTTATTTTCATATGACACGGGATAATGTATGAAAGTATTAATTTCAAATATTGCAAGTATTCATATCTCATTATGCAAGTGTGAATAGCTCGTGTATCAAGTGTTTGTATCTAACATATTCTCTATCTTCTTTTTTTTCCTTGTGGCATTAGATGACGTTTGAAAGTATTAATCTCAAGTACTGTAAGTATTCATAACTCGTAATATAAGTATTTATACTTATAACTAAAGTATGAATTGTTACGTTAAAAAGTATCTTAATTTAATATTTTTTACAAATTACTCTATTTGATACTTGATTGTATTAATACATAATATGAAAAGTATTCATACCTATGCATTTATGTACTAATATTTATGTTATAAACTATGTTACATGGATACGGATACGGGTACATATATCGTATCAGATACGATACAGATACGACGATACGGTAATTTTCAAAATTTAGAATACAATATAGCTATTATTAGGGGTGAAAACGAAGCCGGATTATCCGGCGGATATCCGCTCCGTATCCGGATATAATCCGAATCCGGATAATCCGGATTCGAATAATTCCCGGATACGGATTCGGATAATTTTCGGAAATCCATAAAAGATCCGGATTCGGATACGGAGTCCTAAACGGAGCGGATATCCGGATTATCCGGATTCGGATAGTTTGGCCAAACCCATATAAAAGAGGAATAAATATTTGCTAAAGGTGGGATTTGAACCCATGTCCTCTCATCTCAATGCCTTTAGACTAAGCTTCAAACCACTACACCACAACATCTTTTGTTACCATACACTTATTTGATATATATATATTATATGAATAGATTATCTTTCATCTCTTATAAGTTCATTAATATTTATATTTAATGTTTTAATTAATATTTGTATTTTAGAAGTTCATATATCTTAATTATCCGACCATTATTCGTTTTATATCCGTATTCGAATCCGTATCCGTGGACTATCCGTTCCGTATCCGTATCCGTTTAAGGCGGATTTGGTTTTGAATTTTGATATCCGTTTACTATCCGTATCCGTATTCGTATCCGCTCATTATCCGACGGATGCGGATACGGTATTAGCATTATCCGCTCCGTATCCGCTCCGTTTTCACCCCTAGCTATTATACATATTATTTTTTATTATTTTAATTATATTATTAATTCAACACAATGATGCTAATAAAATTTGATAAAATTTGATGATTTTACTATGCTATCTGTCGCATTTTAAAAAAAAATTCAAATCCTTTTAGTTCTTCTTCGTCTTCTTCTTATAAATACAATAATTATGATATTGTAAAGGAACTAGACAAAATTTATGATTTTTCTATGAAATCGAAATATGAATACAATTCATCTAATATTTTATATTATTTTATGATAATTTATATTAACAAAAATTTCTGAGAATTTTGGGCCGGGAATAATGTCAGTATATATATAATGTTAGAAACAAAAGAACGAAAGGATAAATCTAGCTGGCTCAGGCTGAGGATAACAAAACTAACAATTTAATGCCTCTAGAAGTGGACCTTATCTTGGTCAGAGGCAACCTGTCTCGTTCGTACAGTTACCCATTCCTGGCCTATCTTTATCTAAATATCTCTCCAGAGGACCTTCCAAGTTGACAAATTTGTTCTTGCATATAGATTCTTAATTTTGATAGTTAATAAGTTAGTTATAGAAAGGTGGTTAGAAATTTTTATTCAATTATATATTGGTTAATAGTTTTAAATTTTGGAGATATATAATTTTTTTTATTAAAGGTCCCAATATATTCCAATATCTTTTTAGTTATTATTTTTGAGATTTGAACCTACATTCTCTTAAAAATATTGTTATCAGAACTAAACCGAACTGGAAGTTCCGGTCGGAATAAACTAGAACCAGACAGGTTTACGATTTGATCCATTATTAAGACCGAATATGCAATAGAACCATAAATATTTAATTAAATTAGTTGATTTTATAAGAAAAACCGGAGAACTAAACCAAACAAAACCGGTTTTGTATTGGTTTTGTGTCAGGCCAGTTATTTTCAATTTTGAAAGAAAGGTGCGGCTTTTGAGGTGAAAAAGTAGTATTCTTTTATGAGAAAAGTGAAATCTAACATGTATTTTTTTGTGGCCAATTATATGTAGTTATTTATGTTTTATAACATAGTTTTGTAAATAATTATGTGTTTGAGAATAATTTAATATTATTACAATATTATTTAACAAAAGTAAAAAAAACAAAATATAAAAATTCTAATATGGATTATTAGAGATTCATTGAATCACAAAAAAATAAAGAATTTCTATGTATTTATTCAATTTTATTATGAAGTATAAAATTATAAAATCTCTTTAATGAAAAAATATATATTTCATAATATTTTACTTTAATAATTTTAAAAATAAGTTTTACATTTGAGCTACAATAAATATATTATTTGTATTTTTATAATAAATAAAATTTCTTTTATAGTGCATTGTTTAATATGTATATTGGATTTATTACATAAAACATATTAAACAATGCATGTTAGATTTCGGATTGGTTGATCCATATTCTCACTTACATCTTATAAATATACAAGTATTTAAAAAACTAGCGGTCAAATTGGTTGATCCATCGATCCGATCAGTGAACCATTAAATCAGAGTTTTACCGATTCGACGTTCGGTCCAATTTTAATAACATTGCTTAAAAGAGAGATGATAACTTGTTTCACTACACTAAGCATGAAGTTCTCTTGGAGACAGGGGCGGACCCAGTGTAGTCCGGAGGGGCAGCCTGCCCCCCTGGATTTTCAAAAATTGTGGAAAAAAATAGATTGATTTCGGTTTCCCCCCCCCCCCCCCCCCCCCCCCCCCTCCTGAAAATTAGGTTGTCCCTCTTTGGAGAAAAACAGGTCAAGTTCTTTCTCTTTATTGCTGATAAGAATAAGCCACTATTTCTCTTGAATTTTGTTGTTCTAAAAATCTTCTTCTTTAGACCAATTTTCAGATAACAAATGAGAGAAAATAATCTTACAAAGGGGTCTCATATGTCATTGACTCAATAGAATGCTTCTTGTTATATTTTAATTCTTGGATAGGCTTGGTTTATGGTGAGCCTATGGCTTTTTCATGTATTGGTCTATGATGGTGTGGGTGTACGCAAAATGAAGAAGTCAAAATTAAATAAGGAATGCAAATAATTTAAATGGTGGCTCTATGACAGTGGACCCCACTGGTCGGATTGCCATCTAACACACCTAAATTGCACCCAAATATGCGTTAAATCTTGGAAAATCCATATAAAATCAACCGTTTGGAGGTTTTTCACGTTCTTCGTATCGAAATTCTCAGTTTAACGCGTAGAACATTATTATAGATTTTATTTTCAATAAATTCAAATCTCATTTTTGTGAATTTCAAAAAATTAGATTTTAAGACATTAAATCGACCCGATAAGCTAATGGGTTTGAACCTGATAAAATATTTGAATCCGATTTCTATTCCTCTCTGGCAAAAATCATGAGTCCTTGAAGATATATAAGTATGAGTGAGTCTATGGTACTATGCATATCACGGGTTGTTACCGTGCTACGGCTCTATATTTGAGTTTTCAAATCCTAACGGTCGATCCGAACCGTTCATCTTGTTCTCTATATTAATATGTGTTGGGAGACCAAATTTTACATTTTTTGAAAATTTTTTACTATTTTTTTAGATATTTAGAAAATCACTTGATCTGAAAATTCTGGACCATCCAAAAACAGTGATTTTCAATAAATCTAAAAAAATAGTAAAATAATTTCAAAAAATATAAAATTTGGTCTCCAAACACATATTAATATGGAGAACAAGATGAACGGTTCGGATCGACCGTTAAGATTTGAAAACTCAAATATAGAACCGTAGCACGGTAACAAATCGTAATATGCATAGTACCATAGACTCACTCTATAATTATTACCAAAAACGTGAAAGACAAGAATGGAATATTAACAACAATATATATAACACATTAATTCCTAGTTGCTGCATATACATTGCGCGCGCGTGCACGAAATTAATAATTTTCTAAATTATTTGACAACCGCATTCTTAATTCTTACGTACATTCAGCTGCTGCGCTGGTACAACAATCATGAAATATATAATAATGAAATAACTTATAACACCTTGAGCTATATATATATATACCCCTATCATTTCAGTTTGGTTCTGAAAGTGTGAAGTTTACGTTTAATTAGAAATTAGAATATTAATATATATAATCACAACTAGTGCTGTATATCATATATTGACATTCATTTAGAAAGTTAACTTGATAGCCACTACCAAGCAATTTAAAAAAAAAGACATTCATTTAGAAAGTTGATGATGTTCTAAGCCATATATCAAAGTGTTATCATGATAACTTAATGATGTCAAAGTCCTTGACCAACGAAATAATTTTTCATTGAATATGGCAACACTTTAGTGTGTGTCAGGATTGGAGTGGCTAATTAATCATCCCTAAAAAATTACTAAATATATGTACTACTAGTTGTAGTCTAGCTAATAGTTAGAATTCTATTTTGTAGTGTTGGGGATTTTTGTTCAAATTCCAGTAGCTAAATATTATGCATTTTACGTTTCAGTTCTCTCAATTTAGTTTTTTTTTTAACTTACCAATATATAATGGGATCATACTATATAAAACTAAAAAAATTAATCAAATAAATTCAATATAGATGATTAAAAAATTTAAAATTATGAGGTAGTTAAGTATTTTTTTTTTTTGACTTGATTGTAGTGGCCCTAGAGATAAAGAGAATGTAGAACATGCTATAAAATACAATTGCTTTATAGAAATGAAATCCTTGTAAAGGTTAATTTTGTGGCTCTGGCTGGATTTCATTTCTACCTTATTCAATTTATTTGGGACAAAAAAACTTCATTGTTATTATTATTGTTGTTGTATGATTTGTATATTCGTAGAAAATCACTATATTAGGCCTTTTTTTTTTTTATCTATCTGAAAAATTAATTAAAAAAAATATAAAATTTAATCTACTGATACATTATCAAGATCTGCCAACCGAAGATATAGGTCGATAGGGAAGGCCTCTTCGTAATATGCATATTAGTATATTACCATAACCTCGCTTAATCCTAATAATTTTAACAATGTTATAATATGTTGGGTTTCCCAATCTTTACTCGGCCCAAGAAGGCCCAGTCCAAACTGGATTTATGTGATTGAATAAAAACTGAATTAAAAGAGAGACTTTCCTGTGTTCTTTTGCGGGATATAAAGAGAGACTTATGGTTAGCAGGGATGTGATGGTGAATCTTTTACGCGTGTAGTGTAGAGATGACAAAATTTGCTCTTGAGGTTTCTTCCATGTTGGGTTCTCCTCGTCAGACAAAAATGGCTTGTTTACCCCTTCCTTTTTTATGTATGTCATTATGTTTTGTATGATGCACACAAGATATATGATGAAATGTTCAATATATTTTTCTTGTTTATTGGGTTGCTGACACAATGTTAAATAAAATATATTCAAAAGCTAGGTGTGATGATTGAATTATAATTAGTAATTATTTGATAAGTAATTAGGAATTTCTCACCAAATTAATTAACAAGCCCTTCATACAAGTATTGAACTAGATAAAGAACAACCCTTAAATAAATTTCATTATTCTTTATTTTTCTTTCAGGTCACTCTACAACTGCAACCAATGTTTAAGCGTTCGCTGACCTTTGTGACGCGCAGTGATGAAAACTTGGCAGAACAGGCTGTCAAATTTGGGCACCAACATGAGTTTGCTGACTTGGCATGGTATCCTGGCCACAGGAAGGTTCTGTACCGAAAAGATGATCGTGTCCCAGTAAATACATCTGGTAATGGTGTCTACGACTTCATTGGGTTCCGGTCGACTGCAACCTTGGCTATACAGATCAACCGGTTTGCTGGTACATGCTCATATTCATTTGATCTTAAATACAAATCAACAATGACTAGTTCAATCCTCACCAAATAAAGCCATTTCAAAACTGTCAGTTTGATAAACGGAATTTTAATGCCAGTTATTACATGTAAAGATTATTTTTCCTTTGATTTGTTGGCAACTTTATATTTGAGGATAGCCTTCTATTCACGGCCTCTGTCAAAATAAACTATAATTAGTTTATACAGGCAAAAGGATTGTATCAACAATGCAAGTATCACAAGTAAAACGAAACACCAAAATAAACAAGGACTTTTTTGAGCCAAGGAATTATACTAAGATAGCGTAAGTAGTCCTTGTATTTTTTTCATGTCCTAACCAGGGGCGAATCCATATTCAATGAATGGGGGTCAATTGCCCCCATTCATTTTCAATATTTTTGTATTTATACTCTATTTTTAATATAGTTTAAACTAAAATATTATGGATAGTGTGAAATTGACCCCCGTTCATAGTAGAATTTTTTTATATACTTGACCGTCATGCACGTTTGACCCCCATAGTCTAAAAATCTAGCTCCGTCCCTGGTCCTAACCCCAGAAAGACTATGATCTTTTCCGTAATGAGAAGCAGAGTTAAAACTTGAAACATCTTATTCAAATGTGGATGAATATATACAAATGTAGAGGATACCCTGGAAACAGCCAAAAGTGTCGATGGGAAATGTGCAGATTCACTACTCACCACATCCACGCTTGCACTTGCAGCCTACGGTCTGAAGAACAACGGCCTTCTTTTCACAGGCTACCCAGTTATAGGTTATCAGAACAAAATGCAGGCCTCTGGTGCATGTGCCTTTGGATCAGAAGATCGCCTGCTGACAGCATGCCCATGGGAGCCCCGGATTAAGGGATCCTTCTTCCACCAGACGACGATCAGCATTTCATTAGATAAAGTGAAGGAGTTTATATTGGATGTACAGAAGTTGAGGGATCTTAAACCGAGTGCTTTTTGTGGCTTGGAGCTCTATGATGGGATACTGATGCGGTATGTCAAGGCCTCATCAGCACACTTGGGGAAACAGTCTGATATGCTTGACTTTGACATCACTTATTACAGGTATGGTTTTTTTATTCATTTTTATTGTGCAATTATAAGATTTGCAAACATAAAAATGTAAAAAGCTCGTGGTTTCATAATTAACTCGAGAAATTTCTGCTAACAATTACACATTGTCAAGAAAGTAGATCTAATATAACACCTGATTTTATGTGGGTATAAGTTCGAGAAGGGTTCCAATACCTCATGTTTTTCATACCTCATCATACCAAATTTTATATTTTTGTTTTCAAAATCCAAATTGTCGATTTGAATCTCCCAACATGATATCCATATAGAAATATGCTTGGAGACCAAATTTTATAATTTTTGGAAAAAAATTACTATTTTTTACATAGGTAGAAAATCATTGTTTTTGAACGGTCCAAAAACAGTGTTTTTGTATATATGTTAAAAAATATTAAATTTTTTCCAAAAATAATAAAATTTCATCCCCTAGCATATTTTAGTATTGATTTCATGTTGAGCCGTTTGGATCAACAGTTTGAACTTTGAAAACGAAGATATAAAATATGAGTTATGAAAGGCACGAGGTATTGGAACTCTCCTCAAGTTCGAGATTAGAAAATTTTGGATGGATAGGGTATGTTCAACTTAAGACTCATAAGCTTCTTGTCTAGTGTCTGGTCAATGAACCAAATTATAATTTATTACTGTTGTTGAAACAAGTTGCTTTTTCTTTACCAGGAGCCGAGACCCAATGAGCCCAAGATTATACGAGGATTTCTTTGAGGAGATCGAGCAGATGGCATTGTTTAAATACAACGGGCTTCCCCATTGGGGTAAGAACCGCAACCTGGCATTCGAGGAAGTGATTAAAAAATACAATAACAGTAAGGCTTTTCTCGAGGTGAAAGGTAGGTACGACCCAGATGGGTTGTTCTCAAGCGAGTGGTCAGACCAAATTCTAGGGCTAGATGGCAGTGTGATTCTTAAAAAGCCAGGTTGTGCTCTTGAAGGCCTTTGCATATGCTCAGAGGATGTGCATTGTGCTCCTGATAAGGGATACTATTGTAGGGCTGGTAAGGTTTACAAAGATGCCAGAGTTTGCACTGATGTGAATTCGATCTAAGTCCAAATTTCAGATTTATTTAAGAAAGAGATAGGATTAGTTGGAATCTCTGCAAACCATGCCAGTATATATAATTGTAGCCAGCCTTTTGTGGTGAACTAATAGGTTGTTGGGTCATGCATATCATGTCAAACATGATATGATTTTAATTTACAAATAGGCCTTGTTCCCCAGCCGATCCCGGCCCAACTCGGCCTATTCAACTCTGAATTGGCTAATTTTCAGATTCATGATTTACAAATGGATATGATTAGTTGGAACCTCTCCAAAAATACAACAGGTTGGTTTGTTTAGCATGTACTTGGATTGCAGTATATGATTTTAATGTATGTATCATTGTGTGTATAAACCAATTTACTTCAATAAATTGATCAATGTCTATATTAATCTAAAGATTAGCCCTGAGTGACTATGTCATTCTTATGATTTCAAATTTTTAATTATGTATATTAAAATTTAATTAATTTTTTTAATATAATTCAGTCCATATCATGAAATATTTATTTGTAGTCTAGTAGTTAGAGCTCTATTTTGTTGTGGAAATAGAGCTCTAACTACTAAACCGAAAACCCTTGTATAGTAATATTTTTTTTCCTGGTGTTGATATTAAGTTTAATAGAGAATATGGTATTGTTGAGGATTCAAACATTACAAAATATAAAAATTATAATTTGTTAGCACATTTATAATTTTTATCCCATTATTTAAATAAAATAATATTAAATGTTTTATAAAACAGTTTTGTCGTAAATTATTAATTAAAAAACTATATAAAATGTTGAATAAATCAATTTTATCATAAATTAATAAATTATTAAATAAAAATCATATAAATGTAAATATAAATTAATCTAATAATAATAAAAAAATATGTACCTAACAAATATTATCTTATATAATTTCATATTTATCAATTATCCTATAGGTATCAGGTACAAAATAGTTTTTACCCATATTCTTTCCTAATAAACTAACTATCAAATTTTCTTACTCATATATATACCCTATAAATTAATAAAAAAAAATTACCTATACTTATCTTATCTCATACAGAACATGTCGAGTAAACAAATAAAATGATATCATTGACCCCATAATCTTACCCAAATTTTGAGTTTAGATCCGGACCATCTAAGGAAAGGTGTGCACTTGAAGGACTTTGTGTTTGCTCTGAGGATTTGCATTGTGCACCCGATAAGGTGTACTTTTGTTACAGTTTTGTAGACCCGGTAAGATTTATAGGGATGCAAGGGTGTGCAGCAATATCAGGAACTAGCTGTTGAAGGAATCACATGCATATGCACATAACAATAAATAATAGGTTATTCTTTGTCTCTCTCTCTTCTTTTTTTTTTTTTGAAAAATTGTCTTAGGATATATGATGAAAATGAGTCCTTAGTTAATTATGTTCTTTGTTGTGTATATATTGGTGTTTAAGCTGGAGCAAATTATAAAGATAATTACTTTCCAGGTAATATCGTACGTTGTTAATATATATCTTTTCTATATATGTGAAAACTTTACAATTGACAAAATGATAAATAATGTTTTATGAACCGATAAAGTCTGTGATAACAACTGTTATCTGCTATTCACAATGGAAAACACTTAACAGCCAGTATGAATCTATTTAAATACTTGAAACTAGTAAATAACATCTCCAAATAAAATGTATATTGAGGAAGGCTTTTCTATAAGTTAATTTTCATTTAGACTAATGAGATAACAGAGTACCATTAGCTACTCTGTTTCCAGGAAAAAGAATGACAAACTTAAGGTCATGTTTGGTTGCCGCGTAAATTTAGGGAGTACTAAGTTGCCAACTCCATTATTTATTCATCCTACATCTCGTTTGGAAATTTAGGTTATGACTTAAATTAATTCGCCGAGAGGATAGAGAAATTGAGATATGAATCTCTCTTAATTGTATTACATGGTCCAATAAGTTAATCTGCCCGAAGAGCTGCCAAGGCCGGGGGCCGAATAAAGAAGTGTGCAAATTTTACCACGTCTGAGTTAACATTGGAAAAAATGCATTTATAGTCTGATAGAGTCACTTTTTATTGGACCATGTAATAAAAGACCTGAAGGTTACCCAAGTTTTATATCTACCTCTTGATGTTTTTAATTCTGAATTTCGACATGATTTGAGGATATCTTGTTTATGGGACGTTTTACCAGAAAGCATGAACTCTTTTTAATGTTCGGATCCTCAACAATACCATATTCTCCATTGTTACTTAGCATATGCGTTGTACCGGTTTAACTTATTACCAGCATCCGTAAATTAGATTACAAAATTCATTGCTCAATTTATTGAAGTACAATGGTTTGTTCACACAAAAGTACATAAATTAAGATCAAATGGAGTTTGACATGATATGCATGACCCAACAACCTTTGCTACAATTATGCTAGCATGATTTGCAGAGGTTCCAACTAATCCTATCTCTTTCTTAAATAAATCTGAGATTTGGACTAGATTGAATTCACATTAGTGCAAACCCTGTCATCTTTGGAAACCTTACCAGCTCTGCAATAGTATCTTACATAAATCTGAGATATGAACTAGAATGAATTAATTCTCATGAGTGCAAACCCTGGCATCTTTGTAAACCTTACCAGCCCTGCAATAGTACCCCTTATCAGGAGCACAATGCACATGTTCTGAGCAAATGCAAAGGCCTTCAAGAGCACAACCTGCCTTCTTAACAATCACACTGCCATCTAGCTCTAGAATTTGGTCCGACCACTCGCTTGAGAACAACCCATCTGGGTCGTACCTGTCCTTCGCCTCGAGAAAAGCTTTACCATTATTGTATTTTTTCATCACCTCCTTAAATGCCAGGTTGCGGTTTTTACCCCAATGGGGAAGCCCGTTGTATTTAAACAATGCCATCTGCTCGATCTCCTCAATGAAATCCTCATATAATCTTGGAGTCATTGGGTCTCGGCTCCTGGAAAAAAGAAGAAGAGTAACTTGTAATTTCAGCAACAATAATAAATTATAATTTGGTTTGTTGACCATGCACTAGCTAGACAGGAAGATTATGAGTCTTACGTCGAACATATATACCCTATCCAAGTATCCATCCAGTATCTTCTAATCTCTAACTTACCCACATAGAATCAATTGTTAAATCTATGTTTTTGACAATCTGTAATTGTTAGCAGAAATTTCTTAAGTTAATTATGCAACCACAAGCTTTTTAAATCATACCTGTAATAAGTAATGTCGAAGTCGACCATATCCGACTGTTTCCCCAAGTATGCCGATGAGGCCTTGACATACCGCATCAGTATCCCATTATAGACCTCCAAGCCACAAAAAGCACTCGGTTTAAGATCCCTCAACTTCTGTACATCCAGTATAAACTCCTTTACTTTATCCAATGCAATGCTGACCGCTGTCTGGTGGAAAAAGGTTCCCTTAATCCTGGGGTCCCATGGGCATGCTGTCAGGAGGCCATCTTCTGATCCAAAGGCACATCCACCAGAAGCCTGAATTTTGTCCTGATATCCTATCACTGGGTAGCCTGTGAAAAGAAGGCCATCGTTGTTCAGACCGTAGGCTGCAAGTGCAAGGGTGGATGCGGTCACTTGTGAATCCGCACACTTGCCATCCGCATTTTTGGCTGCTTCCACGGTGTCCTCTACATTTGTATATATTCATCAACATTTGAATGAGATCTTAATTTTAAGCCTTTTTCTTTTGTGAAGTTACATAATATAGTTAACGCTAATTACGGAAAAGATCAAAGTCTTTCTGGGGATGGGACCTGAAAAATACACTGACTACTTGCCTAGCACAACTCCTTGGCACAAAAAATCCTTGTTTATTTTGTGTTTAATTTACTACTAATACTTGCATAGTTGATAAAATATTTTTGCCTCTATAAGCTAATAGTTTATTTTGACAGAGGCCGTGAAGAAAATGCTATCTGAAATCTATATATAGTTGCCAGCAATCCAAAGGAAAAATAATCTCTACATTAATAACTTCCCTTAAAATTCCGTTTATGATCAAACTGACATTTTTGAAATGGCTTCTCTTTTTTTTCTTTTTTTTTGAAAAGCATGGTAGGAGCATGTACCAGCAGAACGGATGGTCTGTATAGCCAAGGTTGGAGTCGACCGGAACCCGATGAAGTCATAGGTACCATTACCAGATGTATTTACTGGGACACGATCATCTTTTCGGTACAGAACCTCCCTGTGGCCAGGATACCATGCCATGTCCGCAAACTCGTGTTGGTACCCAAAGTTGACAGCCTGTTCTGCCAAGTCTTCATCACTGCATGTCACAAAGGTGAGCGAACGCTTAAACATTGGTTGCAGCTGTAGAGTGACCTGAAAGAGAAATAAAGAATAATGCTATTTATTGAAGAAGGTTTGTTCTTTATAATTTGGTTATTCAATACTTGTATGAAAGGTTCTTGTTAATTAATTTGGTGAGAAATTGCTCATCGCATTTCTGCGATTTTGGCTGCAAATTGGTAATTTTCAAGACCTATATAATTATCTTAAGGTAAATTACTAATTGAATAATTATTATCAGCTAGTTTTTATAGTATGTTTTATTTAAGATTGTGTTGGGAATCCAATAAACAAGAAAAATATCATTGAAATTTCATCATATATATATCTTGGGGGCACCATATAAAACATAATGACATACATAAAAGGCTAGAGTTTTTGGATGGTTTCCGAGTTGGTAAAATACATGGGAAAAAAATATTTTTAATTCTTCATCATTTTTAAATTGTTTATGGCTAGCGTTGAGGTTTGGTTCGATATACCCCATCTAGTTAATTTTTCACATGCGTTATGCGTAACGCTGTAGAGAGCTTGGCTGGACTCTTTGACTTCTCTATTATTTTTTATTTGATCCAGGTTGGTGCTTCCACATGACATGCATGTACATATTTATGATAATTAATTTGAGTTTTTCTATGGTGTTTTCTTATAAATTTTTTGTGGTGTTCTCTACCATCATCATCATCATTGTTTTTTTTTTCATATTTAAAATTAATTTAAAGCAATTGATTTGATAAAAAGATCTTTGTTAACTTTTATTATTATATATAATGCTAATATGTAATAACTAAGTTTATGAGAAATGTTAAAATATTTTTTATTTTTGTGTTTCCATATCAATCATGCATTCACTTTTAAATTTTCTAATACTAAAAATTCTGAAACTTATATGTCAAAGTAAAAAATTTAGATGAGATATATATATTATTTCATCTACATATATGTCCATAAAATTTTCTTTTCGATTTTGTTTTTATATGAATATATAAGTTGAAAAAATTATCATTCAGAAATTATCCATATCAGTATTTTTTTTTTTATAAATTCTTAATAACAATTCAAAATAAAATTGTGTCATCATCTTTACATATGCATACAAAAAATAAAATAGGTAACGGATTTATTTTGATATTTGAGCACTAACTTGTAAGTTATTAAAACTTTAAAAATGAAGATAATGGAGATACAGAGAAAAATACAACATTTGAAACGTTATCAATTTTCAATTAATTAATATATTGCACTACATATATCTAACAAAATAATGTATTAAAAATTCCTCGTCGTGAGCTTGTACTTAAAGTATAAAAGCTCGTGATCCATGCATAGACTATACATTATTAATTATTCATACATATATACCTGAGAGATAACCCCAAGAACACCAAGGGACACCTTAGCCGCATCAAGATCCGGGTCGCCGGCCTTTAACACCCTAATTCTCGCATAACTCTGGTCGGCCGGTGCAGGTGTGACTAGCCTCATCTCGGTCACGTACTCGTGGACTGCGCTTCCCTTCTCCTGAAGTGAGCTCCCATGTGCTCCAGTCGACAGCAACCCACCGATTGTCAGACCATACCAATACGGTACATAGGGAAGTGCTAGGTTAGCCTTGGCCGCCGCCTCGATTAATGCCTTCAGCGTTGTCCCGCTTTCGACTGTTATTTTCATTGTATCGTTGTCTATGTTTACCACACGGTTAAGATTAACTGTGCTTATTATTAACCCATTAGATCCGCCTGGACATGTCAACTTTGGGATGCTGTTAGAAAATCGCGTTGCGACCTTCATTTTGGTCTTGGAGGCGGTAGCATTCGCGACAATTTCCAGGAGTTGTTGTTCAGAGGAAGGGTACATGACACTGAGAGCATGACACGTGGAGCGATCGGGAAATGCCCCGTATGCATTTGTGACAATGCAATTGTATGTGCCGGTTGTGCACTGAACTGTACTAGGCGGGGGGCTCGCAATGGCAAGGTAGGGGAGGAAGAAGAAGAGTACATGGATTGATACAAGGAGTTGAATAGTTTTTGTTAGTGTTGGGCTTTTCATCATCTTATTTGGTGATTATGATATAATAAAACTTGGAATTTATTTTGGAGATATGATTGTTATGAACTTCTTCTCTTGATGTCTTCTTATAATGGATTGTTAGAGAATGTAATACATATTATTGTGTAAACGTGGAGCTCATGGTGGGTTGTGTCTGGATTTAGAATTTTCTATTGCCATTACTGGTAGCGCTGGCATATATGAATAGTTTGCAGTTGGCTTACATTTTTGTGATTTTTTTTATTTATGCTTGATTGCATTGAATAGTTTGCAGTTGGCTTACATTGATGCGGCTAAGGTGTCCCTTGGTGTTCTTGGGGTTATCTCTCAGGTATGTATCAATAATAATTAATGTATAGTCTAGGCATGGATCACGAGTTTTTACTTTTTAAGTACTTGAGCTCACGACGAGGAATTTTTAATACATTATTTTGTTAGATATATGCAGTGTGCAATATATTAATTAATTGAAAGTTGATAACGTTTCAAATGTTGTATTTTTGTCTGTATCTCCATTATCTTCATTTTTTAAGTTTTAATAACTTACAATTTAGAGCTTAAGTAGACAAATAATTCCGTTACAAATAAGATCTATTTTAATTTTTTATACATATATAAAAGATTGTGACACAATTTTATTTTGAATTGTTATTAAAAAATTATAAAAAATCACTGATATGGATAATTTCGAACGATAATTTTTTCAACTTATGTATTCATAATAATATATATATCACATCTAAATTTTTTACTTAGATATATAAGTTTTAGAATTTTTAGAATTAGAAAATTAAAAAATGAATGCATGATTCATAAGGGTGAAAACGGAGCGGATAATGCTGATCAGCAAACAGATAATGAGCGGATACGAATACGGATATGGATAGCAAACGGATATCAAAATTCAAAATCAAATCCGCCTTAAACGGATACGGATACGGAACGGATAGTTCACAGATACATATTCGAATACGGATATAAAACGAATAATGGTCGGATAATTGAGTTATATGAAATTTTAGATATAAATATTTAATTATTAATTAATAAAACTTAAATATAAATAAAAAATGAATAATGCCTATACGTGGCATAGAGTATAAACAAGAAAATACATTCAAAAGGTTCATGTCCAATAAAAAATGCACACGTGGTGTGGAATTTGAACCAAAGATGTTTGCCAGTCAGTAGGGTTGAATAATAATAATTGGATAGCTTATGTTTGTTTAAACTTTCTTCATTTGTTTATTCAATCGGGTCCAGATGTAAACTCCCCCATCCACAGCCCAATCAATGCTCGGCTAAGCATTATAATATCGCTACAGCAAACCACAATAATTTCATTCACGTGTGAAACTGATCAGTTAACATGAGGCTGAGCTGGAAAATTTCTGCAAAATAAATTAAAGTTAACAAAGATCTTTTTTATCAAATCAATTGCTTTAAATTAATTTTAAATATGAAAAAATCAATGATGATGATGATGATGGTAGAGAACACCATAAAAGATTTATAAGAAAACACCATTGAAATACTCAAATTAATTATCATAAATATGTACATGCATGTCATGTGGAAGCACCAACCTTGATCAAGGGGTTTCTTTAATAAAAAATAATAGAGATGTCAAAGAGTCTAGCCAAACTCTCTACAGCTCTCTACAGCGTTACGCATAACGCATGTGAAAATTAATTAGATGGGGTATATCGAACCAAATCTCAACGCTAGCTATAAACAATTTAAAATGATGAAGAATTAAAAATATTTTTTTCCCATGTATTTTACCAACTCGGAAACCATCCAATAACTCTAGCCTTTTATGTATGTCATTATGTTTTATATATATGGTATTTTTCTTGTTTATTGGATTCCCAACACAATCTTAAATAAAACATATATACTATATATAAAAGCTACCTGATAATAATTATTTAATTAGTAATTTACCTTAAGATAAATATATAGGTCTTGAAAATTACCAATTTGCAGCTAAAATCGCAGCAATGCGATGAGCAATTTCTCACCAAATTAATTAACAATAGCCTTTCATACAAGTATTGAATTTATAACCAAATTATAAAGAACAAATTAACCTTCTTCAATAAATAGCATTATTCTTTATTTCTCTTTCAGGTCACTCTACAGCTGCAACCAATGTTTAAGCGTTCGCTCACGTGACGTGCAGTGATGAAGACTTGGCAGAACAGGCTGTCAACTTTGGGTACCAACACGAGTTTGCGGACATGGCATGGTATCCTCGCCACAGGAAGGTTCTGTACCGAAAAGATGATCGTGTGCCAGTAAATACATCTGGTAATGGTACCTATGACTACATCGGGTTCCGATCGACTCCATCCTTGGCTATACAGATTACCCGTTCTGCTGGTACACGCTCATATTTATTAATTAGATCATAAATACAATTAACAATTAACTTCAATCCTCAGCAAGAAAAGCCATTTCAAAAATGTTAGTTTGATAAACGGAATTTTAAGGAATTAACTTCAATCCTCAGCAAGAAAAGCCATTTCAAAAATGTTAGTTTGATAAACGGAATTTTAAGGAAAGTTATTAAATTAGAGATTATTTTTCCTTATCTCATTCAAATGTTGATGAATATATACAAATGTAGAGGACACCGCAGAAGCAACCAAAAATGCGGATGGCAAATGTGCGGATTCACAAGTGACCGCATCCGCCCTTGCACTTGCAGCCTACGGTCTGAACAACGACGGCCTTCTTTTCACAGGCTACCCAGTGATAGGCTATCAGGACAAAATTCAGGCTTCTGGTGGATGTGCCTTTGGATCAGAAGATGGCCTCCTGACAGCATGCCCATGGGACCCCAGGATAATTAAGGGAACCTTCTTCCACCAGACAGCGGTCAGCATTGCATTGGATAAAGTAAAGGAGTTTATATTGGATGTACAGAAGTTGAGGGATCTTAAACCGAGTGCTTTTTGTGGCTTGGAGGTCTATAATGGGATACTGATGCGGTATGTCAAGGCCTCATCGGCATACTTGGGGAAACAGTCGGATACGGTCGACTTCGACATCACTTATTACAGGTATGATTTTTTTATTCACGTAAAAAGCTTGTGGTTGCATAATTAACTTAAGAAATTTCTGCTAACAATTACAGATTGTCAAAAACATAGATTTAACAATTGATTCTATGTGGGTAAGTTAGAGATTAGGTATGTTCGACATAAGACTCATAAGCTTCTTGTCTAGTGTATGGTCAACAAACCAAATTATAATTAATTATTGTTGTTGAAATTACAAGTTACTCTCTCTTTTTTTCCAGGAGTCGAGACCCAATGACTCCAAGATTATATGAGGATTTCATTGAGGAGATCGAGCAGATGGAATTGTTTAAATACAACGGGCTTCCCCATTGGGGTAAAAACCGCAACCTAGCATTTGAGGAGGTGATGAAAAAATACAATAATGGTAAAGCTTTTCTCGAGGTGAAGGACAGGTACGACCCCGATGCGTTGTTCTCAAGCGAGTGGTCAGACCAAATTCTAGGGCTAGATGGCAGTGTGATTGTTAAGAAGGCAGGTTGTGCTCTTGAAGGCCTTTGCATTTGCTCAGAACATGTGCATTGTGCTCCTGATAAGGGGTACTAATGCAGGGCTGGTAAGGTTTACAAAGATGCCAGGGTTTGCACTCATGAGAATTAATTCGATCTAGTTCATATCTCAAATTTATGTAAGATACTATTGCAGATCGTGGTAAGGTTTCCAAAGATGACAGGGTTTGCACTAATGTGAATTCGATCTAGTCCAAATCTCAGATTTATTTAAGAAAGAGATAGGATTAGTTGGAACCTCTGCAAATCATGCTAGCATAATTGTAGCAAAGGTTGTTGGGTCATGCATATCATGTCAAACTCCATTTGATCTTAATTTATGTACTTTTGTGTGAACAAACCATTGTACTTCAATAAATTGAGCAATGAATTTTGTAATATAATTTACGGGTGTTGGTAATAAGTTAAACCGGTACAACGCATATGCTAAGTAACAATGGAGAATATTGTATTTTTGAGGATCCGAACATTAAAAAGAGTTCATGCTTTCTGGTAAAACGTCCCATAAACAAGATATCCTCAAATCATGTTGAAATTCAGAATTAAAAACATCAAGAGGTAGATAAAACTGGAATAACCTTCGGGTCTTTTATTACATGGTCCAATAAAAAGTGACTCTATCAGACTATAAATGCATTTTTTTTCCAATGTTAACTCAGACGTGGTAAAATTTGCACACTTCTTTATTGTGCCCCCCGGCCTTGGCAGCTCTTCGGGTAGATTAACTTATTCGACCATGTAATACAATTAAGAGAGATTCGTATCTCAATTTCTCTATCCTCTCGGCGAATTAATTTAAGTCATAACCTAAATTTCCAAACGAGATGTAGGATGGATAAATAATGGAGTTGGCAACTTAGTACTCCCTAAATTTACGCGGCAACCAAACATGACCTTAAGTTTGTCATTCTTTTTGCTGGAAACAGAGTAGCTAATGGTACTCTGCTATCTCATTAGTCTAAATGAAAATTAACTTATAGAGAAGCCTTCCTCAATATACATTTTATTTGGAGATGTTATTTACTAGTTTCAAGTATATAAATAGATTCATACTAGCTGTTAAGTGTTTTCCATTGTGAATAGCAGATAACAGTTGTTATCACAGACTTTATCGGTTCATAAAACATTATTTATCATTTTGTCAATTGTAAAGTTTTCACATATATAGAAAAGATATATATTAACAACGTACGATATTATCTGGAAAGTAATTATCTTTTTAATTTGCTCCAGCTTAAACACCAATATATACACAACAAAGAACATAATTAACTAAGGACTCATTTTCATCATATATCCTAAGACAATTTTTCAAAAAAAAAAAAACAGAGAGACAAAGAATAACCTATTATTTATTGTTATGTGCATATCAGCATATGCATGTGATTCCTTCAACAGCTAGTTCCTGATATAGCTGCACACCCTTGCATCCCTATAAATCTTACCGGGTCTACAAAAGTACCCCTTATCGGGTGCACAATGCAAATCCTCAGAGCAAACACAAAGTCCTTCAAGTGCACACCTTTCCTTCAACACAATTACACTCCCAGCTAGACCTAGAATTTTATCAGACCACTCGCTAGAGAACAAGCCATCCGGATCATACTGCTCCTTCACTTTGAGAAAATACTGACTATTTGCATATTTCCTGATGACGCTATTGAATGCCAGATTGCGGTTCTTGCCCCAGTGGGGTAACCCATTGTACTTGAAAAGAGCCATCTGCTCGAGCTCTTCGATGAAATCTTCATTTAATCTTGGTGTATTAGGGTTGTAATTCCTGATTAATTTAAGAGGCAAATAATGTTCAACACATGTTTCTTACAAAAACCAAAATATGGAATTGAACTAAGAAATAATTAATTAACCAACGAAGTTTGTCCCAAATTAGAAAGAAATATAGTTACTTATAGATATGGTTATGATCTTTTTCGTTGTTTGTGTTTATCTAGAAATTGAACCTTAGAAATTGGTGTACAAAAGCGCAGTAAATCCACTGCTGATAGGGAGCGCCTATATTAGTCAATAAATTTCTTTTGTACATTGATAGAAATAGAAAGGAGATACATAGCGTATGCTGTATATAGATAGCTTTTGCTTAGAGTTTGTTACATATTCGGTTATGTTATTATATTGAAACCCTTCATTGTATAAAGGCCATTCTGTACATGTACTGATATACATTAAAAAAAGATTCTCTCCATTGAACAATTATAATATAGTTGTATATGGAAAAACCTATAAATTAGAAATTTTTAATCTACGCCACATACCATATTAATTAGCTATTTAGGCATTTAGCTACTTATATGACGCACATTTATGTGGTATCATTTATAAACAGCTGCACTGTGTAATTAATGCTGACAAATATGTATAGTTATCCAAATATAACATTACCTGTAGTAAGTGATGTCAAAATCTAGCATGTCAAATGGCTTCCCCAAATATGCCGATGATGCTTTAACATATCGCATCAAAATGCCATTATAGATATCGAAACCACAAAATGCTTTGGGGTTAAGATTCCTCAGCTTCTGCACATCCAAAATAAACTCTTTTACTCTGTTTAGTGGGATGCTGACAGCAGTCTGGTGCAAGAAAGTCGCCTTGATTCGTGGGTCCCATGGGCAAGAAAGTCGCCTTGATTCCTCAGGCCCAAATGCACAACTCCCTGATGCTTGCATTTTGTTCTGATAACCTATAACAGGGTAGCCCGTAAAAAGAAGGCCATTGTTCGTCAGACCGTAATGGGCAAGTGAGAAGGCCAAGTTGTTCAACTCTGATGCGAGGCATTTTGCATCAGCATCTCTCCTTGCCTCTGAGGATTCCTCTGCAATTCAGTAATTTTTAAGGCCTAACTAATTAAGATATCAATAAATATTTTCAACAAACTATCAAAACCATAATATTCGTTATCTTGTTATAAGTCTTAATTAACACATACAATTGGTATATGTATTTATCAGTCTCGTTAGTTGTTACCAATATAGTATCACTATATAAATCTAAAAATCCATAAAAAGAACAACCACAAATAATATATTTTATGAATCATAATATAGGTAAAATTATTAAAGCTGATCAATAATAATAATTTCTGCACTTAGTTCAGTAGAGGTAAATGACAACCACGCACATGTAGCGGAAAAGATCGATGTACTTGTTCCATACTTGTACAGCTTATAGTTCAAATTTGGGCTCCCAAAAAGCTGAAAATGCAGCTGTTAATTAGGACCTATTTATGACATTGGAAAATCAACTTGTGGTGAAAAATGTTTTTACTTAATTCCTTCCATGGAAGAAGTATAAAAACATTCCTAATTAGGAATTTACATAGATCTAACATGTTTTGTTTAATTAGTATCTTATAATCAGATTAATCAAAATTTCAAATGTTAGAGTACATGCATGAATGTGTCTACCTTCTAATCTATTAGCCAACGTAGCTGCCGATGGAGTGGGTCGGAACCCAATGAAATCATACACTCCATCACCTGATACATTCACTGGTACGCGGTCATCAAGACGGTACATGACCCTGTTGTGGCCTGGATACCAGGCAATATCAGCAAACTCATGTCGCAGCCCGAAAATGACAACCTGCTCTGCCAAGTCAGAGTCATTTCTTGTGGAGTAGGTTAGCGAGCGCTTGAACATTGGTTGCAATTGTAATGTGACCTGAAAATTAGAAACATTAAAAATAGTGACATTTGATGAGATTGTGTTAGACAATCCGTCATCTTTTTTCTAAGATGATCACAATTTTTCATCATTTTGGCACAATTTAGTATATAAATATATTATTTAACTAATTTCATTTTATTTTGTGTGTTTCTTTTTTTTTCTTGGGTTCCGCCACCATTACATGTTCGTGTCCTTACTCTAAAAAAAAAAAAAAGAGGTGAAAGAAATATCCTTTGTTTATGTGAGGTTAATCATCATATTCTGATAATTTTGCAAATCTTTTTAAAATAAAAGAGCAATTTTGCCTCTTGGTTTTAAACCGTTCCACATGTGAAATTAACATGAAAAAAAAATGGGTAATAAAGAAGGCAAAGGCTTCTATGGACAAATTTTCAATTGGGACTGTTCATTTCTTCCTGTGGTTTAATAAAGAAATATTGCCATGTGAAATTAACATGAACAAAACTTCCTGTGGTTTATTGCAAAATTCAACTTTTTCTTAGTCTGGCAAAAACTTGAAATGCATGTTGTGCCTTGTGGGGTCGTTTCTGAATATGTATTATCCTCAAATGTGTACAATTAAGACGCACCTGAGAGATTACCCCAAGAACACCAAGTGACACTTTTGCCGCATCCAGGTCAGCATCGTCAATTTCCAGCACTCTGATTGCCGTGTAATGTTGAGCGGCAGGTGCTGGTGTGACCAGTCTCATCCCTGTCACGTACTCATGCACTGCACTTCCCTTTCCCCAGAGCGAGCTCCCGTGGGCCCCAGTCGACAACAATCCGCCAATTGTCAACCCCCACCAGTATGGCACATAGGGGAGCGCTAAGTTGGCCTTAGAAGCAGCCTGGATCAAATCCTTGAGATTCATGCCGCTTTCGACTGTTATACGCATTGTTTTCATATCCAAGCTGACCACCCGGTTAAGATTTCTGTGTTTAAACAGATACATTTCAAATGAATAGTTTTCAGGTTTCTGTATATCTAAAGTTTACAAGTTTAATTAGGATAAATTGGAGGAGTCAAAACTTACCGTGTGCTGATTAGGATCCCATCGGACCCACCAGGACATGTCAGTTTGGGAATGCTGTGAGAGAATCTCGTGACGACTTTCATCTTCTTCTTAGAAGCGGTTGCCTTGGCCACGATGCGAAGTAACTCATTCTCTGAGGATGGGTAGACAACCTGGCTGGCATGACACGTCGACCTATCAGGAAATGCACCGTACCCATTTGTAACTGTGCAATCTGATGTGGCCTTAATGCAGTGCACCGGATCAGGTGGAGGACTTGCGGCCGTGAGAGAAAATGGTAAGGCGAGGAAGAAAATGTAGATTGCTATTAGCCTAGAGCTTTGCATTCTTATTTTAGAGATGAGAATTTTTGAATCGATTGTATAGAAATGAAGTATGTCAATATTACATACTACATATAAATAGATGTTAATAGTTTTGAGTGGTGCAGCTGTGTCTGTGTGGCACATGATCATTTTTTTCTCATGCGTATTTTAATTATGTCAATGATATCGCTAAACCATGCATGTATATATGTATTTTCCTAAATTAATATATGTAATTACTATGCATTAATTGACCTCTCCGTTTACGAGATTAAATCAAGGGTATGTAGTAACGATCTCATCCTCCCTTGCACATTATTACAGGAAATTATAAATGTTTTTTTTAAGGTTTGGAAATTATAAATGTTAAAATGTATGTATTGACATATATAGTTTTTTGAAAGAAATTCAAGCCCAAAATTATCCTTGATATAACATAGCTAGAGCACAATCATGTAGAAAGGCCCAGCCCACAGTTATCCATTCATTTATGATAGGACACAAATTATTAATAAAATATTTTGTCAAAAACAGTCTGTTTGAACCAATGTTGTAAATAACGGTATGCGGTTATCGGACAGACAGAGTACTGCCAAGTGATTAATTGAAAATAATGGGCTAAAATTGGAAATAACTGACTGATAATTAATCGGGAAAATTCGTGACGCTTTGGTTACCGCCAAGGACTAATCGATCGACCGATTAATCAGCCTAAACAAACGTTTTTCACAACACTGGTTTGAACTATAGAGAAACAACAACTAGCCGCTGGTTCTTATATGTCACACCCCGAGACAACCCGCCACGTATTTATACGTAAGGCGTGTGCACATCACATACATTATCAATAACAGTATGATATAAAGCCACATTTATTCCATAAACAAACGAGTTCAACAAACAATAATGGCAGGCATGGCTAGTAACACAAGCGCTGCCATGCCTGCTCAATATATCAATTATTGAATCATGGAAATAAAAATAAACATGTGGCAATTTATAAATCACAAGCCTTCCCGCTTAGTCTCACTCTTGTCCTTGCTCGAATCATTCCTCTTCATACCTGGAACCCACGTAAAAGTGGAACGGGTGAGAGATCGAACCTTCTCTCAGTGCGGGATTTAGTTCCAGCCCAGAGCTTATAAAACTTTTACTTATATTCACAAATATGAAAATACATAAATAAAATGC
This sequence comes from Carex rostrata, assembly GCF_964058835.1. Classification (NCBI taxonomy): domain Eukaryota; kingdom Viridiplantae; phylum Streptophyta; class Magnoliopsida; order Poales; family Cyperaceae; genus Carex; species Carex rostrata. The sequence goes on from NC_135937.1 coordinate 6,644,572, forward strand.
GTATGCTTCTTCCAATGCAATGTATATCCTATTGTTACTTCATTCATTTACTTTCATTTATTTAAAGAAAAATCCGTTAATCTTGTTCGTTTGCCTCACTAGACGGTGAATTCATATGCCGCTAGGTCTTGGCGTGATAGGACCGCTTCCGCCTGCAATCACGTCCGTGAAAGGACCGCTTGCGCCTACGATCACGTCCGTGAAGGGACCGCGTCAGCCTACAATCACATCCGTGACAGGACCGCTTTTGCCTACAGTCACGTTAACGAGGGGTCCAGTCGAAACTAAACCCAATGTATACATCCCAATATGCAAGCATATTGGCCCCTGTTCAATTACCATATTCGTTTGTTTTCAAAACACATTTATTCAATCACACAATTCATGCCATGCTCAACACATCCTATTCATGCAAGTCCATTGGTCAATATATGAATCCTATCATTTCATGCAATTTATTTATGTCTACTCAAGTCGAATGGTTCGAAGACAACATGCATAAATCCAACTAATGCAATAAAAATAAACAGTTGAATGAACAATAAGAAAGTAAAATAGTTTTATAAAGTCTAGGAAACCCGCACCTGTTTACGTAGTAAATTCTTGACCGTTATCTACATCTCTTACTTTCTCAAGAATTGAACCTAAGAAATAAACATACCTCTAATTAATAAGGTTTGAGTTCACATATTCTTATTTTCTAAAGTTCCCTATTTTTTATTATATTCATATATTTTAAGTCTTAACTTCTAAACTTTAATTAGTTTAATTCTTTGATATTATAATACTATTAAGTAAGACAATTTGACAATTAAAAGAAAGAAAACAACTAAAGCAATTTAAAAATTTATGTCACAGATCCTTTTTGATTTATTATTATATATCTTTAATAATTATAAATAAATAAATCAAATAACCGAAACTTGTTTATTTAGGAATCCAACTTTCTTTTATCTAAGGAATATATAATAGTTTTGTTTTTAAATTTTGACATCCAACAAACAAAGCAAAAAGTGAAAATTTATTTGAAAAGAAGGAAATAAATTATCTAAAATAATTCATAGATGGATAACGGTTTTGACAAGAATTAATATTTAATATTTACTAACTAAGAAAATGGTGAGTATCCAAACATATATAAATTTAGTAGAATATAATTTAATAGTCAAGACTTTATCATTAAAAACAAAATGAGAATTATGATCGAAACTTATTACTTAGAGTTTGCAGTTTAGGAAGGTATGGGCAACAGTCACTGTTTCTGATGGTTCTCGACGGTCGAAACTCCGATCGGGATGAATCCAGCGCTTATGGTTCCGTATCGCCGAACACTACAACTCTCGTGTTGAACACTTCTTCAAAATCTGGATTGGGCTTTAATGGACCATAATTAATCAATCTTACCGACTTGGGCTAATGACAAATTATGTTTTCTGCAGTTTTAATTTTCATCCTTAAAGATAAAGTTACCTAGACTTATAGGTTCGGAATTTGGGAAAATTTACTACATAATAGTCATAGGATTTTCTGTTACGGTTTCAACCAGACTGATTTCAACTTAATTGGAATTTCCAGTGAGTAGGAATTGTTAAATTAGTCGACATAGGTCTGCAATTTCCGAACAGCACTGTTTACTGATTTTAGAATTTTATGGACAATTCTACGTTCGGAATTTGGGGTAGGTTTCTAAACAAAAGTTGTAGATACTGAAGTTAACTTTTCAGGTATTAAATTTCATTTAATTCAGAATTAATATGAGTGAGCTGCGATTAGAATACTAACAACTATCTGTCTGAAAAATCCAGCTGAAGTTAAATTCAAAAGGTTATCAAAAATAGGATAGTTCAGATCTAGGTTTTAATTATAGGTTCGATTAGTATTTATATCCTAATTGTTGCGGTCAGGTAAGAAAACATTTATTTTAGAAATGTTTGTATTTTTCTACAAGATTTATTACGATATTTTCTATATAGATAACTATGTGTGCAATCCTAACTCAAGGTGTGTGTATATAGATTGGTCTTTCATTTGGACTCTTTTTTTACAAAGTGCTTAAACTTTCTTTACATTCTAAAATGTATCTAGTCATGATGAAGCGTTACATATATATATTATAATAATCTTTACGTTCCCTCGTAATGATTTTTTAATAACTAAAACGTTGACGTGACGGGACGTTACATCCTTCCCCCCTTAAAAATAATTTTGTCCGCAAAATTCAAATATAAAATTAAAAAGTTGATGTGACGAACGTTACATTATATGATTCTGGGTTCCATAGAAGAATGCCCGAAATTTTCATTAATAGGAAATTAATTAAATAAATATCGATAATGGAGAATGAATCTGAATTTTTTCGAGATACTGGAAAACATGATAGTGTATAACGTTCTCTGAACGTTATAGACTATCACGGCCAAAATTAGCGATAAACTAATTACCGCACTTATTAATTAACTAAAAAGCAAAAAAAAAAAAAAAATTACTGGACGATCACGTCCAACAAATGCATTGCCCAATTTGAATTTTCATGCTTTCCTTTTGACGTACAAGTGATAGACTTTTAATGGTTGAATAAAAAGAAAGAAATATACAAGTGACTCTCAACTTCTCATAGAAAGAAATACAAGTAGGATAAAGATGATAGACTTTGAACTTACAGATAGGCTTATTTATTCAACCACAAGATTTTGACTCTTTGCTATTGGCTGGACAAATGCATTGGTTTTCCTCCAATTTGAATTTTCATGCATAGTGGCTGGAGTTATCACGTCCAGTAAATTTTTTTTAGTTAATTAATAAGTACGGTAATTAGTTTATCATTAATTTTGATCATGATATATAGTCTATAACGTTCAGAGGACGTTATAAATAAGATATTTATTTAATTAATTTTGTATTATTAAAAATTTTCGGGGAGAATGCGCCATTATTTTAATGTAGTTGTTGGATATATAATACAATCGTGTAAATGTCTCCTTTCGCAGTAACTTGAGTACCTATCTATATTGACATATGTTACCAACCTACATTTATTATTACAAGTAATATTTTAGAAGCCAAATTAATTAACGTACAAGAAATGAATACATTTGTCAAAATTTAGTCTATATCTATATTATATCATTCGTAGATAATACATATATAAAACATTAAATTTGTTCATACAAATCTCAATACACATCAGACAGACAGTGTAGGTCGGGTTTTCAATAAAAATTTATCAAAATCTTTTAGACAAAACCCCCAATTCGTCCAGAATCGGCCATCATTTTAGTCACTTAATTTGGCAAATTCATGATATATACACTGCTTGCTCTCGATTTAGAATTTGTTCTGTTCTTGATATATACACGTCATCATATCAACCTCATACCAATCCTTGTACTAATAGCATTAGGAAATTAAGCTTTGCTTTCATTACTTTATTAGTGAGGCTGGTTAGTACGTATGACATCAGAGTCGTATGACATAATTTCAAAACTTATTGGATAGATTTCAAACAACTAATCAAACTGTCACGATAACTAATTTTTCGAATTTATTTAGTATCAAGTCAAGAGGTCAAATATGTTGACTTTTTAATTAAGTTAATTTTAATGCATTCATTTTTCAACATTTTTAGTTTTTATCGCTTGACTTGATACTAAAATAACCCAAAAAAAAAAATCACATGTAAATGCATCACTCATAAAATAAATCAGTTTGAACAGTTTAAATTAGTCATTTGAAAGTCTATCAGATAAATTTTGAAATTAGTATCATATGAGAACGATGTCATACTAGCCAACTCTTTATTAGTAATAACACTTTTCCCGATAACTAATTAAAGTGACTAATTAAATCGCCACGATAACTTAAGTAACGTAGTCTATTAGGTATATACATTGTAACATTGACATATCTTACCTACTTGCTATTATATATTATGATAACTAAGTCGTACTCTAGAAACAACCTGCATGACACGACGCAGACAAGAAAAAAAATGCATCCAAGGGACTTGTCACTTGTGTATATAAAGTGGAGTAATCAATCCAAGCAAAGTGATATTCTTAAGAAGAAAAGGTTGGAAAAAAGAGAAAAGGATACAAGGGCCTCCATGCATGCATGACAACCTTAAGTGCAACAAAAGATACAATCTTTATTTCACAGTACATATGGTGAAGCTCGTAACATGTCGATTGATTCGATCAGTAAACGAGATGGAAACAAAATCTATTCATCTCCTGATCATACTAGGAATCCTACTGATCTCCTTCTTCCCCCTATCCTCCCCAAGCCCTCCTCCTAGCCCTGTCAAGTGCACCACCAACAGCACGAGTAACTGCACCGTGACAAATGCATACGGAATATTCCCCGACCGGTCCACGTGTCATGCTTCAAAAGTCGTGTACCCTACTTCTGAACAACAACTCGTTGAAATTGTCGCCAATGCTACTGCCTCTAAGACCAAGATGAAAGTCGTGACACGTTTCTCGCACAGTATCCCTAAGCTGGCCTGCCCTGGCGGGTCTAACGGGCTGATCATTAGCACACGTAATCTTGACCATGTCGTGAAAATGGATAACACGACAATGCAAATAACCGTTGAAAGTGGAGTGACAATGAAAGCGCTGATCGAAGAGGCAGCAAAAGGTAACCTAGTAATTCCATATGTGCCGTACTGGTGGGGACTGACGATTGGGGGGTTACTGTCGACTGGGGCCCACGGAAGCTCGCTCAATGGGAAGGGGAGTGCAGTGCATGAGTATGTGACTGAGATGAGGCTGGTCACACCTGCACCTTCCAATCAGAGTTATGCGAGTGTTAGGGTTCTAAAGACGGGCGACCCGGATCTCGACGCCGCAAAGGTGTCACTTGGTGTGCTCGGAGTTATCTCTCAGGTACTTTTCAACAAGTGACTCAGTAAATATGATTTGTTGGGCAGTGTAATGAAGAAACATATGCATGGACTTACTAATTCAATGTAATTTTAATTTTGTAGTTAATATTACATCTTTAGAATGATAAAATTTACTGTTGGGGCTATCTCTACTAGGGGTGCAAATGGATCGGATAGTGGTAAAATCATATTCGTATCCGTTTACATTTTTCGGATTGGATATTAGACTAATATATATGGATAAGGGTCGGATATTAAACAGATACAGATACGGATATCCGCTTTTTATAATAGGGAATAACATAATTTTTTTCATAGTATATATTAAACTATATAGTATATATCTATTATTCATATACGAATAATTAAAATTTAAAACCATATTCGTATCCATATCCGCACAGATATTTAGATATCTGTATCTAATTTTCGAATATGGATTCGGATACGGTCAGATAATATCTAACCTGTTTGCATCCCTAATCTCTACTCTCAAGTAATTTCTCAATAATGAGAATGATTACCTAGCCTAAAAAAAAAAATTCATTTTTAGTAATGGTTCTTGTCTATAGCTTGCAAATAACATCCAGGTTTTGAAATATATTCATATATATAGAGGAGAAAAATAGTTGTCCCGTACCGATCATATCCTTTTTTTGTCGAAAGAAAAGTCATATGATGTTGAAGAAACTTCTTTTGTTATATTTCTTTTCCTGCTTTATTGTCAACATCTAAAGGATACTAAACTTAAAATTGCTTTCTTTTCTCGCCAAACTTTAATTTGTCTACTGTAATTCTTTTATGTGAAGTTATAGAGAAGCTCTAAGTTTTTCAGTATTTGATTAATTAAGTAATTGCTTACATGAATAAGAACATGTTATATTCTCAGGTAAAAAGACTACTTTAAGAAGTACATGGAAACTAAGAAACTTTTTCTTACAATTATTCAACATTATATATAGCTGTATAAACGGTAAATGTTAAATTAATCTAGCACCATTTTGCATTTTTATTACCCTTTTAGGTCACTCTGCAATTGCAACCAATGTTCAAGCGGTCGCTCACCTTTGTGACACTCAATGATTCAGACTTAGCTGATCAGGCAATCAGCTTTGGTTACCAGCATGAGTTTGCTGACATGGCATGGTATCCGGGCCACAGAAAGGTTCTATACCGGAAAGACGACCGTGTCTCGGTAAACGTCTCTGGTAGCGGTGTCTATGATTTCATTGGATTTCGATCAACTGCAACCTTGGCTATACAGGTCAACCGCTTTACTGGTATGGATATTAATGTCATGTATACATGACTTCATAAATTCAAACAACAACAAGCATTGCCCTTCAACAAAATTCAGTCTTTTCAAATATAATGAAATCAATTATTGTGAAATTTTGTAAAAGTGAAGAGTATTAATTTCTAATTTTAAATTAATGAAAACACTAAATTTTAAAAAAAATCATAAAAGTTTAACGAATAAAAGAATTTGTAGCATTTTGGACTCACATTTACGATATTTTTTATGTTTATTGGCCGAGCCGAAAATAATTTTTTCATATGCCAATGCAGAGGACATCCTAGAGGCGGAAAAAAATGCTGATGGAAAGTGTACATATTCGGAACTAACGACATCAACACTTGCATTATTAGCATATGGTCTGACAAACAATGGCCTCATCTTCACTGGCTACCCAGTGATAGGTTATCAGAACAAAATAGAGGCCGCTGGAGGTTGCGCCTTTGGATCGGAAGATGGCCTTCTAAGCGCTTGCCCATGGGACCCTCGGCTACAGGGATCCTTCTTCCATCAGACAACGGTTAGCATCCCGTTGGATAAAGTCAAGGAGTTTATATTGGATGTACAGAAATTGAGGGATCTCCAACCGAGTGCTCTTTGCGGCTTGGAGCTTTATGATGGGGTGTTGATGCGTTACGCCAAGGCCTCATCGGCCTACCTTGGGAAACAGTCAGATGTGCTCGACTTTGACATTACTTATTACAGGTAAGTACTAAGTAAGGAGCACATGATATATATATTCTTGCTTTTTTTTCTTACTTTCTCCTGCTTGATTTGTTCACAAATCAAAATAAATTATTTTGCCAGGAGCCGTGATCCGATGACACCTAGATTATATGAGGATTTCTTGGAGGAGATTGAGCAGATGGCGTTGTTCAAGTACGGCGGGCTTCCGCACTGGGGCAAGAACCGCAACTTGGCATTTGATGGGATTATACAAAGGTACAACAAAAGTCAGGATTTTCTCGAGGTAAAAGAGAGGTATGACCTAGACGGGTTGTTCTCGAGTGAGTGGTCGGACCAAATCCTCGGACTGAATGGAAGTGTGATTGTGAAGAAGGCAGGTTGTGCTCTTGAAGGCCTTTGTATTTGTTCAGAGGATATTCATTGTGCTCCAGATGAAGGGTACTATTGTAGACCGGGTAAAGTTTATGAAGATGCTAGGGTTTGCACTGATGTGAATTTATCCAGTTAAAATTCGAAACTTATTCATGGCATATAGCCAGGATATTTGGTAAGTGATATATATATTTGGATTCTTGTACTTCCAATTTTATTAATGAAATTATTGTATTCATGGCATATAGCCAGGATATTTGGTAAGTGATATATATATTTGGATTCTTGTACTTCCAATTTTATTAATGAAATTATTGTACGTAACACATTCCGTTTGTGGAAGTTGATGTTATCACTGGAATAGAAATTAATGATCCAAAAAGTGCTTACAGATCATTAGAACCAAAAATTGCTAATGGAAGATACTCTTGATTCTGCTAACGGGAGAGAAGTTCATCTAAATTTCTTATCACTTAAGAGAAGTTAAATAAACTATGCTATATAACAAAAGTAGAGTGTAATGAAAATAAACTAAGTGATCGTTGATAGTTTCCTATATTATTAAGATTACCAAGTTGAGTATATTATTTTACACTAATATAGCAGTACCAATTATGTATAATCTATAGAGGATATGCTTCAGAAAAAATTGAACGATAATGCAACTCATTTTAGAGTAACTTTCACAGCGAAATTTCCCATGAGAATTAACACTATAATATAATATATTAATCTAGTATTGAAACCTTATTCAAAATTTGAAATGCCGCCTCGTCCTGCCATTTACTTTGTCCAGTATCTAACCTTCCCTTGATTTTGTTGACGATGTGAAAACATGTCTCTTAAATACCCAGGCTTATGGAAGCATAATGTTAAATCCATCTAAAACAACGTAAAACACACAGACAAAAGAAGACAGAAACTGGTATTCTTACGCCTAAAAATACAGCTAACCAGCAAACAGCATATATTGATTTTTAACTTATAATCACTGTAGATCATTGAACTAAACAGGAAGCAGATCGATCAATCAGTCCTTTTCGGCAGGCATCAGACGAAGCCTCTCGTCTGTGCTTTGCGACAAGAGAGAATGGAGATCGCTGCCGTTGGCCAAACTGTTGAACTCGACCGACTTGGAGGGGTTGGCAGGGTACCGGCGCTGACAGAGGGTCATGAGGCGCTTAACAGACTGCAGGTACTTACGTGTTGTCTCATCATTCATGATGTGAGCCACACTGTTCGTGTAGATCTTCTCCCGTGCCGAACGCTCGTGAATACCAACCATAGTAACCCCAATTGGCCAAGGTGCATTGCCAATGGCTAGCTTGATGTACTGGTCCATGGCTGCCAGGTAGTCCCGTTTCATGCAGCAATTTACCACCACCATCAGTGCTATACGAATGTCATCCGGAAGGATCTGTAGTTATCATCATGGAAGAAAAACTATGCTCAAAATTTTATACTCGATCATCATTACTCAGTCAACAATAAAATAGATACGTACAATAACAGTTATCAGTAGATGTGCGACAAATTAATAAGCCCTCACTGTGAGAGGCAAAATCTCTTCATTATGATTGGGTTTCATTTCTAGCCTACCCCAACTTGTTTGGGACTAAAGGCTTGGTTGTTGTTGACGTATCTGGCATGTGTCTTTCAAGACGATCTTAATTAGTGCAGTATCCAATTCCAATTAGAACTGGGATATTCTAAGTTCATATTACAAGAATTTAAACAGACCTAGGGAATATGAACTGTATCTACTTTGAATAGTAACTTCTAATTTCTAAAGTTGCACTTAACCCTTTTCTGCCACTCATCATTGGTTCATGATACTTGGGTCAATTATTACTTCATTTTCACCTGTATATAGTTCCTGAAACTATTTTTAAAATTTTCAATCTCTATATCTCTATGTTCAAATTCACTTGCGGGTCTGTTCAACATGAAATGGCAGTACTTAGAAAAAGAAAACTGTAATAGAACATATATGTTATTTGGATTATGTCAATTCTTTCCAACCTGTGATTGTTTCAGGGACTTAAAACTACAATCAAAATATATTACTCAACTTTCAAAGACGCTCCCAGGTAGATCAGTTTTCACTGGGTTGAACTTAAAGAACACACTACTAATTAGTAATACAGTAGGGAAAAAAAAAACAGAAGTATTACCTTTTTACGGCAGAACTTAAAGAGGGGAGTCAGATAGCGAGCACACTGCTTAAAGGTGGCAAAAACAGATTTCCCTTTTGCGCTTCTCTTCTCAGTCTCAGTCATGTCATTGAGCTCCTGCCGCCACTCATTCAACAGCCTCTTGAAAAACACAAGGATCTTATCTTCATCGCACAAATCCTCAAATTTTGCTGTCATCCTCGCCCCATCCTTGTCGTCTTTTTCCCCTTCATCACCACTCAGTACTAGATCCTTATCCCCCTGCCCTTGGCCATCATCCGCCTCATCCGCTCCAATTACAGTCCCATCCATTTCTCTATTCTTGTCCTTCTTCAAAAAGTTACCTCCTGCCCCTGATTTCTGGCGCTTTCTCAGCTCGTATATGTCTCGCAAGAAATCATTTGCTTGCCCATCGATCATGTCATTGTCGATCTCTATAATCCCAGATTTAAGAGTAAGCTTCAGACGCTCCAGCCGAGTTGCATCATCTTCTCCAAAAAGAGTGATCGGTTGCTTGAGCATGCGGAGACGGCGAATGACCTCGTGGCGAGGGAGAACGAGGTCGTCTATTGGAAGGGATTCAGGGTGACTGGTGCTAGGGTTAGGGTTTGAGGAGGAGGAAGGAGTGGCAGTGGTGGAGGTCGAGTTAGAGGAGGCGGAGGCCGAGGTGGTGGAAGTCGAATTAGAGGAGGCGGAGGCGGAGGAGGATGATTTGGCAACGAGGGAGCGGTGCTCGTCTTCGCGGAGTTTCTGAATCTCCTTTTGCTCGATTTCGGAGCGGCGGAGGAGCTTCTTGCCTCCGAAATCGGCGGTCAGGTTTTGTCGCTTCCTCTGTAGCTCTCTCTTTAGTAGATCCATCTGGCCGATCGAACCGCCGTCTCTGATCTTTTTGGGTTGTGACTTGTGATGGAGTACGCGGAGAGAGAGAGAGGATGCCGACCGCAGGAGAGGATATGCGTTGTCGGATCGAAATCCGCTAGTAATATGGGTAATGGGTTAACAGGTTAGGTCGTTCAGCAACCGACTATTGGTCCGGTTTATTTGCTTTTCAACCGAGGTGTTATTATATTTGGATCAAAAGGTTCCCTTTTTTATTTAATTGTTTCGGTTCAGTTAAAATTTGAAAATACTTTGATTTACTTTATTTATTATATTTAATTTGATTTAATTTCTCTTATTTTGATTCCACTGATATATCTTGATATTTATTTATATGATTAAGTTTTAATATTTTTTATTTCATTTAATCAAATAAATTAAAATTTACTTTATTTTTTTATATTCGATTGTTATTGGAATTGGAGTGATGAGTTTAATTCAGTTAGTTTACTTAAATTTTTAAAAACTGAATAAAATTATGATATGATTATTTTAATTCGGTTTTCATTTGAACCGTTCCCAAAATACACCAATTGTTTGTATTATCAAACCTGTCGCACGTCGACAGTCCGACTCGGATCCGAATGTACCCAAAACAAAAATACTGCGCCATCCGAACACGTCGGTCACGCAAGATTTTATCAGAGAGTACATCACGTGATCACGATCATATATTTATTTTATTCTTAACGACCGCAACATTTTATCAGAGGGGAAATAAGACTACAAGTCCGCTATCCGTTACACATGCATGCAATCTAAAAGCTAATTTAGGATACAAATTTTTTCATTAGGGGGTTGATAATGAAATTCTCATGTTATATATTTGGGTTTCCAGCAAAGAAAGCTAGGGACCCAACAAAAGGAGCATTGATATATGTCGCCGGCTCGGTCTGTCGGTAATTATTCCGGTCATCTGAAAACCCGTCCCCGTTGTCAGGGCCACCGACAACTGCCCCGACAAGTAAATTAGGGTTTGGTGATCCAGAATAGAGGTATTGGAATCCATCACCGCAAGAAATGCCACTTGGGTGGTCCCGCAATGCCGGTAAGGACGACCCACGATGGTGCACATGTAATGGGTATCGGTTACCGAATCCTACCATGTAGGATGTTCTTGCCGGGTTCTGACCCAATATGTAATCCACCTGGCATTTGAAAAGCACTAAAGTTATTCCTTCTCAAACAAACAAATAAAAAACATGTAAAAGAAGTAGTTATAAATTTGGATGAATTGAGGATTGATTTGCAAAAATAAGCTTACTTTTGTTGTATTGGATGAAATTGCTAGGTTTAGTTTGGTACCTGTTTCTTTGCTAAAGAAATGAGGTCTGTTGCAGAGACAGTGGTGGTACCACAGGAGATGGATCCTCCATTTGTGGTGAGATACTTGGCATATGTTAGAAGTAGAAAACTAGTAGATGTTACATACTGTAAGTTGCTCTCACTTCCTTTGAACAAAAGTCCCCCTGTTATATAATAAAAAAATTAAATTTCATTTAAAGAAATTTTCCAACTATCTTGCTCTATCAAACAATTTTTTGTTTTTTGTTTTAAATCAAAACATCAAAATCTTTGGGAAAGGGTTTGATTGTATTTTAATTTCTTCGAAAAATAGATGCAACCGCACCAATAGTGCACAGTTCCAACAGTTTTCGAGCAAATCTGTGGTTACTGGTCAGGATCAGTTTATGGACATATCTGTGATCAGAATGGGGTTTTAAGGTCTGAAAAGCACTGGAACCGCACCAAAGGTACAGTCTCAGAAATCTGCACCTGGTGGACCGAATTGTACCATTGGTGCAGTTCGATCTATTTTTCGAAGAAAAAAAAAATAGTCGTTCCCTTTTCCGAAGAATTATATGTTAGTCTGGAAATTTCTCTTTTATTTTAATCTGTCAGTTCCAAATGCACAAGCTGTTTGGCAGTTTGGTCACAGAGAATGAAATAAAGAGAAATAACCTGGTGTATACTGTGATTGGAATCCATTTGATCCAGGTACAAGAGAACAGATATAATTATCTGAGTGAACTTTGTACAGCTGCAATGCATCTATCCTGTTTTGTAAAAACCCCTAAAACAAATTAAATAATTAGGTCTTTAGATTCAACCAATTTTAAGCTTTGCTTTGCTTGTTTGCTCTCTAATTAAGTACACAATTGGGTGCAATTTGAGACTAATTTAGTAGGATTCAGGCTTCCTTGGGGTGCAATTGTCAATTGACCATACTTTAATTGACATAAATTGTAAATAAAGATAAAATAATCCATTTTCCTAAATATATTCTTTCTTTTCTTAATTTCAACTAAATAATTCCTGTAACACTGATGGATTTTGAGAAATCCAATGAATGCAATCAATCTCAGGCCTAACCAGATGACCTTTTTTCTGAGAGAAAAAAAAAGTCAAAAATTGTGTTACCTTGGATAGAAGAACCTTGGTGCCGACACGCTTATCATCCCAACAAAAGGAAAAATCATCTTGTTCGGCACCAAGCATATGACCGTTCGATTGAATGTATGACATGTACGACACGTCCTCTGATGCCCAGTGCAACCATGATGCCCCCCATAGAAGTTCATCCTGTATATTCATAGATCATTTAAAGCTTTAGTGAAGATATTTTGTTTAATTTTAACCTTTGTCTCTGACATAACTCTTATTGCAAAATTACTTCAGTGCTTAATTTCCTCTGACAACAGAGGATTAATACTGATATTCTTCAATTATCTTTTGGAAGAGAAACTAAAGTTATACAGATTTGAAGATCTTACATGATAACCAGAATAAGAGCAATAGAAGGGACACACCACAGAGCTCAGCGAATCACTGTATGATCCCCGGTACCTATCTGCAAAGTCAAATACCTGCAATAAAAAAAAAAAAAAAAAATTACATAGAGAAAGTAAATGGTATGAATCATTATTTCTTTCAAATGCCAGGACTGTTTAGTATTTCTTTCAAAACAAGGGAATGATGAATGAAACTTGCTTGTTATTTTATAAACCTTAGTGGCAGCATGAAGCAACTTGGCAGAGTAAGCAGGATCACAATTCTTGAACACAATAGATGCAGCAGCCAATGCGGCAGCAGTCTCTGCTGCCACATCAGATCCGGGATTCTGGGCAGTGACCCGGTATACGTTTCGTGGTGTATCCATGTCCTCGGGCCGCTCCCAGCACCTGTGGTCCTGGTTTGGGTCTGCCACCTACAAAATTAAAATCAAATAAGAGAAATAACAACAAGGGCTTTCATTTAAAGCTTTATTACAATCAAATTCAGTGTTCTTTATTATATATATTTCTTCAACACACACTAAGCAAGCTCTAATTGTGATGTAGAGATCAACAATCCAAATATGTCATTTGAAATTTAAATTTTTGCACTATATCATCGAAATGAAAAATAGTTATGCTTGGACAGACATCTTAAAAATCAAAATGCACTTGAAATGATGCCCGTCTATTCGACCACGTATTGAGTAATCGCATTTTTGACCCAATAAACACAACTGGTACCATAAACCTGAGTTGAATCAGGTTTAATCACCTGAACATATAGGGAATCGGGAGTTGCGGTGGCAGCCTTGAGGAGGTAATCAGAGCCCCACCGGACAGCTGCTCTGGCGTTGTCAAGTTGGCCAGACATCATGTTTCCAAACTCAATTACGCTCCATGCTAGCATTGTCGTGGTGAAGGCCATCGGTAGCCCGAACTTAACGTTGTCACCGGCATCATAGTAGCCGCCAACCAAATCCACCTACAAAAAAGTTGGTCACATTTGGCTTATCAATATATGTTGATTCTGGTGCATTTTATTTTATGATAAATTAAGTAGTAGGTTTAACGAACTTGGTATTGAGACCCGTCAGAGAGGCCAGAGTTGCCTCGCCAAGTGACACGTTGATTACTCGGTAGCTGACCGGATCGCTGTGCTTCGAAAAACAAGATTGACTTCTCGAGTGCATCCGCATAATTAATTGTTGCTGTGACACAATGGTGGTTCAAGAGCAGGAAAACACACAATGGGAGGGAGTGCAAGAGATTTGGAGCCATTTTTAGACTCTGAAACGTTGCTGTGTTACACAGTTACAGTTGAGGGAGAGGTGAGAATTTATACTGAAGGGGAGAAAGAAATGAATTAGTTGTAAATAAACTTGGTTCATGTTTATGATTTATCATGTACGTAAATAATCGTTGAAATTTTTAGCAGAGGTCCAATAATTTATCCTCTATTTGTTTTACAGATTGTTCTTTATGGCTTAAAAGTTAAAAGTAGTCTAATATGTTTATATGGTATACATTTTTTAATTTTAATTATGTATATTCAAAGAAAAGGATTATTTTCAAAATATATATATAGGTATCAATTTACAGTATCATAGCATTTTTAATATGTATTTCTAAAGTATATAGTAAAATTGTGAAAATTTAAAAATAAATGGGGTCAATGTATATTGAAATCTAATTTATTTTATTTTTGGATAATATTTTATATAATTCAGCTCTTCTTATAAAATATTAAATGTGATGCTGGTAGCTAATTAATGATTAGAATTCTATTTTAATTGTGAAAAATTAAATTCAAATTCAACCTATTACATGTTATTCATTTTATTTTTTAACTCCAATTTAAATTTTCTAGTTCCACCCTTTAAATTATGAATGAACATCTAACCATTATTTCTTATTGGCATCATCACCAAATCTCATGATTTTTTTTCGACATTATAACTGATAAGATATATATATATAGAGAGAGACTAATATGTATTCGGTAGCATATGGGTCGATATGCATACGGTTCAAATTTGA
This sequence comes from Carex rostrata, assembly GCF_964058835.1. Lineage (NCBI taxonomy): Eukaryota > Viridiplantae > Streptophyta > Magnoliopsida > Poales > Cyperaceae > Carex > Carex rostrata. The sequence continues at coordinate 6,659,680 of NC_135937.1, forward strand.
AATTTCAAAATTCAAAAAGTTGATCTGAACCGTTCATCTTGTTCTCCATATTAATATGTGCTTGGAGACCAAATTTTATATTTTTCTGAATTTTTTTACTATTTATTAAGTCACTTTGAAAATTGCTGATCCAACGGTGGCTGCTGATTTTATTGTTTTGTTAAGCCACCGTTGGATCAACAATTTTCAAAGTGGCTTAATAAATAGTAAAAAAATTCAGAAAAATATAAAATTTGGTCTCCAATCACATATTAATATGGAGAACAAGATGAACGGTTCAGATCAACTTTTTGAATTTTGAAATTTTAAATTTGGACCGTATGCATATCGGCCCATATGCTACCGAATGCATATTAGTCACTCTCTCTCTATATATATATATATGATCCAAGACCGAAATTTTTATTAATACCATCTAAAAAATAAACCAAAAACACTATTGAAATTGAAGAATTTGAAGAATACCAGGGTCTTCAATTCAATCTGCGGCTCATTATTGAGGGGCTACAGATTGAATTGGAAGTCCCCAAAATCTAAATATTAGTATATTATAGTACATTTTTTTGTTTTTAGGGGGCTCCAATTCAATTTGCATCCTTCCCCTCTAAGAATAAAGCAGCAAATTGAATTGGAGGTTCTCATATTTTTCAAATTCCCTTTCATTTGTAGTTTTTTTTTAAGTGGTATTAATAAAAATTGCGGGATCCAAGATTCTAATAAAAGGCAAGTATTAATTGGCTCCCTGCTAAAATAGTTTAAGAAATAGAACGAGTCTAGGCAGGAGGTAAAGAGGTAAAGAGGCAAATGCGACAGTTGGTCGTTGGAAGCAACTGAAATGGGGCGATTTATGTCAAACTAATCACGGGCGCAAATTTCACATGCGCAAAGCTTCCAACTTCCAAGTAAATACCAAATAGCGGTGAACTTTTGCACTTGATACCTTGTTGCAAGGAACCATGCAGTATACATGTGTGTTCATCTCCAACAAAAAATATGTTTTAAGGAGTCTGGTTAATTAGTATGACTTTAGTATCATTTCAGTCTATAATATTAACTTTAAAAATTTTTGGATTGACTTTAAACGACGAATTCAAACTGTTTAAACTAATCTACTTCATTAGTTGTGAGTTTACATGTAAAATTTATAATTTTCGAATTTATTTAGTATCAAGTGAAGTGGTCAAATGTGTGAGTTTTTAAGTTAATTTTAATTCATTATTTTTTTAATATTTTTTTACCGCTTGACTTGGTAGTTGATACTAATACAATTTGGAAAAAAATATAAATTTGCATGTATATGCAGCACTCAAAAAGTAAATGGTTTGAACTGGTTGAATTTGTGATTTTAACTTTTAAGAATATTCCATAAGTTTTCAAGTTGTTGTCATATGACACTGATGTCATACTAACCGGACTGTATATTAAAGAGAGCTTTCAGCATTTGTAAAAGATCTAAATATAATATTAATTAATATATTCTAACAATTTTATAATAAATTAATATTCTTTTCAAGATCTCGTTACATGAAAATGTAATTAATTGTAAATGTTATAATTAAGACTTGAAATTGTTTATTGCAAAACATAAACATGATATTAAGATCATTTACATATTTAGAAAGAAAGAAGATGCAGTAGAAGATCAGACAGAAACAAAAATAAGAGAATCCAGAGCTGATATGAAGAACATAAGAGACAAAATTAATGCAGTAAAAACGCTGTTATTACGGTGGCTTTTACGCCGTAAATGGAGGCACACAACGGTGGTAAAATTTTCTTAAAAAGAAGAGTCTTTTTGTGGTTTATCAGAATCAACTGAAAACCTCTTTGTCTAATATCGTTATATTTTTTTTAAAATTTGAACATGGATTTCAGGTTTTAATGGATTTTCTTATGATTACATTTTTTTTTAGAAGATCTATGATTTATTGATACACTTATTTCTTTGAAAGACATTTTAATAGAGACCCTAATGCTATATAATAGTGCATTTTGCGCATACTATCTCTTGCCTGAAGTAAACGGTCAGTAGCTCAAAATCTTCATATGAAAAAAATCTTTGAGGAACAAATTTAGCATTTTTTTATTTTTTTTACTATGTTTTTAGATATGTACAAAAATTGTTATTTTAGATTGTCCAGAATCTTCAAAAACCAACGATTTTGTACCTATCAAGAAAAAAAATAGTAAAAAATATATAACTAATGTAAAATTTGTTTTCCAAGTACATTTTAATATAGAGATCATATTAAATAGTTCAAACTAATTATTTTAATTTTAAAAATAAAAATATGTGCATAAAGTAAAACATGACTATTTATGAAACACTATAGCCCAACTCAAATTTATATAAAAAAAAAACTAAACATCCAACAAGAAAAAAAAAATTTGCTTCCTTGTGGTACCGAATCATTCCCGAATAATTCTCGAACACAAATTTTTAATTATGCCGAACTGAATCCGAACTATTTATTTGTTACTATGCCACCATCAAGCAAGGTGTTAGTTTGGTACCCAGAGTCACGAGATGATTGTTGGGCTTGTGCATCTCTTCTCTTTCATCCCAGAATAATCAATAATTTGGTCGATTTGATTTGGTTCCACATAATTAATGACACAAACAGTTACACTAATTAAAGAGACTCTTTTTGCGTTAAAATCGGATTATTGTTTACATATATTAATTTTATAAAATTTTGAATTATCCGCTAATTTTAAATAATTGATGGTCTCTCAATCCAAAAACAATTTGGTTAGCCCGGTAAGTTACTTTTCTGGTTTCCTATCCTATCACGCTTCAAATTTCAGCCTTTCTAGAATTTCGCTTGTTTTGAAAATCCGGGTGAACAGTAAAAACAATAAAAATTTATGAACCACCGGATCAGCGATTTTCAAAGTGGCTTAATAAATAGTAAAAAAATTTCAAAAAATGTAAAATTTGGTCTCCAAGCACATTTCAATATGGAGATCGTGTTGAGCGGTTCGGATCGATTGTTTGAATTTTCAAAATGGCTAAACTGTACCATGGAGCACCAAACGCGTATACTCCGCGTCTCACCCAAGTCCATCTCTCTCTCTCTATATATATAGAGTTAGGCTGGGGTGCTATGGATAGCATAGTGGCCTCTATGCTACGGCTCAATATTCGAGTTTTCAAAATCCAAACGGTCGATCCGAACCGTTCATCTTATTCTCCATATTAATATCTGCTTGGAGACCAAATTTTATAACTTTCTGAATTTTTTTACTATTTATTAAGCCACTTTGAAAATCGCTAATCCAACGGTTTTACTGTTTTGTGCAGCCACAGTTGGATCAACAATTTTGTAAAATACTTAATAAATAGTAAAAAAATTCAGAAAAATGTAAAATTTGGTCTCCAAGCAGATATTAATATGGAGAATAAGATGAACGGTTCGGATCGACCGTTTGAATTTTGAAAACTCGAATATTGAGCCGTAGCATAGAGGCCACTATGCTATCCATAGCACCCCAGCCTAACTCTATATATATATACAAAGTATAATCTTCAGGTGTTTGATCATATTAAGTTATACATCAAAGTATTAACATCTTATTTTGTAAATATTGATACATATACACTAAAATATTTATACTTGAGGAGCAGGATAGCTACTCTACTTCCATAAGCATATGAGAACATATGCTTATAAGTCATTTTTGTGTTTTCGATGTCCAAATAGTTGATCTAAAACGCTCAATATGTTCTCCATATGAATATGTGTTTGAAAACCAAATTTTATATTTTTTTACTATTTTTTTAGAATTTTTCAAAACAGTCATACAAAATATTAAAAATAATAATTAAAAATATGAAAAACCCAGTTTTGCAAAATTCTGAAAAAATAGTAAAAAAAATCCAAAAAATATAAAATTTGATTTCCAAACACATTAATATGAAAAACATGTTGAGCACTTCAGATTAACCATTTGGACATTGAAAGCGCAAAAATGACTTATAAACATATGTCCTCATATCCTTATGAAAGTAAAGCAACTTTGATAAGATTAACTATTTTTGTTATAGAAAAATTGATATAAAAGACAAGACCTCCACTATTTCATTAGAAAAAAGTTGACACAGCGAGGACTAGATGCAGGGACAGGAGGGAGATTGGAGTGCAAGAATAAATATATTATTCATAAAATAACCTCCATTAACATGATTAATATCTAAATAAATATCCAACGGGAAAAACTTGCGAGATTTTCTTAGGCTTTTCTCCTCTACCACTATCACGAGATTATTGTTGGGCTTGTGCATCTCTTTACTGTGTACCCGTGTGTTAAGAACAAGCGAGAATTTGTACTGTCTCGTTACCACTCCCAGAAGAATCAATTATTTGAGTTCCGTCAAACATACTGACACCAACAGTTCCACAAATTAAAGAGAATATTTCAGCAACTAGAGAAAATCCGAAAAATAACCCATATTCAACGTGCTGAAAAGAGCTTACAAATGATTATGGAAATCAATAATCCTAAACATATAGCAGTACAGAACATTAACAAAAGCACAATTTTTTTGAAAAAAAAAAAAATTCCAATAGCTATGTTTGCAAGGGAATTCTAGACGATAGGCAACAAGTACAAGCTTCACACCAACTCTAATCTCCACAATGGAAAACATAAGTACTAATGTCCATAGAAAAATAGAAAAATATTACATGAGAATAATGGAGGATCACTTCAGTTATGAGTGTCATGCTCTATCTTCAGGAGAACCGCTATTTTACAAAGAAGATAAATTAACTTAGAAATGGAGGGAAAAAGATTCAAATTAAACAAGCCGTTTGATACCAACTGGCTCATACTAAACAATACCTGGGTAATATTACTAATTTGTTATAAGCAGGAGTAGATCGGTTTAATTTCCTGAAAATACTACCCTATATAAAGATTTGAACAACAAATAAATTACAGGGTACATATGGAGAGCAAACATTATGTTACTGTACCAGTATGGTTCCAAATCTGATATGCTAATATGAGGGTTCAAATGCCTCCATTTTTTGTGCCTTCACTATGCCTCTATTTTTAAAAACTTTAAAAACTCAAAATTTAAGACTTAAAAGTCAAAATAAAACCGTTGGATATGATCTATATCATTTTATCTATTCACATGTAAAAAATTATAACATTTCAATTTTGTTTTGGTTGTCATCTAGAGCTTGGAAAAAACGTGCTAATGTGGATAATTTCTAGACGTTGATTTTTCAACTTATTGATTCACATAAAAACAAAAGTGAAATGTGATAATTTTTTATGAGCACATAAAGAAAATAACATAGATCACATCTAATGGTTTTATTTTGACTCTTAATTTTTAAATTTTGAGTTTTAAAAGTTTTTAAAAATTGAGGTATGGTGGAGGCACAAAAAATGGAGGCATTTGAACCCTCCTCTGATAATATATGTATAATAAAAATAGATAGACAGCACGCACCTTGCATACCTATCCTTCTCCTCAGACCTATCTCTGTCTCTGTCTCTCTCCCTGTCCTTCTCTCTGCCCCTCTCCTCAGACCTCTCTCTGTCCCTTTCCCTCTCCTCAGACCTCTCTTCTCTCTTTCTCCCCCTATCCCTATCCCTCTCTAGATCCTTCTCTCTATCCTCGGACCTCTCTCTCTTTCTACCCCTGTCCCTCTCCAGATCCTTCTCCTTAACCCTCTCCTCAGACTTCTCTCTATATCTCCCTCTCTCCCTGTCCCTTTCTCTCTCTCTTGACCTATCTCTCCCCCTATCCCTTGACCTCTCTCTTTCCCTCTCTCCAGACCTCTCTCTCTCCCTCTCAGGAACTGGGCTATCAGCCCGGCCATTCACTGGACTTCTGGACCGACCTCCCACTGGACTTTTGACACGGCCATTGTTTTCTCTTGGGCTCGATCCACGGCCATAATCAGGGCTGCCCCTTTCACGGCCCCGCCCATAAGGACTGGGGGACCGTTCCCGGGCACGGTATCTGTCCCTGTTAGGTGACCGGTTATCACGGCCCCCATCGCCATCTCTATCCCTTCTGCTGGGGCTCTGGTGGCCACCCCTTTCGTCATCATCCCTCAGCGCAAACTCAACTGACAGAACCCGATCCAATAATTTGCTACATTTCAGAAAATAATGGAGTTAAACCTTATATAATGTAAGATAAATTGCACAATCCACCTAACGTCAAAAGCCATTATTTAAATCAACAGCCCCAAAACACTTGTCGCTCATGGAATTCACGGAAGCTATGATATATTCATAATTGTATGCAAAAGTAGAATTTAAGCATAAAAAAATCTATTAAAAGAAAATAAAAAGGGCATCGTTGTTAGTTTTTACCTTCCATTAGTAGCCTCAAAGGCCTTGCTTGCATCATCCAGGGTATCATACTGCACGAAGGCAAAGTTGCGACGGATCCTGATGTTGATGATCTTGCCGTAAGGCTCAAAGTGGCGTTCCAGATCCCTCATGCGGGTGCTGACAGGGTCAAAGTTTATGACAAAGAGAGTCTTCGACGGCTTCATGCTGCCCGGCGACCGCCGCGAGCCACGGCCCACTCGGCTTACCCCTCCTCCGCCTCGATCTTCATGCTGATAGAATGACAAATTACTTATTTTAGTATAATTGAATTTTACTTTTTTTATTTGTATGATTGCTCTCTTGTTTGTTTGTTTCCTTTTTGTTATTTAAATACACTGGTGCAGCTTCAAAGTCCTATGTTTTTATGCGATCACAGCATAAAAATAAAGTCTGAATAAATTCTAGGGAACTCAACTCAAGATACTCGAATTTAGGTGCATTTACACTGCAATATCATAATGGCTTTGATGTGACTTGACAACTGCAAAAGCTTGCCTTTTTTATAATAACTAAATAATTTCTTATTATTTATTACTTTTTGAAAAAAATAATCAGTAATAGAACCTTTGCCAACTCGATGCGAAGCCTACGGCCTTTTCTGCCAAATTCAGTTCGATCAAGGGCTCGGATTGCATCATCAGCATCCCTTTCGTCCTCCATGTAAACAAAAGCAAAACCTACAAATTTTTATGCAAAATTAACAAGATTTATCGTGTCGAATTTTGAGATTCGAAAAATATAACATTTTTGTAAATCAACAAAAGAAAAAAGGACAAATGGAAAAGATTAACAGGTTAGGCCCTCCATTTAAACTATTAAAAATTTGGGCTAGTAAGCAGGAACAGACCTTAAATAAATGTAGAGGTACAACAAAGATGAAAATGTGAAAAGAAAGGCATTTGCATTTGGATTTGCATTTGGTGGTTGTTTGACAATCAGAAATTACGGTTGTGCCACCACCTCCATTAAATTGTTCCTGCTTGGTTGTGCATGACTGGAACCCACATAGAAGATGTGGTAGACGGGTAGTAGGGACGATAGAAAAATAGGCAAAATTGCATGACAGAGAGGAGACACTAAGGTTGGTTTAGTGCCCAAGTGAACTGAAATGAGTGAGTGGGGTGGGACCCGTTCCATCATCCAATATTATATCCTGCGCAAAGAAATTGCTGAGTACAGGAGACCTCAGGCACATAATATGAAATAATTACATACAACCTTGTAACCAACATTTCTCAAACACCTTCACCTGAAGTTCACATTTCTTATATAAGCCTATAAAACTAAACAAATATCCCAGATAGCTAAGATAGTATTTCAAATGTTTTGGTATCTTTCATACATTGAAGTTTTCCAATTAAATCCTTAAATGAAAGAAATCTTCTTTCATGCAAAATGATTTATTTTTGCGATGCTACTCTGTGCAGCGGCCGGCCAGGGAGACGATAGAAATCCAGCATGCCCTGTAGGTGGTGATGCCTCCATGTTGCGAAAGCAAATAGCAGCACATGGCAAGTTACATTTAAAATGAATTTTTGCCCTTTTCCGTTATTTTTGTTGGACTAATTGTACCTGACTTCATGTCGATCTTGTCAATTCGACCATACCGCCTGAAAAGCCGTTCCACATCAGATTGTCTCGTATCAAAGTCAAGGTTCCCACAAAATATTGGCCTCATCTTTATCTGAAAAATGATAAAAATAAAAAAAACGCAAAATTACTCTAGCAATTTTTAAATTCAATCAAAATTGATAGTTAATTTGTATAAGTAGGATTTGAAAGCTTCCTTGAATCTAGACAAAGCCCCATTTTGGACTAGTTATGCTCCAATTGACCATGAGTTCTACAATTATGAGCAAGTATCGCTCAACGGAGACTATACAGGCCAAACCAAAGAAAAGCAATGCAAGAAGCGTAAGCAAAAAAATCTCAAAGTAGTTCAACGGTAGTAGTTAATGCTATCTATTGATCTATTGATCTAATAATCTAGCTGCACGGACTAATCGCGAGAACAATTAAAGATCCATTCTTGTTCCATAGAAGACCAACGAATTTTAGTTATATCATCATCTATTTCTCAAATAGTGCACAAATGAAAGGAAAAATTACAGAAATAGACGATACCAACACAGATCGCTATGAATACCAAAAACAGAACAAACAGAACTAGATCTCAAAAAAAAACATCAAGCAATTGGAAGGATAATCTACGATCTAGCAAGGAGTGCATCTAGAATCTCTCACCTTGGAATTGTTGCAAGGTCAACAATAAACCCTAGATCTCGCTTTGGATGCGCCGTCTACTAAAGAACAAGACGATATGAAGATTTAAATGGTTCTGTATTTAACATTTTCTACGACTTTTTACTTTCAAGGTGACGTAGCAGAAAAAATGGGCTTCCGATTTGCAGCCTTGGGCCAAACAGGCTAAACAGCCCATAAAAACAACTATTAAAAAAAGAGAAAAAAAACCCTGCAAGTTGTTTTCTTTCTTCAGTCTGAACTTTTGGGGAAATGGTAATTTCATTTCAATTTTATACTTTAGATGGAAATTTTATTTGTAGTGTCAGAGATATATGATAATTTTTTAGATGTAAACAACTATTTATTTTATTAATGAAATGGCTTTTAGACGTCACGTTGACCAATATATTGATTAATATTCACTCATCCATTTTAGAAATTAATTTTTGAGATGTATGAGAATTGTTTATTTCAATTTCTGAATGTTAAAAAGCAATCAAAACCAATTGCATGAGTGTATTTCTTTTCAAATTATCGGCCATTTTTATTAAAACCCCCTCCAAAAAAGAAAATTTTAAAAATAACCTTGCTTCTGGTTTTTTTTTTATTTATGCCCTGATCGTCAGGCCCATGGGCGGCCCAAATTTTTCAGTGGAGCTCCCGTTACAGAGGCGGGCCACAGGCCTAGTGAGGCGCCCTAACCACGGGCGGCCCAAAACCAAAGTGAAGCGCTCCCTTCACGGGCGGTCCATAGCTCTAGTAGGGCGCCCCCGTGACGGGCGGTCCACTAGAGACCCGTGATCCTACCCGTTAACAGCCTTCTCTTCAGTTATTTATATTATAATATATGTCTAATTTAATGGATGTAGATGCTATTTCAGCCATCAAAATAGTAAAGGAATGATAGAAAAATAAAGTAAAATATTAAAGGAATGATCCTTGTCTAGTTTTGAAATGATAAATTGATAATAGAGGAGGGTTCAAATGTCTCTATTTTTTTGCCTCCATCATAATTTTATTTTTAAAACCTTTAATAACTCAAAATCTAAACTTTAAGAGTTAAAAAATGTACATAATTTAAAGACGTTGATTTTTTAACTTATTGATTTACATAAAAACAAAATTGAAATGTGATATTTTTTTATGAGCACATGGAGAAAATTACATAAATCACATTCAACATTTTTATTTTGACTTTTAAGTTTTAGATTTTGAATTATTAAAGTTTTTAAAAATTAAAGTGTGATGGAGGCACAAAAAATTAAGACATTTGAACCTTGATAATAATAGTTCTCTCTTTATTCATTCACTTCTTGTTCATCCTCTTGATAATAATAGTTCTCACTTCATTCATTCACTTTTTGTCCAACGGAAAAAGATTCTTTCACTTCTTGTTCATCCTCTTGATAATAATAGTTCTCACTTCATTCATTCACTTTTTGTCCAACGGAAAAAGATTCTTTCAATTTTAATTTAATGATGACATGGTCTTAATAAAACTCTAAATTAGTTTTAGGGATGTAAATATTTAGAAACTCCAGAACTTTTAGTTTCTAAAAAGTAGTTAACAATTATTTAAAAACTCATCATGCTTTGAGTTAAATATAGAGTAGACGTAACATCATCATTGATAAAATGGTGTGCCGCTAGAAAACATACGTGTTAATTAGACAAAAAAATAGTATCACTAATATATTTCCTTCGTTGCACATATGAATAATTGAATTACAATTTACATGGAATGATAAGGTAGAAAATATATCTATATGGTATCAAAATTCTCACAAAACAGTCAAGAATCACACAAAACTAAGAACTAACAATCTGGTATCAAAATTCTCGCACTTGAAGATGTCTAAAAGAATGCTTTTGCAATTCTATTTTAGCTTTGGATGCCATAATCATTTTCCTATCAAAGACGAACCTCCTTGTGCTGGTGCCTGGATTAAGATCAGCACCCCAATTCTTCGTGGAGAAATCAGGGTGATTTTATTTACAACTTCAGAAGAATTTACTGTTTTACCAAATTGTTATGCAACCTCACAAAATCATTCAACGTGAGCTCAGCGGGTCTTGACTGCATTTGTTGAAGCATAAAGTTAAGCAACCAAAATGGAGAATATTGCAAAAAATAATACATAACTTTCGACAGTATTTCTAGGAGTAGGGTTATAATGCCTCACATCCTTATCTTTATTTTCAAAGTCCAAACAGTCAAATCCAAATTACTCAACCTAATCTCCATATAAAAATGTGATTGAAGACCAAACTTTGTGTTTTTTTTTTAAATATACTATTTTTTTAGATAGGCAGAAAATCATTGTTTTTCAGAAGATACTGGACCATCCAAAAACAGTGATTTTGTATCTAACTAAAAAAATAGTAAAAAATTCCAAAAAATATAAAATTGTCTCCAAGCACATTTTAATATGGAGAACATGTTGACCAATTTGGATCAACTGTTTGGACTTTGAAAAAGGAAATAAGGATGTGAGGCATGATTGGGGCACAAAAATAATAACCCTACTCTATTTCTAATATCCAATAAACATACCGTGGTTGAAAGCCCAATATTGTCAAGAGCCGATTCAATCTCGGTAGAAGAGCACAAATAGTGAAGTGATCTCCTCAACATTTTTCTCTTCCCATTGAAAGCGGAATTTACCTGAAAAATTAGATTTTAAAATTGACAAAAAAATCATTAAAAATCAAATTAATGCACTAGAATTTCAAATGCAAAAATTTAATAATAAAAGTTGCTGACCATAGAAAAAAAGGTCTTTGGAGAAGCAACTGGTGGATACTCCGAAATCTGTTTTACTTTAAACCTTACAATCGCAGCATCAAACTTCAAATTTAATTAACAAGAAAACAAAAATATTAGAGCTTGGTTCCTTCATCAAAAAGCATAAAATAATAGTTAGAGCAGCAGTGTAGGATGAAGACACAAGAACATATGTTTTCTTGCTTAAAATATTTACATGTTTTTCTTTTCCAAACAGGATCAAGATAAGCATTTCTTTAAACTTTCAAATTATAAACCCTCCAAAAGTACTGTTTTGTGCACGTGCCCCACTTGTATTCATTTATTACATGGAGAATTTCAGATATAAAAGCACTGGTAAAATATGGACAATCAGCCTGATTTATGAAATTTAGCACAAGTATAAATGCTAGCAATTTACAACTTTTAGGGCTATAGATGGAATTTGTGATCAATCTTTCATGTGTTTCAAAAAGAGAGGTTTACCTTTGGTTGAGGGAAGAAATTTGTTCTTTCTACTTGTAATTTGTACTCTGGATCTACAAATGAGGGCCTTCAAAATGAGTCTCTTAATATCATGATTAAAAAATATTAACATTTTAGGTGCATGTTTCCTCTAAAACTGTTCAAAGTAACTGCTCCTTTATACAAAGAGATATAATGATTGAGAATAAATGTAGTTGTTCTAAGGAAGTGTATGGAGGTGATTCCAAAATTGAAGATAATTAAGCCAACAATAGATGAAAACAAACATAAAAACTCCCAAGAAGACTTATTTGAAAAGCATTAACTGTCCTATTCTGATAAATGCATAGTTCAATTAGCAGTATGACAAACAAAAATTAAAATTGCATACCAGAGTAGAAGTTGACAAATATATTAATGGATCGATACTCAGGTGTTTCAACTGAAGCGTCAGTCAGCCGTGCAGCCGCCTCATCCTATAATTAATTCAAGACAACACCAAGCTTTTACTTATTATTGTGTATAAAAGAGTTTAGTCTTAGGTACAGAACCTGCTTCTATTCTTGTCTGCTTGGTGCTTTAATTGCAGAGGTGAAGTTTAAATTAAGGCTAGGTTGGATTCAACTGAGAACCATTGTCCAATTAAGGGCACATTGCACAACTGATTGTTAATTGCACTTCGGGATGTAAAAAAAGTCATGCCGTAACCGGATACGTCACTGCATGGCACGGTACGTGTGTCGGTGAAGTGCCGTGGCTCGCGACGCGCCGTGACCATTTGCGGGTCGTGACCATCCTTCGTAAAACTGACACGGTACAACATGCAAACTGGTACGGTCATGGAATGGCACATGGTCACGCGACCCAAGTCACAGCATGGCACATATTTACATCCCTATTTGAGCGCTTTATGCTTTTAATAGTAGCAGAAACTCATTCAAAGACTAATTTTGGAAAACATGGGTACTAATTTAAATAACAAACCTGAAGCAAAAGGACAACATCGGAGAAGGTATTTCCCATAGGAAGTAGAAGCTTTACAACCTCAGTACTTATATTAAATGGTATATTTGCTACTACCTGAAGAAATAAGATCATTATGCTAAAAACATCAAAGCATTAATCATGTCCTATTTGAGCCCTTGAACTTTACAGTATCCCATTTTGGTCCAAATAATATGTTTTCGTATGCAACGTAAACGATATTCTTTTGGATCGTGAAGTATTTGAAAAGTTATTCTGATAGTTGTAGCCTTTCAAAATAGGAAAAAATGGTAATAAATTAGCTTATCATTTTTAGTTCTTTACTAAATTATGAAAATGGTCCAATGAAATTTTAGGATTACTATTCTCATTCCAAAAACATACAATCTCGTAATTTCGTAATTTAATAACTTGATATGGGTTACCTGTTTGTTCATCACTGCACTACAGTATTTTAAATATTTCATAAAATAGCAGGAGTCGGAACTCGTAACAGAGAAAATAAACATTACTAAAAATGTTCATATCGATACCTTTGCAAGTTTTTGAGGCCCCTCCGGTGTCTGGTTTTGTAACATAGGAGCAAGATGCGAAACAAGGTGGCATTTTGTGATATCCTCCTGGAGAATCTACGAATTGTGATGAAAAAAAATATGTGACTAAAAAGGTGAAACAAAACTTTCCTCCAAACTGTTTGCAATTGAAACCAAAGGTCCTTTCAAATTTATTCAAAAGAGAATGCTATGGTGCAATCAGTTCATAAGATATTCTCTTCAGATCCATTTCATTTTCTTTTATCGATTAATTCGGACTTTTTTATTTTCTTATTTTTTTTTTTTAAACTGAACCACTGCACTGTAACGAGGGCAATTCAGCTTGACTTAAGCAAATTTAGCTCGAGTAACCTAAGGTTGCAATGGAACCTCTATTTCGACACTATTAACTTCAGTTTACACTTAATTTCTCAAAGTTCAAACCAAACACCAAACAATAGATAGAAATAACTCAATATAAAGGTGGTCAAAGAGGTTTTACAACAATACTATGAAGTTCAAATTGGTACAATTTATCACCGTCATGGGATTATGCTTTTCCAATCATATCTTCTGATCTAACCCGCAAGCATTAGATGACATTGTTAAAAACGCACCCATAGATGATGTCAGCTGATTGATCTGATGCGCTCATTTAGATCAGACAGTACGGACTCACAAGACATCACTAAAACAGTATGCAAACTGACCTGAACATACTAAAAATCATGTGGCCAGATATGTCTAATATTTTGCTATTTATCTTTTGCATCTTGTATAATAAAAATTAAAAGAAATATACCTTTAAGCGCTCGGTGCCTGCAAATCTATCCTTTATCAGAGTTGCCATTCGAGGATCCTATTATATTAAAAAAAGCATATGTAAATCTTACTGCCCGGAAATACAGATTTGTCATTAACTCCAAGATAATAAATGCAGTAAATATGTAACCTTCTCTACAGCTAGGACTGTAGCCCCCGAATTGAGAAGAGTGTTGGTTAATGAACCAGTACCAGGTCCAATCTCTAGTACCACGTCCCCTTCTTTGACATCAGCTGCATCTACGAGTTCATCATTTATGCTTGAATTCAACATATAGTGCTGTAAGAATAACCAAATGTTGAGTGAATTGGATGGCTTTATGAAAAAACAATGAAGAAAACTAAAACCAGAGATCAATTACACCTGTTCTTTTGAACCTTGTTTTGTGTCTTGTTTGATGCTTAGGCTAGTTTCAAAGCTAAAAAAAGGCGATATTGAGGCTCATTGCAAATTACTGAGTCAATTTAATCAAGTCTAAAGTTTAATCTCATAATTGATATGAAAATCAAATTCGATGGAAACACTGGGCTAATGTAGCAGAACTTAGATAAAACCGGGTTCCTTCACTGGCAATTACCATTGTACCTCAGACAATAGATTACCTGACCGAGGGATTTCCTTGGCACCATACGCTCACGTGAGTTGAGAGACTCCACCGTGGCATGGTAGTCGTCTGTCGGTCGTCTCTTCTCCTTCCTGGCTGTTCCGCCGTCGCGTGAGGTTCTAGAGACCGCCCGCACGACTGTGCGCCGCCTTGTACACGCTCGGCGGCGCTCCGCCGTGGGAGGTGGCGAAGGCCCTGAGGCCACCCGAACAAAGAGGAGCATCTCTTTCTCTTTGTCAGAGCTGGGTTTTAAGAGGGCTTTTAACGGTGTGGAATGGATAGAGCAGCTTGTTGAAATGAGGAGGTTATTTTTCTTCTCCTCTGCTTAAATTTAGATCATATACGTTACTGGACCGTGCAGAATGAGATCTGAGTCGTCCATTTTAATCTGGAACGGATCTCAAAGCGTATGAAGCGAATAGGCAACAGTTGATTTTGAACCGGGCATCCTACATGATCGGTCAGGTACTTTAGAAAATACTAGGATCTAAATAACTTAATTTTGAGTTAGATCCGGACCGTACGATTAGAATTCGGTCTTATCCCGCTCAGGTTGAAATTCACGGGGCCCTTTAATATCTGTGCGGATTCTGATCGGACGGTCCATATCCAATTTGAGTTATTTAGAATATCCGAATTTTAGTCGTTGGATTACCGACGAATAAAAATTAGATCAGTAATTTCGAAGTGTGGGTAAATCGCTCGATCTAGTCTTAGCATCCAAAATATTATCCATTGATTGAGAAGGCTCAAGGCTTGGTTATATTCAAATTTTTTTTTTATAATTTTAAATAAAAAAATAAGCCACAGACTTGTAGAAATAAATATGAAACTTTATTGTCAATCCAAATTTATTTTTAAGTCTTGATAATTTAATCGCACCTATTTACGTTTCATATTCTTCAGAGATTTGTAACTCAAATATCAAACCACTTCTTTTGCGCAAAGAGACAAAAGCTGCAATTGTTCTATATATATTTCTCATCTTTCGTTATGTAAGGTGCATGTGAAAGATAATTACAATATTAAAATTTATGACAAGCAAAACAGTATAATAAGAACAAAAGATTTAAGGTATAATTCCATAGTGATCCTGCGAATTAGAATTAGTGAACTTCTAAAAATAAATATAACAACAAATAACTCCTAGAGTAATAATAAAAAAAAAACGAAGCGACTCCAACGGAGGAAAAAAAAAAATCTCAAATTCTAAATCCAATTAGCGGTCGCCTCTCACAGTCTCACTCCATCTCTTCTTTTCGAGTTTTCACGTAAGTAAAGTCATCTCGATCAGAGTGCGGCGATGAGTAGATCTAGTCATATCAGAACGTAGCGGTGATCGAAAGAGCAAATCTGATCGTAGAGCAAGATAGGGATTAAGGTATTAGAATGATTATGAGCATATATAAATAGAATTATAAGAGTATATCTAGGAATTTAGAGGGTGATCGAGAATGATTAGAGTAATTTTAAATAATTTAAAAAATTTCGTGAGAATATAGAAGTAAATCTAAAAATCAGAGTCACTTAAATGGTTGTAAAATATATTTTTTTATCAATTAAATTGTTACTAAACATAAAAACCACTAACCTTCAAATAAATAAAAAATAGTGAATACTAGAACAGTAGAACATCTTCATTCTAACTACAAATGAATTGTAAAACGCTGACATGAAAATTATAACATCACCGTACAATGTCAAATATTTGATAATTTACAGCGAGTCTACTGCTACAACTATTTCAATCATAGTGATATTGATTTCAAAATTAATCGAATAAGTTTCAAACGACGAATATAAATCATTCAAACCGATTTACTTCACACGTGACGCATTTACATGCAAAATTTAGTAATTTTTTATTTTATTTGGTACGAAATCAAATGGTCAAAAAATAAGATTTTTAAGTTAATTCTAATACATTCATTCTTCATCATTTTTTTTTAACAATTTGACTTCACAAGAAATAAATTCAAAAATTTATAAAATTTACATGTAAAACCGTCACTCATATGATAGATCGATTTGAACGGTTTAATCGTTATTTGAGATCTGTTTAATGAATTTTAGAGTCAACATCACTACGGCTAAAATAATACTATTATTATAGTAGTCAGACTCATTTATAATCTCACTTAATTGACTATTATGTTGAATTTTACACTGTTGTTTGTGATTGATATGCAATATGCAAAAGAATGTATTTGTAAAGATAAAAAAAAATATATTAAGATATTCAGTGGATTCCCCTTTAACTTATAATGATTTGTAGGGATTAAAATAGTTTAAAATTGATTGCGAAATAACTGTTAAAGTTATTGACATGATTGGACAAAAAAAAATTATATTGACGATTGCAACAATGAAGATGATAAGGTAGAGTAATATAAATAGTGTTTTTTTATCGGCAATTGTGAAAGGGGGCTTTTTAAACCGATCGGTTTTAGAAATCGCCTCGTCTCTTTTTCTTTTTCTTTCTCTTCTAATGAATTTGAATGAATTGTGAAAGGGAGGAGAGAAAAACGGAATATTTATAGCTATTTTTACAAAATAAAAAACAAATTATCAGGTCGGTCAAACTTTGGCTGGCCGAATATTTAAACGGACTGATCAAAGTTTGTCCGATCTAGACACTTTTAAAAATTGTCTCCAGAGCCGAATATATTTGATATTTTTTATTTAACGTTGGATATTGAAAAAAATGACATTTTAATCACGACATTCTCATCATTTTAATTTGTGGGACCAATGAATATTTTAATACAAGTTATTTTGATGGATTAGTAACTTTGCAATTTAAGTTTTACATTCATGATCCCTAATTGCAAATCAATTGTAAAAGGTGAATGACAATTTTAGATGCGGCCATTTTTATTAATATTTTTTTAAAAAAAAGATTTTTTTAAAACTGCCCTCATATTTGTTTTTTTTTTAAATACTCCGACCGTCATGCCCACGAGCGGCCCGTTCCTCCTAGCAGACCGCTCGAGCCAAGGGCGGTCCGCTAGGGACCAGACCATCTGGGGTCCGGGTGATCCTCTTTTTTTTTTTTTAAGAGAGAGATCTTAATATTTTAATTTAAATAATTTTGTGAAGAAAAAGTTTTATTGTTTAGAGTATATGCCAAAAAATAAGACATTTGATATATTTATGAAGTGACGTCGTAACTCTTTATAACTTTGATTTGGTTTGTCAGTTGGATATCACGAGTTTAAAGATAACACTAATTAAGGACTTGGCCTCTGACAGCTTGTTGATCTTTTTATCTTTATTTCTGGTACTAAAAAAATAGTTTAGAGCTAATAAAATATATTAAAATCTCAAATTAGATCTCTGTCTATGCACAGTGCATCCTAGACTGACATCTGGTATGATACCAAGTCCAAACTCAGCAACCAAGTACTAAGCAAAGGCCACTGGTATAGTGCAATGTACTAAAAACATCAAATTTGATATCTTCTGATAAATCAGCAAATCTGGACTGATACAGGGACCAAACTGCGAAAGTGATTATACCAGCATGTAGAGCATTAAAAAATACACAGAATTGACACGAATTTCAATTTATTTGGATTTTTTTACAATTAGTTATGAATTTCCAAAGTTTGGTTTTTGAAAAAACTTTAAACAGTCATAACTTTGGCTAGGAAAGTCGGATTTGCGCGTATGACCACTTTTCAGAAAGGGAGGGGGGGACGGGACGAATCCGAATATCATTTTAGGGGAAACCTCCGGGTATCCAAAGCATCAGAATTTAAAAAAAATGTCGTTTAGTACCTCATAAATTCAGTTTAAGTCTTCGTTCGACAGTAGGCATACAACGATCGGTATTTTGTTTAGTCAATAGCCTAAGGGATTATTCAATAATGATCCATATAATTATTTTAAAATGCATTTACTATTTATTGTATTCGTTTGCCTATCTTCGAGTAAATGGTATACGTTGACAATAATCAAATAATCCAATTATTCTCTAAATAAATGGTATAAGTCGACAATAAGCAAATGGCATATGTTGACAAGAATCAAGGCCAAGTCCTCAGTGTTATCGTTAGACTTGTGATATCCAACTAACAAATCAAATCAAAGTTATAAAGAGTTACGACATCACTTCATAAATATATCAGATGTCTTATTTTTTGACATACACTATGAACAAGAAAACTTTTTCTTCACAAAATTATTTAAATCAAAATATTAAAATATCTAAAAAAAAAAAAAGGACCGCCCGGACCCCAGGCGGTCTGCTAGGAGGGGTGGACTGCCCATGGGCCTGGCGGTCGGGGCATTTAAAAAAAAAACAAATATGAGGGCAGTTTTAAAAAAATCTTTTTTTAGGGTATTAATAAAAATGGCCGTTTTAGATGTATTACTAATTAAGTGAGTTCATTATTTTTTCATTTATCTTGAGTAAAAATTAGAGATCAAATCACTTAATTATTTAATATACACAGAGAATTTCTTTATTCAAATTTTGAACATGCAACTTTTAACACGTA
This sequence comes from Carex rostrata, assembly GCF_964058835.1. Lineage (NCBI taxonomy): Eukaryota > Viridiplantae > Streptophyta > Magnoliopsida > Poales > Cyperaceae > Carex > Carex rostrata. The sequence goes on from NC_135937.1 coordinate 6,678,962, forward strand.
AAACATTATCTTTACTACTAGACCAAAATTAATTCTCATCAAGTTAGTTTATATAATTAACTATAATTATTTTTATTTTATATTCCTACAATTAAAGTTAGGATAATCACATAAACAATTAGATAGGCGATCCCACTTCGCACGATGAATTTACAAGTCTTGCAGTTACTATAACACATCCATCCTGATCTATTCATAAAATTTTATTATTTTCTTGCAAAATTACTCACAATTTTATTGTGTCCATCAAATTCTATATTACAGGAGAGCAAATAGTTTATTTCCTACTCATATGCACATGCAAGCATATGTTTAAATTCTATCATATACCCGTCACAGGTAGAAAAAAAACCACTTATTCTCATAAACCGATCTGTTGGAAAATGAAATATTTTTCTTATACATAATATTAATTTTTTTTAATGAAGAATAAATTGAGTAATTTATAAGTTAAAAACGAGTTTTAACACAAAGGTCAATAAATTAGGTAAATTTGTGAGTTTTTTTAAATTTAGGAGGATAAATATGATGTTATGAATTTTAGAGGAAAAATACGTAATTTCGAGATTTTTGAGGGGTATACATGACATTTCCCCTCCAATACAATATTAGTGATAATCCAAGTGAAACTTCTCATACAAAATGAACAAATGGAAAATAGGTAGGATTGTCAAATTTCAACGGGGGAATAAAATTAATAAATATTACAATGAGGAAATAATAATAAAATAAATATATTATCATTGATATTAAAGGAGGGTTTAAAAGCCTTTATTTTTGTGTATTTAATATACTTCTATTTTTTAATTTTTCGCAATAACAAAAATTTTCAAGACTCACGCGCTTAAATCAAAACTATTATATGTGATACATAGAAGTTTCTTGCGTAGAAAAAAAATCATCAACTTTGACTTTTATTTGTATATAAATTATTAAGTTGAAAAAAAATCAATGTTCATAAAATTTTTAACATCCGTGTATTTTTACAAACTCTTGATAATAATTAAAATAAAATTAAAATACCATAAATTTTTACAATTATATATTTATAAAAAAAGTAATATAGATCATAGTTAACTATTTTATTTCGTTATTGAAATTTTAAATTATATAAATTTTATAAATAAAGACCAAAAATAAAAATAAAAAACTGAATCCCTTCCCTGGCTATAACAAAAATTTCAAATTTAAAACGAACCTGTGCGGCTGTTGTCTAGCAAAATACTAGTCCCGGGGTCAAACAAAGAAGGCCCAAATATGGGCCCCGCTTGTCATAGTCAGCGTTCTGCACACCGTTTGTAAGCGAGCCAAATCCTCCGAGGTAACAAAATATTTCTGTTTATACCAGAACCGTCTGATCAGAATCTGTGCCAATCCGGACCGAGGTGGAATAGATCGGACGTTATGGATCTGAATAGAAATACCGTGTTACCTTTGGCGATATGAATTCTCAAAAGCTGGATTCTATCCGAAAATAAAGGAGAGGGAAACGGACCAAAAGGTTTCTCCTGCAATCCCGCCCCTTCTTTCTCATCCTTCCCGCTTCATTTCTAAATTCTAACGAAAAGGGAAAGATAAACTAACCTAGTAACCTTACCTTGCCTTTCCTCTCCTCTCTCAGTCACACACACTATCTCTCTCTCTACCGGATACAGGTACAAATTATCACTTCTTCTTCTAGTGATAATTGTGATCGCGCATTCTATGTCTGTATCCGTTGAATCAGATCAACTGGCGTCGAATTAGGGATACTTTCGTTTCTCTTTACTTGTCTGGCTGTTACCAGCTAAGAAGATCTTTTAGATCCGCTTTACGATACTGAAGAAATCCGCAATATAGGTGCTCGACCGTAATTTTGATTTGTTCCCGATCGGGTATTTTGCAAGAGTTCTCTCTGTGTTCCTGATCGGGGATTTCCTGATTTTGATTTGTTCGAGTGCTTTCAGTTGCGACATTTTGTGTGAACTAGATTTCTATTTGAACGGTAGTTGATCCTTTTCCTCCTGGATTTGTTCTTTTCCCTCTTCCAATAGTCCCTCGCGTAAGGCTAGACAAATTTATTCATAACAAAATTTGCTCGACGTCCTTAATAATTAGTGTTTATCAACCCGTGCTGCTGTTTCGAAATTCATATCAAATGACAATATCTGAATTTTCTAAAGTAGTTCTGTCCTTAATGTTCATCAACATCTATTCCTATTTGACAAAAAGTTAAATTATTTTTTATCACGGTATTGTATTGCTCTCCAGTTGATTTGTTTTCTCTTGTTTATCAGATCAGGCAGATTGCAGCGTGCATAGGTGATCAAGATGGATCAGGCAAGTTGGCATTACGCTTTATCTGTCCCTCTATCTCTCTCTTCTTCTCTTTCAACTTATGTATAGGCCCTTGTGGTTTTGATTAATTATGGAACTATATGCTTACTACACTCAGTCCTGTCAAGGAGTGTGGTGTACTTTGCTCCAGCACAAATTAATGAATAATACCAGTGCCAGAACCAAACTGTATGGTTTGTTCTAGGTAAGTCACCAGCACAAATCATTTTTTTTGGATGGATCAGATACCTATTAGTAACAATATAAGAAGTTCAATTGAATGCTCAAAGGCAAAAGAATTTTGAAACTTATCCAAGAGCTAGGAGCTTAGGACATCTGATGTTAGGTACTAGCCAATACATACTGATACTTTACTTGTCAGACTTTATTGTTTGTCCATAATTGTGATATATACAGTACGAGAAAGTAGAGAAGATAGGAGAAGGTACTTATGGGGTAGTATACAAGGCAAGGGACCGGTGCACGAACAAGCTTTTAGCATTGAAAAAGATCAGGCTGGAGCGCTCCGGCGATGGGGTTCCAAGTACTGCCATTCGTGAGATTTCTCTCCTCAAGGAAGTGCAACACTCTAACATTGTCAGGTCTGTTTTCTTTCTTCTTAGAGAAGGTATAAATTCCAGTATGATTCAAAGACAGTTTATATCAAATGTGTCAAACAAGGAGTCAGGTTAGGCCAGATTCTGACCAGTAGGCTTCTGTTCTTATAATTGAGTGCCTGATTGGGTTCTTGTTCGGGTTGGCCAGGTGAGGTTTCAGGTTGGGTCTAGTTTGGAACAGTTCTAGTCAAGTTCAGGATTGTTGGGTTTCTATTTTTTTGCATTAGGGGTATCTCAGGTCCTGGCTTGATGACAGTTAAGGTCTAGTTGGGTCCAAATTTGAGCAGGTTAGCAGGTATGCCTGATTTGACCAGAAATTCCCAAATTACCCCTTTTCACACTCATCATTAGGACTTAGGAGTTGGAATGTACTATAGACATTTGAGATTTTTTAATGATTAAATTGAATCTTATGATCACAAACTATGTTTGTATTACCATACTATGTAGGTTGCATGATGTAGTGCACACAGAGAAATGCATATATCTGGTTTTTGAGTATCTTGATTTTGACCTAAAGAAGCACATGGATACTTGCCCCAGTTTCTCAAGCAATCCTCGGATCATCCAGGTCAAATTTTTTTGCCTTCTTTATCTCAGTTCTCTCCGTTATCTATATGCAAGTGCCATCTGGATTAGCACATTAGTGTACTGAGATGTCAGTACATTTGATTTGGTTGAGTCCAAGGGGATTCTATTCTTTCTGTTTATTTTTATTTCCTCGTGGGAGGTGGGTTAGCATCTTTGTTTTTCCATTTTTTTATCTTACATATTCAATACATGCATGTTTGTTATGATGTAAGAACCTTTCCATTGCTATACAAGAAAGGGAAAGACAACCCCCTGACCCACCAAAAAGTAAATAACTTTACTAGTAGTTTTTCTTGACACGTGAGTACTAGGGCGTCTTGCCGCATACTTAAAAATCAGAGTGTTTTCATACTTCTGAATCTTTCTTTTTTTGGTGTGTAGTCATTTGTGTTCCAGATCCTTCGGGGTTTAGCATACTGCCATTCGCACCGAATCCTTCACAGGGATCTGAAGCCCCAAAATTTGCTAATAGACAAGCATAACAATGCCATCAAGCTCGCCGATTTTGGCCTTGCCAGGGCTTTTGCCATACCTGTCAGAACCTTCACTCATGAGGTCAGACTTGCAACTTTTTCTTTAAAAGGACCTGCCCCAACCAACTTGTTTGGGACTAAAGGCTTGGTTGTTGTTGTTGTAGGCAGGACCTGCCTAGGGCAGACTTGCAATTTTGCTCCCCCCCCCCCCCCCCCCCCCTGAAATTCTGGCAGAGTTTTGCATAAAATTTAAAAATAAATTTCATCAGCAATCACTCGTGCGCTATCTCTCTTCTCGCTTTCTTTGTTCCCCACCCCCCTCCTCACCCTCTGTTTCCCTTCGGAGTTAAACTGCATGTGATTGAAGATCGTATTCAATGGGTTCACTGATGACATATGGTTTGCATAAATCAGGATGAGCTGGTTAATTGTGGTCAGCTGCAGATCTGCTGAAATCATGGCACTTTAGACTTGCACTTTGCAACTTAGATCAAGTAAAAATTTGGTGTAGCGACCGGAATCAATATCCTCTGTGGATATAACTATAATGTGAATGATACCGTTTGATCTTTACTAGGTACATTTAATGGATATACCAGCAATACCTGTACAATTTTTTAATTTAGGAACAGATGAAATGCTACTTTTATATATGAGGGGCATTTAGTTTTCATTTTATCTCAGAGCCAACTCTAATTCATATTTATCCAAAATATCGAGGTAATATAATCTAAATGATATTTGGTAGACCAACTGGCTGGTTGATTTTATGATTTTATAATTTATACCATTTTTAGTTAACTACATAAGCAGATAAATTAAAGCTTTTCAGTGGAATATATTCATACATCCATATTTTACCGATATGAACTAACTTTTGTTCGTCTTTTATGAATAGGTGGTGACGCTATGGTATAGGTCTCCAGAAATATTATTGGGGTCCAAGCAGTATTCAACCCCAATTGACATATGGTCAGTAGGGTGCATATTTGCAGAGATGGTTAACGGCCAACCTTTGTTTCCCGGTGACTCTGAGATTGACCAAATCCTCAAAATTTTCAGGTTTAATATCACTTGTCTGAAACTTCAGGTCTTAATTTAACACAATTTGCCATCACTGAACCCAAACATGGTCTTGATTTATGATAAGTTTGGTTAAGCTTGTACTGGTAACACACTGGCCTTATGTACATGGCGTTCTCAGCAGAGCTTGGACTGATCAAATGTTAAAAATTTCTAGTTTAGTATGTTGATATTGGATAAATTGTTTACTATGGGAACTGACTGAACTAATAAATGAAGGGTACTGGGGACCCCAGATGATATGACATGGCCAGGAGTTACTTTCTTACCTGACTACAAGCTTTCTTTTCCCAAGTGGCATCCTCAGGTAGTAATATACTTTCTAGTTTTGGTTTCTTTCTCATTTCCTATTTTTCAGCCATCTATGTATTTGAGAACTCTTATGGATAATAACCCCTCAAAGAGTGATACTATGGTATCATGCATAACGCGGATTGTGCTGTACCACGGATCAATATTTTTGTTTCAATGTCCAAATAATCAATCTAAACCATTCAACATGATTTTCATATGACAATGTACTTGCATACCAAATTCTACATTTTTTCAAAAAAATATATTAATCTTTTAGATAGGTAGGAAATCACTACTTTTGAATGGTCTACAATAGTGATTTTCAATATATTTAAAAAAAAGTAAAAAAATAAAAAAAAAATGTAAAATCTACAGGTACATTTTTAGATGGAAATCTTGTTGAACGGTTCAGATTGATTATTTAGACTATGAAAATGAAGATATTGATTCGTAGTACATACTAATATGCGCTATGCATAGTACCGTAGCATCACTCACCCCTCAAGTATAACATTTTCTGGATGAGTTCTGTCTGTTTTTTCAAGTTAAAGATGGACATTAACAAAGGCTATGCATCCAATGTTTTTTTATTTTATTACATGTTCCTCTGCATGAAGATTAGTGAGACATATTTGGAATTCTAATTGAACATTTGCAAACCTTTGCAGGACCTTGCAGTGCTTGTACCCGAATTAGAACCATCAGGAGTTGATCTTTTGTCGGTACGTTCTCTGTCTTTGTTCTCTCAAGTAAATTATGATAAAGAAGTGCCAGCAATGCACAACAGTTGATCAACATGGTGCAGCTCTTTTCAATTTTTTCTACTTGTGTTCTAACCAAACTCCAGTTTTACTACGAGCTTGGGCCTGTATTCATTTTTCATTCCAGTGAATAAACATGTCAGTTATGGTTAATACTGAAATAAACCTATAGAACACAGTTTGATGATAACTTAGATTTTGTTTTTGAAATTTGATTCATGCAAATAGAAAATGCTTCAGTTAGACCCAAGGAGAAGAATTACTGCCAGGAGTGCGCTTCTACATCCGTACTTCCATGGTGTGCAATTCATTTCCTAATTTCAGGGATTTGAAATTTCATATATAGTTTTGGCCTTTTGGGACTTTGATGCACATACAATCTTGTAAGTAAATGCACCTGTTAGTTTCTGGGATTTGCAATTTAGGTTCAGAGCTTTTGGAATTAATAATCCATACTGTGCATCACATTAGCTCATGCCTCATGTATATCTTCAAGTAAAAGTTTGTATGAAAGCATTTTTGTGTCAAATTGCTTTTGAAATTAATTACTGCAACTTTTTTTTTTTTATGTTTTTACGTTTGGCAATATATAAAATTGAAATGACTCATCGGTTGTTTTTTAACATCCTATATAAATAAGACAGCGTTAGTCAATACTATATGAAATTAAATGTCAATTATTATTAAATTAATGTAGTAAGTGTAAACTTTATAAAAATTCAAACCTGTAAATGATTAAATTTTTGTAACATATTGCGTACTAAAACGGTATTTTTTTTTTTTATCAGTTCGAGACTAAATTTCTTGAGCAAATCAAATCATTTCCCAATGCTATTAAGACCGTTTTTGAGCTCATCTTTTATCTTTTAGTGGGGAAGATACGGACACTTTAGTTGATTAAAAAAGTGTTTTTAGTTGTCTGTGCTGGTAATATAAAATTATAAATATTTCTAGAATTTTTAAACTAGCTGTTGATGGGATGAAGAAACAAGCGCCAAAATAAAAATAAATAAATAAAGGTATTGCTAGGTGTAATTAGGTTGTCGACTCGTTGTGGTCACTTTTCTGCCGATTTTTTTATTAATAGAAAATAAAATAATAAAATATCGAAAAAGGTATAGATTTTGGGTTTTGTCGAAAAATAAGTAGAACGGTTTAATAAACCCGTTCAACGGGACGGGTCTAATTATCCCGTCCGGATTTAAGTATTAATTAATTTAATGATGACGCTAATTAAATTCAGTAGAAAGAAAAAAAAAAAGAGAGAGAAATTCCCAGACGGTATAATATAACCCGTCCGGTGTTACAAAAATTTATTTTGAATGTTGTAACAAATGAATTTTGTTGAAAAATACGGGTTCAGTGGCATAGATGTAATTTGATATTTTTAACGGCAATAGTTCTCTTTTTTTTCTCTTTGTTTGTGGGACCTAATAAACTATGGCACTTTTTTTTATTTTAAGATTTATGGGGTCTTTCCTATGATACGAAATTTTCGAATATTAATCGGATTTTATTTTTTAATTTCTATTAATAAAAAATTTAGCATAATTACTACCATAGAAATGGCATGCTAATTGTAAATTTGTAATTAACGTGATAATAGCACAAACCATACCTGCTCTGAATCTCCATCTCATGTCTCTTTCTCCAGTGCTAGTGCTACTATACAATATTGCATCATCTTCGGTACAATGTAATAAATTTCATAATAAATTTTTTAATGCCGGATGGGTTATATTATACCATTCGGGATTTTTTTTTTTTACTCAGGACGGGTCTGCTTGTACTGTCCGGGTTTTTTTTTTTTTCCCTTTCCGCTGAATTTGATTAGCGTCGTCATTAAATTAATTGATACTTAGATCCGGACGGAATAATTAGACCCGTCCCGCTGGACGGGTTTATTAAACCCGTTCTACTTATTTTTCGACAAAACCCAAAATCTATACCTTTTTCGATATTTTATTATTTTATTTTCTATTAATAAAAAAATCGGCACTTTTCTGCATGTTTGCTGTTTACCTTATTTTTATAAATACAGTATTTTTGCATTTGAAGGATGTTTGACTTGACCATCTAGTATATGTATAATATATTCTGTTTTTAATAAACCACCAATGCTAATTGTCGAGAAAAATAGCTCCTCTCCCTTGGCACATTCAAGTTGGAGACGTCCATTGTTAGGTTTTATTTTTTTATATCTGGATGGAGATCAAGTCTTTTAATTTTAATATTTCGCCATAGATTTTCTTAGATGCTATATCAAAAGCTGATTTCCTTATTGTTAGTTTTATTATGTAGAACATAATTATATTAACTTTAAAATTCAATGTCAATTCTTCTTTTATACTAAACTTAGACACCGCCAAGGACTTAAAAGATTGAATATGTTCAACGAAGTTATTTAAAAAGATGCTGGATAAATAAAATTATATAATGTCTTATAGATTTTCTCCTCCTTATAAAGTACATGAATACACGCATATAAAACTTCTCTAACATAAGAAGTACCTTGCTTAATTAGTTCTAAGAAAATAAAAGTCATATTTTTTATTTATTTATTGTGCCGTGGATATTAATTTTGAATTCCTACCCTGCTAACATTTCTGTGAGGGCATGATTTTTACTATAATTCAATTTGAACCTAATTAGTATTAAAATTTTACATATGAAATTTATGACATAATTTGAGTTGCCAAAATTTAATTATATTGCTTCTATGCTTACCTCTATACTTTATGACGTAATTTGATGCAATATCCATGGGATAGAAATCATAAAATAATTTCACTCAAGTCAAAATTATATACAGAGCCTATTTAAAATATGGAGAACCATTTTAAGATTATCAGATACATCACCTGATATGAATGCGACTATGCGAGTATATAACACAGTATTCTAAATAACGGTATGTACTCGTTGGATAGGTAGGGTACCACCAAACGATTAAGTAGGAATAATCGGTCATAATCGGAAATAGTCAGCTAATTAGTCTGAAAAATTTGTAACAGTTTAATTTCCACTAATAACTAATCAGTTAATTAATTAACTTAAACGACCGTTTTTACAACACTGATATAACACTGAGCATGAGGTATTGGTCATGTGGAAAAACGCTGATGAAGGAAAATGGATGCTTCCATTACTTTCACAACTGGATGATGGAAACCCGGATCATTAGATCCTATTCCTGGCCCCGTTAACCACTTGCAGCCGCACATAGATTCCAGATTTCTATTTAGAAAGCTTCTCTCTTTTCTCTGTTTTATTTTTATTATTAGTTTGGTTTACTTCTTTTTATAAAAAACGGTTCATTAAAAACATATAATTGTTATTTGTTCGTAAATTAGCCATGCTAAATTCCATTACTTTAAATTATCGAACCGTTTTTTTTTTTTTTATCATCTGGTTTTCCTTTTATGTTTTTTGTTTGTAATTGAAAAAATAATACCTCTTAATGGGACACTTTTTTTGGAAAATTGATAATTATTGTCCGAATTTGTTAGTAATAAATATACATCATGGTTATAAACTGTGTATAGAATATCTGAATATATATGAATTCCATACAAAATTGTGCAAAAATAAAACCTCTAAAGGAATTCAAGGATGATTAAGTCCCCTTCATTTATTTTTTTTTATAAATTTCATGCATAATTTTTATTACTTTTAATAAAATTTTATAGGTTTTTCTTTTCTCTATTAATGAAGCATTTGTATAATTAAAATGTCTTGTTCTAAAAATATATCTTGTTTGTTAAATTCAGTCCATTACAATAATTTCTAATGATGTCCTGGATACTCAGCAAACATAATTTACAGTGGCTTGGAAGGAACCATAAACACCGTAGATAATTAAATATAATTTCCTATTATACATCTAACCATAAAAGTCATTTCGTATTAAATTAAATTCCTTCAATATGGGAATTTTTTACCTGTAAAAATTATTAAAATAAGACGTACGAAACTAAAAAGAGTGTCTTGTTTTCAACAAATATAGAAAGAACGGATTTATTGAGTCCAATCTAAATATTATGGATTAGATTCAATGATTCAGATCCATATTTTTTTGAATTTGGATCCGGACTGTCCGATTAGAGAATAATCAAGTTCTGATCCACGAATGATCTCAGAAAAAACATAGTATTTGGATCCGGATCATTAAATCAGATCCATATATCTTGGATCAGACTCAGTAAGTCATATTTTTCTTTATTTATTGGAAATAAGACACCTTTTCAATTTTCACATGCCTAGACTTAATAATTTCTATGAATAAAAATTTCCTTAAATAAAAAATAACTTACCACCATTTTCAAATTTCAAGGTTGGCTCGAAAAATGTAAAGCAAAACATTACTTTTCTAGGCCACTTGATGAAGAAAAATGACAAAATATAGAAACAAATCAAACAATCAATCGAGAAAGAAATCCCTTTTCTATCTCCTCCTCTTTTCCATCTTATCGTACTTCCAATAGAATTGGTGGTCCCACTCAGCTAAACAAATTACGAGCGCCGCCGACGTTCTATTTATTACTTTTTATTAGGAGTGTTATGTAAAATACCGCCCCCCCAAAAAGGTCAAAATATTGACAACGCAATTTTCACTTCATGCAGCGTAGATACACTAAAATCAAAACAACGCCTATATGACTGGTGTGCTGCATGAAACAAAAACTACTCTGTCAATATATTGACCCGTCCCCAACCGAGCAACCTTTTTTATTCGATAATGTAGAAACGAAAAATGGGAAAAAAAATCGAAATTAAAACTTCTACAGTTAAAATTGGCATATATTATTATAATAGTCATACTAGTATCATGCCCTTGCGTTGCAACGGGGACATATTATAATATATATATATATTAATGAAAATAATAATTATCCAAAAATTAAGACACATATTAATAGAAAATTTATATGATTATGTATTTTAATTTAACTTTAATCGTGATCTTTGATAACAATTTGATGATGTGATGATTCTTTATTTTTAAGTACCAATGACGTCAAACAATAGCTCGATTTGAATCTAATATAAAATATTATACAACAATTCAATATCAACATATAATATGATATTAAAAAACATAAATAAAAAGTGTTATCGTGTGTATGTATAGGATACACACACATATTATAAGAGAAATATATATCCACACACACGTTTCAATTTATATTTTTCTTTGTTTCCAATTTATATTCTTCTTATTCTTTCTTTCCAATTTAGAATATACACGCACAGACACACACACATTGATATATTTTATATTGGAAATATATTCTAAATTACCCACAACAATATGTATATAAACAAAGAAAGAAAAATAAGAAAATTAAAAAAAATGATTTCTATTGTGATCCCTATAAAAAAGAAAAAAAGGCAATGAAAGAAAGAAATAAGAAAATAGAAGGTGGAGCCTTCTCAATTGAAGGGGAGAAATATGAAAACAAAGAAATAAGGAAAATGAGAAATATATCTCTAAATTTCAGAGTATGTTCAATTTTAATTGTAACGTATTGTGTGGCAGTACATGCGGTGAGTATATTTTTAATAAAATTTAGATTTCTATACATAAAACATATGCATTTAATTAAAAAAAGACAAATTATATAACTGGAGGGTTGAGATCAAATCCGAAGCTGTTGACCGATCCGATACCCAACGTGCTTAATAATAAAATGGAGATTACATACTTTTTTTTTTAATTGGAAAAAGATCTAAAAAATCCACCTTCCCCGCACAATTAATGCCGATCTCAAAATATTATTCTTCAACTTCACTTTTTTTTTTTACATTATTACTCAATAAAAAACTTTGCCATTATAGCCCCCTTTTCTATCTAAAGCTTTACAGAAGCGACTCTTTCTCTTTGCGGTCAAGGAGAAAAAAAATAACAGAAAAGGAGATAAAAACTCGAAGAGAGAGAGAGAGAGAGAGAGAGAGAGAGAGAGAGAGGAAGATCAATGGAGACTTACAAGCAGTTCGTGCGAGCGAACAGAGAATTTGTTCAAAATCTCGAATCCCTCGCCAATGTAAGAATTCATTACATCGCTTTTCAATTTCAATTCGTTATATTTTGGTCGATGTTCTCAAAGAAGCAAGTATCTGTGTGATTAATACTTACTTCTTTTTCCCTTTTTTAATTTCGGATGAGAAATCTACATTTTTAGTTACTTGGACTTAATTGTTTTAATAGGGTTGACAAAATCTAGCTTACAACCCCACTGATACTGGTACCTGAAACTTGATGTACCATCATAAGTTGCAATCCTCAATAATTTTTCACTGCTAATATTCTTTTATTATTTTTTAGGCAATTACATGGCTGCTACCAGAGCGGTTCTCCAATTCAGAGATCGGGCCTGAAGCAGGTTTTGTTTATTGTTTGGTAAATTTGCTCTTTTTGATTTTTGGGAAAGTTTCTTCTGTACCCCTAAACAATTTTGATATATCAGTTGCACACAATGCTGCAAAATGGAAACCTGTATGTCATATAAAATGTCAGGCATAACCTCATTTACTTTGGAAGTTGGTTTATTTTGAATTAGATATCAACAAGAAAAATCCCATCAATCTGTGTTTGGAGAACTTTTTTCTATCCCTGGTTATATGAAGAAATAAAAGCCGTGTTTCTAGAAAAATAGTTTCAAGTATGTTTAAAATCGGAACACATTTTTACAAAAGGGTTTTCTGAATGCATGCACTCAGAAGTGTTGTTTTCTGAATGCATGCATCAGGTTGTAAAACTTGAGAAATTCCATATTTGGACGGGTTTAATGATATTAATGCGATATGGCTTGTACCAAATTTGGACGATATTAAACCAATGCTTATAGTTTGTTGTTGTTTTGAACAAGTTTTGTTAAACTAAAATGAAAAATAAGGAACAATTAATCAAATTTTACTTGACCTTTCACAGTCCTTTAGTAATCAGAAGAAAAACTTAGCAACGGGGAGAAAAATGAGGTAGCTATTTGATTTTTAATTATTTTTCACCTAGATCTGCCATTGGTCTGCTTGATACCAGATGTGATGAGTGCTGGGTTCTGAGATCATATCATTCGCCTGATCTATTTTCATTGTTTTAAACTTCCCTGTCTTCAAAATGTATGGAACTATTTGTATTTAACACAGACTAATTTTTTTGAAAAATAAGAACGAAAAATAGTAGCCTGGTCATAGTGCAACGAGACTATTTCTGTAACTTTCGAATAACAGAAGGGCTAAACTCAAAAACTGTAATTTGAGCAAACAGGTGATTCATGCAACTTCACCTATTTTCTAACCAGCCTTTATTCCGCAGTTTATGCATTTTTGGGCATGGTAAGTGCTGTGAACCAGCACATAGTCGACACGGCCCCACAAACGCTAGTTCATCGAGGCCAGGAGGGCTTCAATATATCACAGCTTTCTTGGTCTCTCATTTTGTCAATTTTAAAAGATGGTGAGGCAGTTGTGGAAGTGGCATCTCAGCATTTCTTTGGGCAAGACGGAAAATGGGGCTTTATTGCGGCCATGGAGGCCATCAAGTACTCTTTTCTTTGCTAATGCCTTTAGATTATTAGGTCTGTTTTTGAGGCATGCCCCTGGAAAAGATCTAATACTGTATGTATCCCTGCAATGCTTAAATTATTTCATGGACACACCTCCAAACGTGGATAGTACCCAATTAGCCCTCATTGAATGCTTCATTAACTATGTAATTTGAATTTTGCTAGACAAAATGCGAGTATAGTGTATGTGCCCCACAGACACCAAAGTACCATGCGTGTGAAAGATATTATCAAAGTCTTCCCGCATTTACTTTATTAGATGCTTATATAAAAGCACCTTTATTATTGTTTACGCCTTAGTCCTTTACAGCTAGGTGATCTTCTAGTTGGAGTACCAGATATTTTTCCTTTCTATGGTTTGGCATTATATTTTGAATTTCTGCAAGGCCAGAATTGCAAAGCAAACATTTTCACTAGGATTATGTGCTTTTATTGGGATACCAGGGCACTGGTACGAGTTGCGACATTTAAAGAGAGTGGGTTCAAGATGCTATTGCAAGGAGGGGAGGTTTTGAACGAGGGAAAGGGCCTATTTGCAAATGCAGAGGGGTCTTCTCAACATTCTCAGGTACCGAGGGGTCTAGAAGGAAGAGCTGTCAATGCGCTAAACAAATTTGGTCAAAATGCAAAATATAACTTGGGTACATACAGACCTGCACCTGTTATGCCTGGTAAATTCTCCTGACTCCCTTGGAAAAAATCATGATATTTGGGGGGGGGGGGGTAGGCATGTTCATAATTATTGGAAAGGAAAAAGGGGTGAATAGGAGGAAAACAAATACATAGAGAAGGGCTATGTAGGTTAATTCTCATGTCTTAGCAACATTGGAGGTAATGTCATATTTTGATAGAAACCCTGCAATGTAATTCAAGAAACTTTAACACAAGGGAGGGTGCAAAGTGAAAAAAAATCTTTATGAGACTAATTTGTCATTTTCGTTCTTTTTTTCTTTGTCTGACAGCACCGAAACCTACATTCTCAAGTATTTGGCATGAGAAAGGATTGCATGGTCGCCTATATTTAATAGGAGAAGTTATTCACGTATTGAGACCTGTCATATACGTATTATTTATACGAAAATTTGGGATAAAATCTTGGACACCTTGGTTAGTGTCACTAGCTGTTGAACTAACCGGCATTACCCTTGTTTCTCATGCTACTAGTAGAGACAGCAAGAGAGGAGGGAGATCGTACCAGTTATCTGACTCTGAAAAGGATGAGGTGAGTGCATTATATTTGTGAGGTTTCGCACCTTAGATGCATAGACAACTATTCAATTTGTGACTCATACGGCACTTTCTTTGAGCCAATTGCACTTTTAGTCTGAATTTAAACTCAATTCAGGCTCCATTTTGTCGTCTGTTGTGGCAAATTAGCCTCAAATGCAGACTCCTCCATGCAATTGGCAACCAAACAAGCCAGGAGAAAACAAAATGGAACAGAAGGAAACAAAAATGGGCCAAATTATTACTAGTTTAATTTGGGCTTATAGATCGTATCTGGACTTGAATGGTACCAAAATTCAATCTAATCCTTTAGCACCCCCTTTGCCCAAGGACAGTAATTTTACTTTAATAATTTTTCTATTTTCTACTTTATTTCTGAATTGGTTTTCGAGAATTGATAAAGTTTTTTTTTTTTTTTTTCTGTTTTTCCAAACAGCTCAAAAGGAGAAAGAATATATTGGCTCTGTACATCTTAAGGGATCCCTTCTTTACTAGATATACCAGGTACACCTGTTTCCGTGAGAATTTTCTATGAAAACTTTTGGTTACAGATTTTCTATTGGAGAAACATTAAATTTAAATCATGTCATGAGGTTGTCAATTGGAATGTGCTTTGAAGATTATGGCTTAAATTCTGTTAACTATTAACTGTAGAGTGTGCTGTAGTTTTAGTATCAGTTGTTGGTTTGTTGCATACATGCTTTCATTTCATTAGTCTGTTGTTTTATGTTTCATTACTTTTGTTGCCCAAACATGCTGCTATCAGCATTGTGACGAGGGCCTATATGTAAAAACTTTTATTTTAATGTTCAACTTGTCAGTCACTGGCAAGGTTTCAAAAAAAAAAAAAAAGATTCTGTTTGTATATACTAACTGGGTATCATTTAAATTATCTGGTATGATTTATCATATAACTCAATCGGATCCCTATTGACTCACTATTTCAGTATCCATGGCCGTAGTTCACGTCTTATTGGCACATATCTTTCTATATTAGTTTCTCATGATGAACATGTAAATTTCAAATATGCCCAATATTTTTAATTATTTGTACCTTCTATTTCTCTCTTCAGGAGTCGTCTGGAGAAAGTTGACCAGGTCCTTAGCCCCGTGCCAATTGTTGGCTTCTTTACATGTATGTTGACATAATTTTTCTTATTTGAAACAAAATACTGTGAACAAAAGAGGAATATATCACATCTTATCGTAGAAATCCGGCTAATTACCTCAGTTATCAGTATTAAAAGGACACAAGTGATTTTTCCTGGAAAAATCCTAGTGTGATATTACCAATTATTTGAAAAGAAGTAGCACCAGGTCAAGTAGTTATTTTGCGCTGTTATATATGCTGGCATGTCCTGGTACCGGATCAAAACAATGTGATTTCTTTTTTCTTTTTGCATCTTTTTGTCTATCTTTGTACCACTTAGCTGTCTCTGAATCTGTAACTATTGATACCAGCATAACCAGCATTTTTTTTAGATTCAATGTGTTATCATTGAATACTGTTTTGTTACTTTCAGTGACAGCGTATAAATTATTTTTTGTTTTTTGATGCAGCTAAACTTGTAGAGCTATTAATTGGGATTCAGACACGCTACACGTACACAGCAGGCTCATAAGAATACAAGAAAAAGAGAGTTAAAGTGTGTCATTATATCCTGGTATATTTCATTTGACAGCTTGCATATATGATTTCTCAATGCAAATTGCATTGAGAAAAACTTAACACTTTTGTTTTGATAAAAAAAAAAAAACTTAACATTTTTGGACTCTTTTAAGAAAGGGCGACCCATTGACAATGGAATTATTTGATAACTCCCAACAGTATATCTCAAATAAAGTATATATAAGTTTGAAAATTCAGATGATAAGTTAATGTTACGTGTTGTTGGTTATATAGACAGCGCACTATAATGAATTTCATGCAATTTAACTATAGTTAGTAAAGCATCAGGGATTGTTTTATACTTATGAATAGCACAAATTCGTTTAATGAAAGGTAAAACATGCTCTAGATCTCATTAGTTTTTGTGTGCTTGATATACAATACAGATCATACCTAAACTGTACTTTTTTTTTAGATTTTTAAGATTGTAAAAGTTACATGATTGTCAACGGATCGTACATCTTAACAAGAATGGTGCGATTTTATAGTGTACTTGTACTGTATAACCTTATAAAACAATGACGTGATGTTTGATTTGCATCTAAACAGGGGTGCTTTTTCGGAGTTTTTGAATTGCAATTGGAAAACTTGCTTTTCAATCGATGGTACGGTGGTCATTTGAGATTTTACTCCTGTTAGTCAGATAAGTTCTAAAGTTTCAGTTTTAAGCTGAGTTGAGATGAAATGCATGGGTTGCCTTGCATATCAAAACTTGGCTGAGTAGATTTTTTATAATTTATTGAAAGGCGGGGTCATCTAGAAAATAAATTTATTTGACAAATTGTTAATATGTGTAACATTTACGCAAGTATTAGGCAGGGAAATGAAATTTACTTTTTCCCTCTGAAGTTGTATTTTAAGAAATCGCAACATTCTTCCTGTAAAAGGCTATACAGTCGGCCCCATAGCAGACACAAAATCAGACACGGACACGGACACACATACATACCACGTCTTTTCTTTCTATATGATTTTTTGTTTTAGCGAGTTGGCAATAAAAAAGGTTCAATATGATTTTTTATTTTTTCTGGGTTAAAGTTTTCCAACTGTAAAAGCAAATTATGGGGCCACCTATTTTTGTAAAAGCAACTTAATGCGCATGTAAGGACCACCTATTTGTGTTTTTTATAACTTCTCTGCTTTAGATTTGATACATTTTACTAACATTTGTGTCGACTTTAATTATTTTCAAATGTGGTTTGGTGTTGAACTAATTAATATTACTTGTTCATAGTTGTCGTTGACCGAAAATACATTACTTTTATGACATGTTGACTTGACCTAAATGTACCTTCAAATAAGCAACACATGATAGTTTTTAAACAAAGAAAAACTCATTTTTATATTTACAAAAAAAATAAATAAATTGTGAGGTTCGGAAGTCCATTGTGCTATAAAACATTTTCTTAACTTTAACGCATTATAATCCCATTTCCCCCAATTTTGTTTACTTCACACTACGGTGAATTTTTATTATTTTTTGAAGTAATTTGATGAATGATCTTGTTAAATTTGTACGCATTTACAGTTTTATCCGATCCTAAGCATAGTGTTGTGATTTTTGTTCTTAATTAATGGGATTGCTATGATAATTCAATAAACCCTTTTTTTTTTTTTGTGAGAAATGACGGCGCAATGTGACAAAATTGAAATGATATTTCAAGTTTGCCTTCTTGTATCAGTGTATGTTTTTTGCAAAAAAGAAATGGAAGTGCAATTATACGAAATGAAGTTTCCAAAACCTATGGAGGATCAAATTAATAACTTCTTAATTTCAAATTTAAAATTACATAGATATTAGGGTGCGTTTGGTTGCGGTGAGAATAGAGCTATTCTCAGAATAGCGGAGCTATTCCTAGAACCCTGCAATCCAAACGACATATAGGAAATAAGAATAGCGGAGGAAAAAACTCTATTATGCTATTCCGTCAAAACCATGGGTTAGCGGAAAATAGAAGAAACGGGGTTAGCAATATCAATTAAAAATTAGTGCTATTCCTAACATACAATCCAAACAACATTTCTACTAATCCGGAATAGCCAAAGTTAGTGCTATTCTTGAATCCCTTGAGTTAGCACTATTCTCCATCACTAACCCAAAAATTGCTATTCTTGCACTAATCCTTGCACCATCAATTTTAGATTATATAAATATTAACATGCTTAAGAGTATATTCAATATTAGACTCGTTATGTTTGTAAAAATGAAACAAATATTTTAGAAAAAAAATTGATTCAATTTAAAATTTGCAATGAGCACATGTTCATATAAAGAACTATTTTTTTTTCTATGCATAATCAATTATATTTAATACACTCATTTTGTTCACAAAATAGAGATGACTATTTTTTTTTATAAACAAATCCGATTTAATTATACATTTTAAAAATTGAAACTATTTACCGTCAAAAGATGTGCGAATCATACAAATATCAACGGATTCTATGAAAAATGTCAGATTTTAAAAACACCATGCTTGATCATTGCATTATTAATGTAGTAAATCTTGACAGATAGTGGCTTCTAGGCGTGAAAATGGTATGGATAAAATCCGATCCGTATTTTAAAAATTAGATGTGGATATTCGATATCTGAATATCCATGTGGATATAAAATAGATAAATTTTACGTTCAATTATCAGTATTCAAATAGTAAATTTATACCATATAATTTAATATATATTATAAAAAAATTATTCATCATTATTATTAAATAAATATCGTAAAGGTGAACTTTAGTATTATTTAATTATATTTTTATATAATTTTTAATAAATATCCGATGTAATCCGTATTCATATCAGTCTAATATCCTAGTAATTAAAAATAACTCTGATGTTAGATAGTAATATGACGTCGGATATTCGCGGATTTTTATTTTTATTGTAGCATTTACATGCAAATGATCTGCGAGGAGGAACCTGAACCTCGATGAGTCAAGATTCGTGCCGGGCCGATAATCCGAAAGCTTCCAGGTTTTACTTAAAGCAAGCAAGCACATGAACAGGGTTCTACACAACCAGCTGGATACAATTGGGTGAGTAGGTGTGTCATACTTAAATTGCATTCATTTAATTTGAAATCACTTGTTCCATTTTTTAATTCAACTTTCAAGTTAAAACGTTTTAGCTTAATATTTTAATTTTGGATGGAGTATGAACATTTTCAGATTCTGATTCGTGATTAACAGAAATTCCCATTTTTATCAAGGGTGCCACCGTACCAGTCCATTTTTTGGGCCTCAACAACCAGTAACATAAAAAGGCCCATATACAGTTTGGGCCCAATTTCATGATTATCTAATTTAGGAAAGCTGAATGCTCTCCCCTGGTCGGAAAGGTTCGAGAAACTCATCTAGGAAAGCTGGTTCGCTTGAGAGAATTCACATCCTCTCAGGTAGTGTATTAATAATACCCGGGTTGGATATACCCTACCCTGCCTGCCCGTGCCCGGGGGTATCCGTGCCCGAGCCCGGGTATGGGTCGGGTACGCGGGTAGGGGCAAAAACCGGACCGAACGGGGTTTTTTGGACTCATACTCGACCATATCCGTATCCGACCTTACCCGTACTCGACTTTACCCTACCCGGGTACTCGTCTACCCTTACCTGTACCCATACCCGTACCCTTATACCGATCCAAATTCAAATTTCCCCCCCAAACCGGTTCAAGTCCCATCCGGACCCGACCGGCCGGACCCACCCGGACCGAACCGGACTGACCGGATGGGACATAATTTTTTTTTTTTTTCTGTTTTTAAAATTCTGTTTTTATTTTTGTTTTTAAAATTCTGTTTTTAATTTCTGTTTTTAAAATTCTGTTTTAATTTCTGTTTTTTAATTTCTGTTTTTTTATTTATATTTTTTATTTATATTTTATTGTTTTAAAGTAAAAAAAAAAACAAAAACAGAAAAAAAAATAACAGGAAAAAAAACGGAAAAAAAAAAAACGGAAAAAAAAGAAAAAAAAAGAAAAAAAAAACGGACCCACCCGGACCGCCCTACCCCTCAAGGGTACCGCGGGCACGGGTATAGGACGGGTAAGGCACGGTTTTTGAAAAAAATACCCGAGATACCCGCAGTACCCGTGCCCCTGCCCAGGTATACCCGGCCCGCCCATGCCCTGCCCGAGATTAATACACTACTCTCAGGTTACCGGACTGAGTACAGTTGAATTGGACGGCCCAAAATTGTTCTTTTTAACTTGGCACTCATCTCAAAGCACAAATAATACTGCCCCCTGCGCCATCCCGAGAAAGAACCCGCTGAGAGTAAATCTGGACCGTCCATTTAAATTGAGCTGAATCAGGTACCTGGGAGGATACGGATCGAATTCAGCAAACCTTTCAAGTTTCAACGGATACTTTCCATATTTAAGGGTAATATATATAACCTCCCCCATCGACCATCATCATCTCTCTTTCTCCTTTTCTCAATCTTCTGATACTAACGAAAGAAACAAATAGATCACGCCAAGATCGGTTCAGCACACGGATTCCCACAGAAATGGCGAGTAACGAGGCCATGGTCGCGAGTACAAGCAGCAGGGGGGCTACGCTAGTTGGATCCAAGAGGAAGCAGAACACTCACTGCAAGATCCCCATTGAGTGCATTGAGGGTGATAGTGCTCGCCGGGTATTCGACAAAATGCCTCTTCGAAATTTCTAGTCTTCTTAATTCTACATGTTAATTAGATTTTGTCAATTAGACTCTGAAATTTTGGTTAAAAATTAAGATTTTTTCCAGAGTTCTGTCTATGTTTTCTTTTGTTTTGATTTGCTTTGCCTGTTCCCTCTATCAGAGTTCTGAATGAAAAGAGAATACGAACCAAAAAAAAAGAAACTGTACTATTAAAGAGTTTCTTGCTTTTCTTGGTGTGCTATTCATTCTTAATTTTGTGAATTCTAAGTATTTACCATGTTAATTATAATATTGAATAATGATAATATAAAAGTAATCTGTTTCTTAATCAAATGCACTTGCTCTTGCAGGATTGCTTCAACAAAAGACACAAAGGTTTGTTCAAAAAGGCATCTGAGCTCTCTGTTCTCTGTGGGGTTCGGATCGCTGTAATTGTCTTCTCTGAGGACGGGAGAGCCTATTCTTTTATACACCCCCCCTCCAACACTCCTTCCTTCCTCGATCAATACATCTCTAAACCACCGGTGTCGGGTCACACGTCGCAACCCTATTCGCTCCCAGATGTCACCATGCAACTGTCCGAACTCGATGCAGTGCTTGTTGCTGAGAAGGCAAAGGAGAAGTCCCTCGAAGAGAAGATTGACGGACTGGGAGAGAGCATATGGGGGTCTGAGAAGGCAAAGAAGATGTCCCTCAAAGAGAAGATTGACGGACTGGGAGAGAGCATATGGGGGTCTGATGTGGAAAAACTCTCTTTAGAGGAGCTAAAGGTAGTCGAGACTAAACTATTAGAAGTTATGGTTGACATGGCAGCCAGGGGAGATCGGCTGATGGTCAGTTCAAATGATGGTGAAGAGATGGCGGCGCTTGATGCCCCTGGCATTTCTGTACCAAATATGGTTACCAGTACGAAAGAAGGCCATGTCAGTGTCATTGAGGAAAGAAATTATTTTGCTGAAAGCGTTCAGAGACAAGAATTAGGTGCAGCGTCACGATCGGAGATGATGAATAGAGAAGTGCAAGAAGATAATAATGCGTCTGATGAAATTGATCTAGAGCTCAAGCTCTAAAATGTTAATTGTTTATTCCTTATATTGAAAAATTGGTTTCTGATCTCTCTGTCTTCCCAAACTGGCATGAGAATGTGTGTATGATGAAATTTATCCGTTGTATCATGGGTGCGTGAAAATTTACCTTTTTGTGATGTTTTGTTGGGTTGTTTAGAATCTGTAATAGTTGACTTTGTTTCTAATGAAACGGGCAGTAAAATGCCTCTTATCAAAAAAAAAGAAGAAAGAAAAAGGGAAAAAAAAAATTGAAATCTAAATCTATAATATTGATTTAACCTTACATCGAATAATGCATAAAGTAAATTGTAATATTGTAATATGGCTAAATTCATGAGGAGCTTATTGAAGTATTTGATGATATTAAGATTTTTTGATCTATATTACTGTTAAATTATATAAATAACTTCTACACTAATCTTAAAACAACTATTTTAACAATATTACTAAATGCATATGTAATAATATGAAACTCATCAATCAATAGCACAAGGGATATGTTACAGCACTTGTCAGATCAGCAATCAATTTGCAAGTTTTTCATGTATGCTGTGGGCTATATGGAGTGGGTGAAATGAGGAAGTCTATGCTGCCAAGAAGCCTTGCATCAAAACTTGCCTAATTAATGTACTATCAAAAGGAAGAAAATGCCTCAAGGACCTCATAAAGTAGATTGGTTTCAACGATTTGAATTTATTGTTTGAAATCAATCCTACAAATTTTGGAGTTAAACTCACCAAAGGGCTTGGTGAGATTAAGAACACCCTAGTTCTACTCGACTAAATTATCACCCCTCTTATGCAAACCAGTTTCGGTACACTCATTTACCGTACCAGTTGTGGACCTCACCTTTAGTCCGCATTACCTGATAATTCTAATTTTGATTTTGAATATGGACTGTTTGATTATTATTCGACCAATCCAGTTCAAGTTGGAATTTATGGGGTCTCTATAATATTCATGTGGATTATAATTGGATGATTCAAATTAAAATTCAGCTGTACCTCTGGCACTTAATGAAGAGGTTGAAACCAGAAAACTGCTGTTTTTCTTACTATTTTCTGAGCTATTTTTATTTTATTTTATCTTTCGAGTTTTTCAATCATCGCCCCTCTTTTTCCTACCGTTACTATGTGATGCATTTCTAGAGCAGAACTAAGAAACACAGTCACCACTTGCAAGGATATCCTCATTGCAAGGCAACTTGGCAAATGGCAAGCCTTAAATCAAACACCAATAGTTTACACGCACAAAAATAATTCAAATTACACAATTTACATAAATCTATACATGTAACAATAGGAAATTAGCAAAGACTTTCCTATGCATCGGTTATCCCATGCACATTATTTGTTTTATGTGCACATTATTTGAGTTTGTTTAACAGAATCCAACATCCAATTGCACCAACAGTTCCTGGTACACAACATGCCTGCATCCAATTCTGATACGGATCTCATACTTCAGCAGTAGTTTCTCACAGTTAACTGAACACTGAAAGATAAGCATTTTATAAATAGCCCACTTAGCAGTTGCAATTTACAAACCAAGCAAGATAAGCAGTACTAAATATTAACAATTTTAAGTTAAAAAGGAGAAATAAACATGCCTTGTGGTCTGAAGTTTTCATTCTATTTATTTAGCCCCTGGATTTAAACCAATTGCATGAATATTTGTATATGACAGAACACTAATACAAATCGACTGCTTTGTTTAAAGCAGTCTGCAGCTGGTCTAATTGCATAAAGTTACAAATAAAAAATTTCGAATATTACAGTGAAAATGTAGGGAATACTCGTAGCACCTCTCTTTCCCTTTTATCTCTGAATATAATAATTAATGTAACCCTTCAAAACAAATATGGAGGGGCTGAAATGGGAAATAAATTCTTTTCATGTACACATACGGGCTTTATTCAAATCTTTGGAAGCCACATAAGTTGCTCAAAGTTCCAAATAACTTCTTAGAGGCAACTGACAGCTACAGGATTTGAAACCGGTTGATAGCTCAAGTAAGATAGAGATTGAAGACATGACACAAGCACCGGCTTTCTCGTGACATCGTCAGATTCTGCCACATGTGCATACATCTCTCCTAACAAGGCATCCTGGCCATCCTTTGGCAACTGTGATACCAATCCCGCTAACTCCCGTAGCAGATAGGGTAAAACCTGTTTTGCAAAAGTTTATATCGATATGGGATGTTAATTTAAGATTATACAGGAACAAGATGATTTGGTGGTTTTGTAAGAGTCATTGAACCTGATGTAACTTGTAAGCCCTGAATTTTGCCTCAATATTATTGCCAAGACCAGAACCAATCTACCCTTTTTAGGCAAAAGTTTCTTTTTTCCCTATTTGATACACCCTTTTTGTTATGTATAATTACTCTATGAATGTTTTTGGCATTTGAGATACTGCCTTTTGTTCAATACCTTATTCTTAAGAGTAGGATTAAAATGCCTCATTGTTTTCGTGCCCCAATCATGGCTCACATCCCTATCTCCATTTTCAGAGTCAAAACAGTCGATCTGAACTTCTCAACTTGATCTTCTTATTAAAACAAGCTTGGAGATAAAATTTTTTATTTTTGGATTTTTTTATTACTATATAAAAATTTTTATTTTTGGATTTTTTATTACTATTTTTTTAGATAGGTACAAAAATCACTGTTTTAGGATGGTCCGGAGTCTTCTGAGAAAAATAGTGATTTTGCACATCCTATCTAAACAATAGTAAAACAATTAGAAAAAGTATATATAAAATTTGGTTTCCAAGCACATTTTAATATGGAGATCATGTTGAACAGTTTGGAAAACAGAGATAAGTATCTTAGGCATGAAAACAATGGGGCATTTTAACCCTACTCTATTCTTAAAAGGTTTTGGTTTTGTTTTTATCAAGCCAGTTAGCAGACCAACTACTATTACCTGAATATCGACTAGAGAGACAAGGCGTAGCAACAGATCCACAACTTTCTTACATGGCTCTGAGCTTTCTTCCCAAGATTTCCACAAGCTTGGACTCCTCGCTGTTGCCTCGTCAGAGAGGCTCTTGGCCTTGGAGACGAGACTATGTACACAATGATAAGTACCTGGGCTTCCAGCTGGAAGGTTTCGGACTAGTGCTACTACACCAGAGGCTAGGCCTTCAAATGGAGTCACCCCTGGGTAAGCCTATACAAAGAAGCATATTTCACATCCATCAACTATTTAAGAATATATTTGATTGAGTCTATGATACTATGCATAGCACCGATTGTTCCGTACTATGAATCAATAGCTTCATTTTCAAAGTCCAAGCAGTCAATCTAAATTGTTCAACATGATCTCCATATTAAAATTTAACAGCATACTAAATTTTTCATTTTTTAGAATTTTTTTACTATTTGTTTAGATATGTAAAAAATCACTACTTTTGAATGGTCTAGAAGATTTGGATCAAGTGATTTTCTACCTATCTAAAAAAAATAGCAAAACGATTCTAAAAAATGTAAAATTTGATCTACAAGTACATTTCCATACGGAGATCAGGTTGAATGGTTCAGATTGACTGTTTGAAGTTTGAAAACATAAATATTGATCCACAGTACAAACCAATACGCGGTATGCATAGTACCATAGCCTCACTCATTATTTTTTATGGGTATTGACCATATGTTGTGGTTTGGGCTCAACAAACAATTCTAGTGAAACCAGAAAAAAAATTGCAATTTTATATGTGCCCAGCAAGACCTCCAAAATCTGATAACAAAAGAACCTAGAAACATAAACTACATGCACACACCACAAAACAGAAGGGGATTATATTGACAGCAAATTTTAAAAGTCTCTGAATTGATATACTACAATCTACTTTTAGTCGCTGAACTTCTAATTATCTGTTTTTGGTCACTAAACTTTGATGTTTATCCATATTTAGTCACCCCGTCAAAATTTCTGTGATCTTTCGTCATTTATTTCTATTCTGGAGTCTCTCTCAATCCAACAGAAGAGAATAAATTTAGAATGAAGCAAGCAATAAACACCAACATACATAATACATGTGCACAACCCAAGTTTATATAAGCATAATTTCATACAACCATATCGTGTAGTACAAAAAGCAATTAATATGTGTTGTACCCCTACATCTCTATAGTAAAACCATCTCGATGCAAATCACAATTTGTTTATAAAAATAAGTTCAATTGTATTCTGTAAAAGAAACAAATACGTAGAGAGCGATTAGTGAATCGCATTTTAATGTTTCTCCAATCAGAACTTCACTCTCCTCTTCAAAATCTCATACTATGCTACTAGTTCATCAGTGATGCGAAATTTTTCTATGCATTACAGGAGAAACACTAGTCCGAAACCTGATTGGAATCAATTAATTGTAGCATATAAAAATAAGCATGAAATTAGTGAGAGAAAGGTAGTAGCCCCACCTTTGGAGTGGATTTTACCATTTCTGGAGAGAGAAAAAACCTCACAGGGCAAATCATTAGAGATAGGAGTAACTGGATTTAGAGTTCTTTCTTTTGCTATTTTTTTTTTATGACAGTCTAACAAAGAACAAACAGATGACTGAAGGGAAGGGAGACAACATAAATTTTGGCGATGACTGAAGAGAAGAAAGAGAACAGAAATTTTGACGGAGTGACTAAATATGGACAAACATCAAAGTTTAGTGACTAAAACAGAAATTTAAAAAGTTAAGTGACTAAAAGTGGATTCTACTATAAGTTCAGTGACCTCTGAAAAAATTTACCCACCAAAATAAAAGAAGTCAAATTACAGTTAAGTTCTCTACAATGTTGATTGTGTCATTGAGCAGTTTGAAAAATTAAATTGGTGACCAAAAACGATTTTCAAATTGGTCCAAATTTAATATACACCAAATTTTATAAACACAACATATCTCCAACTTTTTACTTTTTTAATTTTGATACCCCTATGTACTGGTTTCACAGTTGGCAAACACTTTCGCTTCCCACATCCCATTTTCTTAAAATGCCAAATTAACCCCCCACAGCCAACATAAATCAAGGATAAGGAGTACTAGTTTTAATATTTGCAAAAGATCACGAGGGAAAGGTGCCATTGATATTTGCTGTCATTTCATATCTGGGATATGTCTGAATTTGATCAATAGAGGGTACATATAAATAATAATTTTTGAGTTTTTAAGAATATCGATGAAGTTATCCAGCAACTAAAGGTAATATAGAAACAAAAAAGGAAATAAAAACAAATTAAATCAACCACAATGAAATTTGAGATCCATTAATTCAAAGAGAAGAAATAAGGAAAAAAAAAATTAAATGAAA
Organism: Carex rostrata; assembly: GCF_964058835.1. NCBI lineage: Eukaryota > Viridiplantae > Streptophyta > Magnoliopsida > Poales > Cyperaceae > Carex > Carex rostrata. The sequence goes on from NC_135937.1 coordinate 6,706,575, forward strand.
CTATTAATCACATACCTCTAAAGCTCTCTGTATATAGTAGAATGCCAAGTGCTCTTTCAAACTAAGCCTTTCTTCATCATCTATTTGGTTAGAAGAAGATATGAAAGAAACCAGCACGGAATGTGATGCACGAGCTACCTTTTCATTAGGATGGTGCATGTATCTACAATATAGTTTTATGTTAAGGGGGCAAAAACAAATTGCAATGCACAAGATTAACTCGCAGTTCTCCATTTTAATCCCTTAAATTTGAAAACTTCCCATTCTATCAATACATTCTTTTAGAGTAAAGGTTGGAGGTAAAGTCACCCGACTATTTAATATCGACAAGGGATCCCCCATCCGGGTCTCAACTTGCAACCTCCCACATGGAGGCTATCAATACATTCTTTTATTTCCTACAGCTTATACCCACAAAAAAAAATACTTTTTATGTTTGTTTATATTGTCCATAATTGACCTAACACTCAGATCTCGCATTACATAAGTAACTTTCTAGAGACCAATGTCAAACTAAAGTACTTCTTTCCGATCAAAATCACGATGCATATAATTTTAAGGACTGAAATTATAATCATGTAATATTTCAGAAGGAACAGCATCCCAATGTTTAAAAACCTAGACATGACGCTAAGAAGTTCACAATCAAAATATAAGAAGACACTTGAGAATCATAAGCATTCTATCTAGGTTAAATGTACAAGGAAATTAGAAAATGAAATATTAACAAAGTTCCATAAGAAGGAAAAAAAGGATACAAGAACATGGTGGAAGCAACCTTTTTGGCAAACAGAGAAGCAGGTATGATGCTGACAAAAGTTGGTATGACCCGAAGGTAAAATAATACACGGGCTGTTTGAACATCATCTTTGGACCAATGATACAGATCTCCTCCTTGATCTTGCAAATCTTCATAGTTATTACCATAGAAAAGGGAAAAAGATGTTAAAGATGGCAAACTAACTACAAATTGTTCTAACCCGGCAGTTGTTCAGTATTGTACAAGTACTTGTTTTAACATCTTTTTTGCATTTTTCTTGATTTCCAATTTGGTGTTTAATCGTGGAACTGACTGATTTGGATGTACGGGTACGGTACGGGTAGGGGTGTCAATGGTACCCTTTTATCTGTTTACCCGACCCATATCCTATTCTATAAGACAGGTAAGGTTAAGTTTTTCTCGTTAGCTTATTGAGTGCGGGTATGGGTAAAAAAAAAATAGCATAACGAGTAAGGATATGGGCAAAGACTGTCGTACCCGTTACCTGATACAAAATTATTAGAAATAAATTATATATATCGATGGGGAAAATGCATGATATGATATAGTTTTATTCATGGCCCATACATATCTATTAAGTGACACCTTTTATCCGTTTACCCAACCCGTACTGCATTCGATAAGACAAGGATGGGTAAGTTTTTTTTTCCGTTAGCTTAATGGGTACGGTAAGGATAAAGATTTTTTTTGTTAACTTGACAGGTAAGGGCATGAAATGCTTCCACCAGACCCATTTTGTGCCAGTTCACACCCCTAGGTATGGTCCTAACCAGATATCACCACCACTACAGCGCAATATCAGTGCTGTAACAAACCAATGCTTGGATTATTCAGACACAATTTATTCTCATATAGGATCAGATATAAAACTGCTATCAGTACAAATGGGCACCGTACTTATATCTGTTATGGTTACTAACTGAATCAAAATAACATCTGACCTCTATTTTCAGTCAATTCATCATATGAAGGCAAAGAACTGAGAAAGTTGAAAGAAAAAGCCACATCATTTTGAATAGTAAGCACAGCTCGGCGCACAGGGTCAGTATACTCTGGTAGCCTGACCCGCCTTAAATACTCAACGCAAGAAAACGCCTCAAGCATTCTAACGGAAACTTCCGGCTTGGTCCCACCTCCTGGCCTAGGGTTTAGTCTACTCTTTGACACCTCATTTGCAATTACCACCACCATTAGAAAAGCTGCTTCAGCTATTCTCTCCAATTCATTCAACAATAAACCATTGTTCTTTCCTTTATGAACCAAAATTGCATATCTAAGGCTTGAATATAGTTCATGTGAGTAGTCCCAAATTAGAGTTTCTACAAATTCTTTGGTTGGTTCATCAGATATGGAGTACTGATTGCATAGTACTCCTGTTACTGCACCAGCTTCTTTGAATAATACCCCTTCCATGTGCTGTTTTAATTTGGTGATAAAATCCTCATTTGAGTTTTGAAGCGAAGATTGGATCAACGATTTCAGAGGGAAAACCTCATCTGTCAAAGCTATGCAAAGGGATTTAACAATGTATGGATTAAACCCAATTTGACCGCATCGCACCAAACCTAATGCGATACATTTGACAAGGAGACTCATATCACCATTTCCATAGCCTAAAACAGCATTTTGGGCAAAAACGCCAATTGCAATTTCAACAGAATCCTTGATTTTTGGGTCAAATTCAAACTTATATCTTGAAGAACCAATCTTCAATGCACGTAAAGTGCCACAACAAGCCATCACAACGGCAAATTCCGAGTATCTCTTCTCACTACACTTCTCGAGATTAGTAATTTCTGAACTAAAAACTCTGATATTTTCAACAGAGCCGGAGGCAATAAAACTGGAGACCAACCAATCGACCAGCTTGAAAACCATGATCCCATTTTCTACCGGGGAGATTGCAGTATCACGCCAAATTGTGAACAAAAAGAAGAGAATCCGGGAGAAATAAGGGGAACGAGGAGGGAGCCGCGAGAGAGCGTATCCGAGACCCGCTAAAGCTTCAGGTAGGAAGTTGGAAGTAGAGGCTATAACGGAGAGGTGGTTTTGGAAAAGCGAGATAAGGTGGGGGTAGGCAGAAGAGGTGTGAAGCGAAATGGAACCGAGAAGGAGAGAAAGGTGAGAAGGGAAAGGAGGAGGGGAGGGGAGTGAGAGGAGGGAGGAGATGGAGGAAAGAAGAGAGGAGAGGGAAGGGGAAGGAATTGGAGGGGAGGAGATGAGGTGTAAAGAGAGAGAAGAGAGGAGTGGAGGGGAAAGGGAGGAAAGAGGTGGAAGGGAGGAGAGAGACGGAGGGTGAGGCAGGGAAGGGGAGGGGATTCCTCGTAGGTAGTCCTGGAGAAGAAAAGGCATGGTCTCTCTCTCAGTTTGGACAGGAAGAAACGATGGCCTGATGAAGAACAGTTCTGCCTCAATTCCCGCAGGAGGACTGAAACAAAGAGAAATTTAGATATATACCCATCATCGATTAGATATTTTCTCATTTACATTTCAAAATTAAATATTTATCTATCCAAACTCAAGTAGGACTGTCGAATCGAATTTATCTCATAAATTTAGATATATACCCATCATCGATTAGATATTTTCTCATTTACATTTCAAAATTAAATATTTATCTATCCAAACTCAAGTAGGACTGTCGAATTGAATTTATCTCATTTTGAGTTTGAGTTTGAATAAGATTCAAATCGAAATGGTTTGATTTGTTTCAGAACAAACTAATTTTTAATTGAATTAATTGCGAACTATAAATTTTTTGAATCAAAGTCAATCGAATTACAAACTATAATTTTTTTGATAGCTCTAGTTATATCGGTAATTTATACATTAGTTTTCTTTTCGCGAAACGAAATTCACACGGTTTTCTTTTTACCTTTTATAAATTTACACTGGTGGATTATGAGCCAGCTCAAAATTCTCTTATCATTTACATTGTTGGATTGATTGAAATCTAGTTAGTTGTATATATCTAAAGTAGATCTCAAGCTGAATTCAGTGCCCTCTTCATTAAATTTTTCAAATTGGTTTTATTGTGGTGTTCTCCTTTTGATAAAATAACAAAAGTTATTTGCATTTATTACAGTATAATACGATAAGCCAGTCATTTTCAAATATTTTGTATGCTTGGTAGGAACAATTAGCTAGATTTGTTTTATTGCAAGTAGTTCATGACTTTCGACTTTTAAAGTTCAAACCTTAAGGAAGTAATGTAACATACTTGATGGTAACAAGTTCAGAATTTGAGAATAAAAATATATATATGGATATAATTTGACTAATAATTTACAAACAATATACTAAAATAATAATGTATATAAATTGTAAGAAACAAACAAAGAATATTCATAATATTTATGAATAATATGAGCACAAATATAATAGTCCAAAAAGTTTTTTCATATTTAATCTCTATATCTTTTTTTATATTTAGTGGCTTCTATGAAATACCCCGGATAAATAAATTCAATTGATGGAGTATATTATTTTCCAAAATTTTAAATGAAATGAGAAATTTATATAGAAATAATTTAGCCCCAGGAATTCCACTGATTGATTTTAGTTATTTTGTAAATCAGGAGTAATTGAGAAGTTAATTAGAGAAAGGAACCAGAATGTCACTACAATTTTGTAAGCTATATATCCAATTAAAGTTTTCAATTATTTGAGAAGGATTCCAATACCTCATGCTTTTCATACCTCATCATCTTATATTTAATATTTTTGTTTCAAAATTCAAATCATCAATCCGAACCGCTCAATATAATATTCATACCAAAACATATCTAGAGATGAAATTTTATAATTTTTGAAATATTTTTACTATTTTTTAAGATAGGTACAAAATCACTGTTTTCAGACTGTTCAAAAGTAATGATTTTGTACCTATCTAAAAAAATAGTAAAAAATTTCAAAAATTATAAAATTTGGTCTCTAATCATATTTTAATATAAATATCATGTTGAGTGGTTCAGATCGATAGTTTAGATTTTAAAAACAAAAATATAAAATATGAAATATGATGAGATATGATTTAAAACATGAGGTATACACCCCGTCCAATTATTTTTCTAGAGTTGATCAAGTGTTGGTCAAACGGCACATCCTCCTTTAAAAAAGAAGAAGAAAGAAGTGAAAGGGCATGCTATTTTATTTGTTTATTCCGATTTCAAAAATAATTTTGCTCCCTAAACTTTCTGTCCGCTACGACGTCTGCCACTTTTTACGCCAAATTTATTTTGAATAAATCGCATTTTGGGGGGTCTCTTACCGAGCGGGTGCAAATATTTTTTTTTCTCCATATAAAAATAATTGTATTTGTATATTATACTAGTATCGTGTCCGGCAAATATTCCATGCCATACAGATTAGCCTCAAGTTTTGATTAATTTGAATTTTTCTGATATTTTTAATGTATTTTGGAAGTTCAGCTTTGCAAAATTCTTAACTTTATTTTTTTTTTATTTTGCTTCTTTATTGATGCTGGTACACAAAAAAACATGGTATTGAGTCCCTTGCCAGTATCTCATAGGAAAATCCTGAGCTCACCAAATAAAGCACATATGTAATATAGATCATGGAAAGCATTTCTACACAAAACAAACCAAAATTCCATATAGTCAATTGCTCAAAATAAAATTTGACAAAATAATAGGCAGAAAATATGAACTGACAACCCCTCTGTCACAAATTCATAGTGAAAAAATATAAAATTTGGACAGTGACCACCGGACAAGATTTAGAAGGCATTTGTGAATGAAAATGATCCCCTTTACATTCAAATTCATGATGAAATTAAAATGTCAAGTTCAACTGGTAAACACATAGCACTATTAGCTTACATACTATGGAAATAAATCAGTTGAAATTCTGAAATCGGATACTGTTCATCCTGAAATTCCTGCAATCCGAAATCCAGCCATTGAAGAACGCATCTCGAAACAGCTGGTTTTTCCTTGCACGTCTCTCGAAACAATTTGACGGCTGGATTCGGATTGCAGGGATTTCATGGTGAACAATACTGACCTTGGATTTCAGCATATTCGGATCCACATACTATGGATTGACTGAAATCAACGCTTCCCTTTACTAATTGAATGTGAATTTGATACAAATACACGTTAAACAATGATTTGTAAAGACATGAACTTAAAATCATGTATCATACAGAGAAAATGGACCCAATAATTGAAATTTCTCTTATAAGGGGATCGATTGAATTTTTGAGGGATCAATAACCCAATAATTTAAATCAAAGATGGGGATCGGAAAAGGGGTTAGGAAATTGACCTGAAATTGAAGAGGAGAAGAGGTGAGCAAGCTCAAGTGAAGTTCTTAACAAAATTACAAGCGACAATGGAGAGCAAGGGTTTATACCGGAAAATTATAAGGGTTTCGATTGTTAAGAGAAGAAGAAGAAACAGAAAGGCTTCTGCCGCGTCTCTTCTGAAACTTCCGATCAGTTGTGGGAAAAACCTTCCGACTTTTTGAAGAAAAAATAACTTGCAGCCAACGCACGCTTGCTAAGATCTTTAAGGGGTGATGGGATGAATTAAAGAACTGAGTTCGGCATACTGTTAATCCAATATTTCATAGGAATAGCGAAATATATAACAGCTAATTTGAGTTATTCTTTTGTTGAGAATAACATTTTTTTCATTCAAACGTACTGTATTGAGAATAGCTCGTCAGGAATAGTAGTTATTTCTGGGTTCAAAATAGCTGCTAATCCAACATTTCATAGAAATAGCGGAATAACAGCTAACCTGAGCTATTCCTTTGTTGAGAATAGAGTTTTTTTTTCATCAAAACGTGCTGTATTGAGAATAGCTCCCCAAGAATAACAGCTATTCCTGTGTCATCCAAATGTACCAAGATAAGTCTATTAAATTTTAATTTATATCGTGTGGCTTTTTGTGTGGTGATTATGATTTTAACTAAATTTAGACTTCTACATCTAAAATAAATGTATTCAATCAAAATAATACAAATTATTTGATTAGAGGATTTAGATTCAATCCAAATTTAGATCAATCAATCATGAGTGTTACCGAATAAGGACACTCAACATGCATAATGTAGAACAGGAGATATCTTTATCCAATAAATATAATTTTATTCATATTCTATCTTTATTCGTACAAAAGTAATAATAAATAATTATTGAATCAACTGATAGGCTTAATTCATAAATATGACAAACAAATTGACCTATTAAATACATCTAGGTAATATCATAAAATATAAAAGTTATAATCTTTATGTCATTATTTAAAAAATATAAATTATTAATTTAATAAAACAATATAAAATGTTGTATAAATTAAAATTGTCATAAATGAGTAATTAAAAACCTATATGGAATATTGTTGGATAAATTAATTTTATCATTAATTACTAAAATAAAAGGTTATGTAAAAGGTTGTATAAATCAATCAAATAATAATGATACAAATTAAAATAGTTAAACACACAAATAAAAATGATCATATATAATTTAATATTTATCAATACTAAATACCCTATAAGCTATCAGGTACAAAATACCTCTTATTATCCAAACTCTTGACCAATAATCTAATTTTTTTTTCCCGGTACCCATGTCCATATATGCTGCGTTAAAAAAAAAAAAAAAAATCTTACCCATACTATCTTATCGAATGCGATACAAATTGGATAAACAAATAAAAGAATTTTGTTGACACCCATAGACATTTTGATTGTTAGTTAGATATATACACTAGTGGAGAACATACAATTAGTGTCGCCTTAAAAAACCGACACTAATATTTTAGTATCGGTTCATTACACTAAACCGACACTAAAAACATTAGTATCAGCTTTTTATAATTACCTGACACTAATAATAAAGAATTAGTTTCGGACTTTTTGAATTAACCGACACAAATACTTAGTGTCGGCTCTTTATAAAGAACTGACACTAATAATCAACAATTAGTATCGGCTCTTTATAAAGAGCCGATACTAATTGTTGATTATTAGTGTCGGTTCTTTATAAAGAGCCGACAGTAAATATTTGTGTCGGTTGTCTAACTAATTCTTCTCCTTTATATAATTGATATCCGATTCTAGCTAGGTTTTTTGGTTCACTGTAACCAGCCACGCTGAGAGAGCTCTACGCGAAAACACTGTATTTTCTGCATTTTCTGGACGTAAGTGCTATTCTGTTCTTTACTCTACTCTATTCAAATTGACCACATTTGCAATTGAAAGTGAATTATATATTCTTAGTTTGATTTCATATTTATAGACACCTGCTGGCCGGGGCTTACTCTTCTTCTACTTGGCTCTCTTGCATTTGAGCTACTATATCTCTCAAGCTGCTCATTTTCTCGGCCATATCTCGGGGTAAGAATTTTCCCTCTAAATTTAGCTATTTTTACATAGAAATTATAATAATTGCAATAGTAATTAATGTTGTAAGTCATACTCCGGTACCAAAGGGAACTTGAGGGAAACATCAATTTGGTCTTTCGTTTAGATTTGAGTTCTTAACTCTTGGTTTGGTACCTCTCTTTTTTATCAAATTGGAGCTCATTTCTTCATATGAAACCTTGATTATTTTATCAAATTGGAACTGCTCTTTGAATATGAATGAAACCTTGATTGATCATGTTGTAATTAATGATCGTACACCTTGGTTCTTAACTCTTTGAATATGTATCTCTTTTTTATCAATTTGTCAAATTATACACTCAACCAATTTTATTGCATAGTTCATATGCTGATAGCTCATGATTTGAATTTTTAATCTTGATTTTTGAATGTGATCTTGTATTTTTATTACATAATTAATCATTTACTTAACTATGTAGACTTTTGGGTCAAATTTCACATTTTTACAGATTTTATTTCTATTTTAGATTCATGAATTTGTTATGCAAGGGCATCAGCTGGTCATTTTTAGTCTTTTAATTGTGAATTTTATTCTCAGCAATTGGCTACATGTATTTTGGGTTTCTTTTCATGAAAATGTCCATATTAGTCCATATTACATGTGTGATTTATTTCGTATTTTTCTGATCATCCTACTTTGTGTTGGTAAGGGGGTTTTCAGTACCAAATGTTGTGTACCATGAACAGAAAAGAGGAAAAAAAAAGAAAAAAATCACAGATTTTCATAAAATAGAACTTAAAAATTTCATTAAAAATAATAGAAAAATCTTTTTTAATCCTTTTTAATACATTTGGTCGTTACAGGACCAAACAATTTCGAGGGATTTGGTGCCACGATCTCTTCACGACACTCGATTCGGCATAAAAAAAAATTGTAAGTACAATATGAAACTAATGTTTAATTTTGTGCATGGATGTGTATTATGATAAATGTATGTAGTTAATTAAATGTATGTATAGTTGGTAGGTATCGAGCTAAAGTATTGTCTTATGAGCCATAACCGAATTATTAATGTCTCTAGGTCATGATACCCGTTCAAAATTAATCCAATAGGGATTAATTTTGAATAGTCCCCGTTTTGGGACTGCTCTTTGAATACTTTGTCTCAATTAGGATGTGAACACGTGTTAGTCGCGTTTTAGTATTTAAGAAAATTTCGGCATCATTTCCTTCGATTAGTTCCCCGGATACTCGGGGAACTAAGGGGAAATGCTGTCGAAATTTTCTTAAATACTAAAACGCGACTAACGCGTGTTCACTATGGAGACAAAGTATTCAAAGAGTGGGGTAGGATTGTAAACCGGCCCTATATAAGCCCTAAATTCAACATTTGACCCTAAATGTGTACTTAATTGTGTTTTCTTATAATTGCAGATGGATCGCAGTTGGATGTATGGAGCATCACGTGTTTTAGATGAATATTTGACAGGTGTTGATGAATTTATAAAAGTTGCTATGGAAGACATGACAAGTACTGGAAATGTGAAGATGGCATGTCCTTGTTGTGATTGCAACAATAACCAGAAATGGTCTAACCCCGTCCAAGTGAGGAATCATTTAATCCGCCGTGGATTTAAGCAAGATTATACATGTTGGATATGGCATGGCGAGAGTTTGGAAACCGTCATAGATATTGGTACTGGTAGTAGGAATCAGGAAGACCACAATAGCGAAAGTGATGTGCAAGGCGATGGAAATGATGATATGGTGGTAGACGAAGGTGGTAATCTTGATCAAATGTTACGTGATTTAGAAGAGGATTTTGGTAACGATAAGCAATATCATGTATTTGAGAATTTGTATGAAGATTCTAAAAAATATTTGTATCCTGGTTGTATTAAATTTACAAAATTGCAAGGTGTATTGAAATTGTATAATCTAAAAGCATCTAATGGTTGGAGTGATAAAAGTTTTACTGCGTTATTAGAAGTATTAAGAGAAATGCTGCCGGATGGAAACGAGATACCATGTAATATTTATGAAGTGAAAAAAATGTTGTGTCCAGTGGATTTGGAAGTTCAAAGAATACATGCATGCCCAAATGATTGTATATTATACAGAAATGAGTATGTAGATCTCGATGAGTGTCCAAAATGTGGTACATCACGCTACATAAGAAGGAAAATAACCAACGATAACAGTGATGATTCTAAATTGAAAAAAGGGCCTCCGGCAAAAGCATTGTGGTACCTCCCTGTGATACCAAGATTCAAAGCTATGTTTGCAAATGCTGAAGAAGCGAAATTATTGCGTTGACATGCGGAAGACCGAAAAAAAGATGAAAAATTACGGCACCCCGCTGATTCTCCTCAGTGGAGGAATATCGACAAAAAGTTTGACTTTGGCAGTGATTGCAGAAACCTAAAGCTTGGGTTCAGTACAGATGGAATGAACCCGCATAGTAGCATGAGCAGTAAGCATAGTAGTTGGCCGGGTCTATTGTGCATTTACAATCTTCTACCTTGGTTGTGTATGAAACGCAAGTACATCATGCTGACCTTACTAATACCCTTTGATGAGACACCCTTTGATGAGACAACTCTGTATAAGAGATTCGTACAGAAGGATGAGACACCCTTTGATGAATATAAGTCCATTGAACCTCATGACTGGGCTGAATTCGTCAAGTATCACCGGTCGGAAGAATTTCAGGTTTTTTAATTTCTTCATGCCAACTACCTAATGCCTTTTGACTATCCTGAATTTCATATGATTTGTTAATGCCAACTATTTTCTTGTTGAAATTATAGAACCTAAGTAAACGAGGGAAGGAGAATCAGGAGAAAAACTTGTACCCACATTTATTGGGAAATCGAGGTTATAAGGGTGAAAGATTCCAGAAGAAATTGAAAGAAAATTTGAAGGAGATTGCTAAACAGGAGACACAAAGTGATTTGTCATCGTGCGGGTCAAGTAGTGTCCTGTCGGAAGAACAACTCAACAAGTTGGAGGTTCAACATAGGCACGTCTCATGGAAGCTCGCAAGAGAGAAGGTGTTGGACGATGGGGAACATGTTCATCCTAACCCGAAAACTAAAGAAATGATCAAGACAATTGTGAGCATCTAGTACATGGTTTAAGGTGTCTTCAATTTAATTTTAAATTTAATTAATTATGTTATAACCTATTGTCATTGGTTTAATCATATCAGGAAGAACAAGAAAAGGCTTTCAAGGAAGGCACGTTCACCCCCGATCGATACAACGATATTCTAGGAAAGTCGCTACAAAATCCAGAACATCCGGGGAGGGTGAGAGGCCTTGGATCTCTGGTGGGTATAAAGAAAGCTTATGTTGGGTGCGGAAAAAGGAAGAGGCACACTTCTTCGGAGTCTGAGGAGAGTATTGAACAGAGAATACAAAGAGAGGTAGCGGAGAGAATGAAAGACGTATTGGAGGTGATGGAGAGGCAGGGCAGGCAAATAACAATGTTGATGGGCCAAGTAGCACTGGAGAATCGATCAGCAGCAAGTAGCACTGGAGCTATTCAGAGCCAGACCAGTTGCCCGTCACTGCAACCAACACATCCTCTTGATTTCATTGAGGTAAAATTGTTAATATATAATTTTGGAGATACAGCTGGTACAGACTAAGTGCTCAAAAGCACTTCTTAACTGATCAGCCAGTGCAAGATGACCACTAGTCTAAATCAAAAAACCAAATGAACAGTCAAATAGAGGACTTTAAAACAATCATTTTAGAGCCAAAATTTCAATTTTTACCATTTTCTATGCATTTTCTATCATTTTTCAAAGTTTTGTGTTATATTATTCCGTTATTCCTTTAAAGGAAGAGCGCAGTTGCAAACTCCATTTGGTCCGGGATGGGCAAAAGATTGAAGTGGCCGTAGGGACGATATATGCAGGCACAGTTATTCACGGTAGACCTGTACCGCCTGGCCATGTGAGAGTAATGGTGGATGATTATGCCGCGGGTGAAGATGAGACGCCTGTACCCGTACCAAATTACGAGGTGGCTAATCTTCGCTTAGCTCGTTCTAGTTTCACGGCATGGCCCAAGGATATGATATCTTTAGATGAGGTTAAAATGTTTGTTTACAAATTCTTTAGCTTGCAATTCCGTAACTAGTAAAGTTATCCTTGATTTTTCATTTTCTAATTGCAGGAACCACGCAAAGAGTTAGAAGTTCCTACAAGTGAGAAGTTAGTTCGTAGTGATGGGTTTGAAGAAAGAGATCAATACAAGGAGTTTCAGGGTATAAATTTCGATCGGCTGGGTCCTACCTTCAAGAGTCTACGTGATCGGTTTGTTGAGCAAGTAGGCAACGCATTCTACATCGATCCGCCAATGGACCTTTTCCACAGAGAGGACCTCATTTCTGTTCATGCAGACGATTTGAAGGCTTTGACTACACCAGCGACGATGCTCACTGGACCAATTATTCAGATCTTCATGATATGAGTTAATAGTTGTAATAGAGCAAAAATTTACTACTTGTAATTCAAATTTACTAATAATGACATTTCTGCCCTTGTAGGTATGCGCATAAATACTACAAGGATGAATATTCGAATGAGCTCGTTGGTTTCATTGACCCTGCAAAAACATGTGGCCATTTTGTGGGTGGTGATGATCGCGATAGACAATTTGTCGAGGAATACCTAACAACAGCATTGAAAGGAAACAGAGACAAAAAAATTATATTCTTACCATATCATGAGGGGTTAGTTCTCTCTCTCTCTATTTATATAATTTCTTCAATTTCTTTCATTTCGTAGACATTAAAAATTATAGCATGTTTTACATAAATATGCAGTATACATTGGATATTGATTTGTGCTGATGCCAAGAGCGAGCACGTTTTACGTGTTTGATTCCCTGGGTAGCCCGAAAAAAGTTTACAAGATCTTCAAAGCGCTTGAGGGGTAGGTTTTTCATATACCGCTAAGTTGAATTGTAAATCATGCTCTCTCTTTTCTTTTTTGGGATTCCATAAGGTTTGGACTTGCAAATTGAATTTATGCGCTCTCACAATTGAATTCTTTTCTAACAGCCCATTCCTAACGGATTCATGCACCGGAGGACCTGGAAAAACTAGGTGGAAGCGTTCAAATGTTCAGGTAATAGTAATTAATTCATATTTGTTCAATGGAAAAGAGATGATGTGAATAATTCATATCTTTTGACGTCATATATGTCTGTATCATTCGACATTTTGGATAGTGTCCTAATTTGAAATTTTTTAATGTAGTGCCCACGACAAGTTGGAGATTGGGAATGTGGATATTATGTCATGTTATTCGTGTATGACATAATAACTCGATTCCTTGATGTTTTTCCGAACCTCACGGTATGTATATTTTTTTTTGGCAAAGGTATATGCATAATTAATTTATCTTACGCCAAAAATATGAAATTTTGATCTTTTATCATTTGTCGCTACAAAATGCAGGACTTTCCCAAAGAGTATAACGGAGTAAACATCGAATACATACGAACAATGTGGGGTAAATATTTTTTGAGGGAAGTATTAGACGTGAAAAGTAAAACAATTTAGGACGTGTTGTTTAAACATGCTTAACTTAGATGTTTAATTTAGGATGTGTTGTTTTGTATTATTTGGTAAACTTTGTAATTTTAGGATGTGTTGTTTTGTATTATTATCTGGTGAACTTTGTAGTTTAGGATGTCTTGATCTCTTTATATAGGCCAGCAAAAATATATGGTAGCTGGCCAAATAACATAATTTATATTTTTTATTATTTTTTAAACACTAGTGTCGGTTTTTTATTATTTAGCCGATACTAATTCGTATTAGTGTCGGCTAATAATGAATTAACCGACACTAATGACTATTACTGTCTGTTATTTCATTAAAAGGCCGACAGTAAAAACTATTAGTGTCGGCTAATAATCACTAACAAGTTTTAAGGGTCGGTCTATAGATTTAGTGTCGGTCCATTAATTATTAGCCGACAGTAATAGTCATTAGTGTCGGTTAATTCATTATTAGCCGACACTAATACGAATTAGTATCGGCTGTTTATTAAAAAAGTCGACACTAATACTCATTACTGTCGGCTAATTAATAACCAGCCGACACTAATTCGTATACATTTAATGTCGGTCTTTTAGAGTATTAGTATCAGCCTCATTACTGTCGCCTAAAGTCCGATAGTAATACTCATAAAGAACCGACACTAATTTCAAGTTCTCCACTAGTGATACATTTGTCCGGTGAAAACGAAATAGGACTTAAAATTATCTTTAATTAAGTCCATTATTTAATTTTCAGTATTGCACTGTATTATACGAAAGGAAGTGATTATATATAATTAGGCCGACAAATACAGGAAATTTTATTGCAAAGGCATCATAAGAAATCCAGAATTATAATTCATCTTGATGCATGCACCAATTAATTACGCCCATGCAGTATAGATATCCAGATCTAGATGTTATACTTATTTGGGGTTCAATTGAATCTTAATTACTATATCTAAGAAGTGATATAATTGGATATATAGTTGATTTGTTGTACTTGAAATAAAATAAAATATATTATATACTTTGGTGTATAATATCATCATGTGAACATTCTCCAAAAAATAAAATACGGGAAGATGACTTAATTAATCAGATGCTTTTATTAAAAGAATATACTTTAATCAAACTATTCTTCAACAAATTTCTTATGTGAATTTGGCCAATAAAACAAATTAATTAAGATGTGGACCACTAAACTAGATTATGGTGGTCACAGCCTGACAAGTGGAATATCCACTTGTTTATTACAATACTTTTATATCGTTTTCCAACGAGAAATGATATAATTATGGATAGAAGAACTTGTATCTCTGATGAAAGTACAATAAAGGCACTTGCTAAAGTTTTCATAATTCGTGATAAGGTTCATATTTATTAATTGTATAAAGTAAAATATTCTCACAAGTAGGGCCATAAAAAATACAAAATACACGTGTCAATAATCTAGAAATAATAAACAAAGTTACAAGTTTCACAGCAAGCATGAATAATTCACAAACCCTCTATAACAAAACCAACAAAAACACGTAAACATTCAATTGCACGGTGATACACCGAAAAATGCCCCCTTTCTTTCATACTATTCTTCGCCAAATAAATGAGAAGAACGAAGAAAGGACCGGAGTTATTAGTACCTATCTCGGTACCACCATGAACCACCATGAATTTAACATAGACCCAAAGAAACAAGCAATCAAATATATATAAGAACACAAAGTGTGAAATAAATATTCAAATTAATACCCTCTTAGCAGCTCTTTTCACGTATTAGTTTCCACTTCCCTGTGTAGGTAACCAATTAAAAGCTAGACGGCCGCTAAACGTAAAAATATTTGCTAGCAATAATCCTGTTATCCAATTGCACCGTTCATCTGATATTGGATCAGATACAAACCAATAGCTAATGAAAAGACTAATCATCGCAACAATAATTGGAGCTCCGACAGTCGTTATGAACATAACCTATTAAAATTACATTATTAAATCTTAGAGATTCATAATAATATTTATATTAATAATAATAGAAATAGTGAGGAAAAAAAAAAAAAAAAACGTAAGAAGGAATCCCAAATTAAGAAGAAGTTAAAGAAAGCAAGACTTACCATGTAGGTTGCATGGACGCCATGTAGGAATTGGAGGAGGTAGGGAATACCGGTTATTATGTGCAAAACAAGGTTGAAAACAGCGAGGATCCTCAACCGGTAAATTGTTTCTGATCGATTTTGACCAAAGGTGAGATCAACAACCCTGGAAAATGGGTGATTAGTGCGGCCCGAAAGGCCAACCTCAAAGCCCACTTTTAAGTGGACCCTTAAAGAGCCAGGACGCATTACTGAAAGGCCCTCTTGGGCTTCAGAGTCTTGCAGTTGCTGGTCCATGTTGAGCCCAATACCAGCTTCAGAATCTGAATTTAGTTGCTGGTCTTGCTCTGGAGGGTCGGAACTTAACTGCTCGGTACTATGGGCCTCTACGTTGTGTTCCAACTGAACCGGCGCTACCATCTGTTGCCAAGACAGAACCTGATGCAGATCTACGTACAAAATCGGATGACAAAACATACATCCAACTCAGTGAAATTAATGGGGTACTCAACAATATGAAAAAGGGGGAATTTCACGTATACCCCTCAAAAACTTCAATATTACGTAGTTCCCCCTCTAAATTTTAAAATTACATATTTCTCCTCTAAACTCCAAAAACTCACATATTTACCCATTTTATTATATTTTATATTAAAACACATTCTAAATTTATAAAATACCTATTTTACTCTTTTATTAAAAAAACATAATACGCTCATCTGACTCCAATTTGAATCTGAAGGTTCCTCTACCGTCCGAATTGCTTTAAGATCTGTGCACGCTACATCAACACGAATCTTGAAGTGAACACACACGGATATTGAAGCAATGTGCACAGATTTTAATGTGTTGCATGCGGATCAAAATTGCTTTGATATCCGTGCAGACTAGATTAGCACGAATCTTGAAGCGAACACGCATCTTATTGCGATGCGCTCGGATCGGACAGTATAGGAACCCTTCATATTCAAATTTGAGTTTAATGGGGAATTTCATACTTTTAATGAAGGGTAAAGTAGGTATTTTATAAATTTAGAATTAGTTTTAATATAAAAGACAATAAAATGGGTAAATATGTGAGTTTTTGAAGTTTAGAGGGGGAAATACATAATTTTAAAATTTAGAGGGGGAAATACGTAATATTGAAGTTTTTGAGGGGTATACATGAAATTCCCCCTATGAAAAATGACAAGGGTACTCCAGCACTAAATTTTTTTTTAAGTTAAATCAAAATTTTTATTTGACACTTTAAGTAAACCAAATAGGGGTGTAAACGGATCGGATATTATCCAATTTCGTCCGAATCTGAATTCGGAAAATTACCAAAATTATCCGATCCATATCCGAGATTATTTGTATCAGTATCCGAAAAATTATTCGAGATTAACTATCTGTATCAGACCGTTTACACTTTTAAATCACAACAAATGTTCCTTGTATTCTTAAATTGATTTATTAAATTGCATATAGATATATATTTTAATGAGTAATATAACACTATGACATAATTAGTGATTAATATTTTAATAATATAATAGATGTTTTGTAACCAACAAGCTAATTATGAAAAATATCTCTATCCGTCCAATATCCGATCTGTATCTGTAACATTTAATATCTGATCCTTATCCGTATCCGAAAAATTATAACAGATACGAATACGGTAAGACCACTATCCGATCCATATTTGACTGTTTACACTCCTAAAACCAATAAGCAAACACATAATCTGAATCAATTTGGTACTATTGAAGAAGATTAACTTTTAATGTACATAATTAAAACAGACAAAAATGAAATACTAGCTAGAAGATGAAACAATGAGAGAATCAGAGAAATTAATTATTACTTGGGTCAGTCAGAGCAGCAAGCTGCTGGATCGCTTCCTCGACGGCTTGCTCCATTGACGAATAGGCTACTGTCTTCTTAGTTTTGATCTAAAAGTAGTGCTGTATCTGGACTAGATGTCTGTGTGTGGGAGGAGAGAATCTCAAGGTATTTATAGCACAGGTGGTTGGATACGTGGGGGGAAGTTCTAATTTATGAAATGACCCTCCAAAAGTCTGTTATATATGTCTACTTGTCTTTCTATTAGAAGTTTAGAACAGTAACTTGTATAATTCAAATAACTCCCATTTGACAACAAGGCGTAAGAAATGATTTGTATGTAAATATATTATAATTTCTTATTTCCGAACTTTTGAATTGTTTGTTAGGGGTAGTTTCGAAAATAATATTAAAATAAATAATACAGGTATCAAACGATTATATAAAGAAAATTAAGTTTACACATAAAAATTAGGGAAAATTTCTAGTATACCCATCTAAACTTTTGAAATAGCCAATATCTCCATCAAATGATCATAATAGCCAATATCCCCATCAAAAATTAAGTTTCTTTCTTCTATCCCCTTTTAATAATTTAATCTTCTATTTAATTATTTAATAAATCTAAATGACCTATATGCCCCTTATTATTAAACGGAGATATCCAGTACTTTTATTTTTCTTCTAATTAATTTTTTCTTCAAAAATCCTTCTTCACACGCTAGAGAGAAATCTCTTCCTAAATCGTCAGAAGTGGTCTCTGTGCAGCCGTGCCGCCCCTCCTCCGCTGCTCCCTCATCTCGCGAACCGAAACCATCTCACTCCCTGATGCTGCTATATCCTCCCACTCTCACAATATTGATCTTCCGACACAGTGCCACCTTGCCGGCGAACCTCTAGATTATCACAACTTAAACTTAAATGAGTTTTTGCATTTATATATAGCTATGGTCTAATTTTGGTTGATTATAAGTCTTTTACCTGGCACATCACATGGTGGTATTGAATTCCTTGAAATTTAGACGATTAAACTCACTTATGGTCTAAAATTTATAATTAACCACAATCATGCATCAATTTACCTCAGTTGTGCAGACATATCCTAATTTCTCTCTTATGTGAGTATTTTCTTAATTTCTCCCAGTTTTACTTGCTAGTATATGCTTGACTCGTATAAGACAATCTGATGTCTGTATATCTGATACTCGTCAAAAGAACACAACTAAGTACTAAAATCCAGTTCAACATAACTGATTTTCTCATTGAATGAACTGATACTAACTTTTTTTTTCTTTGACATCAGAAAA
Source organism: Carex rostrata (assembly GCF_964058835.1). Lineage (NCBI taxonomy): Eukaryota > Viridiplantae > Streptophyta > Magnoliopsida > Poales > Cyperaceae > Carex > Carex rostrata. The sequence continues at coordinate 6,725,495 of NC_135937.1, forward strand.
CCATGTGCAAGAGAGGAGCAAGCAAATTAGTGTGCTGAGGTGGTCCGAGTGAGAGAGGTTCGCTAGCAGGAAAGCGTCTGGACGCACTACAGTGTGCTCCAGTTAATTTAATTGCCTTGCTGTTAAAGGTGGTTTGATTTTGGGCCAAGATCGGTACCGTTTAGTCAGTACCAGATGCAAAATGCATGGTTTAGGATGTGGCGGTTTGTTGTGGATGCCAAGTTGAGCCCAATTAATTACTTTAGGAAATTCCTCCAGATTCCATACCCTCCTACATGATACAAATAATTATAAACTTGATCAAATAAATTCATAAAATTTATGGTTATATGATATTTTGATGGTTTCTGGGGAAGAAATTGATGGTATTTGGGAAATGAAATGTGAATATGTGAACTCACTTTGATAGTATTATCCATGGAGTCTAAATAAAGTTTCGTGCCTCCTACAACAGATGAAATGATAGACAGGCAATGACCCAAAAGAGAAGCAGCAGGCTCGAAACAATTTGTTGGTGTGATGTATGATGTATCTCCTAGATTTTGCATTGGGTAAGGGTGAACGAGATGTGGGGGGTCGGTGGAGGAGGGACGGCATGGACATCTCTTCCGGCGATTTGTGATTGAGGGGTGAGTGAGATCGCTAATCTCAGACTCTCAGTACGAAGAACAAACAAAAATTGAAAGGACTGGATACTCTGTTTAAAAACAAGGGGTATAATAGTCATTTAAAATTTAAAATAATTAAATACAAAATTGAATCATTAAAAGGGCATGGAAGAAAGAAAAGTTATTTTTGATGGGGATATTGACTATTATGATCATTTGATGGGGATATTGGCTATTTCAAAAGTTTAGATGGATACACTATAAATTTTCCCTAAAAATTAAGAAGTACAATTTGTAAAATGTGAGTTTATATGAGTTAAACGCGTTGTACCCTAATAGAAAAGAGTAAGTAGAAATACATACTTCTGGAGGGTCAATTTGTAATAAATTCACCAATTAATACAAGTATACAATGGTCTCTTCACACTTGGAGAGACCCCACCACGAGTCCCTAGTCCACGATGACATTCTACCCCTCTTTTTTTTGTGAAGAACTTGAGAGCGGCTGCAGATTTTATTGAATAGAATATATAAACAACTCGTGAGTCCAGGCTGACATTCTACCCCTCTGTTTTTGTGAAGAACTTGAGAGCGGCTGCCAAGGAGAATTTATTGAATAGAATATATAAACGTCTTTACCCCTCTCTCCTCTTTCTCTCTCCTCAAATTTTAGCGACAGCGGATAGAGATAGAGATAGAGATAGAGATAGAGATAGAGAGAGATAGAGAAAGAGGAGATAGTTTCCGCTCAAAAAAAACAAAGAGGAGATCGTTTCCGCTCAAAAAAAACAAAGAGGAGAGAGAGATAGAATTAGGAGCTGCCAATTGCAGAGATAGAATTTCAGAAATTCGGAGATTGAAATTTCAACTGATCCTAATTCCCACTTTACACACAAACAAACAGAGTTGGGTTTTACATTATTTATGTGGAAATTGTAACAATATTTTTACACATGGATGTATGTCTGCCTGTCTGGGGTTTTTCGAATTCATTTCACTTAAGGTAACTCAAATTTTGTGTTTAGATCCGGATCGAACTAGTTTTGGCACAATTATAAAATAAAGGGAAAATTAGTTATTTGTCACTCAAAAATCTTAAAATTTGAAAAATACCATTCCGAAATTAGAAATCATCTTAATGCCACTATAAACTTAATTTTTAATTTTGTCATTCCAAATGATTAATGACTAAAATACCCTTTCATGGACTCTTCCTCTCCATCCGACTCTTTTCATGGTTGATAATAGAACGTCGCAGCAGTACTTATCCCATCCCACCCCCCTTTCGTAATTTCTCTGCCGATTCCTTCTCTCCTCTCGCTGTTTTCACTTCCTCTCGCTGTTTCCGCTGACGAGATTGACTCCAACACCACAGTTCTCGAGGGAGTCGATAATAGGCGCTGGATTTCTTCTGAACCGAAGAATCTGTGAGCTCTCTATTTTATAGTTCTAATTTTGATTTTGCCAATTCAGGATTGAAATTTGTCATTTGTAGATTTGTAATGGTAATTGTTCTACCAGAATTTTGTGCTGATAGGTTTCTTTTCGGTCTTTCAAGAGCATTCTTCCGAGATCATGGCTGTACAATAGTGACGGAAATTCCTTCCATTAGAAGATAATTGCTCTTCTGTTGGTATATTTTATAAAACCTATTATTGTCGTTCGTCCTCTAAAATCAGCCACTGATAGTCGGGTCTGTGGGTTTTTAGTGTTGGCTTTTGGAGCCATCGTTTTACTCGTTTGACTGGATTTGCAAGACATACATAATTGCATTTTACAATTTTTCTTCTTGAGAAATGTGCAGGTTCATGACAACTGAAGATACAATAAATACACATCGATGATGAATTGATGAACTGCAATATAAAATCAAGGATGTGGTCATGAAGCTCAAGATTATGGATGACAAAAACATAACTCAAGATTAAGGACAATTAATATGTAAAATTGGTAAAATAAGCTTGAGACTGAACAGAGTGAGGCCTAGTTAAGACACTAAAATGACTGCACCTCGTTAAATCAAATCACGAGGTCCACACTTGAAAATAAGTCAAAGGGTTACCGTTGTGGGAACCGTTGCAACGGTAACCTACCGTTGTAATGGTCCATGAATCGTTGCAACGGTCAGGGTCACTTACTTCCTTTTTGGCAGCTCTCTATAAATAGAAGCTATTCCAAGGTTTGAATTGACACTCTAGCTGCCCCCAACTTCAATATTTTGTATTTTCATATCTAGAGAAAGTCATTGTTGCTTGTGTGCTTAAACTTCAATATTCACAATCAATCTCAAGCTTATTCAATCAATTACAAAACTCCTAGAGTGATCCTGCGTGATCAACCCATTTACTGCTTTGAGCTGTAGCGCTCACCCCGGCAATCCTTGAGTCCTTGCGAATTGGATTGACCAACCTGAGCCTTTAATGCTCCTTGTTCGGGCCGTATGACTTCTCAGAAGATTGTAAGGGCTCACCGGTTTCACCTTGTAATCCTTTCTCACTGGGTAAAGAAAGGTGCGCCATCTCAAAAGTCGCGGGCCTTGGAGACGTAGGCGTTAGTGCCGAACTCCGTAAACAACTCTTGTGTCAAGTGTCTCTAAACTCTACTCTTTACTTTACTTATTTTATACATTTAGTTTAGAACAAAATTATTCTAAGTTTCCGCCAATAATAACTTTAGAACACATTCGAACTTTATAACTTAGATTAAAATTTAAAAATAACTTATTTACCCCCCTCTAGGTGCCTTTGGAACCAACATTTAGTATGGAATAGAAGCAATAGATAATAAGGACTAAATGTTTGTATTTGGTTGGCAAATCGCAAATTCTTCAAACTGATGCGATTTACTGATTCTTTCTTATAACTTTTAATTTGTTAGGTCAACTAAAGATTTTTCCGTTTATTTTTTATTTGTGCCAACCTGTGAAAATGGGAACATTGGTTAGTGCTGCTCTGTAGTGCTTACTAATTAATTGAACTTTTCGGAAATAGATTACAAAATCATGGAGAGAAAGAGCCCATGAAAGGATATTTTAGTCATTAATTATTTGAAGTGAAAAAATAAAAAATTAACTAAGTTTAAAGTGGTATTAGGATGATTTCTAATTTCGATGTGACATTTTTAAAATTTTAAAATTTTGGAGTGACAAATAACCAATGTTCCCTAAAATAAATTCCCTACATTCTGTCTCGGACTGAATTGATCCAGATTCCCAACGGTCTATATCTAAACTCAGAATTTGAGGTACTTGAGAGGATCCGGACTTATCCAATTGAATGACAGAGTATCATCAAGGTAATAAATAATGACATGCAGTCTCATAAATGGATTTACACAATTAATTATCTGCATTTTTACTTGTATATTCCAGTTTAAGATTTTGGGATTACACAATTAAATTGTAATACCAAATAATTTAGTTATGCTTAAATAAAAGAGTAGATTAATAAATTGATTACTTTATATGAAAATTCCGTTTTAGTATGCAATTAAATCAGCTTAGAATTAGTACAATCTAAGAAAACAACTTTTTTTCTATGAAAATTCTTAAATACGATATAGGATAAGCAACATTAAGCTCTTAATGATGCATGTATAACATAAAACTAATGATATAATGAAAACAACAGTTATAGCATGATATCATGAGCACCCAAAATTAAATCCATTTATTTATTTATTCGGACAAAAATGGTACAAAATACACATTTGAAGAATATCGAAATAATAAACAAATTACAAATTTTACATAAACCCAAGATGAATAATCCACACACCCTCTGTAACAAAACCAACAAAGCACATAATTAAAAATTCAAAGAAACGGTGATAAACCAAAAACACTATTAATTTCCTGTTCGCTGTGTGGGCACCCAACTAAAAGCTGAGGAGGTTCCAATACCTTGTGTTTTTCATATCTCATTATATCTCATATTTTATATCTTTATTTTTAAAGTTCAAATTATTGATTCGAACAACTTAAAATGTATTTATGCTAAAATATGTTTGGAGATGAAATTTTATAATTTTTATAATTTTTTTACTATTTTTTAAGATAGGTACAAAATTATTGTTTTTGGATTGTTCAGAAAACATTGATTTTCTAACCATCTTAAAAAATAGTAAAAAATTCCCAAAAATTATAAAATTCCATCCCCAACCATATTTTAGTATGGATATCATGTTGAATGATTTGGATTGATAATTTAGACTTTGAAAACGAAGATAACGGAGATCTAAAATATGAGGTATTATGAGATATGAAAAGCATGAGACATTGAAACCCTTCTCTTAGAAGCTAGACGACCACCAAACATGAAAATATTTGCCACCAATAATCTTGTTATCCAATTGCTCCGCTTGTCTGATCCTAGATCAAATACAAGCCAATAGCTTGCCAAAATGGAAAATTTTATAAAATGCCATTCTTTTTTAAAACAGAGAACAAAATACTCTCCTTCTAAATTTTTTAATAAAATATCATTGTGGACCCCACTTGTTCCCTCTCTTTTCCTCCCTCTTCTTTCTCCATATTTACTCTCATCTATTATTTGCTAATGTAAAAATATACAATTGTGATTTTATTAAAGTTTTGAATAACTTTTATTTTTTATTTGTATAAATGATTTAGAAGAAAAAAGTAAGTGTGAATTTTTTTTTGCTAAAATAAAAAAGTATAGTATCAGTATGTATGTAGAATTTTTTTTTTGGATTTGAAGAATATATATATGGGTCTTTTTAAAAGTTACTATAAGACACCATTGACTTATTTTATAAAATGTAACATATAAATATTTTTAACATATGACATTATCTAGTTTATTTGGTATAAAATTTCATATTCCTGGCTTTAACAATTATAAGAATTTTATCAATCACATGTTAAGAATAATTTAGTGAGATACTTATACTTCAATAAAAATATACTAATTATGTATATGACATAATATTAAGAAATTAAGAATAAAAATTACCAATGTAAGAAATAATTTCAGCAACTTTGAATCAATTACAATGCAAGTAATACGACTTGCCAGTAAATACATTATGGTGAAAAATTAAAAACTAAATTTTGTAGAATTTGGTAATTAATTGGACTAGATATGTACTTCAAAGGTGTAAAAAATGTATCCCAAACCATCTACACCACTCATTGTTATAGTATTCGAACTCAATATTTTTTGCATTGATTATTTATTTCTTAATTTCTTAAGATTATATCATATACATAATTAGTATAATTTTATTGAAGCATAAGTAGCTCACTAAATTTTCTTAATATGTGATGTGATAAAATTCACATATTTGTAAAAACTAAGAATATGAAACTTTATACCGAATAAATTAGATAAAATGCGTACGTTAAAAACATCTATATGTTAGATACTATTTTTTTTTTATAAAATAAGTTAATACCATGCCTTATAATAATTTTTTAAAAGATTCATATGTTGAAAATATTATGCATACACACTAATAACTTTCTGATTTTAGCAAATAAAATTTCACACTTAATTTTTTTACTCCAAATCATTTATACACATAAATTTTGTTTTCAAAACTTAAATAAAATCACAATTGTATATTTTACATAAGCAAATAATAGATGAAAGTAAATACGGAGAAAAAAGAGGGAGGGAATGAGAGGGAACAAGTGGAGTTCACAAGAGTATTTTGTTAAGAATTTTAAAAAGATGATATTTTGTTCTATATTTTAAAAAAGAATGATACTTTGTAAAATTTTCCTCACCAAAAATGCTAATCAACGCAACAACTATTGGAGCTCCGACAGTTATTATGAACATAACCTATTGAAATTAGAAGATTAAGTCTTAAAGTTATTAATAACAATAATAATAGTTTAAAATAATAGAAATAGTGAGATGAATAAAAGTTTAGGGTCCGTTCGGCAGCTCAGTAGGGAATAGGAATGGATGTGGGAATCAAAAATTTTGAACTAGATTTTACTGTTCGCCGTGAGAATAAAAATTTAGCTCTGAGCAAATTTTTTTTTTCTCATGGTAAACAGTAATCTACCAAACGGACCCTGAAAGTACGAATGAAGGAACAGCCGAAGAAATAAAAAAAAGGAAGCAAGACTTGACTTACCATATTGGTTACATGGACTCCGTGCATGAAGGAATTCAAGGAGGTGGGCGATACCGGCTACTACGTGGAAGATAGGTTGACGAAAGCGACCGGCTTGACCCAAGGTAACATTAAAAATCTGAGAAATTTGGTTATTAGAGTGGTTCGAAAGCGATTTGAAGGCCCACTTTGAGTTGGAGGCCCAAAGAACTAAGACCCGTTACTGAAGGGCCGTCATGGGCTTCAGAATCTGGGAGTAGTGGATCTATGTGGAGCCCTACGTAGTCTTGGGTTGAGAATCTGAGTTTAACAGGTCCATATTCAGCCCTCCAACTGAACTGGCTCTACCATCTGTTGCCGAGACAGAATCTGATGCACATCTAAAAGATCGGAGGACAAAAAAATATATCCAACTGAGTGAAATTAATGTGGTACTCCAGCCCTAATTTTTTTAATGTAATATAATTTTTTTTTTGGTAGTTTAAACCAATAAGAAAACTTATATAATCTGAATCAATTTCTTGCAGTGGGTTTATGTCTTAACTCCGTACGTATTAACTATTGAAGGAGGATTAACTTTTAATGTACATTAAAAGATAATGAAATACTTACCAGAAGATGAAACATTGAGAAGATTACAATGTACCTTGCTCAATTGCAGCGGAGAACTGCTGGATCGTTTCCACAGTCCGATCGAAGAGAGCTGTAGCTGGGTTTGATGAAGCTTTATTGTGGCCTGTGTTTAGAGAAAGAGCAGAGAAATTAATATGAGCAATATGAGGTAGCTGGTGGATATGGTCACCCATTGTGTTTGTGTTTGGTGGGTTTGTGTAGTCTTAATGTCATCTTGTCTCAACTAAGGTGAACACGGAACTTTTCAATATTTTCTATTACAATTTGTCAGTAATCAATCATAAGGCTGGTCAAAAGAAATTAGTGGTCAAACGCCAAATAACACACAGAAACACAGACCGATCACCGGTACATAAATTATACATATCCTGATACAACAGAAGACATCTTATTCAACGAAGCGAAGATAGGGGTGTGCTCTAGAGAGGGAGAGAAACCTTTCATTAAAGGGAATGAAGGTAACACGTACGTGCTAACACAGAAAGAGAATGAAGGTAACACGCACTCAGACAGAAGCTACTCGTGATGTTCACCCGCTCCAGAAGCGAGGAGATTGGAGAGGAAAGGAAGGAAAACGGCACTGTGCCAAGGAGAACTCGACGTACAAAAGCTCTGAAATCCGCTCTCCCCGATTCAAGATGTAGAGAAAGTAACATGTACTCGTGTTCCTTCCTTTGCCTCCTGTCCCATTCCTCTGTGCGAGTGATTTCTGAAGCACAGCCTAGTATGCTTCATAATTGAACTTTGTTTATTTTCTTATCTAAGTTATTATATTTTCTTTTGTCTACTAAACTTGTTGACTTTCTTTTCGCCTTGTGTAATGTACGCTAAACTTGCTTAATTTTTTTTTGCCTACTAAACCTTTTTACTTTCTTTTGTGAGACTGAGGACCTTGGCCTTGCCGAGCCTAATGTACATCAAAGTTATTTTTTCTGTTAGTTTATTTTCTTTTGCCTACTAAACTTTGTTTAGTTTCTTGTAAGACCTTCGCCTTTTCAAGCCTAATGGTCATGTTCGGCAACGAAGATTAGAGTGTTGCAGCTTAAGAGTTTAAGCTGTGCTAAGGAGGAGATGTTCGGCTAACAAAGGCTTAGAGTAATGAAGCTTAAGTGTATAGGCCATGTTCGGCACCCTTCCTTAAGGGTGAAGGATTAAATTTTTAATCTTTACTAAGGAATTTGTGTTCGGTGAGAAATAAAGATTAAGAAGAAGTCTTTATGTAAATAAAATATACATTTTAGTATCCAAAGACCAATATGTCCCTCACATTGTTATTGACCTATTATCAATATCCAAGCAGGAAAAAAATGTCCAATAAATTAATAAAACAAGGGAGCAAAAAATTTGTAGACAAACTAAAATTAAACAAACTTAACAAACTCTGAATTCGTTGCAATGATATTTTGCTAAATGAATTTATTAAACAAACTTTTTTTTTTTCTGAAAAGGCATAGGTTAAACAAACTATTCGAATCTGCTCGAATTAAACAATTTACTATTTTGAATCTGGAGCAATTCGAATCTGAAATTTCTATGTTGATTCTTTCTTCATTCCTTTCTAACAAAAATCTGATGCAAGCCTTTCTCTTTTACCATCCAATCAAGGAAGAAGATGAGTCACAAAAGAAAACTATTGTTATCACTAGGATAGAAGAACGATTGAAGAACGAAATAACCATAAAAAATTAAAGGTACGCCAGCAAGAAAAACGAAATAACCAAATCTGGCACTTCTTCATCTTAGAAAAACAAAATAACCATTAAAAATGTACTTGCAAAAACTATTGAACAAAGGTTCCCTGATTTCAGAACTGAAATTTCAATTAATAGAGAAAAATAGGATTAACCAAATCCATTGAAGAAATGTTCTTACAAAAACGAAACTCATCTCCATCAGTCAAGAAAGAAAATAATATCACTTTGATGGATGTCTATGGAGAGAGCATCTTAGACGAAAGCCATCTGTAACGTTGGATTTTCGAACTGGTCGTCAAAGAACCGACTATCTTGGCCGGAAGAACGAGATATATTTTTTCCCTGCACCTAGGGAACCGTGCGAAGCTGGAGAGAAGAAAGGAATATAAAATAATAAAAGGCAAAGGAGGGTCTAAGGAGTTCACCTTTTTCAGGGTATTATTGTCAAGAAAAAGAGCTAAGGAGGTTCTAAAGAAAGCAAATTTGCTAAGGAAGGGGTGAAGCCGACTTAAGAATTTCAACTAAGGAGGTTCTTTAATCCATCTAAAGGATCACATGTTCGTCTGGATTAAGGGTGATTAAAGCTAAAGGAAGACTAAGGAGGTTGTACCGAACATGTACATAAAGATGCTAAAGAAAGGCACTAAGGAGGCACTTTTTCTTAAGCCTATGTTTTTTTTGGCTTAAGAATTTGCTCTAAGGAAGGTTAAGAAAGGTGCTCTAAGCTTATCTAAGGAATTATTGTTCGGCTAGCTTAAGTAACTAAGAAAGCTAAAGCCACTCTAAGGAGGCTAAAGCCTTGTTGCCGAACATGACCAATGTGCATTACACTTGTTTATTTTCTTTTGCCCTGCCAAGACTTTTTTGATTCATTTATGTCTGCTGAACAGAGGCGGAACTAAAAAATTTTATTTCGACAGAGAGGACTTAATAATCATCATACATTTAAGTGTCCATTTTCAAATTTTATTTAGACAAGGAGCATACATATTCGAAATATTTGAAAGAATTAAGTGACGGGGACTGGTCAACACAAGAATATTTTAATTTACTTCTTAAGAAAACATGCACAACAGAGGCCAAACAAATGAATCACAAATAGCGGTGCAAACAGGTCGGATATTATCTGAATTCGTATTTTGAAAATTAGATATGAATATCTATGCGGATACAAATATGGTTTTGAATTTTCATTATTCATATCTGAATAGTAGATATATATGTATATATTTACGTAAATCTGATATCTAATCCGTATCCGTATGTATCCGTTTAATATTCGATCCGTATTCAAAAATTAAAAACATATACAAATATAGTTTTACCACTATCTGATCCGTATCCGATCCGTTTGCACCCCTAATCACAAACCACTACCAGAATTCAAGTGTTTAGCATGTGATTAGGGGCATTGTGACCCACATGATTAATTGCATGGGTATGAATGTGGGTCCCACTTGTTTAATTGCCAGGATATTGTAGTTAGTTTTTTGCTTGGATGTTGCGATGGAAAAAATAGATTAGAAATGAAAAGAAAATCACCATTTTCTAATTCTACAATCCAGTACCAATATTGTACCACCCTGGTACGAAGCCAATTCTCACCCATTAATCATTTACATTTAAAATTAAATAAATTTTAATAACAATACATTGCAATTTAAGGAGAAACCTTATAATAATCATTAATCGACATACTGTTATCAAGCATGCATTATTCCAAAAACTTAAAAACTTGAGAACATAACAACCACTTTAATGTAAAAAGACTTGTACCTAGAACCTAAATATATGGTTAAACACTAAACAAAAAATTAGAAAAGAGCATAACAACCACTTTATATGGCTTTTCACATGTTAGAACTTCAAAATACCTACTGATGCTAAAATGGTTACTAGAATGTCAGGCCATTATTCTAATGTAGATACCATCATCAATTAGATATTTTCTCGTTTACATTTCAAAATTAAATATTTATCTATCCAAACTCAAGCACTGAAAAATAAAAATTAATCATAAGAAAAAACTAAAAAAACAATTATACTAAAACTTCAAAATACTGTGTTGCTAATTCCTCTCTCCCTTTCTTTCAGGAATTCCACACTCCCTCAGGTTACCTGACCGAGTACAATTGAAATAGACGGTCCAAGATTCGTCTTTTAACTTGGCACGAATCTCAAAGCATAAATAATACTGACTCTGCACCATCTTGAACAGGCATCAGCTGAGAGTAAATTTGAGCCGTCCATTTCAATTGTGTTGAGGCATGTACCTGAAAAGATATCATTTCTTTCAGATTTTAGTGACTCTTTTTCAACCATACACCTCCGGATCCGTATCCTCCCAGGTACTTGACTCAACCCAATTGAAACGGACAGCCCATATTTACTCTCAGCCAGTTCTTTTTCAGGATGGCGCAGGGGCAATATTATTTTTGCTTTGAGATTCGTGCCAAGTTAAAAAGAATAATTTTAGGCCGTCCAATTCAATTGTACGCTGTCGGTAACCTGAGGGGATGTGAATTCATACACCTCCTACCTTGTCCGAAAAACAAATTAAAATCAATAATAACGACCACGTGAAGGTGAAGCACACTTTCCTTTATTAATTGATTCATCCACCATTCTTTCATCCTCAAATGATCAATTCCCAAACAAAATTGATTTTAATTTGTAAATTTAAATTTTAACTTTTGAGACCATGTTAATAAATTCCTTCTTTCTTGACAAATTCGAGTACAGGCATTGTCGAGAATTTTCTTTTAATAAGCTTCTTTTTATAAAACAAATAAAAATTTGAGGTAAATTTCGCGGAATGTCACTAAACTTTGTCTTTTGTCACGAATTGGTTATTCAAGTCTGATTTATCCCTCTCTAGCTATTGAATTTTTCATTTGTCTTAATTAAGTCACTTTATAAATTTTATGTCCAAAATATTAATGAAATACGCTCATTCTGTCCAAAATACTAACGGAATATGTTAATTCTGTCCAAATCAATTTATATTGTAGTAGTTTTTTTGGATGAAAAGAGTTATAGAGTGACTTAATTGGAACAAATATAAAATTTAGGTGTCTACAGAAAAACAAATCAAATATAAGTGACCAATTCATGATAAAAGACAAAATTTAGTGACCTCTGGTGAAATTTACCCAAAATTTGGATACATGTATATCGGTGAAGTTGCGTCTCAGGGAACCGAATCACCTACCCTCTTATGGGTAGGAAATTTCTGCCTCTAAAATCATTGACAAGTAAGTTCAGAGTAAGTTTTGACATTTAAATTTTGAATATAGTTTTGCCTCAAAATTCATTCCGAACCCAGCTGTTAGTGATTTAGATACGAGCTTGAATATGATTGTAATTGTCGAGATGCATGTGGGTGCTGTGCTACCTGACGAGCGAACATTGGTGAACAAATAAAACGAAATCACCAATGCATTTGAGAGAAAAAAGGTCTCGAGATGCATGGTAGAACAGAAGGATGGAGGTCGCAGATAGGGAAGAGAGAGAGAGGGATCAAATTGTCTTTTTATTCCTTATTATTAATCTTTATTTTTCAGTGGTTAGATTAAGAAATGGATGTTAATAAAATGAGTTAGCTTGAATGGGTAAATAATTAATTTTAAAATATTAATGAGGAAATATTTAACTGATGAAGTTACGATGGATATATATTTACTTTTCTTTGAAACTATATATATATTAATAAAAAATCAATAGATGTTCATTAATCATCTTTATTCCTCTCCTTAGAGAAATATAGTTCATCTCCATCTTTTCAGAAATGGTTCATTTTCATATCTTTATTTATTATTTGCATTAATTTAAATGATTTTTTATTTACAATTTTGTAGACTATAAAGAAAGGATCTGTAAGTACACATAAGAAATAGGAGAAAATTTTATTGTACTCATCAAAATTTTCAAAATAGCTAGATAAAATCATTTTAATATCAAATATATCCATAGAAATTTCACATTGTTTCTCATATCCCTTTTATTCATTAAATTTGTTATTTAATTACTTTAAAAATTAAATTGACAAATATACTCCTTTCTTTTAAATGGAGATGTTCCTTAAAAATTGAATAAGAGAGAAGTGAAGGAATGCTTCATCTTCTTCACACCTAAACTCCTTCGCGAGATTCAAACCTCGATGAGGTTGGTGCTTTCTACTGAGTTGGCGTGCACGCTGTTTTTGAGGGTACCAAGGCAGTGACGAAGTTTATTAGTGCATAGCTTGGGTCTCGGGTGGGAGTTGGGTCCGAATTTGGTTTATGGGTTTTGTTTGCTATGGGGTGGGGGTTGGGTCCGAATTTGGTCCAAATATTATTGAAACTCTCGAAGAGCTTTAAAATTAGTAAATTATTTAAAGGAAGAATTTGAGATGAAAAATCTTAAAATAATGAAGTGTTACGTTGTATTGCAAATTAAACGTTTAAAAGATTATTAATCTTTGTGCACTAATTCCTCTCTAATTTGCAATATGGGGTGAAACTAGAAATTTTGAATAAAGAGGCTAAGATATAAAATACATAATATGTGAAAAGATAAAAATAATGCGGTCACTGAAAATTAAACTTAAGACCTCACAAATATTTAATAAAACTATAACCACTATATTACAAGTACATATTTCATTTTTTTTAGGGGGACTAAACTATAAACTATGTAAAAAGAAAATAAAAATTAAATAAAATTTATATATATGGTTAAAAAATTTAAAATTATAAGGATGACTTACAATTTCCTGACATACACATAGATTCATATTCGTATCTTCCTAAGTACCTGACTCTGAAACCAACAACTCAGATTTATTTTCAGCCGGTGCTTATTCAGAATGGCGCAGACTCGCTGAGGCCATAATTATTTGTGCTTTGAAATTCGTGCCAAATTAAAAGAAAATCCTGAACCGTTCGTTTCAATTATAATCGGGTAACCCGAGGGATGAGAATTCCATATATTCGTTTTTGGAATGTATTGTTGAAAAAGTAAAAAAAAATAATAGTTATCTAGAACCTACAGGACATCCGAATACTTTCATTTCGTCTATTTCGATAAAACCGTTTGATTGAGTGAATCTGATGCCAATCAGCCGGATCCGTCCATCCGATCCGATCATGGAATCTGATACGATCCGGTGCAAAGTTTCGTTTCGTCTATTTCACAAATGGAATCTGATGCGGTCCGGTGCCAGATCAAACTTCCATACATGTACGAATCTTGATGCCAATCAGACACTCTACTCGCCATTGGATCGTCCCATCGGACAGCCCAAAATCCGTTCCGTTTAATACCATGACTTCATTAATATAAGGAACTAATGGACACCTCCATTTCTTTCTATCTATCAGTCTATCGCTCTCTGACCAATCCCTCGCTCGTCTCTCCAGGGCTTCTTCTTCTTCCTGGCCGCGACTTGCACGGTCGTCAGGTGAGATCATCCATTCATCCCTCACCGAAGATCACACCTCCTCCTCTTCTTCTCTCTATCCCTCTTCATATTTCGAGGCCAACTGTCGTCTCCTTCGATCTCTCCCTTCCGCCGTGGACCATTAAAGGTATCCATTCGACTTCCTCTATTTCTTATCTACGTACCTGGAGTCCTGAGCAATGTTCTAAACACTAGATCTGTCAATTTTTAACATTCTTTGCATCAGATTCTCAGTTTAAATTTTGGTTGTTTTTAGTCAATATCCTTTTTGTAAGTTCATTTTCTTGGGTTTTTTCAATAATTAATGGATTTATTTCTTTTACTCTAGGCATTTTACTAAAGAGTAAGATAAGCTTACAATTTTAATCTGAACTTTGTTGAATAATTTCTTGATCTGCTCTTCTCCTTCAATTTTTTTATCAAAATCTTGGAGACATCAACGACCAACTTAATTCTTAAAAATTATGACAACTAAATGCTGCCAACTGTATTTTAAAATAAATAAATTGAAGAACATGGTATTTACTGTCTGTTTTATATCTGAAAGGTGTTTGATTGTTGCCTGATGTAACCTGGTTAGTTTCGATTTAGTTTACTAGTTACTATAAATACTCAAAGCACACAGTATATATAACACATGAGACATTATTTCATGCATCAGCTTATTAAACTCAAACTCATTACCTCCAACTTGATCTTTATGTGAAAAAGAATAAGGCATAAATTCTTAATTACTTGTATTCATCTGAAAGGAATCTAACTTAGTTATATCAATGAAGTTTCCCATTTTCTCGACATAGTTGATAATCAATGTTCTTCATCACTTGTTGCTTGGATGGTTCAAATTTGGGTCCACATCAAATTGTCCATACATGGGAGTACCCACTCTTCTCTTCTCCATTGAAACAGACGTCACCTTATTCAAACAACAACAACAACCAAGCCTTTAGTCCCAAACAAGTTGTGGTAGGCTAGAAATGAAACCCAATCATAATCATAGAGTCAAGGTCAACAGTAATAAAATAGTAGTAAAAATAATAATAGTAATAGTAATAGTAGTAGTAATACTAATAGTAATAATGGTATCAATAATAAGAATAATAATCATCATCCTAATCCTAATCCTAATTATATTATGCCTAAACTATAGATTGTAGGGGTCAAAGTCCTAAACTCTACGTCTTTGACCCCGAATCGCTAGTCCTATGACCTAAGGCCTATAATACTACCCCTAAACAATATTTCCTAGGTCATGGTTTTGGTACGTGGATCGCTGACTTCCACACGCTCTTGTCCGAAGCCAACTCCTTGGATACATTCCATTCTTTGATTGTACCTTCTCTCTTCTCATCTTTTGATCCTTTCCATTTTCTCTCTCTTTGCTCCTTTTGGCTTTTACTTTTCCTTTTTCAATTGATAATGGACAGATTCTCTTGTCACTTTTTCATATACTTCAATTTAATCTGGCATTTTGTATTTGTTGTAGTTAACCATATTATTGTTTCATCTTTTTCCTTAGTGAATCGGACTATCAATTGGAATTATATATCACTAAGTGCTTGATGAAATGGCACAACCATCTAAGAAGGATGAACTGTCGGTGTATCTCTACATTCCTAATATAATAGGTATGCGATTAGACTGCATATTTTACCTTATATTGCATCTAGATCTTAGAGCCAAGTATGCTCATACCTGTATTGATTGGAATGCTCCCGCATATTGTATCATTACTGGGCTTAAAAACTGTCTTTTCTTATTTATTTGCATCTGGTAGATTTTGTACATAGACAAGCAGTTATAAGATTTGAGGCTAAATTTGGTTTGAACTGCAAACTGCAAAAGGAAGTCTTAGTGGGCATTATGGCTCAACAGTGTTAATTCAGGCTCAGGGTTATTTCACAATTGAGGGTCAATTTAGGGATTAATTGGAGAAGAATATATAATTTGCAATTTGTGATATGTGCTTAATTAAAGGACCAGGAACTTTGAGTGCAGGCTGATATTTCAATCTAGCATCAAATACTAAGAACAACTTTTAATATATAATAATATCCTCTTGCTTTAATCTTCCTTTTCTAATAATTATGTATTTTTGGTACACAGGATACATAAGAGTGATAATAAACTGTGGCGGATTTGCACTTTGCTATACAAATAAGCCTCTTTTTGCTTTCCTTTACTTCTTCAGGTTAGTTTAAATTCACTATACGATTATTTATTTAGTACAAAGTGTACTGAATGCTGTTTACTTGTAATTATGAATCATTTTCTTTTTCTGTGTTTTCTATCTCCTGCTACTGCAGGTAAAGTCTTTGTATGATATTACATTTCAATGTACAGCCATAACTGGTACTGGTACAGTAATAATTTAGTCACTTTCTAGGTTGACGAGCTTATATTTCATTGATTCTTTTTTGTCCTTTTTTAGTTTTGTCTGTGATGGATTGGATGGCTACTTGGCAAGAAAATTCAATCAAGGTTAAATTTATTACCTCTCTCTAAGAACATGTATTTCTGTATTTAGTCAAGAATTCTGTTGGTGCATGTTAAGAGGCACAAAAACACATGGCTGTTGCTTTTGCAAATTGATCAAGTATATATAATTGGAACTGATTTAGAATCCTTATATTTCTTACAGTGTCTACCTTTGGAGCTGTGCTTGATATGGTAACCGACAGGTATACTTTTTTTTTTCTTTTTTTCTTTTTCTTTAAAGAAAATATGAAAGAAATAAATTGGGCTTTATTTATAAGATCAAAGATGTAAATTAATTGTTTTGGCCTTTGTCATATCTTGCTTTTTACTTGCCAGTGACATATTTAACGCTTTGAACTATTTTTACGTTTATATTTAGCGCTTTTGACCAAATATTTTATTTTTCAAGTTTGATTTGTACAAGATCAAGGGGTTGAAAAATGAAAAATAGTTCATTGTTCAACCTCTCGATCTTGTACAAATAAAACTTGAATGCTTAATTTTCTGAATTCAAACACTTGGCCTTTCAATGGTTCATTTTCGTCATTTGAAGCTATCCGAGTTTTGTTGGAGAAGGATATAAATTAATTGTTTTGGCCTTTGTCATATCTTGTTTTTTACTTGCCAGTGACATATTCAGCGCTTTTGAACTATTTCTACGTTTATTTTTTTTTTTGTATATACAGGGTTAGCACTGCTTGTTTATTGGCACTCCTCTCCCAGTTTTATAGGTAAGCACTTGCCCCTCATTCCTTTAAAAACTAAATGTTAGGCTGTTAGCAGATAAAACCATTTTGTTCGAATATTCCTTTATAGCCCAGGATTGATTTTTTTGGCATTGCTTGGATTGGATATCGCAAGCCATTGGCTTCAAATGTATAGGTATTTATACATCTGTCTTATTTCTTGTCTGTTTCCTGAAAAGACCTTAAATTTACTTGATATGTGTAATTAGAACCAGACATAAATGAGGAATCTACAGATTTTTCGATTCCTATTCAGCTCCTCCTCAATTGTACTGAGTTAATTGGATGCTTCCAGGAAAATATGTGTTGTCCATTTTTCTTTAGTGACCAACTCAGTGGAAATGTATCGACACGATATGCCAATACCCCAGTGACCAAAATAGTGCTAAATGTTGAGCTTGTAATCTTTTGGTGCATTATTCCCCTTGATTATTCCGAAAATTGACGTTAGATACAATTTTTATTTGTTGTATTTATATTATCATTTGTTTTCCTTTTTATTTGTATTTTAGTTCTTTTTTGTCGGGTAAAACAAGTCATAAGGATTTGACAGATAAGAGCAACTGGTTACTGAAAGCTTATTACGGTTATAGACCCTTCATGGCCTTCTGTTGTGTCGCTTGTGAGGTACTATAATTGATCTTGTCTATTGTTTCTATTTTGTTTATTACTACCTATATATATTATTTCAGTAACATTTGGTAAGTTTAAGTGGCCATTATTTAGATTTTGTTTCAATTTATATCAGAACATTAATTTTTCTATTAATGTAATTATTGTGTAGCTAAAATTTTGAATTAACTCTCACTATCTAATCAGGACTTCTCTTTACTTGATTTTAACCCAATCAAGCTTCATTTTTTACCTTAATTGTGCAATTGACTGGCAAAAAGGGTTATGAATTAGCAAAAATATCATTTTTTTTCTTTTATAAACCAGTACAACTACAATATTGGCATCTAATAAGTTGCATTGATATCTGGATTGTAATGTTTTGTGTTGTTGTTTGTTTAAATTGTAGGTTCTATATATCATTTTATTTCTGTATGCTGACAAGGAATCCCCCAAGTTATCCGATGTAAGCTTTCATTAGACATTCATTTCCTTTGCAATGTTCTCAAATGTGACCCTGACCTCAATAGCATAATTACTCCTAAAATCAGAATAACAATCATTATTTAAATAATAATTAAGGAGAAACATCCCAAAGACTATATGTGTGTTTTGATTAAATTTAGAATTGGAAACTAGGGATGGAACCTTTTTTCCTTGGGCATTTTAGAAATAACTTTTAGAGATATTTGAGATAGATGGGGTGTAGTACCTGAACTTCCTTTATTAATTGTAGATTAAAGCTTTGGAAGCCTAGACTAATATTTGTTTTGAGAAACAGGTATCGATGAATATAATTGCTGAGAGGTCCCTTGTTTCGTTAGTATTTGTGTTAACTTTGTTTGGTTGGGCGATAAAGCAACTCATCAATGTTATTCAGGTACTTTAATAATTAAGGATAGTTATTTTTTTTCTTAATAACTTAAACAAGTGTTAGGTGCTAATTATTCATTTAATTTTATGTGTTGTAGATGAAATCAGCAGCAGATTCGTGCGTGTTATATGACATAAAGAGGACCAAATGAGGGGAGCTCTGATCATGTGCCAAGTACCTTTTGTATACTTGAAATTTTGGAGGCCTGGTGGAAATGAAAAAATGTATTGCCTGTCTGTTAGTGTGTACAATAGTTTTAATTCTTTGGAGATCCTTTAGTTGTGGCATTTGTGTAAACAATAGGCCATAGTTGTCTCCACTTGATTGCAGTGTTACTCGATGTAGACCTCGTTTTGTTATATTTGTTATTTTTTTTGTTTTGTTTCAATTAGTTCTATTTATTTTTCCTTTTCTTTTCCAACCAAGGAGCAACTGATGTTCAGAAGGGAAAAAAAATCCAATTAAAGATGAGCAACAACAAAATTTAAAATTTACATTAGGGGAATGACTAATGAGATATGTGCTTTGCCTTTTGTCTGCTACATCAAAAAGCGTTAACAAATGCAAAAGTGAGCGCATCCTGGGTGCCTTTACCTTTTAATAAGCTTTCGATAAAGAGAGATTGGTACCGTGATCAATAATTAATTGTCGTAGGGACAGATGTGACAAAAGAGAATGTTAGTTTAACTTTTTTCATATAAACTCAAATGAATGAATGAGATTCTGGAAGTGATTTCTCGTGCCTTTCCTCAATACCTTGTTGGTTGACAAAGGCAATGAAAATTAACAAAGATGATTTTATGTTCAATTTCTGCACGACAATGTAAAAAATCTAATGAAGCAAATCGAGCTCCAACTCGATTCGAATCAGGAGTTGCGAGTTGCAATATCAAGCTCCAGCAGCCACTTTGTTTTTCTGTGTGACAATTGTCAAAAGTAACTCAAAATTTGAGTTTGGATTCAGACTATCCGATCATAATCCGAACCAATCCGGTCCAAAGTAGAATTCACTTGATACGTTTAATATTCTTACAGATTTTGATCGGATGGTTCAAATCCAAACTCAAATTTTGAGTTACTTTATTCGAATTCTTATCCGAAATTTTTATTAATAGGAAATGTATTAAATAAATATCGAGATTAGAGAACGTTTTTGCATTTTATCGAGATATAGGAAAACCGTTATGGTTTATCACGGCCTCTGGCCGTTATGGCTTATCACGATCAGCATTAACACTTAATTAATCATCACATATTCTAACTGAACCGCGCAAGAAAAAAACCTGAAAAAAACCCTGGCCGTTACTATCTATCACGGCCAGAGGCAGAAAGAAAGAAAAAAAAAAGGGGCTGGCTGTGATAGTCCATCACGGCCAGAGGTGAAAAAAAAAATTTATTTATTTTCGCGCCTGGCCGTTACTGTTCATCACGGACAGAGTTTTTTTTTTTTTTCCTCTGGCCGTTCCAATCTATCGCGGACAGGATTTTTTTTCCGTTTTTTTTATGGTTCAATTAGAATGGTTAATATTGTTAATTAAGTGCTAACTCTAGCCGTGATAAGCCATAGAGGTTTGCTAAAACCCGTTTGGGTTCAACCCGACCCACAAAATCCATACCCGAGGTACCCGTACCCGTGCCCGGGTATAGGCGGGTAAACGGGTAGTCGGGTACGAGTTTGAGACGGATCGGACCCCCTTATTTGAAAAAAAAAACCCCGCCCAACCCGTACCCGCCTTACCTGTGCCCGAAACCCTCCTACCCGGACCCGTTGTACCCGTGTACCCGAACCCGCATCCCTTTACCCGTTGTACCCGTACCCTTTACCCGTTTAACCCGTACCCGTTGTACCCGTGCCCGCACCCGTGTACCCGAACCTGAACCCGCATCCCTTTCCCCGTTGTACCCATACCCTTTACCCGTTTAAATTTGAAATTCAAATTTTTTCAAAAAAAAAAAGAAAAAAAAAAAACCCGGACCCTACTCGAGGTACCCGTTACCCCTACCCAAGACGGACACGGGTATGAAACGGGTAGGGTAGAGTTTTTGAAAAAAAAAACCCGCCTACCCGTACCCGTTCTACCCGACTACCCGTCCTACCCGTACCCACCCTACCCGTTACCCGTTCCGGGTTTACCCGAGGTACCCGTACCTTACCCGAGAGCAAATCTCTAATAAGCCAGTGATAAATAGAGTTTGAATAAAACCCGGGTCGGGTATACCCGACCATACCCGCCCGTACCCGCCACCCGGGGTACCCGTGCCCGAGCCTGGGTATGGGTCGGGTACTCGGGTACGCGGGTACGGGCAAAAACCGGACCGGACCCGTTATTTTGGACCAATACCCGATCATACCCTACCCGAGTTTACCCGTACCCGGCTACCCGAGTACCCGTACCCGTATACCCGACCACTGTTCATCCCATTTCAAAATTCAAAAAATCTGATTTTTTTCCCCCCCAAACCGGTGCCATTAAAAAAAAAAAACAAAAAAAAAACCAACAAAAAAACCAGCAAAAAAAAATAGCAAAAAAAAAACCAACAAAAAAACCAAAAAAAATAAAGCAAAAAAAATAAAAATAAAAAAATACCCGTACCGGCCCTACCCATACCCGCACCCGCCTTACTCGTCAAGGGTACACAGGTAAGGGTATAGGACGGATAGGGTATGGTTTTTGAAAATTATACTCGCCATACCCGTACCCGTATATTCTTGTACCCGAGTATACCCGTACCCGAGACGTACCTGTACCCGTCCCGGATATACCCGGGGTACCCGTACCCGCCCGAGTATAAATACACTAGTGATAAACCATAACGGTTTTCTATATCGATATTTATTTAATATATTTCCTATTAATAAAAATTTCGGGAATTCTTATCCCAGTATAGTTTCAACTTTCAAGGAAACAATTGCAATAAAATTTGTGGACGCAAGCTCACTCCCCGCATCCTCCTCGCTTCCCTTAAAAATCCCCGCTCTCTCGCTCTCTCTCTCTCGGTGCATCAACAATGGCGGGAACGATCAAGCTTAACAGCGGGTACGAGATGCCCACGGTAGGTCTTGGCGTGTGGCGCATGGAAGGAAAGTCGATCCGCGATCTCCTCTTATCTGCTATAAAAATCGGATATCGCCATTTCGATTGCGCTGGTACGCTTTCTCTCTCTCTCTCTAATGAAGAGAGCAAAAATCTCTCGTTCGAGGCTAATCGGATATCGCCATTTCCATTTTGTAATTTAAACAGCTGATTATCAGAACGAAGCTGAGGTAGGAGAAGCTCTTGAAGAGGCATTCAAGTCCGGTCTTGTCAAAAGGGAAGATCTCTTTATCACTACTAAGGTTAGTTACTGGTATTGTTGTTCTTGTTGCTAACTTACACTATCTCGTTCTTTCTTCCCTGATAATATCCTAATTGTATAATTGCATTTTAGTGTAATCTTTTTTAACCTTATAAATGATATGGATTTGGTTGTCAATACTTGCTGGTGCAGTGTCTGTTCAGTGAAAATACACACCTAACTACTATAAAATGCACCATAGGCCTTTTCCTTGCTGCACCTGCATAGATTACCGAAATGTCCCAGTCTTTCCTTGCCTTCTCTTCATGAATGAGTGATGAAATGTTGAAGTCTTGGGCATTGACAAGGAAAATACTTGCCTCTAATTTATCTGTTTCTCAAATGAAACTTCTACATATTATTATTTCTAATTTTATTCTTCTATGTTTAAGTTGTGGAATTCTGACCATGGGCATGTGTTGGAGGCATGCCAAGACAGCTTGAAGAAGCTCCGTCTAGATTACCTTGACCTGTACCTGGTGCACTTTCCCATTGCAACTCGTCATACTGGTAACATGTTACCACTCTGTCGTCTATTTATGTTTGCTTGTTTGTCCTTTGCATTCAATATTGGTAGCATGAAGTATACATAGTACCAAGCTGTCAACTTTGGGTGTTTGATCATTTTTTTTCCCCTAAATATTGTTTTTTGTAGTTCATTCATTGTTGAGTTGTAGAGCTCAGGGAAATTGAGGTAATTTGGTTTTTAAAACAAAGCTTAAGTACACAAATTTCAGTTATTTACTGCCTTCTGGGTATTATTGGCTTACTGGAATAACTAAAGGCTTGAGTGGAAGTGTGGAACTCATTGGTGTTTTTTTTAGCCAAAGAAAAGCACACATCCATTATTATAGCAGAATAAAAATTTATGTCGAACCTGGTTAATGAATTCCTACAGGAGTTGGTACAACTGATAGTGCAATCGGAGAAGATGGAGTGTTGGACATTGACACTACCATTTCACTGGAGACAACCTGGCATGCCATGGAAGACCTTGTCTCGAAGGGGTTGGCACGGAGCATTGGAATCAGGTGCAACAAATGGAAGTTGATTCTGCTTATTTCAAATTTCTTGAACAAATTCACGGCTATTGGTTTACAACACAAAAAAAGACAGTTCATATTTGTTTGACCCAATTGAGCCACAATTAAACTCTGGACTGCATAGTTGAGCGTCACTGGTGCAATTTATCATCTGTTCCAACTCACGTGCAATAATAAGCCTGATTAGGCTTTGATTTCTCAATTTAATCTAAAATGACCTTAATTCCCCCAACTTTTGCTATTCAAGATCAAATGAACTAAGAAAGAGCAAAGTGAAACAAAAAGAGGACAATTTTGGTCAAATTGGACTCATGGGATGCATACTTGCAATTTTACCTAAAATAACCTGAATTTTCCTCAGTTAGTTGATCAACCATGAATTTTGCAATTGAGAATCAGTTCAACTCGATTATGTCCATTCACTCTCAGTCATACAACCAAACGCTAAACCAACCCAACATTTGCCTCAATGAAGCATCAATTATGCCATTTCTTTTTGCCGAAAGTTCACTTCAATTGACTTAACTCAGCCATTTAATGTTTCTCTGAGATTTTTTTTTCTTATTCCTCACCTTTCAGCAACTATGACATATTTCTCACGAGAGACTGTCTTGCCTACTCCAAGATAAAACCTGCTGTGAACCAAATCGAAACACACCCCTACTTCCAGCGGGACTCACTTGTGAGATTTTGTCAGAAGCATGGGGTGTGTGTTACAGCTCATACACCTCTTGGCGGTGCTGCAGCAAATACTGAGTGGTTTGGCACTGTCTCTTGCCTAGATGACGCCACCCTCAAGGTATAACACTAGGATTTTTGGATCAGAGTTTGGTCAGTTTAATCAGATTTTGGTACTGACAACGGACTTATAGGTTAATTGATTTTGAGTATTTTTCTCTTGGTTGTAGAGTCTAATTAAGAGAGTAAACATTAGTAGGATTTGCATGCAGGCTGATCATCGATTCAATTAACCATCAAACTGTGCAATCTGCAGCCTGAATTTATCTAATTTTACTCCAAAGTGTTCAACAAAGTACCAAACAAGCCAATGATGAAATTAAGGAATATTGGTGTTCTTCGGTATTGACTACAATAGGTTGAAAGAAAAACAAACTAAAAACACATTCCGTCTTTCTTATAGGCCTTGGCTGAGAAGTATAACAAAACTGTAGCTCAACTGGCACTCAGGTGGGGTCTACAAAGAAACACAGTTGTTATACCGAAAAGCTCCAAAGAAGAGAGGCTACGTGAGAATTTCCAGGTGTTTGACTTCACCATTTCAGATGATGACATTGACAAGATCAAGGCCATTGATCGCAAGTACCGCACCAACCAACCTGCCAAATTTTGGGGAATTGATCTCTATGCTTGATTAGGGTTTTGTTCTTGTTAGATTCTCTCATGGTACTGGTAAATTGCATGTCTGATATTGCTAGGTTCTTTTTTGCCTGTTCTCTATTTTCAATAAATAAATTGCATTATCTGCACACATTTCCGTCAGGCAAACAGGGCAAGTTTACATAATTACATTGCACATTTCCATTTTGTTGTGATTAGAATCAAAGGGCAACAGTTGTTATGTTTAGAATCGAAGAGCATAGTTGTATTATCTTGAACATGGATTGTTGGTTTTAATGGTTAGATTGATAGACTGCTGGTTGTCGATGTTCATATATGTATTATATTAGAATTAATGTCTCGGAATAATAACAAATGTGAAACTTAGAAATACAAAATATATCTTAAGCCATTGCAGGAATTCCTTGATGCATATTAGCTTCTTGTCCAAATTCCAATAAACATCAGCGACCTGCGTAATGCACACTTGTTTTTCTTTATATATAATGATTGCCACAATGCATTTATTTGTGAAAAATATATGTTCTTCTCTTTCCATATCACTAGTCATATATAGAAAGATTGATGGTATTCCTTCTCTACCTTAATACACGCAAATAACTAGTGCCATTTTTCAAATGATGGAGAGAGGAACCACCACCTCTACTTAAATGGAATAAAAAAAAGGACACTAACTTGTGCCTCTCTCTGCTGAGAGGCGGGGTCCACACCATTGCACTAAGTCCACGGTTTGTGTAAAAGTTGTTTTGATTTGGTAATGTTTACGAGCTTTTGTTTATAAGCAATCAATTCCTTTAAGATGACTTCTATATTTCCGTTTTTGGAGCTCCGTATTTGCAATTTTCTAATTTTGAGATAAATCTAGTGAAGCTAAGCAGCCTACTTAGCTTCACTGGATCTTCTTTTGTCACTTATTTAGGTATGTAATTTTTTTTGTTTTTTTGTTTTTTATCCTTTTTAGGATTTTTTGTCAGATTGTTTTTTTGTTAGATATGTACGTAAAATTCATCTTATAATCTCGTACATTATAATATGACAAATTATGAGCTATAAATCTTGCAATATAAATTGTATCATCTTGGTATGTCGTTGAGTGGTGCAACGAGATGTATAGCCATTATTTTATATTCTTGGTTGAAATGATTTTCTTCTTCTTTTAGTTACTTTTAAAATGAAAATCTAAAGAAAATATTCCGAAATTACTAGAAAGTGAGTTCTTTATAATGTGAAAAATAAAAATGTAAACTTAAAGAAAAAAATTCCGAAATCATTACAAATGATGGAACCTGAAGTGGTACCCACATGCCAGAGTTTGCTCCCAAACAAACGTTATTTAGTAACTCAAGCGCAGTTTTAATAACTAAACAAAACTTATGTTAGCCCATTGGCCTTTTACTGATTAATTAGAATAAGCCCAACAATTGTTCATAGCCCAATTCTACTTTGTGCCAACTTGTCAAGTTTGACTATCCACAGGTAACATTTACTGCTTTTAGGATTGTAGGTTATAAAAAAAAAAAAAAATTACTATTTATTTTATATAAAAAGAGTAAAAATCATGTGACGGCGCCGTAATTTTTCCAATTATGAAATTTTGATTAGATATATGAAAAGTGATAATGGGTGGAGATGACGTGATAATGGATGGAGAGGACATGATATGCATAGAAAAAAATGGAAGTTTTGGCTTAGTCGTTATGACTCTAATCCACGATGAAGATTTGTATGGTATTAAATTTCAACTGATTATTTTTTAATTTTGTAATTTTCTTTTAGAGATATATATTTTTGAGTGAGTCTACGGTACTATGCATATCACGGGTTGTTACTGTGCTACGACTCTATATTCGAGTTTTCAAATCCTAACGGTCGATCCGAACCGTTCATCTTGTTTTCCATATTAATATGTGTTTGGAGACCAAATTTTACATTTTTGAAATTTTTTTAGATATTTAGAAAATCACTTGATCTGAAAATTCTGGACCATCCAAAAACAGTGATTTTCAATAAATCTAAAAAAATAGTAAAAAAATTTCAAAAAATGTAAAATTTGGTCTCCAAACACATTAATATGGAGAACAATATGAACGGTTCGGATCAACCGTTAGGATTTGAAAACTTGAATATAGAGCCGTAACACGGTAACAAATCGTAATATGCATAGTACCATAGACTCACTCTATATTTTTTCTTACAAAAGTCATGATCAAAAGGACATAAAATCTTCCATACTTGTCATGAATTGTGTGATTCAAGGCAAATTTAATTTTAATAGTCCCAAAAAGATTTTCTGTTCTCTTCATTTATATATAGTTCAAATCACTTGCAATGTTCAAGTGATCAATTGCTCTGGTTGATCCTCTTGAGTATTGCTATATATTTATTTTTAAATTTGTTGCAGGCCTTTGATTTCAAAATTGTATTTGTGTGCGTAAGAGAGGGAGGGGTGGATAAGTGTGCGTTTCTTAAGATAACATGTACTTCATGTTTCCATTTCTATCCATCTCAAAAGAGATCAAGGTTAAAAAAAAAACAGAGTAGAGTTAATATATTTAATAAGGTAACCTTTTGTTAATATCTCTTGTTCCACACATCTAAATAAACTCGGTGGACTTGGTCAACAAGAATTAAAAGAAAAATTATATTCAACCAATCTATATATAATCTATAAGGAAAAAAACACATGTTGATAATTATTGCATGATTTTAGAAAGCATTATTAAGGTTGTCATGGTAGTCATTGTCAAGCTGCAGGGATTACCCCTAATTTTTTAAATTTCTGATTTTTAGAACTATTTTTTAATAGAATGCGGAGATTAATCAGAATTCAAAATAAAACCAAATGCTACATGAGTTATGACGATGTCAATTTATCATGATAAATTTATAATGTGCATCTCAACTTTTAATTTCCTCTTTTCCATTTTTATTGAAATACAATTTTATTTTATATGGGCGTTATTTATTTTGAACATCAATTAATATTTACGTGTTTTTATGAATATCTTTATTATATGTGCAGATCTATTAGTAACATATGCCAATTCTTCATTGTATATTCTAATCTGCCCATTATCCATTCTTATCCGTTAATATGGTAAAGTTTAATTATATTAAGTTTTGAGGTGCATAGCGAAAATTTTCCTTTTTGTTTAAGTAAGCAAGCACGAAAAACCCTGACATTTATTGCTAACCAATCCAAAAGCATTGTATTACAATCAAAATAATTATCTCCATTATGTGATAAATGCAAATTACTCTCCATTACAGAGATACTGAACCTTAAGTTGGCTCACATACATCTCCAGTATTTATAAATTGGAGAGGATGGTGTTTGACCTTTGCCAAAGTAAACTTCGGGGTGTGGCCCACCGAATCTGGCAATCAGCGAATGGGTGTGAAGCATACACCGTGGAATTTTCAGATATAAAAAAAATCGGACGGCGGAGATTGCTTCCTATGATCCTTCGATATTCTCCTCTGGAGGCGCACTATATAACCGGAGCCTATCCCTCGAATAGAGAGACGGTAGTAGAGAGAGATAGAGAGAGAGAGAGAGAGAGAGAGAGAGAAATCGCTCATTTGGTAAGCTGCTAGATTTTGTTAGATATTTGTGTAATTTTATTTTTTTGTTGTTGTTTTGATTAGGTAATATTTACAAGCTTTTGATTTGGTAATAAAGAGAGAGAGAGAGAGAGCGAACAATTCCTTTGAGATGCTAATTAAATTTCCGTTTTGAGAGCTCCGTACTTGAAAATTTCAAATTTTGAGATATATATATATATTTTTTTTATACGTACATCTACAAGTAGCCTACTTTGCTAATGAAGTGAAACTGATGTATTTTTGTCCCTTTTCTAGGGTTTCTAATTTTTTAGATTTTTTTTTTTATCAATATCTTTTTCATAGATCTTTACGTAAAAATTCATCTTAATTACCATCTCGTACATTCTAAAATGACAAATTATGAGCTATAAATCTTGCAAAACAAATTGTAAATCACCTATATATATAGCTAGCTTTGTCATTGAGTGGTGCAACGAGATGTATATATAGTCAGTAATTTCTAGATTCCTGTTGAAAATTGATTTTTTTTTCCATTCAAAAGAGATAAAAGTTGAAATAAAAAAGATATAAAAAAAACTAGTTAATAGATTTATGATGTTAATGTGTAGGTTCCAATAAATACTTCCATTAGATGTTTAATATCTCTCTGAAGTCTGAACCCATCTGCTCTCTTGTTTGACAGATCTCTAAATGGACTCCGTGAACAGGAACCCAATGCAACAACAGGTTTCCGTAGCCGTCTCAGAGGATCCCAATCGGCCGCCTCTAGTGATGATCCCTACCCCCAACCGCATCTTAACTGGTGAAGAGGCGCAACCGAAAACAACCCAATCCATGGTTACTAGTGGCACTAGCTCACTGTATCAGTATCGCCATGGCACCTTGGCATCAAATCCTCCGCCTGCTGTGACAAACGGGACCCACCAGAATTCAACGGTTCCATCTTCATTCAGAGCACGGGCGATTCCTTCTTTGATGACAACACTTTCCCGGCCTCACACGGATCAGAACTTCTCCTTGACACGCTTCAACCCGTATGCAAACCAGGGGCTAAACTCAATCAGCTCGAGGCCTCACACCAACTGGCATGAAACCTTTCCCAATGGAAAACATCAGCCAGTGCCGCTTGCCTCAATGAGCAGACCCCATGACTACTGGATGAACACCTCAAATAACACCAATGGTGAGTAACCTAATTAGCTTTTTGTAGCTTTGGTTTCTTAATATCAATATTGGTAGATCAGATCTACTATTGGTAGAGTAAAGATTAACTCATATTCAAGCCTCTTTTTTTTTTTTTTTTTTTGTCTTGGTTGGTGCTAATTATTTTGTTGAACTAAAATGTTGCAAGACACAGTTTTAGTCTTTTAGACAGTCAAGTCTATGCTAAATTAAGAAACAAAAGGCCAAAGGCAAAGCCTTAAATTCTTGGCTGTTTTTACTTTTATTTTTCTTCCTATATTTTATGTCAAAATACACTTCTAACAGGTACTAGATTTCCAGTCAGTACCATTTCACCTCCAACTACAGGAGTTGGTTCCAGTAGCACCACAGCTGTCCATGGAGCTTCTACCTACCCGCCTACACGGAGCTTCTACGTACCCGACTATACACATCCACAACAGCTGCCGGAACCATGGTCCTTTCAACAGCAGAGGATCCCAAGTATCTACGAGGATCAGCTACGGAAGTACCTCTGCCACTGGAATAGATTGCCCAAGGTATCTGTTCTTTAATATTCTTCTCTCTTCTAATATTTTCAGTCTACTTCATTTATCCTTTGGCTTATACATGGTGCTTAATTTGCTTTTGAGGCTAAACTGATGTTTAGTTGTAGATAGCAGCTGTAGAAAGATAACTATGTTATGCTACTTGAGGCTCAATTCACTGTTATGTACTGCCTGACAATTTGAACCTGATGGTGCAGGATAACAGCATCACATTCTGGAGGGAGTTCGTAAATGAGTATTACGCGCCCGACGGCAAAAGAAAGTGCTGTTTGTCAGCATGGACAGACTATATTACCACCAAATATCGGAAATGGAAGGTTTCAATTTTTATATTCATTATTATATATATTCAGAGATTAAATTATTGTGTCGAAGTTATCACACCTTTTCTGAATATCATGTTATCCGCCAACAAATATATTAGAAATTAAATAGTTATTTACATCTATACCCTGCCTAGTGTGTAATATATTTACAGCAACCATTTTAATGAACTGGTATTACAAATGCCATATGATAGATACAAGTATCACCATCTTTTTCTTTTCTTTTTTGAAAATTAGATACAACCATCTTTTAGATAAATTAAGTTGCTAAATCTAATAGTAATCAGTATAGTAGGATATAAAGAGCGATATAGTGAGCATTACAGCCATAAATTGCGGCTGCTGTATGCATGTTAGGTCCCGATTTTCGTATGTGTTTTGATCATAATTTTTAATGGGGCTATATCTGCTCCATCTTTGATAACTGCCCGTCAATATATCAGGCAAGCCAAACTCGTGCATGTAAGAATATGGAGAGGTAAAATGAGAGAGAGAGATCGAGTTCCAAAAGTGTTTATCTTCTTGTCTGTTTTCTCCACATCAAGTATATATGGTTAAGAATGCTAGCGCGCGTGCCAACACACACACACACACATTATGGATACAGAAAGTTTTTTGTTTTTAATTTAGAATAAGCATATATGGTAAGCTTATTCTACATGAAGTTTGCTTAATTAATTAATAATAATAGTATTACTGTTTTTCTTTCTTGTAGGATAAGTCGCCTTGTGACCATTGTAGAACCTGCTCTCAATATGGCTACGGTTAGCAGTCAAAATAACAAAAAGAATAAATTCTTTTTTATGATTTATTTGTATAACTTATTTTGCAAATTGTTATATCATGTCAGATATTTCATTCGAGGAGTTGCCA
Organism: Carex rostrata; assembly: GCF_964058835.1. Classification (NCBI taxonomy): domain Eukaryota; kingdom Viridiplantae; phylum Streptophyta; class Magnoliopsida; order Poales; family Cyperaceae; genus Carex; species Carex rostrata. The sequence continues at coordinate 6,756,901 of NC_135937.1, forward strand.
GTATATTTTCAATATAAATTCAACACCCTGAAATCCGAGACTCTGAAGCTCGGAGCATTCCAGGAACTTCGGTTAGAAAGCAAGAATACTGTCCTTTACTTTGCAAATGTGAGCGAAGAAGCCATGGACAAGGACAACCACTTTTTGACTGTTCAGGAAGGCCCTTTGGCGGTTACCTTCACCGTCGATAACAAGGTACATATTTATTCTTTCTTTCTTTCTTTTCTTCCTTTTTTGTTGCTTTTGCTTGATAAAATTTGGTTAATTAATGTTTCAGATATTATCATGGCAGTTTTGTGTGCGCAATTGTGAAAAGCTGGCTGCCCGTTCAGATTTACAATCTCGGGTATGTATATATAACAATATATTTATGCAAGTTGGGTCGATGTAGCTGAAAAATGGTTGTCAAAACGGTACATAAAATTACATAAAGAAAATTAGACGTGGTTGAACGTACCTTTGAGACAATACCAAGTATGATATGCCTATTTTAGAGTATATTTATATAGCATTGCAAACAATTATAGCTATATATATCTTGATTCAATTTGAAGGTTAATGAGATGTTGAGAAATGCTGGAGATTCTTCTGGTGCAAGTGGATCCAAGTCCGATCAGCAATGGACCAAAGAAATAAATTGCAGCATGTATGCTTATATAAACTAAAACTGTTGCTTTTTTCTTTTTCTTCTTAATTCCTTTTAAAGTAAAAGGTGAAAGTGATTAAAATTGAACAAAAACTCTAATGGGATCTTCTGAAAAAATTATGTCGCGCACTCGCGCTACTTAATTTGTATACAATAATATAAGTTAACACGTTGAATAAACCTACTCAATTTCCTTCGTATGAAGTATATATAGATTCAATTCCAAATTAATATAGATTGTAAGTACATATCTACTTCTCAATTAATTGCTTAATGTATATATGCACAAAGGTCAATGCTTATTTTGTATTTATAAGTTCTGTTTTTGTCCATTTTTTAATCCATTCATCAATTTATGCATTTGTTTTTCTTATGATGATATATACACTCCTTGTAGGATTATAAAAACGGGATGTGACCTGGCCAAGAAGTTGAAAGCAAATAAGTTTCATGAACTAGGTCCAAGTACACAAGATGTACAGAAAAATATGGTATCAACATATATTACAGATTTGATTATTAAGTTATCTGGAATTTACTTATTTAGTCTTTACTCTATATATATGGTAGCAGGCTACCAGCTATCTCATCACTTTTATTAATATTAATTTTGTAATATTTATGTTTTGTTATTATTAATCAGTTTCTTTTGAAACATTGTAAATAGATTAATAACCTACCGAATACCATGACGAACTCAATGGACATCAACTTTAGGAACCAGTATGGCACAGGTACAAACAGACTTCACTAAATTTTTTTTTTTTTTTTCTTTCTTTCTTTCCTTCTTTCCTTCTTTCCTTCTTTCCTTCTTTCCTTCTTTCTTTCTTTCCTTCTTTCTTTCTTTCTTTCTTTCCTTCTTTCTTGGCATGCATGTTTCCGTAAGAAAATAGACTTGTACACTCTCAAGGATAGCTGATACTATAATTAATGTGATTTTTATTTGTGTAATTTCAGACTCCTTGCAAAATTGTACTGCTCAGCAAAGCTTTGGCCACCAAATCGAAAGCCAATCACTCTCAAGCATAATATCTCAAAGCCTTGGAGCAAACAAAAAACAGGTGAATTTGCGGGTGCCGCAGCTTTTACACCCACCAAGTGTAATGGATACCAGTGCATCCAACTGTAGGCTTGTGACATTTACTGAATCTTCCTCGATAAATTCTAATGGTACGACAAATCCTCTGTGCATGGCCAGCTCTACTGTCAACGCTACATCAATGCCAGGTCCATCAGGCCCAACCGTAAACCTGCTTAAACGAGCCGGCACAACTGAAAATGGGTTGGGCACAGCCACAGATGCCCTCCTTGGACAGCGCCTGACCCGACAACGGTTTGGAAGTGGAGATTGGAACCTTACTTCAAGTTTGGTTGTTGATCGGAACATGGGTTCTAGTGCTAACATACTAGAGGGGTCCGGAGAAACCGAGGACCGGCAGGTGGATTACATTTTAGAAGGTACTGACTTGGATAACTATCTTACTGACATTGCCATCTTGGAGGATATTCTAAAGCAATAGTTATGTACTGGACACAGCAATATTTTTTATAGTATTATGTTTGTTAATAATTTTTTTATTTTTGTTGCAAATTAATAATGAGGGGCATTACTATATATTAGAGAGAAGCAAATAGTTTAAGATAGTTTGAACTTTTGAGTTATGTTTAGTTTAAGTGAACTAATCTCATAATGATCTTTTATTAAACAATTGTATATAATGGATGATATGTACTTTATGTATTTATTTTCTCTATTTTTGGTCTTGCTTAAATAATACGTACTTATATATAATTCACATAAATTTTAGCACTAGAACAGGATATATCTCCACAAGTATTTTGGTCATGTTGAATGTTTCTCTGCAGTTTGTCAGGATATTTTTTTAAACTCATTCTAAATTGAAATCATTTCTTATTTTTTTTTCTTTGTTAATTAAATTTGAAAATTTAAGCTGAATATACAATTTAATTTAATTTTGAATTGAAACGTCTATTATGCTTCTCTTCTTAAAACTGATCCCTTCTCTTGACCTCCTACAGACAGATATCATCCAACGAAATTTAAATGTTTTGATGAAAAAAAAAATAAGAAATCTGAATATTTTGAATTTTGATACAAAAATTAAAAATTTAGAATGTTATCATTGACACCAACAATTATCCCTAATTTACTATTTTCATAGAATAGAATATTTTCATAACAAATATTTTGGTCATGTTTGATGTTTCTCTATAGGAAACAACAAACTTATAGAAGTCAATCTCTGGCCCACAAAATATAAGTGATGGTCTACCATTTGACAATTGAGTCTGAATTAATATTAAGAGAGCTAATTTTGCTTGTCACAGCGCATTGCTAGCCGGGTTTTTTTTTGTTTTTTTTGTTAATGTCATTAAGAAAAATAAAATATAAATGTATAACATCAATTTCGAAAAAAATATACAAAAATAACAGGGTTAATCCCATCAAGTTGGACAAAATCAACCAACCCAATCAGGATTTGTTTTATAGGTGGTATGAACCATTATTTTAATTTATTGTCAAAATAATATTGTTGCCATATAATATAATTATTAAATTTGATTTTAAAAATATCGTTCAGAATGTCAAAATAATATTATTGACAAATAATTTCAACTTTAATATATTGTCAAAATAGTATTATTTACATAGAATATTTATTGGTAAAATTATTTTTGCAGTATTAAAAAATTAGATCGAGCCACAATACGACAATGAATGATAATGACCTAGTACAATTAAAAAAAAAATATCAAATTCATCCTTAGAAAATACTACCTGTCGTAAAAAGAAAAAGAAAAAAAATTGTACGGTTCATATACCAACCTTATAAATGAGAGCATATTTTATGTGTCCATATAAACTTTTAAAATAGCCAATTTCTCTAAAAAAATAATACATCATAATATCTAATATCGGAGATAAACATAACATTATTATTTCTTCTATTTCCTTATATATATTTAGTTATTTTAAAAACTAAACTGACAAATATATATTAATTCTTTCATTTTAAATAGATGTGTTCTATTTATTAGTCAATTGTATAATCCGAGATTTTCTATTTCTTTATTCCTAATTTTATCTCGCATTTCCCTCATTTAATTACAACTCCAAAATAAACATTCTAAAAATAGTAGCGCTCTCCACAACGGGTGCATGAATTTCCCAAAATATAATAAATCCATCTCTGTCGCTATTTATCTCAAGTCCATAAAAAACCAGCTTTATACTGGTCCTACACAAAAATAAAATGGTGGTCCCGCTATTTAAAGAATTTCGGTATGGATGCCATATATTTATCTTTTATTTTTGATTGGGAGAAGGTTATATAGATTAATAGTTAAGGGTTTTGAAGAAAGAGAGGAGAAAGCTAGAGAGAGAGAGAGAGAGAGAAGAGCCATGCAACCATTCCAGCAGCAAATGCAACCCAGCGCTAATAGTGATCAGTTTAATGCATCAGTAACTGAATTGGAAGACATCTGTAAAAAAAAACTCTGGCAGTATGAGACAGAATGGAATAGTATACAATCAGCAGTTCGTGTTCTCTATATATCTTTTCTCCATATATATTTCAGTTTTCTTTTTTCTTTTTTAAACTTCAGTAATTAGGTTAGTGTTTCATGTCTACAATTAATTATATGGTATTTGGTGGTGCAGAAAAATGATATCTTCTGGAGAAATTTTGTAGCCAAGTACTATGCACCTGATAGTAAAAGAAGGTTTTGCTTGTCCGCTTTGAAGCACCAAGATATCATGTCTAAGCAAAGCACAGAGGTTCCAACTTCTAAATAGTATATATATACTTCTTTTTCAATTAGAATATATTGGAACTATCTATCTCAGCTTTCAATCTAGCTGCTAGCTGTTATAAAATTTGCTTGATCTTTTACCTTTCTGCTTCACCACAGGAGAAATGGCGTTGCAGTATTTGTAAAGAATTTTCTGAGAAATGCCGCATCGGTAAGTTGCCAAAATACAAAAAAGTAAAATAAACATTTCCTTATTTTTTATGTATTTTTTTTTCTCTTTGTATGTGATAGAATATTCTTTTGAGGAGATGGTAGAGAATTTTCGGATTAAATTTGAAAAGGGAAAGAAAGAGATTCTAGATCTCGGGCCAGGCAAAATAAGAATTTCACGAAGCGATCAAATTGAGATTTTGTACAAAACTATGAAGCTAGATTTCACGGGACAACATGGTTGTCGTAAGTCCATGGGCGAGCTTGTTGTCGTATTGGACACTAAATTAAAGGTAGTTGTTTAGTTAATTTTTTTAGTTGTTTATTTGGATATATATGTATTCCTTCAATTTTCTTTTGTTTATTGATGAATTAATTGTTATGGATGTTTGAGATTTTGCAATGGAATTGTTGTATGCGTCACTCTAAAGAAACCATGTTCTCCATGGGAAGCCTAAGTCCCCCGGTACGTAAACACACATATACAGGATCTACAAATTGCTTATAAGAAATGAAAAAAGTGATTAAATTTTTTATTATTTGCATATATGTGTGTCCTTAGTTAATTTTTTTTTTTCTATTAGTTTGCAAGTCTAACAGAGAGACCTCAACTTGCCAATACAAATGAGTCTCAAGGTGGAATTAATGAGTCAGGAGGAGATCAGCAATTTGAAGAGTGAGTAAATTTAAATTAGACTTTCTTCTTTAATTTTGTAAGGAATAAATTTTTGGGGGAATTTCACGTATACCTCTCAAAAACTTAGAAATTACGTATTTCTCCTTTTAAACTTCCAAAACTAACAAATTTATCCATTTTATTGTCATTTATGTTCAAAATCATTGTAAATTTTTAAAATACCCATTTTACCCTTTATTAAAAGCAAAACAAATTGTTGTTTGTTTAATACAAAAGACAATAAAATGGGTAAAATTGTGATTTTTGGTAGTTCAGAGATTTTTGGGGTATGCATGAAATTCTCCCTAAATTATTTTACAAAAAAGGTAGGTGCTGGCTAGTGGCTATATATTCATCCAATTACTACATTTTTGGTACAGGTGTATGATGATTTCTGATTTTCCCAGAAGCATGACTACTCAGGTAATTTCCTGCACATTTATATGTAACATACCACACATTTAATTAAAATTAAATCTGCATGCAGTACCTATCTTGTCAGGTGGCTCAATCCATTTGGCAATAAATTGCTGAATATAACCATTTTATTTTAATTGTGAAACTATATATATATATTCAAGATCTTTGGCTAATTGATGCTTATATATATACTCCTACATAAGACCAAAAACTTGTTGAATGATTAAGAGGGGCTGTTTTATGGATCTTATGGCTGGAAAGAAATAATATTTTTTTAGGGGTCCATCTGGTGCAAATTCTTATTTTAATTGCTCTTACCACATTCTGGTCTAAAGTTAGGAATGATAATTCTTGTTTTAAACTTTAATTTTGCCACAAGATGTTAATAATTTGTTTGGACAGGTGTGCCTTGAAGGAACAATGCACCGGCAAGGTTCAATAGCCGAAACAAAACCGGAACTAGATGTTGGGTCTGGATCAGGAAATGATAGCAGCTCTGACATGCTGATGCCAGTAGTTAGTACTAGTTTTATTTTAGTATTTTGAAAGTGATGTTAAAGAACTTATGCATGTAGTTTCTTGATCCTAGAACATATTAGGTTTTAAGTAGTAGGTTAATTTTCCTAGCACTAGCAGTTTGGTATTTTTTTAATGAATATTCTGATTTCGTTATATGAAGTCGGTATACGTCCCACTTTTGTCAGAAATAAAAGGTTAAAAGTTGGTTACTAAACAATCTTTTTTGTCCTTACTATAAGGTATTTTGTTATGTAATTTTATCCTATAATTTTTTTTTAATTAGTATGTTATTTTAACAGGTTTATCAGCGTTTAGGCAGCACGAACAGTCCCCAAAATAGTAATAATCTCACTGGTATGAGACTGTGGACTCCATTCAATTCAATTTAACTTATTTTTTTTTAATTTGAACATATCTTATTTTATGGTATCTGCACCCGTTCTATTCCACTTTTTTCTTTGCATGAAGGTTCGCCAGGACATTAATTGATCAGCTAAAACTTATTTGTTTGCCATTGGCTTTAATTGACTCTGTAATCAGTTAACATAGGCTTAAGTTGTTGTACAAAATTGCAATGATTCCATTTAGGCTTGTTTCAGAATATGATATATATTAAAATTTTAGCATAGTGGTTTCAATTGGAATCATTTATTAAACCTAACACTAAAGTACTACATGAATCTTTGAATAATGAACTAGTGAATCTGTTTACCTAATTTTTAGAGAGCCAACAAAAGAGGATTCCAATCTCTGATATGGCACAGTGTGTAAATTCAAACAGTCGCAAGACATTAAAAAGAAGCTTACCAGATAACGGGTTAGAAATGGATCCACACTCTAGACAGCAGGCTACCCAGCAAAGGATAGAAGTGAACACAAACAACAATGACAGTAACAACACTGCCCCATCCAACTTGGAAGAGGAAGAAATACTCAGGCAAGAGCACCACCACAGATTAGACAATTTGATCGGTGATATATTGAACTCAGAAAGCATGGATGAAATTAATGCCTTGATAGATAGCTTCACAAATTAGAAGATTTAGTTATTTCTATTTTTTTTTTTATAGTGCGGTCAAGGATCAAAGAGAAGTTTTATAGGTAGATTCCTTGGATTTACTGCATAGTTTTAGGATTGTTATGTTATAAAATGAGCTAGTAATACTTTTCAAGTTTTGGGCTATATTCAGATGGCCGGTTTTTATTTTGGTTAGATAAATTCTAATGCATAAATGTTGACTTTCAACAAAGCTGTTGGATTGAGAAAATGTATATAAATTAATGACAGCTTCCTTTCGTGTCTTTCTATTAATAAAAATTGAATAAATTAGATGTATCGTTGGAACAATTATCATATGCTGAGTTTTTCATGATTTCTTCTTGATGTGATCGGTTGATGCTTTCTATGTAATAAAAGAAAAAGTTATATATATGTGTGTACGCTCACGCAGATATATGCATGTGTACCAGTTAGATCTTGGATGCTGATGTATATATAAGTTGCTGATATCAGTGTTTTTTTTATTAATTTTGTTGCGGTCTGTTTATGTAAAAGGTTTTCATTTGCTGATGAACACACACTAAAGAAGTTGCTTCTGTTCCAAAAGTCTGCTGGAGTTTAGATGAATTCAATTTAACATTCTATGCAATTGTGATAGATGGTCTATGAAAAATTTTAAACGGAAGAAAGTACTGATAAAAACAAAATTATATTTGTTTCTGCATACTCTCTTTACACTTCACTCAATTGGTTTACAGAACTCTTAATTAATATGAAAAGACACATCAGAAAATGACGAATCGAGTGAGACGACCATTCATTCTCCCCCATTATAGGTGATTGGGTTAAGGTTAAGTACCCGCTTATCAGACTGATATGAGAAGAATTTTAATTTCCATGTAATAGTAAAATACATGTTTTCGTTTCTGTGTTAGTATATGTATTATAATCAACTTCACGAGAAAGTTTTTTCTTTTTAACAAGAGCTGGGGCAAGAATTTTGCTAAGCACATGTATGGTCTTTGAATATTAATTGTTTTGTTTAAAAGATTGCTTTTGAAAGATAATCAAAGGGCATATTTGTCAATTTTGAAGATGTGGGTAGTATACTGCTTATATAAATTATAGTTGGTTAGTTTCAGTTCAGCTCAATTACAAACTATAGTTTTCCTCGTGTCCTTTAATCATTTGCTAACACCTCAAAGTTTCTGCATTTTGTCTTGATGAACAGCATGATGAAATAATAGCTGAGGATATATTGCAAACAAATAAAAGCAGAATAAAATCTGGGAACAATGGTTGATCTCGATCAGTATTCATTGGCACTCAATCCACGTACAATATGGGAACATGTAAAAGCACAAGTTGATCTCATTTTACAATTACAGATATATTAATAAAATCTGAATTTAGTTTTCTTAGTCAACTTATTCCTTTAATGCTCTTACCTGCAGCATTTACTTATTTTGATATATATATATATATATAGTGCTTGGCTACTCTATTTTCATACGCATATGAAGGCATATACTTATAAGTCATTTTTGCTTTTTCAAAATCCAAAAAATAAATCTAAACCGTTAGATGTGATCTCTATATTGAAATGTGCTTGGAGACCAAATTTTACATTTTTCTGAATTTTTTTACTATTTATTAAGCCAACCACTCACAAATTTCTTCACATCTTGCCCCGAAATGCAACAAAAAAATGATAATAATATGTCAGAATTTGGCAAAAGATGAGGGTGTCTAGACAAAATGATGAGTAGGGTACTCATGCTCGCTGCCATTGTAGTCATAATAGAGCCTCTCCCCTTTGCGAATGTCTCTCGTTGCTACTAGGAGAACTCGGCATTCACCATCCACATCAAATCTCACGCATTTCAAATTCTGCTTCTTTTTACCATCCCTGGATATTCAAAAATTAATTACTTCAATACAGATATGACGGTTTCAAATCAGCACAATCCAGTTTGGAACAAAACCCATTTCAATACCCGTATAATTGAAAGAAAAGAAAAAATTATATCGGGGACTGTTGCTTTCTTTATCTTTTACTTGTATTTTTAGCACTCTTTACATTAATAGGGAAAACTTGTCATATTTGCTTCTGTAGGAAAACCAATGAACTGGCCTGTTGATTAACCCATACCAGTAGAAAGGACATGCTACAATTCATACTTCATTCTTGCAATTATCTTCAAGAATACCCAAACTACCCCTCTTCTCTAGTGATGGAACAAACAGAAAGACATGGCCTTCTTTTCCAGAACTGATAACCCTCCGAAAAAAATATATATATATTAAAAATAACAACACAGTGTGCTTACAGGATGTGATTATTGATGCCATTAATAAAACGTGCAATATTGCTTCTCTTATCGGGGCAAATGACGAGGCTCTTTGATTCGTCTCTGGCAGAGAGAAGGGTCATCATGCTGTCCCCCTCGTCAGTCTCTCTGTTTCTCAAATAGTCCACGTCACCAACATATTCTGTTATTATCGTCAAGTCTTTTATGTGTCTATCTGCCTCCACTGTGAACCTACACCAAAATTATCATATTGTATCCAGTTAATGAAATAATATTAGGTTGAATGAGTGATGATAAGTTTCCATGTTTAATGAAACTGGGCCTCGGCCTTTTTAACCAAAAAAAAAAATGATAAGTTTCCATGAGTTTAGTCGTCATGTGACATTTTTTTTATATTGATGTCCTTCACTTCTGGAAATTATTTTTAGTATTACAACTATTATGTTGTATAATAATCATATTCTGGTTCCTTTTATTGAAAAGTACATATCATTATCATCAAAGATGTGAAGTATGACATGTATAATTATAAAAGCTAATATAAGGTCTATCAAATCCAAGTCAGGTCGGCTTATACTACTGGTACTTTCAATTAGGTCTTCATACAAACTGGAGTGATGCCAATTTGGTACTGGTAATTGTACAGGTAATAGTACTGGACCTAATAGATATAGTCAGTTGGTGCTTCTAGACTCAGGTTGGTACTAACTACAAAATTATACTTTATTAAAACATGTATAAACACAGCAGAGAGAGAAATAGAGAGCATACCCTTCAACAGGATCAAACACAACCAAAAGCGGGGCCCATTCTCCCCTTTCCATCATCGCTTTGCACTGGATTAAGGTCTCTTTATCTTCCCTTGACATTACCTTACAAAATTACATTATGCATCATTAGACTGGTTTTTCAGTTATTGTAATTAAGTTCCCGTACTAAAATTTAATTGAATATAATAATTTTCCTATGCTCAATTAAGAGTTCCATTATACCATAAAGCCTCAATAAACCCTAATTGTGCAAAGTACACCTCAGCTGCACCTCAATGTAACTTCACCTACAAAATTGTGTCTTTAGTCTTTACTAAGCCTGAATTACTTCTCTCATTTTACAACAGTTTCTAGTAGTTCGAATTGATCCTCAAGCAGGATACCTTTCATGCACTACTGATCAATTAACCCAATAAACCCCATAAATGAATAAGAATGTTTGCTTCTACTCTCATAGTAGAAAAACAAGTTCATTTAAGAGGACACTAAAAAAGTACCTGCATCCCCCCTTTCTCCAGTGCCGCTCGATTAACAGATTTGGGGGCCATGCCAGCTACATAGGTGAGCTCATTGCTAAACACTGCACCAGTTGCGGTAAGAGCAGTTGCAAGCGAAGCCATTTGCTCAAGCCTCCTTCTTGGATTCTCGGTTGGGTTAAAAGGCAACAGCTTTCTCTTCTTTTTGGAAATGCATACACTCTTTCTCTTTCTCTTCTTGGATTCTAACTTTTCAAAGCCTGATGAACGCTTGATTTTGAAGAAATCAACTATTTTGGTTTGAACCAGAGGGAATTCTGCAACAGAAAATAATAACTTTAGGAAATTAATTTGAAGGTAATTCGGAATAGGAAATTAAACCTTCTTCTTTTATGGACAAATTCAAGACGAAAAAGAAGAAGGAATTGAAGGCCAACTATGAAAATAAATGAAGTAATTGTAAAGCTTATCCGGTTCATAATCTCAGCGAAGACCACTTGTTAATACAAACACACGAAATGTTGCAATAAAAAGTAGAAAAGAAGTAGAAACTGTGAAACTGAGCATACTTTTAGGGGTTTTCTTGCCAGATGAGGAACTGGAGGAGCATGAAGGGCAGAACCAGGAGCCAGATGGGACACGTGGCAGAATAGGGCGGAGGCAGAAAGTGTGGTAGCCAGCATCACAATTGTCACACAGAAGCAGCTCCGCATCCGCCTCACCAGATCCGCAGGCGCCACACCTGATTGACTCGATCGAACCATCAGAGTCTGACTGGGGCTCAGCTCGGGTGCGATGTCTGAGGAGCATTTTCGGTGCCATTTGAGAGAGAGGTAGAGAGGGTGAGGGAAAGACGGAGAAGAGACGGTGGATAAATTAGTAGGAGGGAGGGAAAAGGCGCGGGAAAGGTAAGAGACAGTAAAATGGCGGGAACGGTTTCGTTTTAGCGCGGAGCATTTTCGCGATGAATTTGGATCTCAAAGTAACCGAAAATTGAGTTTAGTTCCGAACCGTTGGATCAGAATATACATGAATGTTAAAGGGACCCGTAAATTATATCTCGGTCGAATTAGTTCGGATCCTGATCGGACAGTCTGGATTTAGACTCAAATTTTGTGTTAGTTTAGGGATTTGGATCTAGTCTGAGGTTTTTAAAAAAATACCCATTTGTAAAATATTTTAATAAATACAAGGCTAACCAGACTTGAGCCGAAATTTTAAAAATACTCAAACCGTGAATATTTTTCACGATTTGAAATTTTAGTTTCAAACCGTGGAAAATATTCACGGTTTGAGTATTTTTAAAATTTCAATTCAACCCTAATTATTTTTATTAAAATATTTTACAAGCTGGGTATTTTTAAAAAAATCGGCTGGACTTGTTTCTTTTAAGAAAAGTAATGGAAAAGGGAAGGAAATCGTTTGTTAGGAGAATCCGGAAGAAAAACTTTAAACTTATTTGTTATCACTAGTTAATATATGCATGCATAATTTTACATGTACTTATGTTGATTAATTTAGTCATGTAAACCAACAATATCAAAATATGTTATTTAATGATTGGTTTTATTTTGACATAAAAGTTTTAAAATTTATACTTTTAGAAATTAAAAAAATAAATATATGATTGAAGCACAAAAAATAAAAGCATTTGAAATTTCCTCATAATTTATATACTTAACAAAAGTTAGCGATAGAAGTATTAGTTTGATGTTATTGTTTAGAAGATATAAGATATAAGACATTTATTAAAAGATCAAGAGGGCACGATATGCTACAAGGTTTTTTTAAGACTGCTTCAAAAGTTTGTCGCACAGAGGAAGGGGAATGCACTCGTATTATTCCGTCTACACTCTGAATCGGGGGGGGGGGGGGGGGGGGGGGTTACGAATTTCACAGCTTTGTACGTTGATTTTCTCCTACCACAGTGCTGTCTCCCTTCCTCTCCTCTCCGATCTCTTCGTTTTTGAAACAGGTAAACGAGACAGGCAGCTCCAGTCTGAAAGCATCTCCCTCTCTCTTCCCTTTAATGAGGGACAGTATATATTGTTGTGTTACACAGATATTTTACATTTTTAGTTGATAAAATACCAACTATGTATATATATTAACTAAGAGTGAGTCTATGGTACTATGCATATCACGGGTTGTTATCGTGCTACGGCTTTATATTCGAGTTTTCAAATCCTAACGGTCGATCCGAACCGTTCATCTTGTTCTCCATATTAATGTGTGTTTGGAGACCAAATTTTACATTTTTTGAAATTTTTTTACTATTTTTTTAGATATTTAGAAAATCACTTGATCTGAAAATTCTGGACCATCAAAAAACAGTGATTTTCAATAAATCTAAAAAAATAGTAAAAAATTAAAAAAAATGAAAATTTTGGTCTCCAAACACATATTAATGTGGAGAACAAGATAAACGGTTCGGATCGACCGTTAGAATTTGAAAACTCAAATATAGAGCCGTAGCACGGTGCCAAATCGTAATATGCATAGTACCATAGACTCACTCTATTAACTAATAATGTAGTATTTAATGCATGTGCATGCTAACGTAAAGCAACTAAAGTTCAGTTGAAATTGTTATATAATTAGTTCAAAAAAACAGCACGACACAAGTTTACAAAAATAAAAAGTGACAAATTTGTGTCAACTGGCAACATACCATTTTATATATATATACTAGTATCGTATCCGTGCGTTGTAACGAAAACAGATTATTTCATTATAAAATATTATAAAATGAAGAAGATCAAGCATTTCATTATTTGCGTGACCTTTTTGAAAATCAACCGTTCAAATATGTGATGCACAAATCTCAAAGCAATAATAATACTGATACGATACGATACGGATACGATGATACGACAATTTTCAAAAACGAAGGATACGATACAGTTATTAATATATATATATATTTATTTATTTATTATTTTATATATGATATTTATATAATTATAATTTAAATCAAATTTATAGAGAAAAATATTTAAATACTATATTTATCTACAAGATAACACATGTGAACTCTAGTGTAGTGGTAAGAATTTTGGCACCAATAGAACCCAATTGGGTTCGAATCCCGCCTTCAGCAGAAAAAAAGGATGCTTGGTCCGCAGGCATCGTGCGTTGTTCAGAGGTGCGGTCCACGGGTGCGATACGCGGTCTACGGGCGCTGAGATCATATGCGGCGTGACCAGTGCAAAGCAGGAAACGTGTTTTCCTTTTTGTTTGGAATTTTACAATAACCTACATTTTTTATATATTGCAAAGCAGTCCAAACTAATTATCATAATTTTCATATAATTTATCCAAAGTAAGTATCAACTTCTTTTATTTTTATTTTTTTTTTATTTCTATCCGTTTCATTACGAAACAATATAGTTCATACAAAATAGTTCGTAGCACCGAATTAATATTCAAGTATCAACGTAAACTAACATATTAGTATTATTATGATTTTCCAAATTAGAAAGTTTCAGAGTTGAAATACTATGTTATCATTATGATTTTCCAAATTAGAAAGTTTCAGAGTTGAAATACATGGTCTAACCATATCCTATATTTTTTATTTTTTATTTATGTTCAAAAGTTCAAATAAATTGAGAAATTGAGGAAAACTGTACCGGTACAGGCGGTACAGAGTAGAACAAGTGTTCCTCAAGAAAATGACGTGATGGTTTTAGAACAAGTGTTCTTCAAGAAAACTCCTATATTAGTGTTTCCACTCAATTTTGCATTAGTAAATTAGAGTGAAATTTAGTGAATTTAGTTAATTCAAGAATTACGAGCATAAAACTTCTTTCAAAAAATATTAAGTGGAGTTAAATTGATATTTATAATTAAATATTTTTTTTAAACTTTGTATAGAGACTGAGAGAGACAGACTGAACAAATTAATTCTGATCAATAGAAATAATGAATAAATCAATAGAAATAAAAGTATCTCTAAAAAAAATGTAAAAGAACATCAGAGACAAAAAAAGATTTTATTTCATTGGCTAATTAAATTACATGAAACATTTTTTTTTAGTCTTACAATGCCCGTAGGCTCAAAAACCAAATAATTTCTTCCTATTACATCAGACTACTGCAATACCAACAATATTATATAAAAAAAAAGTATTTCTATAAAAAAATACTAAAAACATATCACTTTTTACTATTTTTTTTCTTTGACAAACCACGTCTTATCTAATTTTTTTTAAGAGATATTCTTTTATCTCATTATATTTCACAATATTTGTTTTAAAACAAATGAAATAGCTATGATTATTGCAACAACCATATTAATATTTGTTATCCAGTTAATATTTTTGGAAAATAATAAGCTATTTATTAAAAAGAAAAAATATTGTAATTAACCAGCATATAAATGAATTATAATAGACCAAAGGGGCAACAGTCTTGATCTGACAGCTCTATCTCTAAAATCGTAATTGAGCCGAGAATTGGCTACTTGAACGAATTCCAAAATAATCAAGATTTGCCAGTAAAATTTGGCGGAAAACAAATATTTTTTACTATTTTACTTTTTGTAGCTTCATTTTCTTTTGATATATGTTGGAAAAATGTTAATTTCAAAATTAAAACTTTTAGTTTTCTCCAATATCTGACATTCACAAGTTTTGTTAATTTTTGTTTTTGCACTTAATAATAGAATTGAATATTGTTTGTCTAATTAAAATGTTGTTTTTATATACACATGAAGAGGTTCAAATTGTATGCTAGTTCATTCAAACCTCATGCCTCACACATTTTTCATCTTTATAATTGACAATTTAATTTCTTAATTACCAAATGTCAACCGTATATGTTAATTATCTGCTATGAGATGTTGTTCTGAATTCTAGTTATGACTGGAAATATCTCTCACAGTATACATCATTGTGTTACATACATATTTTACATTTTTAGTTGAGAAAATACCAACTATATATATTAACTAATAATGTAGTATTTAATGCATGTGCATGTTAACGCGAGGGATTTTTTTTTAAATAGAACCAAATTTAATATTTTTAACGAAACAAGCATCATTGATGTAGATTCTACAAAAAAACGATTGCAGATCGGTGGAGCCACAAAGATGTTTGCTTAATCGATCTGTTGGATCAGTAGAGCCATTTTATGACTCATATATGTAAGTTGATTACAGAAATTAATAGTAAATAGTTCCATTAATTATGCGAATCAGTGGAGTAAACATGTTTGTGCCTCCACCGATTCTGCGATCGATGGAATTAAAAACGAAATCTATAGTGCTTGTTCTGTTAAAATATTTAAAATTGATTCTATTTAAAAAAAATAACGTAAAGCAAATTGAACTCAATTGAAATGTTATATAATTAGTTTAGAAAAACAGCACCAGACAAGTTTAAAAAAAACAAAAATATCAAAAACTAAAAAGTGACAAATTTGAGGCAACTGTCAACATACCATTTTATATAGAGAGGTTCAAATGCCTTTATTTTTTGTGTCTTTACTATGTCTTCATTTTTAAAATATTAATAACTCAAAATTTAAATCATAAATTTCAAAATAAAACCGTTAAATGTGATCTATGTTATTTTATCTATATGCTTAAAAAAAATTATCACATTTCGATTTTCTTCTTATGTGAATCAATTAGTTGAAAAATCAACGTCTAAAAATTATCCACATTAGTACATTTTTACAAGGTCTTGATGACAACTAAAACAAAGTTGAAATGTCATAATTTTTTACAAGTGCATAGATAAAATGATGTAAATCATATCCAACGGTTTTATTTTAACTTTTACGTTTTTAATTTTGAGTTATTAAAGTTTTAAAAATGGAGGCATGATGGAGGCACTAAAAATGGAGGCATTGGAACCCTCCTCTTTTAAATATACTGGTCAAGTGCATGTGAATTGCAACGAGGATCAAAATATTATTTTAATTTTTTTTTAAATGTGATTAATTTAAAAATTGATTGCATAATCATATAGTAGTTAATAATGAAAGCAAACAAGAACTTTAGTATTTCATCCTAAAAATATCCAAGATGATTACATATTTTTAAAATTGCATCACATCCAAGATTTATTCTCTTCTTCTTGTAAGCAATTCTTGCGCGCTTTCAATCAATGATATAAAGAGCCACATATATAATTTCAAGATTCAGAAAGGCCACATGTATAATTTTAAGAGAACAACACACAAAACATATTTCCAAAACCAAATAATATACATTTAGCTCTGCACATTCTTGACACAGCGTCTCTTGTTAGACTTCCTCTTACGTGGAGAGTTTATCAAAAAGATTTCATCATCTATTGGCGTGCTAGGATATTATTCAAACTTTCTTTTTATCTTTTCTTACTCACCCAGAGTCAGATGAATCCGGTTCACTTTCAAATATGAGTCCATTCCATATTCCTACAACACAATGCAAATATGTACATGATGAAAGTAAATGTAATATTGAAGTAACTATTTGATAAAGTCAGTAAAATACAACACAAAATTAAAACTCGGTAAGACTTTAAATGATTTCTCAATATATAGTACCTTAACGCTGCTTGCAAGACCGTCTATGCCTGTCATAATGCCATAGGGCCATCGCTTTATATCTTTAATCCTGCACCACGTCTTAAGCGTGGTTTGGCTCACTCGGAGCTCTTATACAGCTTCATTTTGTGGTTTTCTAATCATTAGACAGACCAACTCAATAGATAAATCTCCAACTTTCCTCAAGTTATAAACCTTTACGAGCAGTTTGACCATTTTAGTAAACAATTTGATAAATTGCTAGTGCCTCATTTTCAATTTGATCTTCGGATCTTGTTCTTTCTTCAAACTCCCTAGTTCCATAGAGATTTACACATGACTAAAGAAAGTTATTAAACTTTTTAAAGTGGCGTGGCCATCGGGGACAACTCCTGCTGTGGATCGCCAGACTCTGTACCTAAAATTCATGAAACAACTTGTGGGCAAGCGACGACTCGCTCAGTATGTAACCCAAAATTATCCTCTCAGGGATCCTCTACGGTCAAAGTAATTTTATTTATAAATTTCATTCAGTTATGAATATAATTAAAATATGCACATGTGTGAACCTATCTCAATATCTAATAGAAAGAAAAATACTTTTAATTAATGCCATGATGCGACTAATCTATTATGCCAACATGCGGAATAAACCCAAAGTAAAAAATACAATATCGGATAGTAATCAAATCGGGGTCCAGTACCAAAGCACTGTGTGCACAAATATAATAATAATAATATAGATTCGATAAATCACCCTGTACCGTGCCAATAGGATCAAAAGATCCGAAATAATATAATCCAAGGACTGTTTTCAGAGGCACAATGATACACGTTGCCTAATGACATCGAGCATTGCCCACAATATACTAACACACTAGCCGATGATTATATCAAAATCTGGTGTGTCAAAATATTTGATTGCAACACTCAATTATTTTAATATTTTTTCACAAAACAAATGAGGGAAAGAGAGAAAATAGATACAGAGGGAAATAGGAAAATAATAATAATAAAAGATATATTTTGTAAGAGTTAATGATATCGATTTATATTAAATTCGTCGCAGTTCAGATTGAATTTCAAAAATTCACTACAAAACAGCCGGATTTATCTATTATTTGAATTTTATTTCGATTTATGGAGACTGGACTTGCCGACATTTAAAAAATACCCATTTGGTAAAATATTTTAATAAAAACAAGGGTAATCAGAGTTGAGCTGAAATTTTAAAAATACTCAAACCGTGAAAAATATCCACGGTTTGAGTATTTTTAAAATTTCGACTCAACTCTAATTATTTTTATTAAATATTTTACAAACTGGATATTTTTAAAAATATTGACTGGACTTGTTTCTTTTAAGAAAAGTAATGGAAAAGGGAAGGAAATCGTTTGTTAGGAGAATCCGGAAGAAAAACTTAAAACTTATTTGTTATCACTAGTTAATATATGCATGCATAATTTTACATGTACTTATGTTGATTAATTTAGTCATGTAAACCAACAATATCAAAATATGTTATTAAATGATTGGTTTTATTTTGACATAAAAGTTTTAAAATTTATACTTTTAGAAATTTAAAAAAGTAAAAATATGATTGAGACACAAAAAATAAAAATATTTGAAATTTCCTCATAATTTATATACTTAACAAAAGTTAGCGATAGAAGTATTAGTTTGATGTTATTGTTCAGAAGATATAAGATATAAGATATAAGACATTTATTAAAAGATTAAGAGGGCACGATATGCTACAAGGTTTTTTAAGACTGTGCTCTAAAAGTTTGTCGCACAGAGGAAGGGGAGCGCGCTCGTATTACTCGGTCTACACTTTGAATCGGGGGGGGGGGGGGGGGGGGGGGTTGGGGGTTACGAATTTCATAGAGCTTTGTATGTTGATTTCCCCCTACCACAGTGTTGTCTCCCTTCCTCTCCTCTCCGATCTCTTCGTTTTTGAAACAAGTAAACGAGACAGGCAGCACCAGCCTGAGAGCATCTCCCCCTCCCTTTCCTTTAATGAGGGATTTCTACCCCGATTAGAGCACAAAAAAAATGTCAAATATTCGTTTGAAAAAGAAAATTATATCTCACCCCTTTTCTCACTCATTTCGAACCAAAAATATTCAAACTATAAATATATTCGTACATCTAATCATACATAAAAAAAATAAAAATAAAATAAAAAAAAACATTACGTGATTGATGATGCAAATATTTTCTCGAGCGTTCTACAGGCGCCAGGTGGAGATCGATTTTGGCTTCATTTGAGGAATTGTCCTTGTTAGTGATGTTGGCTTCATTACAGAGATTTTTGCTACATCCTTCCCGATATTTCCAGGCCATTACTTTTTCAATCGATCGAGAGAAAAGGGCATGTGCACCTTGTTTAAAAACCCTTTTTATTTTTAAAAACCAAAAAACAATTTCTGAATTAGTTTTTTTCTATTTTATATAGATGGAACTGAACTAATGATTTAATCTAATTAAGCTATTTACTAGGACTGAATTGATGGTTCAACATCAGTAGTTTCTAAAAGTTGATAGATCACAGAAACACGAAAAGTATTGAGACCAAATTATCGATTTAATCTTAGTAAAAGCTACAAAGTTAATAAATTTGAGACGGAATTAATAATTTAATTCCACATTTTTCATACTAATATATTGTCAACGGATACCCATTTTTATACACATGATTTTTATAAAGTGCAAATCACATTCAAATACCCGAATTTTAAAATAAAATTATTTCTTTTATTAATTACTCCGTAGCCAGTAAATTCAATTTTTTTTCTCATTTTTTATTTTATTTTGGAACCTATCACATTTTAGAGGAAGAGTATCCTGTATCCTCTCCAATACGTGTAAAGATTCTCTTCATTTTTGTGGCTGGATTATTTTGCTTTAAGATTCGTGCACAGTTAAAAGAACGGTCCAGATCAACTAGTTCTAATATGGCCTTATTGAGCTCGTATCCTCTGCATTAACTCAACAAGGAATCTTTTGAGTTAATGTATCTGGATTGTCCGATAAGCTTTAAAATTCGTGCAGATTAGATCCGCACTAATATTAAAATCCCCCAACGTGATAAGCGACGTCCGGATGGGCTCCGTTTATAATCAGACGAACGATATGTATTAACTCAAAAGATTCTCGTTTGAGTTAATGCAGGCGATGCGGGCTCGACCTTATTGGGACCAGAATGGCTAAAACGGAATCCGCGCATCAGTCATGGGGGCCACTTAGCAGTGATCCATGTTGTACCAATTAAATGCTTCACCCAGTGTTTGCGATTCATTCTCTTATCTCCTTCCCTGTCCCCTCGTGTCCTTCCCTGCTCCTCCTCTCCCCCGCCACACGCCACGCGCCACGCGCCACACACAAAGAGAAAGAGAAAGAGCAATGGCGATTACATCAGCCATGCTAGGCGCCATTGGTCTGATCCCAAGCCCTAACAGTAAACCCAACTGTAGTTCCAACTCGACCTCTCTATCACATGTCAAAGCACAAAAATGTACTCAAATGGCCCCCAAATCGGTTGACAACAGGCTACACCCCGTTGTTCCTCTCTCTGTCTCAGTTGCTATTCCTTCTATTGCATTTTTCCTCTCTCCTGAAGTAAGTGTGTATCTATTCAATAAGGGTTTGTACTTGTTATTTTTATCGTTCCATATTTGGAGAGATTTTGGTTGTAGCGCCTTTTACGCATATGAAACCCTGAAATTATGCATATTTTGATTCGTTCTTCAAATATTTCAAGAAGTTGTTTCAGATAATTTTATTTAGTTAAATGGAGTTTCACTGCAGGATTTAGTTTTGATAATTTTATGTGCGTTGTATTATAATTGAAGGCAGCATTAGCAGCGGGTGGAGAGTTCGGTATACTGGAAGGGAGAACACTGGCTCTTATACATCCAATAGTTATGGGTAGCCTTTTTGCGTACACGCTCTGGGCTGGTTATCTAGGCTGGCAGTGGCGCCGTGTCAGAACAATACAGGTTCGTAGAGCTTTTGGTTTCTACCCCTTACCTTTCCCCCACTGGGATGTATAAATATGTCATGGCACGGCATGACATGTGTGCCGACCACGTGCCGTGAACATTCGCGTGACGTGACCATCCTTTGGAAAATTGGCACGGCATGGCACGCGAGTCACTTGTGATTGGTACAAACAGACAAGTTTGTACTGATCAGTGGAGGCCGTGTTTAGTATAATAAAGCATAAGGTACTGAAAATGTCTACTATGATTGGGATTTTGTATGAACCGAAGTATGTTCATACTTTCTTGTGACAATTTGAAACTGACAGAATATAGTAATCCCAATCAAAATTCAAGGACACATGCAACAGATGCATTTATCTATTTTTGAAATTCAATTGGTCTGTTTGTATTAAAACTTTGCAGAAAGGTCCTTGGTCTGAATGCATCCTTGAATTTCAAGTGGGATCAATATATATATATATATATAGAGAGAGAGAGAGAGTAAGGCTACTATACATTGCAATGCATAAGCATTTTTGTTCATTAGACTATAAATCACCGGATTCAAAGTCCAAATGACCGATCCAAACCGTTCATCTTGTTCTCCATATTAATATGTGTTTGGAGACCAAATTTTATATTTTTTTGAATTTTTTTACTGTTTATTAAGCCACTTTGAAAATCGCTGATCCAACGGTGCCTTTTGATTTTACTGTTACCATTGGATCAGCAATTTCCAAAGTGGCTTAATAAATAGTAAAAAATTTTCAAAAAATGTAAAATTTGGTCTCCAAACACATACTAATATGGAGAACAAGATGAACGGTTTGGATCGGTCATTTGGACTTTGAATCCGGTGATTTATAGTCCAATGCACAAAAATACCTATGCATTGCAATGTATGGTAGCCTTACTCTCTCTCTCTCTCTATATATATATTCTGACAGTTGCTGTTAGCATAAGATACTAGTTGTCTTGAGACATATGTTGTATATAAAAAGATGCCTGTACAACTATACAAGTCATATGCAATTCTGAAGTAGTTTTAAAAAACCTTGGAGTGGAACAGGATGAGATAAATGAGCTGAAGAAGCAGGTGAAGGCACCGGCAAAGGAGGCGGCCCCTGTGACAGCAGGTGGCGGCTCCAACACGCCGGCCCCACTGCCGCCGTCGCCTGAACTGTCAGCTGTCGAGGCAAAGATCCAGCAACTAACCGAGGCAAATGCTTAGCTCTCTAATCTCTCTTGGTTTCTTTTATCCCTTTCTTTTCCTGTTTTTGGTGGTCCTTTTCAAGCTTCAAAAAATGGTTTCAATTTCATTCACTTATCTAATTTGTTTAGTAAACATACTATTAAAATTTGAAAGAAAAGATAATTATTTGATTGAATTCTGATTATTATTTCAAGCCTCAATACAGTGTCTATTCATAAGTTTACAAAGCCTAAAGAGTCATTGGGGTGTTTTCAAATAGAGGAGAATTCAAATGCATCCATTTTAAAATTTTAACAACTCAAAATTTAAAACTTAAAATGCCAAAATAAAACCGTTAGATATGATCTACATCATTAACTATTTAATTTAGCTAATACTTTTGTGGATATTTCAGGAGAGGAAAGAACTATTAAAGGGATCGTACCGGGACAGGCATTTCAATGCCGGATCTATATTGCTTGGATTTGGTGTCTTTGAATCAGTCGGTGGGGGTCTCAACACATGGCTCCGTACTGGAAAGCTGTTTCCTGGGCCCCACCTTTTTGCTGGTGCAGGTGCACTGTTCTACGAACCATTAATTTTATCTTGTTTTACTTCTGATCTCCTGCTATAAATAATCAGGTTCTCAACTGTGGATTCAACATCAGCAATGGTTAGGTACCTAATACCGGTATACCAAAATTACAAAATCTAATAGTGTAATTTTGTTTATAATGGGAGCTCAAAAGTATGGATGCGTACAAAAAGTACAAACTTAAGGAGACAATTACAAATTTTTAATTTACAAGTCAACCTTAGCCCTTCATAATTTTTTATCAGGCTGTTCAGTCCCTGAGTTCCAAATTTATTTATCACGAAGTATGGTTTTCTTGATGGTAAATATTTTTCTTATTATTGTAGGAATCACGGTATTATGGGCATTGGCGGCAGCGTTGGTGCCAGCAATGCAAAAGGGGAACGAGACAGCCAGAAACCTACACATAGCATTAAATACTTTAAATGTGGTCTTGTTTATATGGCAGATACCAACAGGGTTTGATATAGTACTAAAGGTCTTTGAATTCACTACATGGCCTTGAAACATTTGTTCTATGTTTGCTTCTGAGGTCAATGTATCTGCAGTTCTGCACTAACAAATAATGTTGTCTTTATCAGTGTAGTTGTCCTTCTACTATATACACAAATGGCGAAATCTATTTTTATATTTGGTTCTTTAAAATTCTTTTTAATATATTTGCAACTCCCGTTCTCTGTCTATTTAATATTACTATGTTTTGTTAACTGTTGCCCATGATTTTGGCTCATGCTGGCTCGCTCTGAATTTTGTGTAATTAATTTTTTTTTTTATTTTGGCTCATGCTGGCTGAAATTTGGGGTAATTACTATTCAAATCTTTTATATTATTCGCTAATTACGTTAGAGAGTTATAAGATTGCAAGCATTATTCTTTGCATGATTCTAAGATAAATAAGTTAAAAAAAATTCGGACCTCTGGATATTAATTTCACCACATTCTCATAATTTTTTTTTTTTGTATATTTGCATGCATATTGATTTTCATAAATTAATCTGTGAGTTTCTATATTCGTAAAATTTCACCATGCACAGATTCATGACAATTGAATGTCTTAAAAATTAAATGCATTGTACATGTTTCGGGAGTTTTTCAAAAGTAGCCGAAACAGAATGTTTTATTCGGCATGGGTGGATCTTACTGCACTTCAAAGAGTGCCACTTTTATAATTAAATTTTTGTTTTTCTTCTTAAAGTTTATATATACTTCAGTTCTTCTATTGAATATTAAATATTTATTTGTAGTCTAGTTTTTAAAGTTATTTATTTTGATTGTAGGAGATTTGAGTTCAAATCCTATTCATTACATTATATAATTTTATTTTTATCTAGCCACTCATATCTAAATTTTCTAATTCTGCTTCTGTAGTCACTCATATCTAATTTTTCTTTTCAGTCACCCCATGAGGTAACTGATTTTTATTTTTTATTTTGATGAGTTTTGTAATTTGATTATTATTATCATTATGATTATATTACTATTTGATTAGGCGAGAGGTTTGAGCCATAACTCTAATTGCTACTAGAGGAGGGTTCAAATGCCTCCATTTTTTGTGCCTCCATCATGCCTCCATTTTTAAAAACTTTAATAACTCAAAATTTAAATCTTAAAATTCAAAATAAAACCGTTGGATATGAACTACATTATTTTATCTATGTACGCGTAAAAAATTATGGCATTTCAACTTTGTTTTGGTTGTCATATTGAGCTTGTAAAAATGTATACTAATATGGATAATTTCTAGACGTTGATTTTTCAACTTATTGATTCATATAAAAGCAAAATCAAAATGTGATAATTTTTTATGGACACATAGAGAAAATAATATAGATCACATCTAACGGTTTTATTTTGACGTTTGAGTTTTAAACTTTGAATTATTTAAGTTTTTTAAAATGGAGGCACAAAAAATGGAGGCATTTGAACCCTCCTCTTGCTACTATTTGATTAGGTTATTTGATTATTATTATCATTATGATTATATTACTATTTTTGTTACTATATTTTTACTTTTGTCGTTTTTGTTATTAGTATAATTTTATAATTTACTATTGTCGTTGTTATTATTATTTAACTTGCATTATCAATATCACAACAATAATTATTACTATAACCAATATTAATTGTAATATAAATTTGAAAAGTTAAAGTTTCTTTTCAAATAACTATTTATTTTTATTTGATAGTCAAATAAATTTAATTATCTTACATTTATGGTCTCAGAATGTAAATTTAAACGCTCATCGGTAATACGATTTGTTACATTTCGAAGGTTCATATTGAAAAAGATACTCTCCGAAATTGGTCGCTCACAAGTCACAAGTCACATCGCCGAATTCAGATCGAGTACAATACCTGACCGTGTAGAATGAGATGTCAGTCGTTCGTTTAACTTTTGCACGAATCTTAAGTCAAACATCTCTAATCAAAATAGGCTCCGAAATAATTCAGATCCAGTGCAATACCTGACAGAGTAAAGTGAAATTTGAGTCGTCTGTTTTAATCTGGCACGAATCTGAATTGATTTTGGGCTGTGAGTATTCATTCTATTCGGTCCGGTACCTGACATGAAACTCACTCTCTTAGTCACTTTTTCGAGTCTGATGAAACTTGGAAGTGTGGCAAGTGGAAACTAAAACCCCCTCTGTCTCCTCCAACCCATGGAAGCAATGCAGCCGCTTTGTCTCTTGCCAAAACCCTCCTCCTTTCCTCCTCTCCTTCTCTCCAATTCCAGTTCCAATTCCAAGCGCTCTTCTATTCCCAGACCCTCTGTTTGCTTCTCCACCAAATGGGCTGATCGATTACTTGGAGATTTCAATTTATCTACCTCCTCCTCCTCCGTGGAGTCACCGCCGAATCATGATAATGGCAGTGGCGGTGTTGCTTCTACCGCTGCTCTTCTTTCTCTCATTCCAGATTCCTCTGACCGTACCGTTACACTTCCCATTGATTTCTACAAGGTTCGTCTTCTCTCTAATGCATACCCCTTTATTGTAAATCATAATCTGGTTTATAGACTTTTCTTCAAAATCAGCCTAGTGTTTGAATCGTTGTGCATTTTTGTTAATCAAATAATATCTAGTTGATTAATTTGTTGAATAGATCATGCATTAAAACAATTATCTAGCCTGTATCAAGCATTAACCTAGATCAGTGGTTGGTATAGTTTCAATCCTTACATTAGTATCACATTCCAATTTGCATGTATCAAACGAGAAAGCGTCACGAGGTTTTGATCAAGCAACATCAGACTACTAGTATTCTCTTGATCATATAGTAACGTAGTTGGCCCCAACATTTGTATTTGAATCAAATTCATGCATCCATTTTTCTCCGTTTTTTTATTCCCTATCCTGGCATTTCCTATCCAATAATGAACAAAATACCTATCAAGTATGATAGAATTTTGTATGGTTTGGCAGAATGCTGGTTAAAACATACTGCAGGGACTACATTAAAAAATACATGTATATCATGATTTGGTGAAACCACGGCATACTGAATCACATCCTAAAAAGAATGCCAGTTCTGAAATGCATTTTGACAGTCATCCATCCAAAACCAAATATATTGAATACTAGCATAAAATAAATAAATGGTTACAGATTGATCACTATAAAAAAAATAACAAGTAGCAAGTGGAAAATTTCCCATTTGCTCCGCTCCCCATCTCCAATAGCATTCTTTCTATTTTCTTTTTATGTAAAACATCAAATTGTTTTGTTAGGTGCTTGGTGCAGAGGCTCATTTCTTAGCCGATGGAATCAAACGGGCATATGATGCACGGGTTTCAAAACGGACGCAATATGGGTTCAGCCCTGATGCTCTTGTTGGTCGGCGTCAGATCCTCAATGTGGCTTTAGATTCCCTTTCCAACCCACAAACCCGGATTGAGTATACACGTGGGATTTTAGAAGATAGAGATGCAACTATTGTAGTAGACGTGACATGGGATAAGGTAAACAATTAAGCAATGTTAAGGGCACCTGTACCTATTCCTTTCCCTTCTAAAATTAAAACCTTTACAAAAGTATTATTCTCTTTAATTTTATCTTTTAGGTGCAATTTGACTTAAAATTTTGGAGAATTAAGTTATTGAATATACTATTGTAATAGTGCGTTACATCCCTTTATAACTTTATTAGCACTGTACTATTTTGTCATTGACTTATAAAATGTCCCTAATTATAGCAAAGGAAAACTAGAGGGGGTGTTTGTATATTTTAGGAGAAATTTGGAGAGGGTATATGTAGTACAACTTTTACTAGGCTATACATGATACATATTCTCTCTCTCTTTAGGTACCAGGAGCTCTATGCTTACTGCAAGAGGCAGGGGAGAGTGAGGTTGTACTGGAAACTGGGGCCCATCTTCTAACTGAGAAGCTCCCAAAGGGCTTCAAGCAAGACATAGTCTTGGCTATGGCACTTGCTTATGTTGATATCTCCAGGGATGCCATGGCACGGGTCCCACCTGATCTGGTCAGGTGTTGTGAGGTGCTTGAGCGGGCCCTCAATCTCCTTCAGGTAATGTGACTGATGACCTGACTGGCACATTGTGTAATACCTTTTAGCATGAAAGTACTGGCATGACTCAATGAGCAGTTGAGCACCTTGCTCGTGTAGAGAGGTGATTTCAGGGGTCATTTGGCCAAGACATGATTTCAAAGTTTATTATTCCTATATAAAAATCCTAATTATGAATCAATAAAATAGGTTTCATACTGGACCTAAAGTGAAATCATACAATAGTAGTTAGTGGTACGTACCAATTGGAACTTGTCAGCACCAGTTGGTAAAGTCGAAAAATGGTCACAAACCCACTCAAATTGCAAAATATTTTTAACGAGTTCCAAACAAATACATACAGAGATGCTATCCTTCTCTATGTGGCAAAAGAAAGAATATATGTATATATATATATATATATATATTAATCTTTTATTTCTAGCAAGGACAGCTGCAAAGGATTTTTTTTTTTAAATAGAATTCGTATCAAATAATTAAACAGAACCAGCCCAGTGAAACGAAATTTTCGTAAAATAGCCTCCACCGATCCCTAGGATCGGTGTAGCCAAAAATTTCCATCCCACACCGGTCCTAGGGACCGGTGGAGCATTTTGTAACCCTGTTTTGCACCCGTAAACACCCGGTAGAGGCAACGCCACAGAAGATCCTACACTGATGCATGGAAACGGTGCAGAAATGAGCTCCACCGGTCCCTAGGACCGGTGTAGAGTTTAAATCCAACACTAATGTACAGGTGGCGGTGCAGAAGTTAGCTCCACCGGTCCCTAGGACCGGTGTAGGGAGTTTGATTTTGCAGAAATGAGCTACACGGGTCCTAGGGACCGGTGTAGAGATATTGTTTTTGTGGCCGATCGTGTAAGGGCAGTGGCATGCGTGTAAGGGCAGTGGCATGCTCCACCGGTCCTAGGGACCGGTGTGGAACTTGTTTTTTTTGCTCCACCGATCCTAGGGATCGGTGGAGGCTACTTTTCTAACTTTAGCCCACGCAAGGCTTGTTTTAACGAAAGAATTATCACCAATTCTATTTAAAAAAAAAAACCGCTGCAAAGCTTTGCAAAAACCATGCAAGTCAAAAACCAAAAAAAAAATTGTACATCATTTTGGATAACAAAATTGGCACAGTATTAAAAATCAAATGTACTGTACAGACAGTGATATTATATCTTTTAAAGGTATATATGGGCAGTTAGGGAATGCCTTTCATTAAGGTCAAATTTGTTTCTCTTTTATTAATTATTTGTTGTGCACAGGAGGAAGGTGCCACTAACCTTGCACCAGATCTTGTGGAACAAATAGACGACACCTTAGAGGAGATCACACCTCCATGTGTGCTTGAGCTACTCTCTCTTCCACTGGACCAGGCATACCGTACCAAGAGGGAGGAGGGGTTGCGTGGGGTTCGTAACATTCTCTGGAGTGTTGGCCGGGGAGGTATGTTGGCCATTGGGGGTGGTTTCTCCCGTGAAGGCTTCATGAACGAGGCCTTCATCCGTATGACCAGTATAGAACAGGTTTGTGCAAATTTACTTATTCATATTATTATGCACCTGTGCTATCAATAGCTTCCTTCTATATTTTAACTTATTGTTATCACTGGAAAAACTTGTCCTTGTAATTTTTGTCTTCATTTTAATATCCAATTTAGTCACACACCAAGGTTGGGAGGCTACACTATTTAGGGAACATTTTCTATAATTTATGTTGTTTCATATCTCTAATATTATGCGTACCTTTCTGAAATAAGACGCATCTCAGGTACTCACATGAAAAATGAAGAATGTCCCTTGTCCGGAAACCCCTCTTCCAAAAGGACCCAAACTATGTCTCCTCTCTTTCTCCCACTCACTCACACGTGCACATGCATACACTTATGTAGAAAGAAAATTTGGGAGATAGTTTGGGCATCTTTGCAAAAACAACATGCTACAGGAGGGACCTGAAGGAGAATTATCTTTTTATGCTCTCTAGAAGTGCAGATGATAAATAAATTATCTTGAGGGGTGTATAAATTAAGAATATTATCTTGGATGGTTTGAAAAAAAAAAAAAGAGGTTCCTATCATGATCAATAAATTAACGAATCTATTAGGCCACAAAAGCACCTTCTTGTGCATATTTGTATTGCCATATATGTACTATGGTGCTACTGTACTGTCTATATAGTGAATTACAAGGTGCCAAATTTTAATCAATAATATTACACACAAGTATTCTACTAAAGTCCTTTTGTTTTCTTTCTTCTTTTCCCTTCTTTTCACTGTTTAGATAGACCTCTACACTACAGCACCGAGCAACATCCTGCCTGAGCTATTCGAAGTATACAGTGTGGTGCTTGCCTATGTGGCCCAAGGTGTGGCATTCAGAAAACCCCACCTCATCACAAAAGCTGACACACTACTATCGCAGCTTCAAGACCCTAATGTAGGCCCCTCTGATGAAATCAAGTTCTCTCTAGAAAGGGGCATGTGTGCACTTCTCATGGGAGACTTGGAGAAGTGCCACCAATGGCTTGGCTTAGACACTGACTTGTCGCTTCATAGAGATCAAGAGATCATTAACTTTGTAATGGGCATATCCAGTTCTCACAGTAATGGAGAGGATGGCGTGGTTGATCTGTTGCCAGGTCTTTGCAAGCTGCTGGAGACTTGGCTGGTGGAAGTGGTTTTCCCAAGAAGTAGAGATACGCAGGAAGTTGACTTCAGATTGAGAGATTACTATGATGACCCTGTGGTATTACGGTTTCTTGAGAGCACCGGAGGGGGAAGTGGTTCTCACCTGACAGCTGTTGCATTGGCTGCTGTTGCTGTTGGGGCAACAGCAGTAAAATCAGGAACTTTAACAGCCTTCCAAAAGGTTTTCCCAGGAATTATGAAGCAATTTGACGGTGCCGGTAGAGAAACCAAGAACATTGATGGGGGGCAGGAAATTAATTCAGAAGAAAGCGAGGGGGTGGTTGAAAAATATTTTGATTTGGGAACTTATATGAAGGATACTACGATGATGCTTACATCAGCTGGTGTGGCAGTTTTTGTAGTGGCAGTTTTGGGTCTTCGGTTCTTTTCAGGAAAAAGACGTGTATACCCCTCTGGGGACATTGGGGCTGCTTCTGTAGTGGAGAATAGTTATACAATTTCAAATGATGGTATGAAGCTGCTCCACTTTCTCCCCTAATGCATATTCATAGTAGTTTTTCTTTAGCATAGGGATGTTTTCTCTGATTAGTAGCTGTTCATTTAATGCATATATACTGCACTTTGCCATATGTCACAAATTTCCCTGAACTTTATTTTGCCCACACAAGTCGATCACTGAATTTTTTATACTGTCCAGTCTTGTTAATCTGTGATCTTTTCCATGTGATGCTTGCATAGTGTTGATGTTGATATTTTCTGCTAAAATGGATGATTTTATTTTGATGTGGGGTCAGAAGCATGAGTCTAGATCCTCTGAACTCAAATTTTGAGTTTAGATCCGGACCGTCCATTCAGAATCTGGACTAATCTGGCCCAAGGTGGAATGCATGGGGCCCCTTTAAATTTCATGCCAAAACAGATCTGACAGTCCTGATCTAAACTCAAAATTTGAGTTACTTGAGGTGATATGAATTCTCATAAGCACTCCATTAGCTTTTGGATAGAAAAAGGTAATGGAAGGAGCAACAGAAGTTCCGTGGCCAATTTGTAATCAAGGACACTGTTGAGTGACCTCCTAGGAATTTGCTTTTAGTACATTAGCATATGATATGATTTTTTACATGTGATTTATGCATGTGTTTGCGAAGATGTCACAACAGAAGAAGAGAAGGGCGACAGAGGGATTCTGACGATGGATGCCAATTTAGCTGAGAGCATTGTGCGCAAGTGGCAAAACTACAAATCCCTTGCGATGGGGCCCACTCATCAACTGGACCCACTTAAAGAGGTCCCAGTTCTCTCTCTCTTTCTCATGCTAATTATATCTTATTAGTGGATTTTCTTTGTTCCCAAAGAACTTCAGAATAATACCACCAAACTGATACCATTCCATTGTGAATATATTTACTATTTCGAGCTTTATTATTGCCAAATTATTTCAAAAGAATACTCAAATCAGCACCATCACTGAATATATATATGTTGCCACATGACTTCAAAGAATATCCTTAAACTGGTACCATACCGACTGACATCTTATCACTGAGATTGGTACCAGTAAATAGCCACTGAAATTGTAGTCTTTACGTGTACCCTATTAAACTCTTTTTTTTTTATTTATATAAATAGACCTCTTCAACAAAACAGGACTTCTTTTGTAACTTCTAGATATTACAATGTGTTTTTTTGCAAATTTCTCAATTTTTTTTTTTAAAATATAAAAATAGGTGCTGGATGGCCGTATGCTGAAAATATGGTCAGAGCGTGCCACAGAAATGGCCACACGGGGTTGGCACTGGAAGTACGGCTTGGTAAATGTATCAGTCGACAGCCTGACCGTCTCATTGGACGGTCGTCATGCGACAGTTGAGACTACAATTGAGGAAGCAGCAAGAGTTTTTGACGGGCAAGCTGGGGATGATGGTGAGACCGACAATACATACAGCACTCGGTATATGACGCGGTATGAGATGGCATACACCGACTCTGGGTGGAAGATTGTAGATGGTGCAATTCTTGAGTCCCAATAATGTAATTAAATATGTGAACTTATATTTCCATTTTTGTTATATATAGTTTAGACCTTTTGGTACCCTAGTTCAAAATTGGAATATGCTTTAGCTTGTCTGCAGTGGTGCAGCTTCAAGCCTTTCTCGATCTCGCAGTGAAGGTATTTTCACATCTAACATAATTTGGTATTAAATTCAACAATTATGCATTCCATTGTAGTCTAGATTTTGTGAGTCTAGCTACTGTAACATCAGTATTGGTGTTATTTCAATCGTAATGACATTGACTCCATAATCTATTAAATAGGTTTCAAACAACGAACAGTCAAGTGGTAGAAAAATGATGAAAAATAAATGCATTAATAAATTAAATTGAAAACATTATTTTTTGACCTCTTGACTTAATACGAAATGAATTTGAAAATTTATAAATTTTGTATGTAAATGTATAACTCGTAAGGCAGATAGGTTTGAATTCGTTGTTTGAAGTCTATTTGATTAATTTTGAAGTTAGTGTCATTACGGTTGAAATAACATTGATGTCATCGTAGCTCGACTCAGATATTTGTTGCCTATATTGGGCTCTTAAATTTTGTGAAATTCCGACCATTTTAGGTGGTTTACAATGTGTCTGGTACTATGATCCCTAATTGGTAAAAAGGGTGTGATTATCAGTCTGATTTAGAAAAAGACGGTCTATATCTCCTGAGACCACTGAATGCCAATATGTGTAAAAGATTCCCTTCACTTTACGGTTTGAGATTTGTTCTCAGCCGCTTTGAGATTCGGGCTAGTGCAAAGGCAGTAATATTATTGGGCTTTGGGATTCGTGCAAAGTTAAGCGATACAAATTCCCCCATACCCTTTTGGAAAGAGAATTTCCAGCGGGATCGTGCTGAGCTGGCAAAGAAGAACAAGCTGGCCGGTACACCAAAATGAAAAAGAAAAAAGAAAAATAAAATATTGATAATGCCAAACAAGTCCAAGATGTCACTGAGACCGACAGTCTGGCGCTGCAAATATGTTTTTTTTTTAATCTCAAATTTATTATTTTTTCTAACCCATTATAATAATTTGGAAATTAAATTAATTTTAACAGGTTTAAAATTCGTGATTTGAATATCAAACGGCTATAATATGGAACTAGTAATCGTGCCCGTGCACAGCAACGGGAGCAAATTATGTAGTATAAAACATTAAACTCCTTAATAAGGAGGAGAGATAATTTAAATCAAATTTGTAGAGAAAAATAGTTGAATACTATATTTATCTACAAGATAACACATGTAAACTCTAGTGTAGTTAAATCATATGCGGCGCGACCAATGCATACTTAAGTGTTGAAGCTCATAATTTGAAAAATTCATTTATGTGCGATCTGAAAATTCAATGGCTGAGCATCATTCCGAAAAAAAAAACAGTAAATCAGGACCCTTGCAGGATCTAGATATTAAGCTCCTTAATAAGGAAGAGAGATGTATATATATAAGTGGTATTATTTTTATGAAGCGGCAATAAATTGTAAAATTGGTGAATACCTTGAATATACATTGGGAATAATGTGGGTATTATTTATAAATTTTTTTAAAGTTACGAATAATACGGGTCAGGCAGATGCACTTGGAATTGACCCTCATTTAATTTCAAAATCTGATTATTAGACATGGTTTTATTACATATTTAGAGCAAAATATTATAGATACCGTAACAATGATTCTCATTCAAAACATGAAAAATTTATATAATTAACCTATCATTCACATTTGACCCCATAGCTCAAAAGTCTAAATCTACTCTAAATTAACTGGTTTATTTGTTTTGTACAACTTAGAAAAAAAATACATGCATAAGATAAATATTATTTCTTTCTTTTCTTGAAATCATAATACAAATATTATTTCAAAAACCTTGTTATTAAAATCCCAACTCAAATAACATTAATATTTAGTATTTACATACATTGTGTTGCCACAGTTTCCAATCCAAATCAACACGTAAGTTATTGTTTTATTAAAATGGACATTTGCAAACAACACTTCGTAAACTCTGCAAGCTTCTTCGGTAATATCGCCCGATTTAAGGTTTGCACGTAAGTTATTGTCTGGCTGCTTCGTTCCGCCTCGTCTCCATCTCTTTTCATCTGTTCGGCCAACTTCGTTCCGCTTCATTCG
This sequence comes from Carex rostrata, assembly GCF_964058835.1. Taxonomy (NCBI): domain Eukaryota; kingdom Viridiplantae; phylum Streptophyta; class Magnoliopsida; order Poales; family Cyperaceae; genus Carex; species Carex rostrata. The sequence goes on from NC_135937.1 coordinate 6,791,337, forward strand.
AATATATGACTTTCTTTAAAGGTTTTGTCACTCGTTGCTCGTCGCCTCGTCCGTTTTTATTTTTCGAGTTCGACCGAAGGGGTTGTGTATTCATTTTCATCTGTTATAACTATATATATGAATAAGATAAACGTTTTTATGTTTGTTGCTGATGGCGAAATTGCAAATAGTTGCCTTCCTTCTTCTCTTTTTTTTTTTTTTTTTCTTCTTCCACTTCTCTGAATGGTGACTATCATAGGCCAGTCGATTCAGTTCATGTTCTGATTTAATTCAGTGCCTTCTCGGTTGAATGGTGACTGTTCTGGTCCGATTTGATTCAGTGTCATCTTCTTCCTCCTCTCTGAGTGGTGAATGTCCTGGTCCGGATTGATTCAGTGCTTCTCAGCTGCGCATTCTTCTGGGCAGCATCGATTTTTGAAAGAAGAAGATATTTCGTCCTCAAGGAAGGGCTCGATATAGCCAGGGGCGGAACTAGAAAATGTAAATAGGGGGGGCTAATCTATAAAATGTAATATATGAAAAAAATTAAAAAAAATGTGACTAGTGGGAATTGAACCCTTGACCTCACACATAACAACTAGAACTCAAACCAATAGACTACTAACAAACATTTGTTATTTTATGAGGGGTGCTAGACTATATAAAAGTTCAAAAAACTCAAAAGTTTAACTAAAGTTTAATATACATAATTAAGAATTTTAAAATCATAGGGTGGCTTAGCACCCCCTGATCTATACATAAATCCGCCCCTGGATATAGCGTACTCCACCAGCCATGCAACTCGAAAAATTACTGCTGTGTTTACATTTCTAGAGAAGAAAATCGAAAGACCCACCTACTTACTAATCGGGTGCGAATAGACCAATTTGTATTCTCTAGCTTCACGTATCTGTTATTTTCTAATATAACAAATTAGATGATTTTATAAGGAACTCAATTTATAAGTTTTCATACTTCTTATTTTAATCAAAGAAAACATGTATAATAGCCATCTTTTAAATCATTGGATCGCCTACGTCTTTCAATCAAAAAAAAAGTTATTGTTTTATTACAATAATTAAAAGATAGGTCCTGTGCTGTGTACCGAAACAAAATTTCAATAAAGAAATGGAAAAGCAGGAGGGGGGGGGACAACTTTTTTTTTTAAAGATGATGTTAAAAATAGAATAAAATGACAGTAAAAAGATGCCCGGTCGGGAGAATATTTCTCTATGATTATACATCCTGAGATATCAAAGAACATTACATTAAGAAACATTTATTTTTCCTTCAGGTTTCAAGGACAAATTTGTGTGATAGCAAATGATTGGGAATTGAATTTTGTCTAAAGGGTTTTAAACAAAATCTCATTCAAAACCGAGCTTTACCGTTTGATTTGTTTTAAGATTTGTCGGAAATTGTCTAGAGCATTCCAAAAGTTTGATAGAGTATTGCTGGGAACTAGTCTTGTGTTATGGTTTTGAAAAAAAAAAAATTTAAACATGTTAGGATTCATATTTTATTATTGGTTGAATTTTTTTTGGGTGTGTTTATGTTTATGTTGTGTGTATTAATATTTGAAGATAGTTCAGATGTCTCTATTTTTATGTCTTGACTATATTTTCATATTTTATTTTTTTCATAACAAAATATTAAAATTTATATGTTAAAATAAAACTTTTAAATGTAATTTATTATATTCTGTACATAAAATAATACAATATTTTGCTTTTGCTTTTATATAAATTAATAAGTTAAAAACTAACGTTCAAAGTTATCCATATCACTGTATATTTATAAATTTTTAGTAACAATTAAAATAAAGTTGTCATAATTTGTGGGATATTGCATGGGGGTAAGGAGAAATTATTCAAATGTTGACCGGTAAAAAAATATTAATTAGTTAATAATTGATAATAATGGTAATAGAAACAAAAGTAGCTGCTGAAGATTTCTTTTAAGTAATTTGTTTCCTATCTCAATAAGAACATAAAAAAAAAATATGAAACTATAAGTCTACAATTAAGGTGAAAAGTACATAGCACTATTTGTTTTGTACTCCAATTATGTTTTATATCTTTTTATCTGCTTTCAATCTGAAACAATCGATCTGAACGGTTCAATATGATTTTTATATTAAAATATCCTTGAAGACCAAATTTTTTATTTTTTTTGGGAATTTTTTACTATTCTTTAGATAGGTACAAAATTACTTTTTTGGATGGTCCATGATCTTCTGAAAATATTTATTTTATACAAATCTAAATTTTTTGTAAAAAGTTCCAAAAAATATAAAATTTGGTCTCCGAGCACAATTTAATATAAATATCACGTTGAGCAGTTCAGATCGATTGTTGGAATTTTAAAAACAGAGAAAATAATATGGAGAATAATTAGAGTACAAAATCAATAATGCATTTTAATCCTACTCAAAGTTAAAAACAAAATGTTTGGTGAGAAGGAAAAAAACATAACCGACTGGAATAGAGCTTCTATTTTAGTCGAATAAGAATGAAAATGTAAAAATTATAAAAGTATAATTGAATTTGAATTTTACAACCAAATTTCTGCTCTTTATAAGCCGGTTCATTTTCTATTCTGCAACAAAGCAAATTGTTTATTTAACTTTTTAAGGAGATAATTTCTTTTTATCATTTATCGATAACTTTATTTTTTTTCACCTTCAACTAAACTTTATTGATACATAATAAAAATATATTTCAAATTCTACTCTTTTTTTTATTGTTTTGTTATTGTATCTGTAGATTCTATACCCGAAATCGTAAGGAATAAAAATCTGTTTAAATTCTACCTGAAATTTTTATTTATACACTTTCAAAAAAATAAAAAATAAACAAACCAATACATCTCAATATATGGGGAATCTGAAAAACACCGGGGTCTCTAAACCAATATGCGGCTCCATTTTCAAGGGATTAAAGATTGTCTTGGAAGTCCCACAAAACCTAAATATATTTAATATTACAATTGTTATTTTGGTTTTTGGAAAACTGCCAAGTCAATCTGCGGCCTCCAAAAAATAGAGCCGCAGATTGATTTGGAGGCCATTGTATTTTTTGAAATCTTCACAAAACATGTTTTTTTAGTATATTTTTTTAAATATGGTATAAATAAAAATTCTGGAAAGTCTAATTTCCATTTATTGTTTTGTTATTCTATCTATAGCCTTCTTTTGGCAATCCAGAATTAATTACAATTTTTACTTTTTCAAGGACCGGTATTATTATCAGATATATTTATGGCCGTCTTTTTGCAATCTAGAGTAAAATACAATTTTTATAAGGACTGATATATAAATAACATTAATTTGTTCTTTCCTCGAGAGAAACCCTACTTACCGAGATCCGACGGTTCCTCTTTCTCTCTCTCTGAAAAGCGGTAGACAAGTACAGCCTTCTCTCTCTCTCTCTCACGCCGGGCATTCCCGTCACCGCTTAGTGGAGCGGAGGTGAGCTTTTCAGCGCGCGAAACTTTCCTTCTCGGTGGTACGAGATCTGTCGGCGGTAATCTTACCGTTGCCCCTCTTTCTTCGATTGTTCAAGCACAAGTTGGTTTAAGAAATCGAGAAGAAAAGCCATGGAGGATGATTGGGGTATGAATTTGTTACTTTCATACTTTATATATTGGATTAAGTTTCGACCTTTTTAGGTATTCTCGGAGTTCTCGATCGAATTAATTTGTTGGATAAATTAGTGCATACTCGTCATTGTAATTTCTTTTTAAAATTCATGTTATAGTTTGCAGTTCTTTAATTCCTATTGTACCAAGTTTAAACAAGAGTTACAAAATCTGGTACTTTTTTTTTTGTTAAATTTCAGTTTTTGTAATTTCCAGAAGTAATTAGAGAAGAACTACACGCATACAAAAACAGGATTTTGTACGATTTCTAGGAACAACTAAAAACAGGATTTTGCAATAATCTTGCTGAGTTATTGCTGATATTTAGAGGCTTTATCAAGGCATGTAATTAGATATTAGCTATTCTTTGACTTCGATTAATCTTTTTTTTTTTTTTTTTTCATTTAACAGAGTCAGAGGATTTTCATCCGGTGCCACCTGCCTTAAAACAGGAGCCTGTTAAGAGCAAATGGGAAGACGAAGAAGAGGAGGATGACGATGTCAAGGAATCTTGGGAAGATGATGACGAGACCGTTAAGGTAATTTCACATTGGTTGATGATATTATTGTTAGTTTTAAACTTCTTTTAAAAAGATTTAGAATTTGTTATATGTAAGTAGGTAAGTAGGAAGGTCACACTGTGTCGTGTGTCCGGTACCGTGAGCATTTGTGTGACGTGAGCATTGTTCGAAAAATGTTCATGGCAAGGGATGTGAACTGGTCTGAAACCAACTTAAATTACGACAAAATTAGTTAAATGTGATCAAACGTGACAAATATGACTAGTTACGTTCGGACACGGCATGTGTGGTCATAGCATGGCTAATGTGCCGTGAGCATGTGATTGTCCCTCCGAATTTGGTCACGGCACAAACTTACATCGTTATCTGTAAGTGTGAGTTAAAGCATAGGGAAATGTTATGGTTTTGTTGGGTTGAAAGGAGGATTGATGGTTGAGGCCTTTGATACCCTCTGATTTGAGCATCTTATTTGGTGCATGTTGTATACCAGTTGACCATGATTTAAATGCCTGTTTCGAAGTTTTGTCATAATATGGAATGTATTGTAGCAAGCTAAAAGTTATGTCATCATGTGGAGGTCAAATGCTACAATTATTGGTTGGAAATTAAATTGTTTGGCTGCATCACTTCATCAGAGTGTGATTTTTGAATGAAATTATTTTTGCAATAGTTTTTTGAATTAAATTATGGAGTAGAACTAGGGTGTTCTTAAGTTCACCAAGCCTCTTGGTGAACTCAAAGTCTAAAGCCCGTCAAATCGGTTTCAAATGACGAATCCGAACCGTTGAAATCCACCTACCTTACGAGTGATGTGTCTACATGTGAAAATTTTAAACATTTGAATACTGTAAAGTCAAGCGGTCAAAATTAGAAGGTTAATAAATTAATTTTAATGCATTCATTTTTTGAACGTTTTTCGACCTTTTGACTCAATGCAAAATTAACTTATTTTACATGTAGATGCATCACTCATAAGATAGGCGGGTTTCAACGGTTCGGATTCGTCATTTGAAGCCGATTTGATGGGTTTTAGACTTGATTTTTTCAAGCCCCTTGGTGAACTTAAGAACACCCTAGTTCTACTCTAAATTATGATCTTGCATGGACTATAATTATTATAATTCAACTACCAAGTCTATGCACATGGGAAGTTTTAGAATCTGAAAATTTAGGGGAAAACAGGTAAAGAAATATCCGAAAAATATGTACATGGCAATTAGCACACAACAATTAAAAAGACCAATTGTCTCCGAAATTGAAGACCATTCTTCTAACATTGTTGGCCTTGCACAATATAGTCAATTAAAATCTGGAATCAACTAGAAAGAACAGAAATAATCTATGATGAGAGCAAATAGTATGATAAGTGAAATTCAGGCACCTTAAATCATAGATCTTAGTATGAAATTGTTTAAAATTCAATTATTTGGACTTACCTTTCATAGGTTCCTTTATTTAATCCTTTATACCCCTTTGAAGAAGTATCCATTCATGTGAAAGTATTATCTGAGGACATAGTACCACAAGATCAAATACTCGTAATAAATTATGTATATGTGGAGTTTAACGTATCTTAGAATATTTAAAATTGCCTTACCATATTGTATAAGATATGGTCTTTCTATCCAGGTCTGTGCAGCATAGAATAACACTCACAGCAATTTTTTCTATATTTGCCTGGGGAATTTTATGAAATAAGAATTTGGACCAGTAACAAAATAAATTTCATTGGTTTCATAGGAAACAAAACCTGAGCCAGTGGTAGAAAAATCTGTAACTAAGCCGAGTACAAAAGGCACCACTAAAAAGGGAAAGCAACCTGAACCAGTGGTAAAGCACGCGGAAGCGGCTGACGAGGTCCTTTCTGACCCGGTTGCTGAGAAATTACGTCAACAAAGGTACAAATTTTTTTTTTATCTTCACTGAACTTGGATATCTAAATAATATGAGTGATGCTATGGTACTATGAATAGTGCTGATTGGTCCGCACTACGGATCAATATTTTCGCTTTAAAGTCCAAATAGTCAATCTGAACTGTTTTATGTGATCTCCATATGAAATTGTAGTTGCAGACTAAATTTTACATTTTTTAGAATTGTTTTACCATTTTTTTAGATTGGTAGAAAATCAATATTTTTGAATGGTCTAGAGTCTAGACCAAGGGATTTTCACCTATTTAAAAAAATAATAAAATAATTCGAAAAAAATATGAAGTTTGATCCACTTGTACGTTTTTATATGGAGATCATGTTGAACAGTCCAGATTGATTGTTTGGACTTTAAAAATGAAGATATTGATCCATAGTACAGACCATTATGCGCTATGCATAGTACCATAGCCTCACTCTGTAAACTACATAATACAATGCAAGTTTGTCTTTTTATGTGTCTTACCAATGGTAGGTTGGTTCGGGCAAATTTTTGTTTGATTGGGATAAAAATGGACTTTTTTTTGAGGTAGACTTCAAAGAAAATATGATTGTTGAAAATATTAAATCATTTCAGGCTGGTAGAAGAGGCAGACTTCAAGGCGGCCAGAGAATTGTTTGGAAAGAAAGGGAATGATGAGAAAACCCTTGATAATTTCATCCCCAAATCTGAGAGCGACTTCATGGAGTATGCTGAGATGCTATCCGATAAAATTCGCCCTTTTGAGGTACTTTTTTTCTAATTTTAAGCAATTTCACTTTTATAACCCTGCAAAATCTCAAAATATTAGGCATGCCTTTAAGAACATGGACTTTGCCACTGATATTTGGTCTATTAAGGGTCAAATGGGCCGTTCTCCTTTTCTATGGTCTTGATTTTCTAAGGGCACATCTCTAGTTCTACTTGAGAATTGACATGATACTATTTTGTAGTGAGAAATATCCGTGATTTATTTGGCACACATTGTAAAATGGGGACTGGATGGAAATTCTGATGTGTTTGTTGTTTTATAGGATACACTATATTTTACCTACTCTTGACTTGTCTTAGCAATTCTTTTACATTTGGAAGTGTACATTTGTATCAAGATTTCTATATAAATTTAATCTGATTTCTTTGTTATAAAAAAACAGAAAAGCTTCCACTACAATGGATTGCTGAAGGCAGTAATTAGATTGTCAATGACTAATATGAAGGCGGCCGACGCGAAGGAGATATCTTCATCTGTTAATGCCATTGCTAACGAAAAACTCAAGTTAGAGAAAGAGGCTCAGGCTGGCAAGAAGAAAGGTGGTACACTTCTCTTACATTCCAATTTCTTGTAATTGCACACGGGCGAATTTACATTTGCTAAATGGGGGTCAATTGACCCCCATTTAATCTAAAAGTCCATTGAACTTGTACTGTAGATTATAATATAAAAGATGAAATTGCTATATGTATGCTAAATTTGACCCCCAAAGATTAAAATCCTCATGTGCATATTGACCCCTATTGATTAAAATTGCTATATTTACATTTACGAGAAATCTTTATGGGCATATTAACCCCCATAGATTACTGCTGCTGATTGCACACCCTCCTTAAAACTCAAAACCACACTGTCCTCTCTAAGCTTTGCTTCCCTGAAAAAAAGTAAAGATGCTTTTGCAATACTTTTATTTTTAGAATGAAAGAGATTTATTTATTTATTTTTGGGGGGGGGGGGGGGGGGGGGGTGGGGGTTGAGTTGAATTTTACTTGGTTAAAATGGATTGACATAAGTAAATTGCATATGCCCTCCCTAAGGAACAGGAAAAATAATTTGTATCCCTCAGTTTCAGCTTTTGAAGTATAACCAAGTTCCTTTTCTCTGGATTATATATACTTATATATATATAGAGGTTGGCTAAGATTAAAATGGTAGTTCCTGAGCCTTGGTGCTACCAATTGGTTTTGCGATTTTCAAAGTCGTAAAAGTCAATCCAAACGTTAGATATGATCTCTATATTAAAATGTGTCCGGAGACTAAATTTTACATTTTTTTGGAATTTTTTACTATTTTTTTGGAATTTGGTCTCCAAGCACATTTTAATATGGAGATCAACTTCAACGGTTCAGATCGACGATTTCAACTTTGAAATCGCAAAATATGGGCGTGAAGTAAAACACTTGATTTACTTCATGAAGCACTGTAGCCCAACTCCATATTGGATTTTGGGGGTGTACTTTTGAAGGAATTATTGGATTGCACTAATAAAGGCAATTTTTAATATTACAATTCAAGTGACGACACCTTGGTGGTTGCTTTGCATTTGTAACCATGATCTTTCTTTTATTTTATTTTAGGGGCCAAGAACAAAAAGCAGCTTCATGTTGAGAAGGGGGAGGAAGATTTTGCAATTACTGGCACATATAATGATGCGGATGATTTCGACTTCATGTGATCATACTCTAGTGCTTGGGATATTATTCTTTCGGTATCTGATAAATTTTATTTCTACATGAACGTAAGATTATAGAGTGACCAGCATAGTAAAACTGGAATGTTTTGAGTGCTGTTGATTGTGTGTGGGTTGTCAGAAAGTTTTGCTTGTAATATTTTTGCCTACCTAGACGGGTGTAATTCTTTTTCTGCATGTACTGTAATAACTGGTATGTTGGTGTTATTGGTAACTAGGCCGCATAAGCATGCAGTTTGTGTCGATTAATGTTGAAATGTCAATACTGGGTTTTCCTTAGGAATTTATTTCCTTGTGTTGCTTCTAATTTAATTCCTCCTGTTAACAACCTGATTGGCGGTACACTGAACTTCTAACCTAACCTTACATGATGTATTTTTTGTGTAATGTGGTGGGGATATACTCTTTTCTATGTTGCATTGTGTGCTACACAGCTGTAGGCTATAGCTGTCGCATGGATGTTAGAGGTTCACGCTGTTGTTCAGGATGCGTATTGCCTTGTTGAAGGATCAAGTATATTTAAAATTGGAACGCTTTGATAACTTCTTCATGCACAGAACGAACCATTAGTTCTAAAACATACGACCGAAATCTGATAAGAACAGATACTCTTTTAGTGATGTTTGCTCTGGTTACTTCCATTTGAACCAAGCGTGGAGTGCGCATCTTTAGTTTTTGAAATGGACTTGGCTACGGTGCTATGGGTAGCTAAGAGGTCTCCCGTGCTACGGCTCAATATTTGACTTTTCAAAATTCTAACGGTCGATCCAAACCGTTCATCTTGTTCTCCATATTAATGTGTTTGGAGACCAAATTTTACATTTTTTGAAAATTTTTTACTATTTTTTTAGATTTATTGAAAATCGCTGTTTTTCAGACAAATCTGGACCATAAAAAACAGCGATATTCAATAAATCTAAAAAAATAGTAAAAAATTTCCAAAAAATGTAAAATTTGGTCTCCAAACACATATTAATATAGAAAACAAGATGAACGGTTCGGATCGACCGTTCGAATTTTGAAAAGTCAAATATTGAGCCGTAGCACGGGAGGCCTCTTAGCTACCCATAGCATATTAGCCAAGTCCTTTCAAAAGGACTTGGCTACGGTGCTATGGGTAGCTAAGAGGCCTCCCGTGCTATGGTTCAATATTCGACTTTTCAAAATCCTAACGGTCGATCCGAACCGTTCATCTTGTTCTCCATATTAATATGTGTTTGGAGACCAAATTTTACAATTTTTGGAAATTTTTTACTATTTTTTTAGATTTATTGAAAATCGCTGTTTTTCAGACAAATCTGGACCATAAAAAACAGCGATATTCAATAAATCTAAAAAAATAGTAAAAAATTTCCAAAAAATGTAAAATTTGATCTCCAAACACATATTAATATGGAGAACAAGATGAACGGTTCGGATCGACCGTTAGAATTTTGAAAAGTCGAATATTGAGCCATAGCACGGGAGACTTCTTAGCTACCCATAGCATATTAGCCAAATCCTTTCAAAATATCTCCTCATATGTATAGTGCCATGTGCTGCAAAACTACCAAAAAATTGATAAACCACGTTATTTAGCTGTGAAACTGATGCACATCGGTTCAGGAAAAGAAACTATGCACACTTCAATTTGCGCCTGTTTATAGCTATATCCAATTTTTTTTACCAGTGCAAAAGTTACTGCTGACAAGAGAAAACTTACGAAGGGGTGTTCAGTGTGAACTGGGATGTGTAATGTGCAAAAAAGAAAGAGAAAAAGAAAAGAGAAGACAGGGTAGAGAGAGAGAGAGTTCAGGACTCAAATTTCATTCATCATATTAATTACAAGAACTACAAGAATATTTATAGCTAATTTCTCCACTTGTCATTCTAATTTTCCTAAATACTACCCATTAACTACTTTCTATTTTATCTCCTATTTATTCTAATTAGTATTAAATTCTACAACATTACATTTCTTTCCCTTTAAACGATATTTGTAACCAAGGATCTTGAAAGAAAAATTGACCAACTTAAGATACTAGGTTTTGGAAGTAGTTCCAATAGCGGTAGGTGTGAATAAATTATGGTTAATGTCTAAGAAATCTTCCTCGTTGCTCTTTGTCGAGAAAAGAATGCATGTTAAAAGTCTGCGGTCATCTCTATTGTGGAGCAAGAAATGATCCATTTGTAAGGTAATGAAAGAGAGAGGCAAGGCGGAAATCGGGAAGAGAATTTGAAGGGATGAAGCCACGAAGGAGATAACGAAGGCGCTATTTGATTGTTTTCCATTTCCATCAAATTTCAGTGATAATTCTAATCACAAAGCGCACATATTTTAAATGGATTTGACAATATATGACTTGTGCTCATCAAGAAGTTTGATAAGCCTAACACGCTAATTTTACTCTTCTTATAACTATACAAATTGCAAAACCTAGCATAATATATGTTTGAGTGAGGCTACGGTACTATGCATAGCGTGGATTGGTTCGTACTATGAATCAATATCTTCGTTTTCAAAGTCTAAATAGTCAATCTGAACCGTTCAACATGATCTCCACATAAAAATGTAATTGTGAAATGCACATTATAGGAAAATTCAAACAAAATGTATTTGTGGAATGCACATTTGAAATATCTAGCATAATTTTCCTCCTTTCGTGAATTTCTTTTTTTCTTCGTTTGAAAATGTACTTGTTATGCACATTTGAAAATTCAAACAGAATTTTGCTACCAGATGAACCTTCTGTAAATTTCTTTAATGAACATCGTGACTTTTTCATCAAAACCAATTAATCAATGAAAATTATGTACATAATAGTATTTTTTTTTTCAGATTTGAGTTTTCTTCAGTCAAAAGCAGATCCTTCCTTTGATTTGAGTGTTTTTTTAATTTTTAAGCCCAAACAGATACTGAAGCACAGGCCAACTGCACCAATTGAAAATCAAACTGTGAAATCACTGAAATCCATACCCACACTGCAGAATTTCGAAAATCATTGGGAGGAGAGGAGCGCCTAGGGGTTTTGATGATAATTCGGTTTGATGTTGGATCTAAATTGTTCGATCAACATTGAGATTTAAATTCTTACATATTTAAACTGTCCATACGAATCTTAACACGATAAAATGGATATTACTGAACATATATCCAGACCAAAAATTGGTCCGGAATCAGGAATTGATCTACATTTCATATGTACCGGAGAAGATTCACAACGGTACCAATTACATAGATTAGGTAAGCAATATGCAATTTTTTTTTTATCAAAGGATTCCGATACACTTCCAGCATCTTATAAATACTATTTTGAGAATTGAACATGCGTCTCTCTTTGAAGAGACGAAAACTCATGCCACTGCACTAAGCCAGTTCACGCGCGTGAACAATATACAATTAAATAAAATAAAAAGATTAGATTGATGTTTTCTGCTTATTTAAATGTAAAAATGTAAAAAAGGCAGGACCTGTTCTTTGGGTTAAAAATTACAGAAGCGTTTCAAACCATCCAATTGATTTATTTCTGTATGCAGTATGAAAGTGCAAAAAAATGTACAACCACCTCCAATTTCCACAAATAGTCAATATCATAGCCATCCAAAATAGACTCCTCCGCCTCATTATATAACTTTTAGAAATTAGATAGCACATGCAAATTGCAAACAGCTCTCCCAAAACACAATATCAAATGGCAGCAAGTGGAAATCCGGAAGTGAAATTACTGGGGATATGGTTTAGTCCCTTTGTGTTAAGGGCTAGAATTGCACTCAACCTGAAAGAGGTGCAATATGAATTCCTGGAAGAGCAACTCGGTACAAAGAGCGAGTTGTTGCTCGAGTCTAATCCGGTTTATAAGAAGATGCCAGTTTTGATTCATGACGGGAAACCGGTATGCGAGTCCTTGATTATTGTGCAGTATATCGACGAGGTTTGGGCTGGATCAGGAACCACTTTGATGCCGACTGATGCGTATGAGCGCGCTATACATCGGTTTTGGACCGTCTATGTTGATGACAAGGTACTGATCAATCTTTTAGGTATCTCCTTGTTTAGTGTTTAGTTTTAGAGGTTAAGAGCATCTCCACACGTCATCTGTAAAGTACAAGGAAGGGTTCAAACGGGATTTCAACCCTTGCTTTATAAGAGAATTTTGGAGAAGAGAGAGGGAAAAGAAAAATATTGTATTTTGAGAGCCAATCATTTTGCTTTATTTTGCCACCGTGTCCAAAAGAAAACCCTTGCTTTAAGCAAATTTGCTTCATTAGAAATTAAATCTGCCACGTTGGATTAGCAAACACAAAACAAATTAACGATGCTGAAGGTACCATTTGATTTAACTTTTGGACACAAAAAGCGGGAATTTCATGTATATCCTTCAAAACTTTGAAATTATGCATTTGTTCCTCTAAAATTTATAATACCATATGAGTAATATTTATCCTTATAAATTTCAAAAACTCACAAATTTATCCAATTAATTATTTTTTGATTAAACTTATTTTAAATTTATATATTATGCATTTACCCTTTATTAAAAAAAAATATGTAGATTGTTTAAAATAAATTATCGGTTTTCTAATTAGTAGATTGTGATGACAAATGATTCATTTTCTTACTGGTACTGCACACAATACCGAATATCTAAATGTTATTGTGTATGCGTCATAACTAGAAAAATGAATCACTTGTCTTCGAAAATCGACCCATTAGAAGATTAAATATTTTTCTTACACATACTACATAATTTTATTTTTTTAATAAAAAGTAAAATGGATGCTTTATAAATTTAAACTAAATATTAATAATTTGCAGAAAGAAACAAGAATAACACCAACAACATTATAACTTGTTATTTGACTATTTGTAATATAACACAAACTACATTTTGCAATATAAAAGACCATTAAATTTGATTATTTGTTATACTAACTTGTTATTTGACTCTTGTAGCTTTATTCCTCTTTTTTGGATTCAATAATGAGGTATCGAACCGACGAGGCTAAGGCCGAGGCCGAGGAGCAAACGGTGGCAGCTCTACAACTCCTAGAGGAAGCTTTTGATAAGATCAGCAAGGGAAAGCCATTTTTTGGTGGTGACACGATTGGATACCTCGACATAGCACTCGGTTGTTTCTTAGGATGGATTAGAGCAGCTGAGATCAATGGTCTGAAGCTATTAGATCATGCCCGGACACCGCTTCTTTGTGCATGGGCTGAAAAGTTTTACAACAATGAAGCGGTGCGAGCTGTTATTCCAGACACCATGAAACTCGCGGAGTTCACCAAAGTTCTTCGGTCGAGTTATCAAAACAGAGTTCCTCCAACTAAGTGATGTTTCTGCCATGGCAGATGATGATGAAGTGTAGGTAGCATGATGACTAAATAAGTTCAGTTTGTAATATTTTCCATACATTATTTGTATTTGTATAATCTTTTTATATAAAGGGACCAAAAAAAACTCATCAATCAATTACCAATTATCACTTCCTATCTCAATCAATAGAGTGAGTCTATGGTACTATGCATATTACGATTTGTTACCGTGCTACGGCTCTATATTCGAGTTTTCAAATCTTAACGGTCGATCCGAACCGTTCATCTTGTTCTCCATATTAATATGTGTTTGGAGACCAAATTTTACATTTTTTGAAAATTTTTTACTATTTTTTTAGATTTATTGAAAATCACTGTTTTTGGATGGTCCAGAATTTTCAAATCAAGTGATTTTCTAAATATCTAAACAAATAGTAAAAAAATTTCAAAAAATGTAAAATTTGGTCTTCAAATACATATTAATATAGAGAACAAGATAAACGGTTCGGATCAACCATTAGGATTTGAAAACTCGAATATAGAGCCGTAACACAGTAACAACCCGTGATATGCATAGTACCATAGACTCACTCCAATCAATATGTTCCAAATGTAAAAAAAGGAGTAGGCGGTTCGATGCTCTATCGTAGCCGTTAGATCTGCAACAAGATTCATACATACTTGATATGTACAAATCTCAAAGTTATCTGCACAGATCGAACAGCTCCGATCAGACATTAAACCGAATTTGATCCGATGTCGACCCATCACTGTCTCGATTCTCTAAAGAAACCCGACGATCCAAGTACATATATATAAGCGGAAGCACCCGGTACCGTCCTTCAATAAAAATATAAGAAAAATGTAGACATGTGCTTCTCACTCCTTCCCACTAATTCGCGAGTATGGAATATGGATCACTTAAAAAGTTAAATTTGAGTTTGGATAGGACCGTCCGATCAGATTCAGAACCAATCCGGATTCTGATCAGACGGTCTAGATATAAACTCAAACTTTGAGTTACTTTAGGGGATCTGAATTCGTAATTCGCGGCACAGCACCGATCTCTCTCCTTCTGAACACAGAAAAGTCTGTTTCTCAAATAAGCCCTTTAATTTTATTTTGGTTCAAACAGCCCCTCCAACTATTTCGTTTCATTTAATTAATCTGTTAAAGTATGTTAAAACTACCACTTTGTCATCTACTTTTTTCTTTTTAATAAAAGTTAGAAATCAAACCGTCCAACTATTTAATATCCATAAAAGATTCTATCATTAGAATTTTGAACTTGCGGTCTTCTACACAGAGAGCATTACTTAGCTCACTTTGTCATCTAATTTTTTTTAATTTTCTTTTCACTTTTCATTTTCATTTGTATTTTTTGTGACTTTTTTTTTATGTTCTTGTTATCTATACTTGCACATTTTTTTTTTTTTAATTCTATGTTACGTTACTTTAATCTATTATTAAAATAATTGTTCAAAAAATACCAAATAAAATTTAAAAGAAGCAATTACATCTAGTTTTATTGATTTAATCTCTTTATTTTTAATTGGAGTTTATCTATTACACATGCAATTTATATAATTTATTACGTGTTGCAGAAAAAATAAGCTCTTTCACAATAAATGTATATACAATATTTTATTTGATCTGCAAGCACATTTTAATATATCCATCATGTTGAATGTTTTGGATCGACTGTTTGGACTTTAAAATTGTAGGGTGTAATCCGGTGTCACCAAAAAAGAGTGTAATTGAATCCCTCCTCATGTATTTATAATATAAGTATAAAGTATGTACTGATCAACACAAATGTAAAATGATAACAGAAGAGTATTAGAGTAGTAATAATTGAAAAATGGCAAAGGCTTCTATGGACATAATGACCTATTTGTAAAATGAACATATTTTTATTTTCAAAGTTCAAACAGTCGATCCAAACCGTTCATCTTGTTCTCCATATTAATATATGCTTGGAGACCAAATTTTACATTTTTCTGAATTTTTTTACTATTTATTAAGATGGGTACAAAATTCAATGGTCTGAATTTGATATTTTTTGTACCCATCTTAATAAATAGTAAAAAAATTCAGAAAAATATAAAATTTGGTCTCCAAGAACATATTAATATGGATAACAAGATGAACGGTTCAGATCGACTGTTTGAACTTTGAAAATAAAAATATGTTCATTTTACAAATAGGTCCTTATGTCCATAAAAGCATCACTCGAAAAATTAACAACAAAGGATGAAAAAGGTAGATTGAAATCAAACTAAGTTTAGGGGTCTATTTAAACTTTAAAAAAATAAAAGAAAAACAATAATATAGTTGAGGGGGTAAAAACAAAACAATTACAAACGAGTGAAAGAGAGAGAAGAGAGAGAGGGAGAAGAGAGAGAGAGAGGGGGACAATGTCTGTACGGCTCCTCTCCCTTACCCCCCTTCGCTCCTTCTCTCCCTACTCCCGTAAATCCGGTCCACGCGCATCCTTCCTGTCACCATGCCACGTCATCACCCCTCGTTTCTGTTCACTTCCACCCCAGTTCCACTCCAAGCACAAGTCTCTGCTCCTCCGGCAACCGTCCTCCTCCTCCTCAGCCATCCATTGTACCAACTACAGCGGGTCTGATGGCACGGATGTACTGGAGAAGAGCATTTTAGACCAGATGAGGGAGATAGTCGTTTTTGCGGGACCCGCATTAGGTCTCTGGATATGTGGCCCCCTAATGAGCTTGATTGATACCATGGTTATTGGCCAATCCAGTTCTTTAGAACTTGCAGCACTTGGTACGTGCTCTTTAGGGTTTAGTATTGCCCATTTTCTTTTAAATGGAGGTTAAGTTGTAAAAGCTTTGCCTACTAGATGGCTGAGTCCTTTCCCCAGGATACAAATTAAGTAAAAATTTCCATGTTATTTATAATATACTAAGAAATATTGGGCTAATTCTCGATTTCTTGATAGGACCTAGTACGGTATTCTGTGATTATCTCTGCTATATATTTATGTTTCTGTCCATTGCCACCTCAAATATGGTTGCCACTTCACTTGCTAAACAGGTGCATTTCTTCTTTTCTTTGTAAATTTATATTCCATGTAGTCTAGTTGAAAAATTAAAGAAAAGAGTTCTCACTTCTTTCTAAATTAAAGATTTTATGAAGGCAGGACACTGTTTTGCTTCAGATAAAGACTAAAACTCAGCCTGATTATGCAATTACGGATTAAATTTAGGAGTATTCTCACCTGTTTGTTTTATTGCAGCATGCTTTTGAGTAAATGATTTAAGATGCTAATTTTTTTATGAAAAAAAAAAAAAATGTTCAGGACAGAGAACTAGCACAGCGTCAGATCTCTATGCTGTTATTTGTGGCATTGACCTGTGGCATGGGAATGTTACTTTTCACCAAATTTTTGGGCCCGCAAATTTTGGCAGGTTTGCTCCACTGTATATCAATTGCGAAAATCTGATTTTTTTTATACTCAAATTGTCCTAATCTTTCTAATTGACATGAATTTTCAGCTTTTGCTGGGCCTGGTAATTTTCATTTAATTCCTGCTGCCAATACATATGCACAGGTTTGTTCACCTTTCTCTCTCTCAGACACGAACAAATACACACAGGGGCGGAACTTGAAAATTTAGATGGGGGGCTGAAACGTGAAACGCGAAACGCATAACACGTGAGAACACATAATGTGTGGTCACTGGGACTTGAACCCAAGTCTCCACAACCACTAAATGAAATTCTAACCACTAGGCTACAAGCACACATTTAGCATTTAATGAGGAGGCTGAACTATATAAAAACTTTTAAGAAAAATTCAATTCAATTCAATTTCAATATACATGATTAAAAAATTTGAAATTGCGGGGGTGGCTAGGCACCCCCTTGGCTCTACCTAGATCTGCCCCTTAATACACAAACTCACACACCGCACTGCACTGCACAATGTCCATACCCAGATTGTATAAAACATATATGGTGCATCTTTTTTCTTTTCTTTTTTTAACTTTGTTTGGCCTGAGGGTTCAGTTTAATGAGGAAATAATTAACAAAAAAAATAAAAAATAAAAACAAAGGAGTGACAGGCATGCAACCTGCTCCAAAAAGTACTATAGACCGGTATGACTTGCATTTATATTATTTACATTATATTGATTTTGTTGAACTTATGTATGTACTTTTTGGATATTTCTCCTTGCAGATTAGGGGTTTTGCATGGCCAGCAGTACTAGTTGGTATGGTAGCCCAAAGTGCTAGGTACTTTTACCTTCTATATTTAGTTGTTTCCTTTTTGCTTCCTTTTTTTAGTTAATTAGCTGTGTATTGAGGGGTGAAACTCTTATTCAGAACCTAAGATCTTCTACATCAGTAAAAAGTAAGAAGAAATTAAAAACAGTTGTCAAGCACTTAATAGGAATATGTTAATTTTGATTTCTAAACCTCTACACTCGTGCAATTAACTTTTAATTTCTTTTAGTGGCCACGTCAGCAATTATTACTATGGAAGAGAGAATGAGAGCCAATAGAAACAATTAGAAAGTATTTTGTTTAAAAAGATAACTTTCTAAATTAGAAACTACGTTACATCCCAGAAGTTAGAATAGGAAATGCCACACGTGCTTTTAGAAATAAAAAAGGAATCCCAATGCAGATGCTATAAGGTACATGGGATAAGATACATCTATTGGTTGGTACTTGGTACAACTAAGGGAATAATGTGGCGTTTCAGAAATAGATGATGATACATATGCACCGATAATTGGTATCCTGATAATTAATTTCCAAACTTGGACATATTACGGTTGTTGTATGAAAAGTCAAACATGTCATGGCTAAAAAAAAGTTAGAATAGTAGGTAAATTTGAGCCCTGAATCTGTTGAGATTTATGTATGTTTATCTTTTATTGTATTATAATAGTTTTGGGGGGTCTATCGGTAAATAGGCCATTATGAAATAGTCCAGGGGTTATTTGTAATAGTGCTTTGTAAGGCTCTATATAAGCCCAATTCATTAATCAATAAAGTAACTTTTGGCTGAAATCTTCAGAATCTCTCATAGCAGCTGAGTGAGTTACCAGCTTAGATAACTTGCCATTGATAATACGCACAATTATAACATGTCCATATATTCCTATAGTCTAAATACATAAAAGACCCAAATTAGGATACTAGTTGTGAGTCAATTTGTTCGTAATATATACCAGAATTACCCATAATATCTGTCCAATATTTTTTTTGTGAATTTGGTTTTTATCCAACTGTACCTGTATCCTGTTGTTATCTGATACCTATTGTAACTGGGCATTTCTAATTTTGCATCTTCATCGAAAAAAAAAATTAAATGGATATGATTAGGGTGAGACCACTATATAGGCCATATATGTTACTCTTTTGACCCCTACTTTAATTGCCGAATTAAGAAAATAATTTAGACTTGATCACTTTCTTATCAGTAAAACAAGAATTTTGCCGTACTTTAATTGCCTAATTGATGAGAAAAAATTTAAACTGTTTTAATTAAAGTTTGAGGTTAAATCATGTTAAGTCCATTGCAGTAAGAGTTAAGCTTTCAATTTACAAAGCTCAATTTAGATGCATTTTGTGATTAAACCCAAGCTACTGGCAAAATAGGGCTTATTGCAAAATTTATGGGGCATTTGATCACACTCCTGCTCATACAGCTTAGGTATGAAGGATTCTTGGGGCCCACTTAAGGCTTTAGCAGTTGCGAGTATCATAAATGGGTTTGGAGATATTTTCCTGTGCTGTTTTTGTGGTTACGGTATTGCCGGTGCTGCTTGGGCTACTATGGTCTCTCAGGTGCTGTATTTTATGTATTTGGAATTCTTATATTTATTCTTTTTTGAAGGTCAGCGACAAATTGTCGCTAACAATATATTGAATAAGAAAAGATCCAAATATTTACAAAAACTAGATTGCTTGTTCCACAATCTAGCACTATACATAGAAATTAAACAGAGCTAAAAAAGATTGTCTCTAGGAGTATGCAATACTCTTCCGTGAAACCCCCTCGAACTTGAGGCTTATGCAAATTGTGTCCACGAGATGACTTCCAGTGCTGTATCATTTATTAACTGGTACACACAATGCCTTTTGTTAGAAAAGAATCTTCTATTTCTTTCTCTCCAGTCCCCATGCACCTGCTGCCCAGGTCACATTCCAAATTTTCTTTGCCCGTGGTGCCAAGGAATGTTGACCTTGTGTCCAGGCCTCCTTAATGCTTCTGCTCCTGCAATTTAAGAGGTTGAAGTGGGCCGTTATCCCTCTCCAGAAATTCTTCGCATAGACACACTCCCACATGAGGTGTACTTATATTCGTAGCCTTTTGGAACAAAAATTTGCTTTCATATCCCGGTAAGCATGTATATATGTTGTTAAATTAAATGCTTTAAGGGCCTCTTCTTTCTCAATTACTAGTATGAAGAGAAATGGTGGGGGGGTGGGTTGTGTTGTTGAGTCCGTATCCTCTCGAGATATCTCAAATTTTTAGTTTATCAAAGCCAGGCCAAATTTTTTTCGGTGCCTATTCGGATGCAGGGGGCAGTATTATTGTGCTTTGAGATTTGTGCAGAATGGATTTAAACGGTCCAGATTTTCCACATATTAACTAAAAGTTTGAGATATCTCAGGGGGATGCGAATTTGGGGCTGTTTGGGAATCTTTTGAAGGGCAAGGGTGGAAGTTTATTTAAGGTCCAGATTTTCCACAGATTAACTATAAGTTTGAGATATCTCAGGGGATGCGAATTCGGGGTTGTTTGGGAATCTTTTGAAGGGACGAGAGTGGAAGTTTGTGTAAGGTCTATTTTTTATGTTTGTAGGGGTATATGTGATATTTTATTTTTTGTAGACGTGTGACTGTTGGTTCTCGTTGGTCTTATTTCTTTTAGATATATTAATTTTAATTCTCCTCAGTCTGTTTTATTTATAAAGCACAGCAGTTTTCATGTGGAATTTCATGTGTGAGCCCTACAAAACTAAAATTGTAATGCATGCCTTAGCAGCTCTGGTCTTCTTTAATCATTGAAAATCCTTACTATGTTAAATTTCTTTGAATGAAAATGAAAACCTACCCTCTTTTCTCTTTGATTTACTGCATGGTGGGGATATTTTCATTTATCTTATGGCTTGAATCAAAGAAACAACTTCTTTATTACATTCTAAATTTATGGAAGCACATGCTTATCATATCTAATCTACAAATAATAACCTCTCCACAATGCCCCATTTTGTCAGGTTGTTGCGGCATTTATGATGATTTATAATCTGAAGAGAACAGGTTTCGAGGTGTTTCCAATGGCGGTCCCTTCGAAAGGAGAACTTCTTCAGATATTTGAAATCGCCGCCCCAGTCTTTATAACCATGACTTCTAAGGTTCTCTGTTCTTTTGGATTTTTGGTACTTAAAATATAAGTAACACACTAAATAGCTGAGAACAGTTGCTGGTATATTCCAATGACAGTACATGTATGATAATTGCCAAATTTCTGTGCTCATTCAGAGTTTATTGACAAATAGGTGCCTCTGGTTTGTTAACGGAAACCTAACTCAGCATATATTGTTAGGTGCTGATACCTAATACTGAAATTCATGGATTTTTTTTTTATTATCTAGGTAGCATTTTATGCATTGCTGACATACTTCGCGACATCTATGGGGGCCATCACTATTGCGGCCCACCAGGTAAATTTACAAGTCCACAAGGGCCGAAACAATGCAAAGTTTATTTGATACCTCTTCGGAAGTTGCTCATGCATTTAATTTACACTTCTAAAGTGTGATTCACATCTTTTC
The DNA here is from genome assembly GCF_964058835.1 of Carex rostrata. Lineage (NCBI taxonomy): Eukaryota > Viridiplantae > Streptophyta > Magnoliopsida > Poales > Cyperaceae > Carex > Carex rostrata. Next base: position 6,812,964 of record NC_135937.1, read on the forward strand.
TTTCATTTTGTTAATTTTCATTTTTGTTTTTGGTAGGTCATGATAAATGTGTTCTGCATGTGCACGGTTTGGGGCGAGCCTCTCTCTCAGACTGCCCAATCTTTCATGCCTGAGCTTATACATGGAATAAATCGTAGTTTATCTAAGGTCACTTTTTATGAGATATAATCTAATTTTTTCTGTTAGCTGTTGACCAGTACTTGTAGATCTTTTGGTTACTTCATTTTGAACTTTTCTAAGGAAAGTAGTAGTGAATTCAAATTATTAGTAATTTAAAACTTGTGTTTTAATTCTGTATTGATAGGCACGTATGTTGCTGAAATCTCTTGTTATAATCGGTGCAATTACTGGTGTAACTTTAAGTGTAATCGGTACTTCGGTACCATGGCTCTTCCCAAGCCTCTTCACAAATGACCTCACAATAGTCAGACAGGTTTGAATTTGGATTTAAACATTCGTTTTTACTTTGTCATATTTTCAAATTTTGAAAATTTTCTTTCATTTTGAGCAGATGCATACAGTGCTCCTTCCATATTTCATTGCTTTGATGGTTACACCTGCAATTCATACCCTTGAAGGAACACTTTTGGTAAACTGAGCTTCTTGTTTGTATTATTTTGTCATAATTTGACGTTTAGGCACAAATTGAACTCTTTTTTTTTTTTAAAAAAACTCAGTAGAGGTTACTGAGATTGCAAATTGAACTCTTAAATGCAACAATTGGTGTATACCTTCAAAGCTAATAAAAAAAAATAAGAAACTTTTATGCTTATTATTTTGGATTGGACTTATTTTCCATTAAATTTTCTGAGTCTTCTGACTAAGTATTACTTCTGATTATATATGGCTGATGTGCATTTTTTTTATTTTGTAATATGTGTACTTGGTTAATTAATTATTGTTCCAATTTCAGGCTGGAAGGGATCTGAGATATTTGAGCCTTTCTATGAGTGGGTGCTTTTGCTTGGGTACTCTTCTAGCATTGGTACAGTTTTTTTTTATAGAGAATTTTCTTGCTTTACTACTCTAGGAGATACAATGCAGTTATTGCAGGAAATACTCTATACTCAAAAGTTGCACAATAGCCCCTAACAAACCCGTTATTTTAAGATGTTGACCTGGAATGATACATGTATTTTGGAGTATGCTGGATACTTGAGGCTCCGTAGGGGCAAATATGGAAATTTGTGTTTTTGCAGGGAAAATTAATCAAATAGACTGTAATTCGGCATAATTTTTCTCTCCTAAATTTTCAGTTGTTTCTCTTCTTCTTTTTTTTGTTTTTTGTTTTTTGCATGTTGTAAAGGTGGGGTCAAGTAGAGGCTTTGGTTTAGCAGGATGTTGGTGGATACTTTCTGGTTTCCAATGGGTAATCTCTCTCTCTGTGTTTTGTTTACCAATTGTGGTACCCCAAAAAAGAAAAAAAGAAAGAAAGAAAGAAAGTGTGAAGTGTGTTTTTCCTAGTTGCGAAATTGCAAAATGGGCCAATTATTTGGAAAATTTTCTTTACTTTTTTGTTATCTTTTTTGTTTCTATATCACAGGTACGATTTATTCTTGCATTGCAAAGGCTAATGTCTCCAAATGGAATGTTATACAATGAAGAGTTCAACCAATCTTCAGATTATGTTAAGCTAAAAGCATAATAAAAGCACCTACTAAGGAGGTAAAACTAGTTTAGATTTTAGAGAAAAACTTCATAGTGTTTATTTTTATTTGTTAAATTATTATTCATTCCCAAATGTGGGTTTCTACATTTGAAATTATCTAGAAATTGTGTAAATAGCAGTGATCTTCTGTGCCCTTGATAGATAAGTTGCACATTGCAAAACTTCTAGAATTATAATTTTTCTCTAAGTTTTCGGCTTTAGAAATTTGACTAATAGAGCATAGGCACATAAATAGTTAAATACAACAGTTAGAATTGCAAAGCAATTAATCATTTTATGATCTTTTTATAGATTATTTTACATAATGTGAGGGTTGAAATTATTTTGATGCATTCCTTTTTAATAAATTATGACTTCTTGATTTTATGCAAAATGAGTTTAAAAATTACCAAGTATGAAACATAAACACAATTCTTGAGATTTAAGTTTACAATTTTTTTTTAGATAAAAATGGAAATTAAATTTGCTAACTTAAATATTCATACATAAATAAACAATATGCAATTTTTTAAATCAAGTACTTAAGTTTTTTTAATTACAACAATATGCAATTTTTGTAAATTAAGTACGCAAGTTCTTCTCTAAACCTGATTACATGCCACATGACCTGCCCCTGGTTTTTGAAGTAGCTTGTGTATTTTTCTAGCACTTTGATGTTTGATGATTGCGTCCAGAGAAGGAAATTTCTTACGCTATGATCAGTTATGTTACATTACGTCGCGTCAAGTCACATGTGTTGATTATGTGATGTGACTTGTATGTCGTTTGATGTGACCGCATTTGAGCAAAAATTACACGTTATGTCACGTCAAACGAATCAGTAATGTCACAATATGAAACATAGAGTATTCAGTTTTTTCTAGTTAATTTTCGGCTTTTTTTTGGTATGCATAGAATATCTAGGTTTCTTTTTTAGCATAGGTTCAGTGATACCGGTACTCATGTAGTATTGGTTTTTAATTTCTCTAGTTTAGTCCAATAAATATTTATAATTTGAATTTTAAAGTAATGTCAAATGTCTAATGGTCTTTCCAAAAAAAAAAAGTTTTGCAACATTATTTATTATTTTTAGAATTATTCATATTTTGTATATCTATTTTCTGAATTTTCAACAATTTAAATTAAAATATAAAAAAAAATTGACGTGACTAATTTATATCACGTCATGTCACGTTCATGTGTTGTTACGGTATGACCACACGTGACGTGTGACTGTCTACCACTATTTTAGTCATGTCACGTAAAAAAAAATTTAGTCATGTTACATCACATCACGTGATCAAGTCACGGCGTGTTTGTCACATCACAGCGCGTGTCACGTATTTCCTTCTAATTTGTGCCTATACTTTGTTGTAATGCTACGCTGTGCTTTTTGTTCTTTCAGTTTACTTAGTTGGATGTTTAGGTACTGGTTCTCTCTGAATGTACAATTTTTGCTGTAAGATATACTGATGTACAATACTGCCTTTTCAATTTAAGCCTACGAGCCTTTACCCTAAAAAAAATGTTTTTTTTTCTTTTAATTAAAAAAATAAGTAAAAAAAAACACATGGTCTATGCTTAGTTCCAATATTTTGAGAATTGCATAGTATTTTTCTATATTTTATTATTATAAAATACTACAAATAAAAAAATTGGGCAAGTATTTCTCTTCTTCTTCGATCGGAAATTAGGAAAACCTGAGAAACTGGTGACTTTGGCATAGAGGAGCGAAATTGATGCAGCATGATGCTCCAGTAGTTAGAAGCCAAGTATCAGTGCAGGTTTGATCTTTTAATGGCTAAATTTGTTGAACTTAATTTTGAGACAAACCCAGTGGTATGTTTGAACTTTGAACATATTGCCAATTTTCAGTCTCATACATAATTTTTTTTTTATAATTTTCAATCAAATTGCTTCATACATGAAATTTTCTATTTGATTTTCATAAATTCCATTCTACAACAGTTCACACTCGTCACTAAAAAATAGCCGTATAATTTAACTATCAAATCTTGCAACAAAATTTGGAACTTAATTTTTCTTTATTGGTGGTTCTCATGTGTCATAACAAATATGATAATTGACGTTGTAGAAATTATAAAGACTAAGATGTCGTCTCCAAGAGCAGGGGTGTTCATTGGTTTGGTTCGGTTGAAACCGAACTGATGAATTAGACAAACTAAAGTGATAATTCGGTTTTAAAAATAGAACCGAACCGAATCAAAGTTTTATTTCGGTTTGTTCGGTTTAAACCGAAATATATTAATGTTTTTATTTAAAGCCATTGATTTATAATAAACCAAATTATATTAAAAAATAAATCGTAAGAAACTGAGATATTAAGAAATAAACTGAAGTATTTAAATCAATTGATTAAGAAATAAACCGAGAAATTAAGAAATAAGCTGGCACGATCCGGATCAAATTAATAATATATAAAAGTTAGGTCAGTTTGGTTATTTTTGTTTTGAAAATTTTTCAACCGAACTGAACCGAAGTTATAATTTGGTTTTAAAAAACAAACTGACCCGAACCATTAATGTATGACCACTGAGCTTTTTGAAAATAAAATAGTGATAACAAAAAACAGTGCACACTGATAAAAAAAAGTATGGCTGATTATTTTTTACAACACTAGTATATACGACAGAAGGCCACAAATAAGCTAATTAACTATAGAGTATAGGGTTAAAATGCACTACTGATTTTGTGTTCCAACTATATATATCGATCTCACATCTCTTTATTTATGATAATTCTAGTTTACGTTGATCTTAATTTTGAGTACATTTATGTGATATGTGATATATTGAAAAGAATTTCCTCAAACTGAACGTTTAAAATTGTAGATGTATTCTCATTATTTATTTAGGGAGTATATATATAACATTTAAGTCGATGTAAAATTTGATTGACTAATCACTAGAAATTCGTTAAATAAAAACTATTACAACTTTAAGATTGTTTGACAGGAAGCTAAATATATTTTATAATTAATTCAAATTAATTTTATATATGTGATGTCATTATAATTATTTTTTTTATAGTGTTAAGTAAAAATTCCAAGGTATCACATTTACCATAAAATTATATAGAACTAGGGTGTTCTTAATTCAAATAAATTGAAAATTTCATTATAAAATGATTTTATAAAGATTATACCATTTATAAATTGTATGTTTGGGTGATTAGAAGGAATAGCTGGGCTGGCAAAAAAGTTGAAGTTAGTGCAAAAGAAAAAAAATTTAGCCACTAACCTTCAGGAAAAAAAAAATATATATATATATTTGTTTTTCTATGTTTGAATAAAAAGTTAGATGTTCCACTCTATTCGTACAATTTGTTAGATTCGCGCTATTTTCAATAATCGAGCTATTAGTTGATGAAAAACAAGGTAATGAAAAAACAAAAGAAAAAAAATTATGTTTAAACTTTAAACTGCGGTTACATTTAGAAAAGTAAAGTAAAGAAAGATGCACAAATGAAGAGAGCGATCATGATTTATACTTCAGTCGGTATTAAAATTTTGATTTTTACATTCAAATTCAAAATAACTGATTTAAGCAATTTAATTTGATCTATATATGAAAAGCTTATAGAACTAAATTTTTTAGATTATTTAGAAGCTTTTATAGAGGGATAAAAATATTTATGTGAGATGATGTATTTTTTTCTATTAAAATTAGATGCAAATTTCACAACTTCAAAATTTAATTTTCTATATGATTTCCATAAGTAGATTGAATTGAGCGAATTGATCGAAACGGCCGGTCCAATAGATTTGAATTTTGCTTTCCTATCTATGCATGGTGTCGTAATCTAGCTATATACAACAAGAATGAGAGAGTATTCGCGACGATAAAAATGACTATCTGCGAGGGTATATCGTCATAAAAGTGTTTTTTCTATTAGTGACGGTAGTATTCGCGACGCTATATTGACAGTATCGGTCGCGAATACTCCTCCCATTCTTGTATAGTTGTCTAGTTGATAAGTTATCCACTAATTAATTGGTTAACCTCTAAAAATCGGCACATGACTTGGCTTGCATCAAAATTTGAGGTTTTTTTTGTTTGCAAATATTACACCAATGGCTTGTAACAAAAAAATTCAACGGCAAACTTTATCGAGCTCGATTTATCGAGGGGTTAGAAGGTCTATATATTATAGCTTTTTTATTTAGTTTTTGTCTTTATTGGATTTCGTTTCTGCTCATGGTTCATGCGAGTGATACTGTAACTTTATTTTGCTTCATTTCTATTTTATTTTTGTTTTTGTTTGTATTGGTGATTATAAGGAGCTGTATTATGGGTAGCATTAATTACAATTACAAATGTGTTCCATCAACGTGCCAAGAACATAAATAGTAAATTACAGGCATAGACTTGTTGAATTACCTTCATAATGAAACGTGCGCACAAAATGTGTTGTGTCAGTACATTCATCTAACCAAGAATACATCACTGAGAACGTGCGCACAAATACCAAGTGCATTAATTTGTACTGACACATTTGTAATTCTTATTTATGTCCTGAGAAAACGTGCCAAGAACATAAATAGTCTCAATTTCAGCAAATTTAAAAAAAGCGTAGAAACTATAAAGTTAGTCCTTGCAAATTGCAATGAAAACATGAAAGAGCATTTTAATTTTATATGCTTTGACGATATATGTCCAGAGCCTTGTTCCTTACGAAAATGTTAGCTTCATGTGACTTCATGTTTTCAAAACATATATCGTCAAAGCATATAAAATTAGAATGCTATTTCATGTTTTCAAAACAATTTGCAAGGCCGTATATGTGACATCCACAGGATAAATAAATAAAAAATGTTAGGTTCATGTGACTTCATGTTACTCACGGCTGATGCTGAAGATTTTCTATCTGTCACTCCAGGTAGCGATAGCAGTAAGATCACCAGGGGATCACGTGACTTCATAAATGACATTATTGTGGCGATTGCGCTGTCACCTCCCATAAGGCAGCAAGCGGTGGGTGAAAAACGGGCGGGGATGGGTGTTGCGGGATCCTCTCGATTTATCGAGGGGTTAGAAGGTCTATATATTCTAGCTTTTTTATTTAGTTTTTGTCTTTATTGGATTTCGTTTCTGCTCATGGTTCATGCGAGTGATACCGTGACTTTATTTTGCTTCATTTCTATTTTATTTTTGTTTTTGTTTCTATCGGTGATTATAAGGAGCTGTATCACGGGTAACATTAATTACAATTACAAATGTGTTCCATCAACGTGCCAAGAACATAAATAGTAAATTACAGGCATAGACTTGTTGAATTACCTTCATAATGAAACGTGTGCACAAAATGTGTTGTGTCAGTACATTCATCTAACCAAGAACACATCACTGAGAACGTGCGCACAAATACCAAGTGCATTAATTTGTACTGACACATTTGTAATTCCTATTTATGTCATTGAGAAAACGTGCCAAGAACATAAATAATCTCAATTTCAGCAAATTTAAAAAAAGCGTAAAAACTATAAAGTCGGTCCTTGCAAATTGTAATGAAAACATGAAAGAGCATTCTAATTTTGACGATATATGTTAGCTTCATGTGACTTCATGTTTTCAAAACATATATCGTCAAAGCATATAAAATTAGAATGCTCTTTCATGTTTTCAAAACAATTTGCAAGTCAAAGTGAGAAGAGAGAAGAGAGAAGAATGCATATACTAAGTCAAAGTGAGGTGACAAGTCACATTTACACAGGGATAGTACGGTACTAATTAAAAGCTGACAGAGATAGATACATACAGAGAAGAGGGAAGAGAAAAGAATGCATATACCAAGTTGACAATTCAAAGTGTAACATTTACACAGGCATAGTACGGTCCTACTTAAAAGCTGACAGAGATAGATACATACAGAGAAGCGAGAAGAGAGAAGAGAGAAGAGAGAAGAATGCATATACCAAGTCAAAGTGAGGTGACAATTCTCACATTAATTTGTTGCCAGAAGGATGCATATACCAAGTCATTTTTTATTTTCTGATGAGAGAAATTTTTATCAAAGAAAGATATGTCACTAACTCTTAACAATATTTTTCTCAAAAAAAAAAACTCTTAACAATATCAGACGGCCCAATGAAGTTTGTCGTTGAATTTGCCGTTGAATTTTTTTGTTACAAGCCATTGGTGTAATATTTGCAAACAAAAAAAACCTCAAATTTTGATGCAAGCCAAGTCATGTGCCGATTTTTAGAGGTTAACCAATTAATTAGTGGATAACTTATCAACTAGACAACTATACAAGATTGAGAGGAGTATTCGCGACCGATACTGTCAATATACCGTCGCGAATACTATTGTCACTAATAGAAAAAACACTTTTATGACGGTATACCCTCGCATATAGTCACTTTTATCGTCGCGAATACTCTCTCATTCTTGTTGTATATAGCTAGATTACGACACCATGCATAGATAGGAAAGCAAAATTCAAATCTATTGGACCGGCCGTTTCGATCAATTCGCTAAATTCAATCTACTTATAGAAATCATATAGAAAATTAAATTTTGAAGTTGTGAAATTTGCATCTAATTTTAATAGAAAAAAAATACATCATCTCACATAAATATTTTTATCCCTCTATAAAAGCTTGTAAATAATCTAAAAAATTTAGTTTTATAAGCTTTCCATATATAGATCAAATTAAATTGCTTAAACCAGTTATTTTCAATTTGAATGTAAAAATCAAAATTTTAATACCGACTGAAAGTATCATCAGAATCTATTTCAAAGAAGAAGTCTGGATCTTTTTCTTACATTGTTTTGAAGTACTCGAGTGATTTCTTAACGTCCACATCAACAAGCTTTCTATTCTCTTTAGCAATCTCATTACTTAAATACTTCTTCGAAAAATGAACATTTTGTCTACCACCCTCCTCGATGATTGCCTCATAAATCTTTGCAGGAGCTACATTTTGGTTGCTCAAAATAGTAATACACTTCTTTTGGTCATCTCTAATATGCGCATGAGACTTAAGATATCTCTTCTTCGAAGGACTTTGGACCATCTCGTGGTTGTGCTCTTTTCTAAAAGTGCTTACCAACCATTTTCCATTTGATTGTAGACTTATGCTCATTAGTGCTTTGCAATCTGTCCTCCAAAATGAGATTGATTTTTGAGGCGTCTTCTCATTTGCCCCAACCCTCTCTTGTTTTTGACGTTTTGATAATCCTTCATTAGAGCAAACAAATCTTTGACTAATTATTTTTTTTCTCTCCTATCTGAGAATGGTACTTTTGTGTTTTTCGAATACTAAATCCAGTTTTGAATCCGTAGTTGTAAAATTTGTAAGTTGCATCAATACTATCAAGCTCCATGCCAACAAAGGGCTCAAAACATTGGTCCAACAGTTCCTCGATTTGTTCATTTTCAAGATAAGGTTCAACAAAGGACTCAAAACATTGGTCGAATGGTTCCTCGATTTGTTCAATTTCAGGATAAGGGTCAACAAGAAGCTCCTGTTCAAATCATATAAAGTAAATCAAATTTTAAATTTTAAATGATTATTTAAACAACATTTAGAGTTTCAGATTCAGTACCAATGAAACTTACCTTGATCTCTATATCTTCGTCTACATCTCCAACACAGACCAAGGACTCCTCAAATGGAATTATGCTACTTGAGGGCACATCAAATGACAATGCTCGTGCAACGTCCATTCTTCCTATATTATGCACAGATTTGGTTGCCACCATTCAAAGAGTGAGTAATTATAAGAAGAATAATACTAAACAAAGCAGCAAGGAGTATGCAAATTTGAATTTTTTTTTATCAAGCAAATAATATTAATCTAGCACTTCTCAAACACTTAAGGTAGATTTCATATAACTTCCATCCAAGATAAGAGGCATTTAAGCACACCTTACTGATCACAAGAACAAACAATTATAAAAAATACTAACTATCATAAAAATGATGTCAAATAAACCGGTGACACGGTACAAGCTACTAAATCCAAAGATTGAATTTGCTGATTTTTTTGTTGGTAAGACACAATGACTGATACCCTACCAGTACTGGTACGACACAAGTCAGAGAGAGAGAGAGAGAGAGAGGCCTTACTTGAGTTGAGAACATAGAGACCAACAATTTAAAGATTCGAGAATTAGGGTTTCTAAAATCGAGGTACAAGCTATTAGAATGACTGCCGAAGGAAATGAGAGGCAGCAACGAAGAGATCGCCTCACTGTCAGGAGAGTCGTTGGGAGAGCCGATGATGGTAGGAACGAACAAGGAGGGAAGTGGACACACGAATTTCTGGTTCCCGCTTCTCTTTGTAAAATTACGAGAGGCAAGGGAGAAAGAAGGTAACTCTGTTACGGACAGCTATTCTATGAATTCCCGTATGTTTCATTTTAATTTCATCATCAGCGACTTGAGTTTGCACGAGTCTTGAAGCCTATCTGATGGTCAAAAAAATCTCCTTTTTCAATATGTTTTCCGCATATTTCTTTTGAGATATGAATATCCCATCTTCAACTTGAACCACTTCTATACCTAAGAAGTATTTCATCAATCCAAGGTCACTCATTTCATAGGTATTCATCATGTCTCCTTTAAACATTTGCATCATTGCTTCACTGTTGCCTATGTAGATCAAATCATCAACATATAGAGCAACGATTAAAATGTGAGTACCTCGTTTCTTCACATAGAGAGTTGGTTCTGACTTGCTCTTCTCAAACTTGTTTTGTAGAAAATATTTGTCAATTTGACTATACCATGCTCTTGGAGCCTGTTTCAGTCCATAGAGCGCCTTCTTCGATTTGTAGATTTTCTTGTCTCCCCCTTGAGCTAAAAATCCTTCGGGTTGCTCAACAAAAATTTCTTCATTGAGTTCTCCATTTAAAAAGGCAGATTTGACATCTAGTTGATAGATGCGCCATTTTTGCTGTGCAGCTAGGGCTATGACCGTACGGATTGTTTCTAAATGTGCAACTGGTGCGTATGTCTCAAAGTAGTCGATTCCAAGTTTTTGCTTGAACCCCTTTGCAACGAGCCTTGCCTTAAACTTTTGAACTGAACCATCTGGATTCAACTTGGTCTTGTAAATCCATTTAACACCAATTACACTTCCATCAGTTGGTCTGTCCACTAACTCCCATGTATTATTTTTCTCAATCATCCCAATTTCTTGCTCCATGGCCTCTCTCCAATTTTCTTGGTGTTTCGCTTGCTCAAACGATTGTGGTTCAACCACCGAGAAATTGCATCTTTCTGTCCTTTCATATATTTCAGCCAAGGTTCTAACTCTACTCAGAGTAACTACTATTGTAACATCAGGATGCTGTGAACTGGAGCTAATGGGTTGCGAATTAGAGGCATTTGGTTGCAGTTTGTCTTCAAGTTGCGCAGCTGAACTGCTGCTGGGGTCTCGGCTGGGTGTGGTTTGTGGTGGTTGACTTGGATCTGCTACATTTTTTATGCTTTGGACATCTTGGTTTTGAAGTATGATGATTGGTGTTTGTTGACATGTGGGTACTTGGTTATTTTCCCAATTATAGACTTCTTTCTCATCAAAGATGACATCTCTACTAACAACCAATTTTTTCTTCTCAAGATTATACAATCTATACCCTTTGGTGCCATTCGAATATCCCATAAAAATACAGCGTTCACTTTTATCATCGAGTTTAGATCTATTTTCCTTTGGCACATGTGCATAGCATACTGAACTGAAAATTTCATAAACAAACCTTTGCGAATCTCATTCTGATAGTCACACTAACACATGTTTTTTTCATGAAGGATTTATTCGCCCAGCTAGGAAGCACTTCGCATGCCTTTTCGTAGCCCACATTCCCGATTGATGAACTTTTTTATTGAATTGACGGAAAGCAATGAAAATACGAAACTCTTCATATCGATCCAAGAGGACCATTTGATCCTGGATCCGAAGCAGGTTTTCGTAGGGGGTGACGACAGACGTCCCAACTTGTTGACCGAGTTAGTAAGTTCATGAAACTTTACTTAGGAGAATTGGAGCGTGAACCGAGGAGGTGACCGCTGCCGAAAGCGAGCCCGTCCCTCTCCACCTATCAAGATTGTGTTTCTTTGGAGCAGAATACAAGGTGCAGATGCGTAGAGCTAAATAAAAGCTTCAAAAAATTTCCCTTACTATTTGTTTACGAAATTCCACTGTTCTGTTGGTCATGACTACGGTTAGTTTCGTTTTTCTTTATTTATTGTTCTTTATCCAGCAAATGACTCCCAAATACCTCCACTTATAACTAGCAAAATAGAAAGCGTAAATTAGTAACTTAGATATGCCAAATTATTTTGGAATTGAGACAAGAAACTTTAGATTTTGTTTCAGAATCAAGTTGAGAAGGGTAGAGGAGTTTAGTTGGCGACTGGCGAGGGGCAACTCAAAAACAGAAAATGAATTGAAGTTCTGCTGGGGAGTAGATCAACCTTATCATGTAGGAGTAGGAGCCAGCTAATACCTCTATCAGTCTAACCGCGCTCGCAAGGAAACTAGCGTTGCAAGTAATTCCAGGTCAGGAAGGACAGAGAATTGAATAAAGGGGAATAGGAAGTTGCATGACTTGTCGAAAAGAGTAAGTTTTTGTTCCGCTTTCTCATCGTCAAAACCTAAAAAACCAAGAGCAATATAACGAAAATTGCAAGTGCAGGCTACGCCCTCATGTCCAAACGTGCATGCAATAGAAATGGTACCAGCTAACCAACACAATGTCCCCCGAGCTAACTCTCGATTAGAGCGGACCTCCTTCAGAGTTATGAACTCCCTGTGCAAAGTTACGGAAAAAAGGGAATATATATGCATGTCTTTCAGAATTCTTCATAGTTACAGTGGAAAATTAAATTATTTAAGTTGAGAAACCGAAAGATTGGATAAACTTAATTATTACTGCCGGCTCAATTCCGTCGCAGTGCCGTAGGACGTAGCGATGAGCCTGATTCAAAGAAGTGATGTCCAACTTCACGACCTCAACTTTGCCCAGTATGCTCCCCGCAGTACCGTGCAAATATGAAGTTTGCATGTCAGCTAGCTAGCGAGTTGGAATTGCACTTGGGCCTATCCAATCTTATGAAAACACCTAGATACCTTGAACAAAACGTAAGGCACTCATCTGCCACGTATCCCTCGGCAATCGACCCAGGCACCTTTTCTTCACTAGCACAAACCACCTGTGAAATAGGGGAAAGTTTTGAAAGAGATGAGTGGCTCGTGTTCGTGTGAGCAATGTAGAGATCCTAGAAAAAAACATATTGATGTAAATTTTCATCCCATAATATCTTTCCAATGTGTACATCCATCTGGTTTGGACTGGTCCACCGAGCTAATTCACCTCATTGACTAGGTTCACTATTATAATACTATGATATTGGAAATTTTTTAGTTTCAATTCAAACCGTCTGATCGGAATTTTGGACTTGTAATGCTATGATATTTTATTCTGGTCTTTGATCAGAGGGAGAATTTTAATTTTTTTTTTCATTTTAATGCCACCGTAAGAGAACCTTCACTACCAAGCAATGTGTTATGTGCCCGTACTGTACAAGAAGAAAAAAAAGGGAAATAAAACCCTTTCCCACAGAAACAAATCAGAGCAAAATATAAGCAGTGTCCTTTGTCTAGCTGGCACAGTTGCACGCAATAAATTAAACTATTAAATATCTTCCTTGTAGCTGAAGTAATAATCAAAATGTGTTATTTTATTTTTCTGAAGAAGATATTTTAAAATAAATTAATTCCCAGAGCTGAACGCGTGGCGACTGATTTTATTTTATTTTATATTTGGTTCGGTCAAACCCCTCCATTACTTGCAACAAAATGGAATTGTCCATTTCAATTAGATTCAATTGAACCACATCAGTCATTACCATGAAAAATAAACATCGGATGTGATTTAATTATATGACAGCATTTTTTTACTATTAAATTAATCAAGAGCTTGAAAATTTGAGTTTGTTTTAACCAGATATTGTCCTTGTTATTTTTTACCAACTCTTAACAATGTCTATCAAAATAAATCAAAATATTGTCTTTTTGCCTGCACTTAAAAAAATTAATAATATCTAATAATTATATATAGATATTATAGTTTTAGATTCTTACTTATTAGAATTTTATATCGGCATTGAAGATAATCTTTCTAATTTTATATCGGCATTTAAGCTAATAAGCTAAGTTTGTAAAAAAAAAAAAAAAAAAATTATGACTACTAATTTTTTTTTTGACAGTAAATAACCATGTTAACAATCTTTTAATTAGAAAGATGTTCGGATGATACATTATTTGATGCCTTTAAAGAAAAAATAGAGTCGGGAGCAGCTCGATGAGTATCAAATCAAATTTGATCCGATATTAAATCGTAGTCGTTCGATTTTCATCAAAGTTTGGACACACTAAATTAACATGAGTCATAAAATAGCTCATGATATTAAATTTAATTCGATGTTTATCAGGCTGCCTGTGATTGTCTCAAAATAAATATAAAACCCATCAAATGGTTATGACAACACCATTTTCATCAAAACCGGAGAGAATTCAAATCTCGTATTTGAATTTTAAAATTTCTTTGTACGACGTGGTCTTCTAGAAAATGATATTTTTCTTTTTGCATTTGAATATAACAAATTGGCACTGAATTCTCATACTTCTTGCTTTCTATTTCTATTTAATGTGTATCATAGTTTAAGCATTTAATTAACTAGTCAGACATTTTCCTAAGAACCAATCAACCAATCATATTTGGTCTCTGCTGTCATTTAAAAACAAAACAAAAAAAGTGAGGCTACGCCGCTACGGTGCTACCATATTGCACATCGATATGAAATGTGGATTAATATTTTTCATTTTTTTAAGTTTAAACAGTTAATCTGAATCGCTTTGCTATTACACCGTACATTGATATGAATTGTGAATTTATATTATCATTTTCAAAGTTTAACCAGCTAATCTGAACGAATCAATACGATTATGTACTTGAATGTCAAATTTTATATTCTTTTAAATTTTTTTTATTATTTTCTAAGATAAATTAAAAAGGTGCTTAATCTAATAATTACAGACAATTTGAAAGCAGTGATTTCCTATCTAACTGAAAATTAGTAAAAAAGTTTGAAAATATATATAATTGGCCTTCAAATACATTACGGATCAACTATTTGAATTTTAAAAATAAAGATAAAAATTCATAATAAAAATTAACATGCACTATGCATAATATCATAGCCTCACTAAAAAAAATAATAATAAACATACTACTTTAGATTTTCCCAATCAACAAATTTTTTGTTTTATTAATCTTCTCCAACAACACGCATACTAAATAAAAAAAAAACTCATAATATGAAATCGGAAATAAACTATCCAAAAATTTCATCTCAGCTATCACTGTTTTTCGCCCCATTTAAAAAAAGAGAGGATAATTTCATGCATGTTCCTCAAAAATCTCAAAATTATGTTTTACGATTTCCCCTTTAAAATTAATAATATTATATTTATCCTTCTAAATTTTGAAATTTGCAAATTTATCTAATTTATTGGTTTTCTATTAAAACTCATTTTAAATTTATAAAGTAGCAATTTTACTTTTTATTAAAAAAAAATATGTAGCATGTTTAAGAGAAATATTATGATTTTTAATTGGTCAGTTGTGAAAACAAATGATTAATTTTCTTACTTGTGGTGCATAAACAAGTATATGCCTAAATGTCACCATGTACACATCACCACGTGTAGAAAAATAAATAATTTGTCCTTGAAAACCAATTAGTTAGAAAATAAAATATTTCTTTAAACATACTACATATTTTTTATTTTTCTTAATAAAGAGTAAAACATATACCTTATAAACTTAAAGATGAGTTTTAATACAAAGGCCAAATAAATGTTGTAGATTTGTAAGTTTTTCAAATTTACAAGGATAAATATGATCTTTATGAATTTTATAAGAAAAATAAGTAATTTCGAGATTTTTGAGGGTATACATAAAAAAGAGCACAAATTTCCCACCCTTTTATCCTATAAATACATCTTACCTTCTTCCCCAAGCGATTGAATCTCTTACATAATCTTACTCTCTGAACAAACAAACAAACAAACAAACACCTAGAGATCCCCAAATTGTACCAGTTGATAATGGCAACCATGGCGAAAAGCACCAGTTCTAGCACCGTTAGCACCTCTGAATCCATGTCATCTGTCTTCTCCTCTTGTAGAATTCTCGATTTTGCTGATTTCGAAGAGGAATTTTCAGGATCTGACATGAGATTCTTCGTACAAAGCAAAGACGAACACACAAACCACCACATTCTTGATACTTGTTTCTTGTGCAAGAATAAAATTCCAAAAAATCAAGAGATTTATATGTACAGGTCAGTGTTATCGTTTTTTTTTTTACGATTGTAAATTATATCATGGGAAATTCTCTTCTAACATTTACCTTTTGTAATTTTTGTGCAGAGGAGAATTTCCATTTTGTAGCAATGAGTGCAGAATGGAGCAGATTGAAATGGATTTAGCTCTTCAACGCCTCCATCAAACTCAGAAGCAAAATTTGGTACCAGAAAATCAGAATAAATGTTCAACGGATATGGATTTGTGCACTGAGAGCGGGTACCAGAATTTCGGATATAGCATTGTTAATTATGTTATTTCCCTTGTTGTTGGTTAAAAATTTAAAATAATAAAATTAGCAAAATTTAGGAAAATGTATATACATTTTTTTTAGGGAGAGCTTTTGCCATGTTTTGGGTCGGTGATTTCTCCATTTGTATTAGAGTTTTTTTTTTTCTTCTTTTCGAATCGATTTTTTGTAATTAACAAAAAAATGTGAATAAATAAATGAAAAAGTTTGTAGGTAGTAATGTAAATGTGTAGATCCAGACATGATTCTAAATTTTACCAATATTTTTTATTTATGTTCTTATTTCCATAAGGCAAATTATTATATACTCTTATTTATTCAAAAGGAAAATATCATTGCTTTCAATAATTTGAAAAAATAAAGGGTTGAAAAAAGTTAGTCGCTTGATATTCATCGAAACAAAATAAAATGATGTAATTCGATGTACATATAGATAAAAACAAAGGAAGGAAGAATTTATGGATTATAAATTGACTTAAAAATCATTAAAATATGGCATTTAATTTTGAAAGGCAACACTTGGAGTGTGATATATATTATGAATCTGTTTGATGTGTTTTAGAATATCTAAGAAAAATGAGGTATGGTTAGATCATTTTCTTCTTCGATTTTCAAAATATTTTCTCAAAATTTTGTAATAGAAAATACAAGAAATATTTATCCTAATAAAGTATTAATTCTTAGAATTATCTTTTCCCACACATCAAATACAGATGCAGATATATTTCCTGACGGCTACTAATTCATGTATGGTTTTTAGTTTTTAGTTTTTAAGTGATATTTCGGATTTTTCAAGTCCGGAAATTAAAAATCCCTTAATTTGGGCTTTGAAGTATAACGTAAAACTTTGTTACAAACCCAATTAATTTTAAATCTAATAATTCAATTACTCGTGTTTTATCATTTATCAAGATTAATAATACATTTTGACAAATATAATGATAATTACTGATCAATTTGTGTTACTTAATGTATATATATTTTTAACTAGTAAATTTGTTATGAAAATATTAGTGTTCTAAATAGCTAGCTATAGCGGCGTTATAGCTACGCTATAGCTTTTCCGGACCATAAACGCTAAGCTATGAGATAAAATTGCGCTAACTCAGCTACGACCTCTATAGCTATAATAGCTGACCGCTATTACCGCTATATGAGACCCGCTATAGCTATCGCTATGCTACATGGATTTTTTTTTGCAATTTATATGGACTTCTGTACTTCTATTCTTATTTCTAATGCTACATTGTCTTCTACGATAAGTATACTAAACCAAACTATATGCTTTCATTTTTATTTGTGATTTATTGTATCATTCTATATCGAAAAATATTTAAATACTAATTCTTTATTTTGATTACTCTTTTTATAATATTCATTTGTAAAATTATTATCGTTCGTTTTAATTGAAAGTTGTTTTTGATTATTATTATAATATATAATTTTTTTAAATATGTATATTGACTTCATTTACCTTATAAAATTAATTGCTCTTTGTCTATTATAATATGTAATACTATGAAGTATAAACTATTAAATAATGTTACTTATTAGATTTTTTTTTCCTTCTTATTTGCGTAATTGATAAAAAATATAGACTTAGATTAGTTGTCATTTAGTTGTTACATCAATTCTCTAATATTGATTATATTGATAATTAGTAGAAATATATAATATAAAGTTTGAAAAGAGAAAATCGCTATGTATGATAGCTTCCGCTATAGCTACGCTATTCGCAATAGCTTTTTTTTTTATCTCCCCGCTATGCCGCTATAATCGCTATTTAGAACCTTGAAAAATATCATATAATTAATTTCCACAAATATATAATGTTTATATCTAATTATAAAACATGTAATATTTTTTTACTATCTGAAGTATATTCATATTCGTATCTATATCGATTTAGTATATAATCCGTATCATTATTCATTTAATATTCGATATGTATCCGTATCCAAATCAGTATCCAAAATTAAAAATAAATACAGATAAGATTTAACTATTATTCGTCAGTATCCAATACAATTACACCCTTGGGCCGCAAAATGATGGCCATTTTTTTCCATATTTCTCATATTGGAAATTTATAATTAAGTACTAGTAATTACTAACCTATTGAAAAAACTCCAACGAGAAAAGTAGTCTAATAATCTCTAATTTTGAAATTCCTTGGACCATCTCAGCAGGAGAAAAAATTCCAGTTGCAAATTCAAATGCACAGATTGCTTTTCATTTGCATGCTGTTTTATCTTGCATCTTTTCCCAACCTATCTGGAGAACCTACTAACAATTTCAAAATATACAACCTACAAATTTAACACACAGAAAAAAAAAAAATGCTAAGTAGTGGATGAACTAGGGCCCGGGTCAGGGGCCAGTCGCCACCTAAGCTTGCCGGCTGCCACCCTCATGGCCCCCTCCATCAAAGTCTCTTTATTTGACACATCAGCACCATTGACCTGTGCTGCCTCCCCAGAATTTGGTATTTGGTTGGCACCCTCTTGCGGGATCGGCTGTGGCCGGGTTGTGAAACCGCCTTCGGATTGCACCGTTTGCTGTTCTGGTGGTACATTAGAAGCGACAGGCGGCGACTGCCCAGATGCTGTGCCATTTATCTGTTGAGATGGCATGTGAGTTCCTGGCTGTGACTGCTGAGGCCGTGGTCTCCTCTGTAATATTGCAAAAAAAAATATAGAAGTCGAAATAATTAATAGTTGTACTTTCTACATAGTTTAACATGCTAAAAACCAAATTTAAAGAGAGAGTTTCTTCAAAATATATACAAATTAAGGAGTCTAGTCACTATGACATCAGTGTTATTTCAACCGAATGAGCTTCAAATAATGAATCCAAACCATTCAAACTGATCTACTTCACAAGTAATGCATTTACATAAAAAATTTGTAAATTTCAAATTCATTTAGTATGAAATCAAGTGGTAAAAAAATGATGAAAAAATGAAAAGATTAAAATTAACTTAAAAATCTTCTTTTTGACCGCTTGAATTCATACGAAATGAATTTGAAACATTTATAAATTTGCATGTAAATGCATCACTTATAAGATAGATCGGTTTGAACGGTTTGGATTCGTTGTTTAAAGCCTATTTGATGAATTTTGAAGCAAGTGTCATTAGGGTTCAAATTTGATCTTGCAAAATCATGCCAAAACTTTCACCTTTATTGCAAAGAACAAGCATCATTATGTCACATTGCAATTCAATCCTCCTTATCATTTCTAATGGGAAAATGCATGGTGTTACTTTTCCAGTTTTGCCCCTATTCCCTTGAAGGCATCAATTTTTTGCTTTAGATTCAAGATTGACCAAACCAAACTCAATGGTCATGGGGAATTCTTGAATTTTTTTTTTTTTTGACAATTTTGAATCACTCCCATTGACATCATGATATTCTTCAAGGAGGCATAAACCTCACTACCAGCGTACCTTTTACCCTGTAATTTTAGTACACTGACTATACTCTCATTATCCATTACAAATACATTGTTTTCACCATCTATGTAGTTTCAAAAGGTTCAGAGGTTTTATTATTGGAGTAAGGCTATGGTACCATGCATAGCGCAGACTGGTGTGTACCATGGATCAATATCTCCATTTTCAAAATCCAAACAGTCAATTTGAACCGTTCAACAGGATCTCCATATGAAAATGTATTTGTAGATCAAATTTAACATTTTTTACTATTTTTTTATAGGTAGAAAATCACTGCAAATAGTAAAAAAAAAAAAATCTAACAAAATGCAAAAATTCTACTACTAGAATATAGAAACATATCTCTTACCCGAATAGTACGAGATCCACTTGATGTGTTAGACTGGGATGCCACATACTCTAACACCTCATAAACTCTACTTTGACCATAATTTGCGAGCCTATGGAAAAAGAGGGATGCAACGTCAGAAACACGAGTATGCAACTCGAGTAGGTGCCGGTCAATCTGGGTCTCATGTCTTGACAGGTACGGCCGAAAGAACGTATCATACACATATGTAGTACCCTGCAATTATAAAGCACTTGACATCTCTATTACAATATCACACTGATTTGGTGTGCTACCATGAATGATAGTAGATTATAATTGAGGACATGAATACAGAATAAAGCCAGATTGAGGCTTAATAAATAAAGATTACTTGATTTAAGTTGTTGCTTAAATGATATATATTACTTCTAAAATTGTACCAAAATATTTAGGAATTAGGATACACCACTGGGCACTGGCCGTTAAAGAAAATTACCTTTGTCTTGGGATACCAGAGGTAAACAATTAATGCCAGCTTTGCTTCGCTATACATTGGTAACCTAGAGAGAGAGAGAGAGAGAGTCAGTCCCAAGAGCATTTATAAAGTATGTTAAACAACTTTAAAAACAAATATTATTATAAAATGTTACCATGAAACAAAATTATCAGCAACCCTCTCGAAGACTGTTAAAATGGCAATCAATATCCTACAAAGTAAAAAATAAAAGCTGATAGTAAGTTAATGAACAAAAAAAATAAAAAAATCATAAAAATTAGAGAAACAATGAGTAAGACGTACCAATATTGGCACCAAAACCGCAATTGATCAATCTCCGCCTTTAATTCAAGTGTCTTATAGCAATCATAAGCTGGATAGATGTAGCCCAAAACCAATCTGTCCACATTGCAAAAACAATTTATCGATTTTGTTACATTGAAATAATGACCTATATATATGCACTTGCAACAATAGAACCTCCTAATGTTGTGTAAAACATGTAAAATAAGCCACATCCTATGTTAAAAGAAAATAAAATTAATATTTGGAATGGTCCCTGCTGACCCATTAGGCAGTAAACTAAAGACTCTAAATAGTTGCTTTCTCTGAATTTTATCAAGATCAGAGCGAGAAAAGAATAATAAAAATCAAGAGCTTTTTGATTCCTTACATTAGAGGCCTTGTTAGAAATGCTAATACCATATCTGCTAACTTTTGTAATAGAGTTTGCACAAATGAGAAGGCAGTTGAGCCCTAAAAAGAACAAATATAAGAAAGAACGATTAATAAACTCCAACAAACAAAATTATCATGAAGTTCATAATTAATTATTTTGGCCAGAACTTTAATAAAACTTCAACAAATCTATATCAAATCTGTATGCCTAAATAATAGCAAAGAAAATATTGGCCAATTAATGAATCGATCAATTGTATTTAATTGTCCATAAGCTAAACAATTAGTCGCATAATTACACATAATTAAGCCCAAATTTGACAATTGTGCCAACCAATTGTGCAATATACTCAATTTATCTACTTAATATCAAGTTACCACATTAAATGTGCATTAAACTAGGAGGAACCAAGAAGTCATAACCAAGCAAGCATATTTCGGACCGAACTGTACTAAACTAAACACCTACTGGTAGTCTGGTACATGCAATACAAAATTTCTTCCTGTAAAATTATAATCAACTGTTTCTATACCAGAAATTGTGAAAATTTCTTCAACAGGTAACAAAATGAAAGATTGTTACAAACCCGTAATTTTACACCGGAGCTACGGTGAAGTATCAAAATTAAGGCAATCAAAATTGACAAAATTGTATTGCGTAATCATCAAAATTCATAACAGAAAGGAGATATATGTTCCAATACCGTGAATTTCTGCTTTCCCTTGACACAAGCGACTCTAGAGGGAGAGAGAGAGGGAGGAGAGAGGAATTAGGAAACTTCAGAAGTTGGGATAGGTTTTCACGAATTCGTATCCTCTGAGATATCTCAAACTTTGCGTGACTTTATGGTAAATCCCAACCGTTTAAATACGTTCTACACGAATCTCAAAGCACCCATAATTCCGACCCCCTACATCACCCCGAATAGGCACCGGACACGTCGGTCACGCAAAAGTTGAGATATCTCAGAGGATACGCACCCGTTTTTCACTTGAACCGCCGCTTGAAATATGATCCTCTGTGGCATTTTGGTGTTATCAGTCGAGTCCATATCCTCTGCATTAACTCAGATCTTATCTTTATAATCTTCACCGTCCGATCAGAATCCGGATCAATTCGGACCACACCTGCTAATTTTCCTTGAATTATACCTTCTTTTGTTTAATTGGGCCTTATGCTTGCTTAGTTTTCTAAACGGGCCTAACAAACTTTTAAGATGGGCTGAACAAAATGTCAATAAATGTTTCATGGCCCATATGCGAATTCGTTCATTTTCCTACTCGCAAGTGAACCAATAGTGATTAAGGATAGCCCTTTTTCATGTCGAAGGCTGCGCATTCGAAATTCAAATGAGAAGTTTTCTAATATTGAAATAAGAAAGTTGTTGAAAGGGGAGGTAACCTAATTGGTTAAAAAAATGTTTTAGAGTTGTTGTACTCAAAGGTTAAGAATTTGATTTTTTTTTTCACGACTTTACAGCTTCTGTAAAGGTTTTCAAAAAAAAAAAGAAATAAGAAAGTTGTTTATGAAATTCAAATAAGAAGTTTTCTATTAAAATTGAAATTTGAAATATCCGAAATTTTTATTTATGTCTAAAAAAATTAATTAATTTTAAAAACTACCCCCAATCTGCTGGATTTCAACAATGGTGGTGCTCAAATCTCGACAGATCTAACGGTCCATACAAACATCAGACTATATTTGGTATGATATTCATCTAACAGCCTTCGCTCATATTTTTTTATGATTGAAAGACAGTTAAAACCAACTAATTGAAGGAAATAAATATGTTGTTATTTTTTGAGAATAACATAAACTTAAACCTGTTATTCTGATTCTAACTGTGGTGTTCAAACTTTTCTATGTGTGACTCTCAACGAAGTTTTTTATGAAAACTCACAGTTAGAATCAGAATAGCAGGTTTACGTTATTCCCAAGAAATAACAACAAATTTATTTCCCTAATTGAATGCATTTTGCATTCTTTTAGAAAACGAAGGATTTCAGGGTATATATTTTGATAGAGCAAATTTTAATTCATAAATGACAGAAATCATATACAAATTAAAAACAACTCTATCAAAATGTGTACCCGGATTTCATGCCTTCTGCTTTTAATATCCAATTGGAAACTCCTTGATCAAAATTTGTGACTCTCAAAGGAAAAATGAGGTCCATCATAGATTGGTGATGGACCACAATTCCTAAGCGGTTGCTTGTTTTGTGTGGAGCATTTTCTTATATTGATGCTTGGTAGGTGTTCAAATATTCCCAACTTTTTTTTTTTTTTTTTTTTTACTTTCGTTCCCTTCTTATTTCCTCTAAATTCATTTTGGATGGAGGACAATGGAAAAAATAGAAAGAAAATAAAATATTATATAAATTAAAACAATTTTAACTAGAGTAGAACTCTAGTGTTTTTAAGCTCATCAAACTTTTGGTTGAACTTTAACTCAGATTTTCATTGAATTGGCTTTAAATGATAATTCAAACTGCTTAAAACAGATCTACTTCACAAATAAATGAATAATGCATTTACTACAAAATTTATTAATTTTTGAATTAATTTTGTATAAACTACACGGTAAAAAAATATGAAAAATAGACATAATAAAATTAACTTATGGACATCTTCTTTTTATTGCTTGACTTATACTAAAATAAATTTGACATACAATAGCATCACTCGTAAAGTAGATCAGTTTTAAAATTTTGCATCTGTCATTTGAAGTCAATCAGAAAGGTTTTGAAGTTAAGCTTACTGTAGTTCTACTCGTTTCAACATAATGTTAAAATTAGATTACTTTCTCAACTTTTTTTTAAAACCAAAAACTTATGTTTTGTTACAATTTTAATTGTAGAAAATTATAAGAATGACTAATCTTGTAATATTACTAAATTAAAATCCGTCCACAAATAACACATCAACTTACAATTAATTTATTATTAGAATTATAGGGATGAAAAATTTAGAATTGCCAAATTACATTTTTAATTGAAATAAATTGAATTGTGATGATGAAAATGATTGAGAAATAAATAATTGATAAAGACGTTGATTTGGCAAAAGCATTTTTTTTTTCTAAATTGCAAAAATAAAAATATTTTTATACCTAAAAAGTAAGGTTCTAAATAGCGATTATAACATTATAGCTTTTAAGATCTGAAAAAAATATAGAGCAAACATAGCTAGCTATTTAAAATCATTATAAAAGAAAAGTTATTAATAGCGTTGTAGCTTTTGAAGTCTAAAAAATTACAGCGCAACTATTGCGTAGCTATAGATATTTAGAACGCTGCAAAAAGATAATATATTCAAACATAAAAAAAAAAAAAAACAATTCTAAAATGTCTGCATTCATTGGGAATCAAAGCAAGTTGACACTGATGGCTACAAAATGATATTGCCGAAAGCAACAAAGAATCTAGTAAAAAAAAAAAAAAAACCTAAACAATGATGAGCACACAAAAACAAATCTTTTAAGGGAATAAATCAAGCTATATAGATTCTTGAAAGAGACGAAAGAGAAGGAAAATAAATGACATAGGTGTTACTGTTATGCTATGTATGGAATCCAACTGGCTCACAAGTTCTCTCTAATCATAGTGCATAATTTTGCCAAATTTGATTCTGCTTTCTGGTATGAACAACTGTGAAAAGAATATTATGTATGAAGTATTTTTGAAACACAGAATCGGAGGCGGTTCGACAGATATTGGATCAAATTCGATATGATGTTGGATCATAACTATCCGATTAGCATCAAAATTCGCACAGACGGTCTGACTGGATATCATATTGAATTTGATTCGATAAATTTATTATTCTGTGACTATTATACAGTACAAAGAATATCTTTCAATTTTGACAATTTTACAACATCAAATGAATTTAAATTGAAGAAAATATCGATAGAGATGCACGATGATCTGTAAACTAATAATTTTTTATTATTTGAATTGATGTTATATATTTTCCTCTTTTATAACTAAATAACACATGCATTGAAAGTACATTAAACATAAATGTAAATTTCTGCATGTAATTAGATCCAACAATCCACTGTGAGTATCTAATCAACACTTGATTTGATTTACGTTATTATGTCGTGATAAAGTTAAGTTATTACATGTTTTGCTTTCATTTAAATGACATAAATGGTCACATCATAATCTGTGATCGAACATGATGTGGTTAGTCACGACTGGTCATGTATAATTACTTTGGTTACGTTTAACTATTTTTTTTTTAAATTAAGTTTGTTTAAAAAAAAATCAGAAAAATATTCAAAAATTTAGAGAAAGAAATAATGTGTAAAATAATAATTTTATTATTTAAATGACTATTTGAGCTAAATAATGACATAAATTTTATATTCTTTTGATCACATCACATATTATATTTACTCATGTATCTTGTTGTGTTAATTTCTTTTATAAAACGATTACAATACGCAAAGAGCGAATAACATCACGTGACCAACACACATACGGTATCGTATTGTGCCAAAATTATATCGTGACGTGATGTATCCGATAACAACGTGACTTTAATATTCGCATTGAATCACAAAACATTTGAAAATTAGGAGCAAAGGCATTTGGAATACCGTGTATTCCAAAAGGACATTTTAACCCGTTTGGCCTCGATGGAATAAGATTTTGCTAAGAAAAAAAAATTGATGCGCACTGAAACTGACGGACAAGATCAAATCAGCAGTCCAGTCCTTCAGGATCGACGGTCTAAATCTCCTCCAGTTCTCCAGCTAAATCTACCGGTCCCGCCTTGTAAATCTAACGCGCTTTCTCTTCCGATTTCGCTGCGGCATTTCAGTGTGCAACCGAAATGTTGCGAGTTAATTTGTGCAGTTTTTCAAACTTCCATAGGTCGCTACATGGAACACTACAGATTACCCGCCACTCCAAAATTGCCAGAAAAATTATAACAAATCAAAACCGCTAGATCCTTCACAGATCTTGATGTGATCTAACATTTCGGGGTAAATATTTTAACAGAGTACTTTTGGCTTCAAGCAGCGTATTAATCATATACATCGCTGTTTTTATTATAAAGTCCGTGTGCTGTATGAAGCCAAAACTGATCTGTTAAAATCTTTACCCATATTTCGACATAAATCTACATAAATCAGCAGGTCTTGGTCTCCTGATCCTCCGATTAATTATTGATTGAAAAGATAATATTTTTAATTCAAATATTTTTCTCTCTCAAGGAACCAATTTGTGGGGCCGGAACGTAAAGTGGTTCACACATTGCACAATGCCTTTGCTAGATATGCTCCTCTTGCAGCCAACCAATTTTTTTTTTGTCGAATCAATTATATGGGTCCCACGTGGCAACAACTTTTTGCTCCGTTCAATTCATTGGTGAAATGGAGATGTCCTGGCTGGCTCACATAAAAAAATAATGAAATGGTAGAAATAAAATAAATAAATTAGATTTATTACAATGAAATGATAAAATTTAGTTATGTTTATAATTGGTATGTTATATTTTAAGTGCTCGTAATTTTATATAAAATAAGGCAAAGGTTGAGTTTGCCTTCTAGTTCTCCATTTAGAGGTAGAAATGGAGAGAACCCGTGGGTGATTCTACTTTCTCTTAGCAAAATAAAATGCAAACACTGCTCCAATGATGATTTCACCACGCCGCTTCTTTTCCCAACAATAATATAAGGGGAATTTAATGTATATCCCTCAAAAACCTTGAAATTACATTTTGTTTCCTCTAAAATTCATAATATCATATTTAACCATTTAAATTTAAAAAAAAATCACAAATATCCCAATTTATTTATTTTTATATTAAAACCCATTTCAAATTTATACACTACAAATTTTTCTCTTTATTAAAATATAAAAAAAATATTCAGTCTATATAATAAATGTTCATTTTCCCACTTGTGATGCATGTGCAAGTGTATACCTAAATATCATTGTATATGTGTCAAAAGTAGAGAAGTGAATATTTTGCTGTCACAAATTGACTAATTAAGTCTTTTACACATGATACATATTTTTATTTTTTAATAAAAACTAAAAGGACAAAATTTGAGAAATGAGTTTTTGAAATTTAGAAGGGTAAATATGATATTATGAATTTTAGAACAGGCATGTAATTTAGGGATGTACATGAAATTCCCGAATAATATAACAGCAACAGATGTCCTCTAATATTACGACACGTGTCCCCATCCAAAAGCCCACTCTTGCTGCACACTGTTTGCTGTTTCGGTCAATTTCCTCTCCTCTCTCTCTCTCTATATATAAACCCCATCTCTCCCCTCTCCAGCCCCAACAAGTCTCGCCAAGATAAGAACAAATCTTCTAAAACAGAGACCAAGAAAAGTCAAAAATGGCAAACCCTAAGGTTTACTTCGACATGACCGTGGGTGGAGCCCCCGCTGGTCGGATCGTGATGGAGTTGTACGCCGACGTGGTCCCCCGCACAGCAGAGAATTTCAGAGCTCTCTGCACCGGTGAGAAAGGCGTCGGAAAATCCGGCAAGCCCCTTCACTACAAGGGATCATCGTTTCACCGTGTGATCCCTGGTTTCATGTGTCAAGGAGGTGATTTCACTCGCGGTAATGGCACCGGTGGTGAATCCATTTACGGCGAAAAATTTGCTGATGAAAGGTTTGTTTCTGATTTGATTTCTCTCTTCACAATTTACCAAATCGCCCAAAAAAAGTATGATATATGTAACAATTGTGCCAATTTGACATGAACACAGATTTGTAAAGAAGCACACAGGGCCAGGAATCCTGTCAATGGCAAATGCGGGGCCAAACACAAACGGATCGCAATTTTTCGTCTGCACAGCAGAAACACCATGGCTAGATGGGAAGCATGTAGTATTCGGCCAAGTTGTCGAAGGATTAGACGTTGTCAAGAACATTGAAAGCGTCGGATCTCGTAGCGGTACCACTTCCAGGCCCGTTGTTATTGCCAATTGTGGTCAATTATCCTAGATCAAAACCAATTTTGATTGGATTTGTGATAAAAATAAATTAAGGGGTTTGCTGGTAATTTTTCAGTTATCTATAATATTCGGTACTCTGAGGTTTGGCTTGTTCTTTGCTTTGCTTGGAGGTGAATCCAATTATGTTGTAATCCCATGGAGTATTTCATTTTTATCTACTTAAATTAAGTCGGATTATTAATTACTCAGCGTGTTCCTTAATTATTATCTTATATTTTTGCTCTTACATTGGTAACAGAAAAGTGATGCAGGAAAGAAATTGAAATTAATTAGATCACAAGATTCTATATTGTAAGGCTTGGGTGCTATGGATAGCATAAGGCCATCCGTGCTATGGTAACAAAAATGTATTGTATAAACTTCAAATTTCGATTTAAGTAGCTCAATAAATTAGTTATATAATGAACTTGTAGAATACCAATTATTTACTATTTTTTATAATTTATAAAAGATGGCAAATAATAGCCTAAAATATTGATAATTTTCTTTTATTTTTAAGTTATTTTTTGCCATCTATCATAAATCATAAAAAATAGTAAAAAAAAAAAAATCAAAAATAGAATAAACCGGTATCCTACAAGTTCATTATATAGCTAATTTATTGAGCTACTTAAATCGAAGTTTGAATTTTATGCAATAGATTTTTAAGACCGTACCACATATGGCCTTATGCCATCCATAGCACCCAAAACTTACTCAATTCTATATATATCTTGATATAATCAGATTTTTAAATTTTTTGCATGAGTTAATTATTAAACTAAATTTTAGTTTATTTTTGGCATTAGTTAATTATGTCATTGTTTGTAATTGCATTGTAACTTGTGCTTAATCATTCTGCTAAGAAGAATTTGTATGAATAGCAGTATTCATCTAATATTATACTTTTACTATTCAAATAGAATTATTCTAGCCATATTTTTTTATTTTATTTGCCACACAAGTCCTAAATGTTGTGTAAAAAAAAAAGATTAAGGTCGAATTGGTCATTTACATAAAAATAATTGTAGCAGCTTGTGGTACCAAAAGATTACGGAATTAAAATCCATATCAATCTTACATGGTCAATCTTCCCTGTGTCAATATTGAAATGTTGTAAATGTAATACTACTTTTCAAAAGCAATAGAATTTTGTCAAAAGAAGAATTAATTCACTTTTATACGAAAAATTAATATTTTTTTACAGATAAGAGTTTCATTAACTATGACTCTTATACAAAAATTAAAACGCTGTCTTTATTTAATTTAAAAGTAATTGTTATAAATATACTTCTATGTTTTAAATGTAATAATATTTTGTAATGAAAAAAATAATTCACTATTATATGAAAATTAATCCCTTCTTTGATACATATAAGGGTTTTTGTCAAGTCCGACATATTTTTGAATGCCTCTTGTAAATGTAGTGCTACATTTCAAAGGTAATTGTAGTGAATGTACTGCTACGTTTCAAAAGTAAAAGAATTTTGTCATAAAAAATGAATTAATTCACTCTTATATAAATAATAATATTTTTTTACATATACGGACTTATGTTGATCCAGATATTTTCTTAAATGCTTATTGTGAAAATATAAACTAACGTCTTTATGTTAGTAGAGTAGGGATCTAGAACTATCATGGCCTGACTGGATACATCATAGATATATCGTACGACAAATATACTGGTCACGTACTGTGATTCGCATGTTTCATGCTGTGATTATTTGCGTAATATGACCATCTTTTGAAAATTTGACGTACC